>NW_027611736.1:4007399-4607399 GCF_964261635.1 Lissotriton helveticus
TCAGGATCAAATGGACTTGGTGGGACAGAGCCATGGCTTATAAAAACTCAGGAAGCAAAGTACACGGAATGGAATGAGACCACAAATAGTCACTAAGGAATGAGGTTAATTCACAAATTTCTATCCCTCACTGTGCGCTTTTCTCAGTAACAGTTTGTTGGACGATACATTGATTGATGTCTTTGTGGCTGCTTCATGTGAAGGTTTTGCAATGCTGAAAGCTCCTCCTCAGAGCACCTTTTACTCTCCCACATTGTCTCTGTCATGTAGAGAGGTTGCTTTTATAACTGAAGTTTTTGTCACACTGAGAGCACTGATCATTTTCTTTCTCCCTGTGGATTTTCTCATGTTGAATCAAACTGAGTCTCCAGCAGATGCTTCTCTGGCATTTAGACCAATGACAAGGTTTAGTCCAGTGTGAGTTTTCTCACGTTCAGTGAGACCAGATTTCAGACTGAAGCTTTTCCAGAATTCAGAGCACTGATAAGGTCTTTGCCTAGAGTGAGTTCTTTCATGTCTAGTGAGATTTCTTTTCAATGTGAAGCTTTTCAAGCATTCAGAGCACTGATACGGTTTTAGTCCAGTGTGAGTTCTTTCATGACAAGTGAGACCAAATTTATGACTGAAGCTTTCCCTGCATTCAGAGCACTGAAAAGGTTTTTGCCCCGTGTGGGACCTTTCATGTAAAGTAAGGCTGAATTTCCGACTGAAGCTTTTACAGCATTCAGAGCACTGATAATGTTTTTGCTCAGTGTGAGTTACCGCATGTTGTGAGAGAGTAGATTTCTGACTGAAGCTTTTACAGCATTCAGAGCACTGATACGGTTTGAGCCCAGTATGAGTTCTCTCGTGTTGAATGAGATGGTCTTTCTGACTAAAGTGCTTCAGGCACTTAGTGCACTGATAAGGTTTGTGACCAGTGTGGATTCTCACATGTTGAATGAGATCGCTTTTCCGACTGAAGCCTTTCTGGCATTCAGGACACTGATACGGTTTTTGTCCAGTATGAGTTCTCTTGTGTTTAGTGAGGTGGAATTGATAACTAAAGCTGTTCTCACATTCATTGCTCTTATTCAAGTTATTTGTATCTCTAAGTTGGGGTTGTTCCTGGATACATGCCATCTTAAGTCTGAATCTAATTCCGGAGTCTGTACTTGTTTATGTTAAAACTCAACATTAACTTCTAATCTACGCTGCTGAAGCTCTTCTTCACATTTGCATTCAACTAATTATAGCTTTTATTTGGAGATCAATGTTCTTATCTTTGAAGCCAGCCTATCTAACTTGTCTTATAAACATTCACTGAGAGGCCCCTTATTTTTATTAAGATGCCCCTCATGGATTCATTTTCTCCAAGTTATGCCCACAAGGATTCCCTCAAGTAGAATTAAGCTCATTCTGACTGCAGTTTATCGCATTTAATTTAGGAGTTTTAAAAGCACTGATAGGGTCTTTGGGGATTCGTACTTACAGGTGAGGTACATTTTTTATACAAGTAATGAACAGGGATTAAAACATGCTAGGGTAGTTTATGAATTATCAATAGTGTAACACTGGCCCTTTTTAAGCTTCCTATTCCGGTGAGGCCCGTAAAGGTACACCATTAACTTTGGAGGTCTGGCAGACTTGGAAACAACATAGATCAACCCAAGAGACAGAGTTGGTGGGAAAAATCTTTCTATATTGTAGATGTTAATCCAGTGTCTTTACTGTAATGACAGCTGAGAGGAACATTTTCAGTTATTTTTTAAACTACAATGTTTTCTCTCCTCCGAATCACAGGAGACGGAGACATGAGCTTACTCGTGTAAACTGAGGTTATTAGCCTTCCTGACACTTCTATCACATCACATCACGTCTACGGATACTGATTTGCTGGGAGAGGCTTTAAATCTCCAAGGCATTTCTCATAAACCATCAGGCAGAATTTGCAACACTGAATATTCCCAAGTGCTCTGTGTGAGGATCAGTTGTTGCCAATGTTCTTTGCTTGACCAATCGTGAAATGTTTCCTTTAAGTGAAAATATTCTTATAATTAGTAGTTGCAGTAGATTTTCAATTTACTTGCGGGTACAGTTATATTTCAGAGGTTATTCAATCCCAATAACTGACACTTGGTAAATGTTCCTGGTCATGGTACTTCAAGGGTTTGACAACAAATAATGATTGTAAGAAAGTCGATAAATCACTTTCACATTCAGCAGTTTCTTCCGCGCCAAGTTCCTCACCATTCCTGGTGCATAGAACTCGTTTCTTCTTTAGAGATCTAGAATGTTTCTACTTTCCTCAAAATATCCCTTTTTAAAAATGTTTCCGAAATTGCAACATTTCTTTTTCTTTTTGTTGCCTCAGTGACCTGTAAAAATAGAGTTAGAAATTATAAATGAGTTGCACTCCAAGGGGGTAAAACACTTCATGGATACTGCATATACAGGGAGCTCGGGACCACTGAAACTCAATGTCGTGAGTAAAAGTAGTGAACACTGTAGAAAGAAACACAAGTTACACATGCATCATGACACAGATTCTCAGAAGTATCCAACACCAACAGTTTACTGTTTCTGTGATGACGACTGGCATCACAATAAGGTATTTGTACCTCCTTTAATGAATTATCAGATGTTGTGTACTCCCCTGCCCATTTAAAGGACTCTTCTATTCCTTATTTCAGGGATCCACGAAGGGACATTTCATTGAACAAAGGAATCTGCCTTGTTGTAATCACTGCTTTAAATGCCGCTGGTGGAGCGTGATTATTTTATTAAGAGTGCTTTGGTCGATCAATTCCTTACCCTTGGGTGTGATACTATACATAATACATACTTAAGAAACATGACTAACAGTGTGCCTCGTGAAACATGTGAGAGTTTAAAACTGCATCGAAAAAGCATGCAGAAGGGTCACAAACTGGTTAGAGATTAATTCATTCATGACAGAGAGAGAAACCTGCTAATGTGCTATGAAAATAATGTGAAAGGTAATAATGCAGTCTGTAGTGTTAACACAAAATATGATTATGAAAATGCTCAAGTAAAATGAGTCCTGCTTATGTTTTCTTTGAGATGTTAATCAGACAGTAAGTGCTTGCACGGCTCTTAATGAAACGTAATTAGGCTATGCTTACAAGTATAATGAAATGGTGTTTTTATATTATTTCTCATGCATCTCTAGTTCTTTAATGTTTTCAACATTAGCATGTTTTTTCTTTAGAAAATAGTGATTTAGTGGTTTTCCATGTAGGCCTCAAAAATGTATTTTGTCTTTCATAATTTCCTTCGAATAGACTAAAAATGTTGACCTGATAGCACGGTAGCAATGAGTATTATCGCTGAAGTTTTTGTCCTACAGTTTGAAAAATGGACGTCCTTTCTGTTAGAATAAAACTATGTTGGCTTTGTTGCAAGCTCAGAAGAGAGCGCGTGGAGTGGACACGTTGAGTTGGAAATGTATTTACTATTTCCGAAGGGAAGTGATATTGCACATTCTTAAAGAACAGTGAACACTGAACAAAGGTATTACGTATGGGTTCCAGACGATTTGGGTTAGAGAACGATCACACCACAGTTACACTATGGATTTTGACCAATGGAAATCATGCTAACTACCTAGAAGTTATTTTGTGGGCAGGAACTGAAATCGTTTGGAGGCATAATTGCCACTTGGGAAAAGGACGGCATGCTGCTATTTTCCCTTGCAAATCTTTGGCCTGACCTGCTGTCCGTCTGAACTTTGATTTTTCCCTGAACTGAAATCTCCTGATTACCTCCACACTTTACCGGCTGGTGAAGTTGAGCAGGTCAAATCTTTCAGCTGAAGAATTTATTAACCGTGGGTAATGAACTCAGCTCCGCTAGTGGAGGTTGCGGAGATTTGCTAACTACGCATTACATTGAAAACACGGAGTTCATGCAAAAACTCCCACTCTGCCACGTAGGGAGTTAGCAACTACACCCACAACCCTTTGATAAAACAACTTTACCTTTGCATGCTAAAAAACATATAACCGTTTCACAAAAGTGAGCTTCGAAAAATATCAGGCAATGAGAGAGGTGATGATTTTGGGGTCCCCCCTAACCTAGGGGAAGGAGCAAGCAGATGCCTTGAACACAAAGAGCATATCATGCTGAATGATTCAGTGGTGGTCCCACCCTCCCAGGACCATCCCAAGCAAAGTTATGGGCAAAAATACAATGCTAACCAAAGGCCCAGCAAAGCATTATGGGCGAGATTCTAGAGTGCAGTGAATATTATACTATTAGCTCTCAGCTGAGCCGGGAGAGATGCAGCTTGAGGAATGTTTTGATATTGTATACTATAATATTCACTGCACTCTAGAATCTCATCCCATAATGCTTTGCAGGGCTTTTGGTTGGGATTGTAATTTTGCCCATAACTGACTGTGCTTGGGGTGGTCCTAGGAGGATGGGACCACCATTGAATCGTTCAGCCTGATGTGCTCTTTGTGTCCAAGGCTTCTGCTTAGTTCTCTCCTTAGGCTAGGGAGGACACCAAAATCATCAACTCTCCCATGCTTGCTAAATTTTCATTTTCACTTTTGTGAGATGACTATATGCATTTTAGCATGTAATGATAGAGTTACTTGTTGTTTTACCAAAGGTATGTGAGGTTTCTGTTTCATTAATTGGGATGAGACGGGACGGAGTTACGGAGTGGAGGTGCACCGAGTTTTTGCTCCACTCCGCAGAATTTTGCGTAGTGGTACTCCGCCAACTTCGCCTACCCTTAGAATTTATGACTCCGGCTATTGCACGCTGTGCTCTAGCGTTCTACTGGGTCCACCTTATGTCCTGATAAATCTACAACCAATTCGAAGTTTGTATGATTACAAATAATGTGTTCTATTTTGCAATATGTTTTTTCTCTTTTTCTCTATTCCTTCCACAGTAGGTGTTATTTGACGATGTATTTGTTCTGAGCTGTGATGTGCTGTGATTTACCTGTATACAAAAGAATAACCATTATTAAACGATTCTCGTGCATGTTTGTGCTTTGACCATTCAATCTGAAGTTTAGATAAAGATAACTTAATAACTATTCCATGTGTTTGTCCTTACTTATTGATGATTTTATTAATATTGTGTGAATATTATTAGCTAGGCACTTCTTTATTACAGGTCCTCATGAAGGAGTGGCTTTCCATCTCTAGTTATCTGAGTCCCTATTAGCTCATACGGAGGGCCTTATGATTGTGAATGAATTGTAGAGTTTCTATGGGCCAAACTATGTGTTATTGTGAATTGTGTTGCTGAGGATTGAGTTTACGATGTTGTGGGTAACCTACGTTTGAGCTCACAAATTTTACACCTCTTCCCCTGGATCACCACAGTAGACTGAGGCTGTGTCCAGTTAGCTCAGTGGAATTCACCATTTCAAATTTTGTGGAAGATAAGTACTTGCCTGGTGGCACAGAACTTGTCACAGTCCTTTGAAAGGACGCAGACACTGCAAAACCTGAAAAAGGAAAATAAAGCAGCATAATTGAAAAGGAAATTAAAATTGCATATGAAAAGACAAACACTTTAGAAAACCAGAGGAATAAGGAAATAGAGGCTATCTTCCACTCTTCTTCAAAGAGACCCAGTGTGGCATTGGAGGTGACAAACAGGACACGAAAGGGTAGGCTGGGAGGAAGCAAAGAGGTGGAAGTCAGATCCAGAGAGGAAGGAGGAAGAATGAACAGACTGAGGGGAGGATAGAATCACATGGAATAGAGGAAACAACTATGTAGCCAGTCAAGGGACTGGTGGTGAACAAGGGACGGAAGCGTGCTCCGGGACCAATGCTTCCCAACCTGAGAAGGGACTAGACCTGCGCTAGGTTCCCACCACAGTCATATTCCTTGAGGAATGTGGCTACATCAGATAGGTGCCAGGGTTAGTGGGATCTCAAAAATTGATTGTGGAGGTTTGCGGGAACATGGGGTGGCTGGCCACTGCTACAACGACCATATGTGGCGGAACGTTTTGCCTGATAAACCTTAGTATTTATAAGAGCCCTAAAGTAAGAGGCACAAAGAAGAAAACTGTTATGAAGAGAATACACTGGCAGAGTTCAACAGTTCTTTATTAGCTTTAACTCACTTTTTTGCCTTATTTCCTATTCTGCTTTATTTCGAGTTTCCTCATTTCTTGCTCATAGCCTTCTACTGCCTCCACGCTTTCTGGCCCCTGATCTTCCCCGCCTCTTTTCCCGCTCCCGACTCCCAGCTGCACTTCCCTCCCCCTTCCCCTATTTAATAGCTTTTGAGCACAGCAGGCATGCCGCTGGCACTCTAAAGGCAAGCCCATCTGCACCCATCTGCGCCCCTACCGCGACCAGCACCAGGGACCCCGAATCTCCCACCTTCCCCCGCTACGCGCCAGCTGCCCTCCTCGCACTCAATCTCGGAAGGCACAACAGCTGCCAGCTGTCGTCGCCAAACACCACCCACAGCCAATTCTAACACCGCCAACATTCCTTCACCATCCACATCACACCCACTGCCTCCGTACGCACGCCGGGCGCCCGTTCCACCAGAGCCCTGAAGTGCATCCTCCTTAACGTGCGTGCCCTGCACAGACATGCCGTAGAGATCTGGGACCTCCTCGACACCTTCTTGCCAGATGTTGCCTTCTTCACAGAAACCTGGACAAACGCCACCTATGCCCCAACATTGCCACTGCCATTCCCGACCGATACAAGATCCAGGGGAAGGACCGCCCCCACCGCCCTGGAGGAGGACTCACCCTCGCACACAAGAGCTCTCTCCGACTCTCTACCTCCAGCACGAGCGACTCCCTCTCCAACACCAAACACCTCCACTTCCAGATCCTGACCAGCCCCAGTACCATGCTACGTGGCACCCTCGCTTACAGACCCCCTGGGTCTCGTGCTCCTTTCACCACGACCATTGCGGACCTCATTGCACCCCAGGCCATCGCTTCCATGGACTACATACTAATCGGAGTCCTGAACTTCCAACTCGATAACCGCAGCGAACCCAACTCCACCGCCCTCCTGGACAACCTCACCAACCTCAGACTGAAGCAGCTCATCACCACCCCCACCTAAAAGGCTGGACACACCCTCAACCCCATCTTTGCAGGAGGGACCAACTTCCACTTCAGTCACATTTTGCAACCTCTCTGGACAGATCCCCACTGCATACACTTCTCTTTCAGCAGCACCACCGCACACAAGCCAACCCAAGCCCAGCTTGGAGGAACTGGAGCAAGGTCACAGAGGAACACCTCAACTCCGCCCTCATCCTCAACCCCCCCGCTGCCACAACAAATACCAACTATGCAGCCACTGAACTACACTGTTGGATCACCCGCTGCGCAGATAAACTTGCACCCCTCCGCCACACCGACAGACAACGCCCCCTGAAGGCTGCTTGGTTCACCACCGACCTCCAGTAAGCCAGACGCGCCTGCAGACGTCTCGAGGAACTTTGGAGAAACAGCAAAAACACTGAAGACCAGATCACTTACAAGCAAGCCATGAAAGAATACCACCAACTCATAAGAGCCACCAAGAGGACCTTCATCCGGAACAAAATCCTCATCAACGCCAGCAACCCAAAGGAACTCTTCAACATCATCCAGCAGTTCACCAAACCCTCCAGCGAAGCCACGGACATCACACTGTCCCAGGGCCTCTGGAACAAGCTCGGCTCCTACTTCCACCTGAAAATGAAGGCACTCTATGACAACTTCAGCTAATGGACTGCAGAAACTACCCTCCCCTCCAGCAACGACATCTAGCCCACCATCACCGCCTGGACAACGGTCACCATCGAAGACACCACCAGGACCATGAAGAGCTCTCACTCAGGAGCCCCCAAGGACCCTTGACCGCTGCACATCTTCCACAGAGTCGCCACCGCCATTGCACCCGAACTACGCCGCACAATTAACGCCACTTTCGAATCCGGCATCTTCCCAAATGGGTAGAAGCAGACTGAGGTCAAGCCCCTCCTCAAGAAACCCCCTGTGGACCCGACTGACCTGAAAAACTACCGGCTCATCTCTCTCATTCCCTTCGCAGCGAAAGTCACCAAGAAATTCGTCAAGACCCAGCTGACATCCTTCATCAACGAGAACGTCATTCTAGACTCCTCCCAGTCCAGATTCCGCAGCAAATACAGCACCAAGACCGCCACCTGCGCTGCCACCGGCGAAACCCGCAGGCTGCTCAACCAGGGCAACACTGCGGCCCTCATCCTGCTAGACCTCCCAGCAGCCTTTGACACCGTCTCCCACTGTACTCTTGCAGCCAGACTCAACGAAGCCGGCATACAGGGAACCGCCCTTGACTGGATCCGCTCCTTTCTCGCAGGCAAAACCCAAAGGATCAGACTCCAACCCTTCCTCTCCAAACCCACAGAGATCAACTGCGGAGTACCCCAAGGATCATCGCTCAGCCCCACGCTCTTCAACATCTATATAGCCCGCCTCACCGCCATCATCAGACAGCACGGGCTCAGCATAGTAACCTACACTGACAACACCGAGCTCATCCTCTCCCTCACGGAGAACTCTGAAGACACCTGACTAAGCTTCCAGGAAGAATGAAAGACGTTGCAGCCTGGATGAGCAACAGCTGCCTAAAGCTCAACTCAGAGAAGACTGAGGTCCTCATCCTTGGACACTCCCCCTCCACTTGGGACAACACTTGGTGGCCCTCTGCCCTCGAAAACCCACCTACCCCGATGGACCACACCCGAAACCTAAGCATCATTCTAGACTCCTCACTCACCATGAATCGCCAGATCAACGGCGTCGCCTCCACCTGTTTCAACTCCCTCCACATCCTTCAAGACCTTCAGGTAGATCTACCCCAGAGGCCAGAAAGACTGTCACCCACGCACTCATAATGAGCAGACTGGACTACGGAAAAGTCTTCTACACTGGAATCAAAAAATTACCCGGTACACAAACTCCAGACCATCCAGAACACCGCAGCCAGACTCATCCTTGGCACCACCCAACACCTGCCAGACCTCCACTGGCTCCCGGTCGAGAAGAGAGTTACCTTCAAGCTACACACCCACGCCTACAAATTCCTCCAGAACATTGGACCCAAATAGCTCACCGAAAGAATTTCTTGCCATATACCCAAAAGAAACCTCCTCCCTGCTGACCTTGCCCTAGCAGAGACCCCGCGCATCCTCAGAACCATCCTCAGAACCAGAGCAGGTGGAAGAGCCTTCGCCTACATCGCAGGCAAGTCCTGGAACGAGCTCCAAGTCAACATCAGATGCTCCCCTACCCTTCACAACTTCAGGAAAAGCCTCAAGACCTTGCTTTTGGGCTGACCGGGAGCTACACCTCCCACGCCGTGAGGCCGTCACAGGTAAGTACCATGCTTTACAAGCCCCTGACTGATTGATCGATTGAGCTTCCATACCTTCAGGCCAACAGATAATAGATCATTCCAAATGTGGCAGGACAAAAGGGGAATGGAGGGTTGTACCAATTATAACAAAAACATCACACAATTTATGAAACTGGAGATAATTAACTTGACCCTGAAGTATACCAACATTTTAAAGGAAACATGCTTAAAACAGCTAGCATAAAAACAAATAAGGAAGAGGACTACGTAAAAGCCATGTATTTATTTATTTATTTATTTCTTTTTAAGATCATAAGCTATATAGCTAGAGAATGGTCTGGAGAGGGAGTCAAATTCTTAAAGCTGAAGAGAGATAAAAAACAGCGACACAGAGAGAGACTTGAGAAGAAATAGAAGAAAAGGAAACAGAAGGCAATAGGAAACGTTACCTGACAGTTATCTTGTTTATTTCTCCGAAGGAGGCAGTCGCACCACCTGGTCCATCCCAGAATACCTTGAAAGGAAGTAAAGAGACGCTTCAACCAAGAGTTTATTTGCATCAAACATGAATCACACTTCATCTCATCTTCTAAAACAACTGTCCTTCACTTACAAAGGAAAACAAACTCGTTCTCTACAAAACCATTATAAAGCACATTTGGGCTATGAATAATAGAATATTTTTTAAAACCTTTTTACTCGTCTGGTATCTACGAACAAACCCACAACACTCAACATCCTCAAGATTTAAACCTTGCACTACAATGGATCACTGACAGAATATCGACAACAAGAATATCGAGGTACAAAAATATTGTGACAAAAATATTGTTGTCCAAAATATCGTAGTCCTATCTACATAGTGGTAAGTACAAAAATATTGGAAAAAAAATTATGTTAAAAATATTGTTTCTTTAAAATGTGTAAAAAATAATGTAAACTGAAGTAAATAATACATATAATTTAAAAAACATAGTTAGAATTATTAGAAAATGTTTAATTCCTTGCATGCTGCCACGATTCTGCGCCTGTGCGGCACATTCCAATCGCGGGTGCGGTCATGACGGCCGGGAGCTGTCCTCAGCACACGAGCACTGTGTGCCATGACGGATCCCGGCCGTCATCAGCATGCAAGGGGTTAAAAGTATAAATAATAAATATAATGTTAACAAAAATTATACATACATATAAATAAAATATAATGTTACTTAATATTAATAAATAATTAATATAATAAATTATAAAAATGCTAGAAACATATTAAAAATAATAAATACATATACATACATATACCAGTAAAATAAAAATTAAAATAATACATATATATAATAATTTAAAATATTAAATATTTTTAATCTTTTACAATTACATTTGACACTACATTAACAGCAACAGTAGGGAAAATGTTGGATAGCAGAGGGGATAAAATTACTATTCTCACTTCAGGGAGTGCAACAGTAGTGAAAGTGTTGGATAGCAGAGGGGATGAAATTACTATTTCCACTTCAGTGAGTGAAACAGTAGGAAAGTGTTGGATAGCGGAGGTGAATATTTTATTGTTCCCGCTCCAGCAAGTAAAACAGTAGGGAAACTGTTGGATAGGGGAATGATGTACTATTCCCAATTCAGGGACAGCAACATTATGGAAAGTGTTCGGATAGCAAAGGGGCAAATATTACCATATCCACTCCAGAGAGTCCAACAGTAGAGAAAGTATTGGATAGCGGCAGGGAATAATTTACTATTCCCACTCCAGCAAGTACAACAGTAAGGAAAGTGTTAGATAGCGGAGGGGAATAATTTACTATTACCACTCCAGCAGGTAGAACTGTAGGGAAAGTGTTAGATAGCGGAGTGGAAAAATTTACTATTACCACTCCAGCAGGTAGAACTGTAGGGAAAGTGTTAGATAGCGGAGTGGAAAAATTTACTTTTCCCACTCCAAAGAGTGCAACAGGAGGGAAAGTGTTGTATAGCAGAGTGGATAAAATTTCTATTTCCACTGGAGCAAATGTTGGATAACGGAGGGGAATAATTTACTTTTCCCACTCCAGGGAGTGCAACAGTAGAGAAAGGGTTGGATAGTGGAGGGGTAACAATCACTATTCCCACTCCAGAGGGTGCAACAGTAGGGAAAGTGTTGGATAGTGGAGGGGAATAATGTACTATTCACACTCCGGCAAGAACAACAGTAGGGAAAGTGTTGGATAGCGGAGGGGAATAATTTACTATTCCCACTCCAGCAGGTAGAACTGTAGGGAAAGTGTTGGATAGCGGAAGGGAATAATTTACCATTCCCTGTCCAGGAAGTGCAACAGTAGAGAAAGTGTTGTATGTCGGAGGGGAATAATTTACTATTTCCACTCCAGGGAGTAAAATATTAAGGAAAGTGTTGGTTAGCAGAGTAGATAAAATTACTATTCCCACTCCAGCAAGTACAGCAGTAGAGAAAGTGTTGGATAGCGGACGGGAATAATTTACTATTCCCACTCCAGCAGGAACAACAGTAGGAAAAGTATTGGATAGCAGAGGGGAATAATTTACTATTCCCACTCCAAGGAGTGCAACAGAAGGGTAAGTGTTGGATAGCGGAGGTGAATAATTTACTATTCCAACTCAAGCAAAATATTTAAAATTAATTAACAAATTTACTATTACCACTCCAGCAGGTAGAACTGTAGGGAAAGTGTTGGATAGCGGAGTGGAATAATTTACTATTCACACTCCAAAGAGTGCAACAGTAGAGAAAGTGTTGGATAGTGGTGGGGTAACAATTGCTATTTGTTAGGGGTGCTCCCATCGCTACTGGTCAGCCCACGTAATCCTGAGGTGTTGTGGCTCGTCTAGTTTCTTGATGATAAATGTTTAAATGTAAACTACTCTGAAATTCTCTGTGATTTGTTAATTTATTTGAAACTAGAGCTATATCTGTTCATGTGTAATGTTAAGTTAAATTTGTCTCAGCCAATGCTTGTTTATATGCTGCTTGGTGACTTGGTGACAGTGTCTCAGCGCGTGTTGTGAAGTCATTGAGTCACGCGCAGATTCACGTGGGCAAGTCTATTTAAGGAATCCTAGTTAACGGCTCTGCGCTTCGTCTGTTGTTGACGTGACCAGGAGCGCTTCAGTTTCCGAGCCGTCCGAGTAATTGGTTTCGTGTAAACCCTTTCCTTTCCCTTTCAAATTGGTACGAGACTTTTGTTTTCCCGTGATTGCTGAACCAGTCACTCAGCTGAAATATTATCCCTGAAAAGTATTCTGATTTCATTTGAAGAGCGCTCGAAGACTTCATGAGGTGAGACGAGCGCAGGCGGCAGGGGCTGCTTCCCTTACGCAACGTTTCATTCCGATCGGAGCTGCACTTTTCACCCGACCCAAGTTTATCCAGGAAAGGGACAGTAAGATTTAAGAACTTAACCCATTCAGAGACTGTGCTTGGTTTCAATAGCGAAAACGAACTGTAATGTATCGCTAGTCTGATTTAAATCTGGGTTTAAGGTTTGTAGACAGAAAGAACAAACAAGCCTTGGTAAAGCCAAATGGTGCAGTCAGTTTTGGTTTTATGATAAATCCATTAGGAGGTTAAAAGATTTAAATGTACAAAAGTCAAATAAGAAAGTTGATTTAACTAAGATTATATTTATAGAAGAGCAAGCTATTTAGGAGTAGTTGGCAGTTTGTCTCTTTCTTCTTTTCTTGTTAAATACAGAACCCCAATTGAGTAGACGAAGACTGGGACTTTTCAGGTATGATTTGATGCATGGGTTTAAAGTTTAATTAATCTAACAAGATTAATCTTACTAACTTTCACGTATTTAAGTGATCATTCCTGATAAAACAAAACTTGATTTTTTAAGGAGTCAGAAAAGTTAACCAGCCAGCAACTTTAGACTCAACTCCCAGTAAAAGTGTGAACAAAGGCCGTTAATTCTTTTGGTCAGTATTTTAAGGTGTTAATTAAAGAACATTTAGTTGAAGAAATGTTTTAAGAAATTGAATAGTAAAATTGTTAATTGCACAACAGGATTACGTGAGTTCAGTTGGTGCAAGGAAAACTACGGCCTGGAACACTTCAAGAGAGACATCAGCAAGAAGCAATTGTTTTGTTGTTGTTGTTTGTTTCTCTCTCCACTTCCCCTTTCCCTTGGGGGCTAGTTAGCATAGTCAGAGTTTCTTTCCTGATTGTGTTGATTGATCCTTGAGGGAGTTGGGAGTTTGCGTCTTCAAGAGGAAACGTCTGAAGTGACCTTCGTTACATCTCAACAGAAGACGAAGCCTTTAAAACTAAATCGTTTCCTCTTGGATTCGTAAATTCATCCTCATGGATGTTCCACAGTTGACTCAGTTAGTGCAAAAGTTGAATCTGGAAATGGAGAAGATGCGGTTGGAGAATCAATCTCTTCGTCAAGAGTTAGATGAAACTAGGGCGGGGTTTTCGGTCTGGAGAGATCCAACTGAGGAGAAAAAAACAATTCTTACCCCAACTAAGTTTGGAACAACCTCACATCAGTTACCCACCCTAAGAGATCAGCCTAGTAGCCAACCAGTTCAAGTCACTGTAGTCACTCCAACACCAGTTCCATTAGCAAATCCTGAAAGATTTTCTGGAGATAGTAGTAGGTACACTACTTTCATTAGTCAATGTCAATTACATTTTATGTGTAAACCTCAGATTTTTAATTCTGATTCTGCCAAGATAGCGTTCATTATTTCTTACCTCGGAGGGGTGGCTGCAAATTGGGCTATGCCATTGGTTGATAATAATGATCCATTGCTTCACAATTTACAAGACTTTAAATTAGCCATGTCCAAATTATTTGCTAAACACACGTTTATTCAAGCGTCAGATAATGATCTTCTGAGTTTACGTCAGGGAACTAGGGATCTTATTTCTTATATTACCACCTTCAATAGACTTTTAACAGAGACTCATTGGCCTGAGGGGAAAAGAATATCTTTGTTTTATAGAGGTCTTAAAGACGACCTGAAGGATTCACTTGCACATATCGTCAGCTTGCCTGATGATTTCAAAGAGTTTCAGGATTTAGTGGTTAAGTTGGATCATAGGTTAGGTGAACGGAGGAATAAGAAACCGAGGAGTGAATTTAGAAATTCCCAACATAGAATAGATAAGAAAGATTCTGAGGAAAAACATTCTTTGGTTGAATCAACTCAAATAGGTGGAATTAGGGAACCCTTGACTCCAGAAGAAAAAGAACGAAGACGAAAGGGTAATCTATGTTTGTATTGTGGTAAGTCAGGGCACTTTGCTAGAGATTGTACAGTAAAACCAATTAAAAAGAAGGCCTTGGTGATTGAGACCACTTCTCAAGCGCAGTCGGAAAACTAGGAATCTCGAAGAAAGTTGAGATCGTTTCTTCGAGTGATTCAATTGTTCTCCCCAATCTTTGTAATGCTCCCGCAGCCTTTCAATATTTTATCAATGAAGTGCTACACGATTTGTTGGACGTTTGTTGTATTGTATATATTGACGATATTTTGATCTATTCTAAAAATACCGAAGAGCATGTGCAACATGTTCAGTCAGTTCTACAGAGACTAAGGGATCATTCTTTATTTGCCAAATTAGAAAAATGTGTTTTCCATGCCACCAAGGTGGAATTTCTGGGTTATTGTTTGTCTCCTGAGGGTATTCACATGGATCCCAAGAAGGTTGAAGCAATTTTAACTTGGCCAATTCCCACTTCCACTAAAGACACTCAAAGGATTTTGGGGTTTGCCAATTTTTACAGACGTTTTATTTCAAAATGTTCTGAAATTGTTACACCAATCACTCAGTTATTAAAGAAAGGGAAAACATTTTCTTGGAATGAGGAGGCAAATCAAGCTTTCACTCAGTTGAAAAAAGCTTTTACCACTGCACCTGTTTTGGTTCATCCAGATCCTGATAGACCTTTTTATGTTTAGGCAGATGCTTCACAAACTGCAATAGTGGGTGTTTTGCTTCAAAAAGATCCAGAAAATGGTTATTTTCATCCTATAGCTTTTTATTCAAGGAAGTTATTGATTGCAGAACAGAATTATACCATAGCTGAACGAGAGCTTTTAGCTATTAAAGATGTATTTCAGGAGTGGAGGCATCATCTTCTTGGGGCAAAACATACAATCACTGTGTATTCTGATCACAAGAATCTGCAATTTTATTCTACAGTGAAGGCTTTCACTCCTAGACAAATGAGGTGGTTACAATTTTTTAGTGAATTTGACTTTTTAATTACATATCGTCCTGGAAACAAGCAGTTGTTGTCTGATACTCTCTCGCGACTAGTTTGTGAAAGAAATTACAATTCGATTAAAGAACCACAAAGTATTCTTCCAAAGGAGAGAATTGCAGCTGAAATTCATTCAGAAGGTTTTCTAGATTCTGTTAAGAAAGAGTTAAAGATTTGTAATACTCAAGAGTGGTTATCTAGGGAAGGTAATTCAATTAGAGAGGGTCTTTTCTTTCGTAACCATAAGTTATTCGTTCCTACAAGAGACTTACAAAATAAGGTGATGCTATGGAATCACGAATATGGCAATAGCTGCTCATCCTGGAATTAATAAGACTTTGGAGTTATGTCAGCGTCATTTATGGTGGAATAATATGATTTCAGCTATCCAGCAGTTTGTTAAAGCTTGTCCCGTCTGTTCTCGTCAGAAGGCCTTACACTCAGCACCAATGGGATTACTTCATCCAATGGCAATACCCCTGCAGCCTTGGCATACAATCATTTTAGATTTTATTACAGATCTTCCTAAATCCAATGGGTATACAACAGTCCTGGTCGTAGTTGGTTGTAGTGGATTTGTTATCTAAGATGGGACATTTTATTCCTTTGCAAAAAATTCCAACTGCAGCAGAATTTAGTACAGTTTTTCTAACTACCATTGTCAAGCTTCATGGTCTTCCCACCAAGATAATTTCAGATAGGGGCCCTCAATTTGTATCAAAGTTTTGGTCACAGCTTAGTAAACAACTTGGTATCGAGTTAGCTCTGTCTTCTTCTTTTCACCCGCAGACAGATGGTCAAACTGAAAAGGTTAATCAACATGTAGAACAAGGTTTACGATGTCTTTTGGCAACTTCATCAAGTCATTGGGATGAAGTTTTACCATGGGCAGAATTTTCTTATAATAATACTGCACATTCAGCTTTAGGTTGTACTCCATTTTATTTTCTTACTGGTCAACACCCTAGATCTCTTCCTATTCTTCTTCCTAACAAACAACAATCTATGCCTGCAGTTTCAGATAGATTAACATCTCTGTTAGACATTCAGGATAAGGCTAGAAAACAGTGGATTAAAAGTAAGGAAACGATGAAGAGAACTGCAGACTCTCATCGTAAATCTTCGCCTTTATACCAAAAGGGTCAGCTAGTTTGGTTATCCACAAGAAATATTCAGGTAGAAGGTCCAAGAAAGTTAAAACCAAGGTTTTTAGGTCCCTTTGAAATAGAGAAAATTCTGAATCCAGTGTCAGTGAAATTAAAATTATCATATGATTATGCCATACACCCTGTATTTCATGTGTCCCTTTTGAAACCCTTTGAACCCTCTACTCGACCAGATAACCCACCTCCTCCAGTGATTATTGGTGATCATCTTGAGTATGAGGTAAAAGCTATTCTTGATTCAAAAAGAGTTAGAGGAACTTTGTTCTACCTAGTTGACTGGAAGGGGTATGATCCATCGGAACAATCTTGGGAACCTGAAAAGAATGTTCATGCCCCTAGACTCATTAGGACTTTTCATGCCTTACATCCAGATAAACCCAGACCTGTGAGACGACCTTTGAGGGGGAGAACAATCACTCTTTAAGTACAACATTAAGGAAAGTGTTGGATAGCAGAGTAGATAAAATTACCATTCCCACTCCAGCAAGTACAGCAGTAGAGAAAGTGTTGGATAGCGGACGGGAATAATTTACTATTCCCACTCCAGCAGGAACAACAGTAGGGAAAGTGTTGGATAGCAGAGGGGAATAATTTACTATTCCCTCTCCAGGGAGTGCAACAGAAGGGTAAGTGCTGGATAGCGGAGGTGAATAATTTACTATTCCAACTCAAGCAAAATATTTAAAATTAATTAACAAATTTACTATTACCACTCCAGCAGGTAGAACTGTAGGGAAAGTGTTGGATAGCGGAGTGGAATAATTTACTATTCCCACTCCAAAGAGTGCAACAGTAGAGAAAGTGTTGGATAGTGGTGGGGTAACAACTGCTATTACCACTCCAGAGAGTGCAACAGTAGGGAAAGTGTTGGATAGTGGAGGGGTATAATTTACTATTCCCACTCCAGCAGGTAGAACTGTTGGGAAAGTGCTGGATAGCGGAGGGGAATCATTTAGTATTCCCACTCCAGGGAGTGCAACGGTAGAGAAAGTGTTGGATATCGGAGGGGAATAAATTACCATTTCCACTCCAGGGAGTACAACATTAAGGAAAGTGGTGGATAGCAAAGGGGTAAATATTACTATACGTACTCCAGAGAGTGCAACAGTAGGGAAAGTATTGGATAGCGGAGGGGAATAATTTACTACTCCCACTCCAGCAAGTACAACAGTAAGGAAAGTGTTGGATAGCAGAGGGGTATCATTTACTATTCCCACTCCAGCAGCTAGAACTGTAGGGAAAGTGTTGGATAGTGGAGTTGAATAATTTACTATTCCCACTCCAAGGAGTGCAACAGGAGGGAAAGTGTTGGATAGCAGAGTGGATAAAATTACTATTTCCACTCCAGCAAATGTTGGATAACAATGGGGAATAATTTACTTTTCCCACTCCAGGGAGTGCAAAAGTAGGGAAAGTGTTGGATAGTGGAGTGGAATCATGTAGTATTCCCACTCTGGCAAGTGCAACAGTAGGGAAAGTGTTGGATAGCGGAGGGGAATAATTTACTATTCCCACTCCAGCAGGTAGAACTGTAGGGAAAGTGTTGGATAGCGGAGGGGAATAATTTACTATTCCCACTCCAGGGAGTGCAACAGTAGAGAAAGTGTTGGATATCTGAGGGGAATCATTTACTATTTCCACTCCAGGGAGTGCAACATTAAGGAAAGTGTTAGATAGCAGAGTAGATAAAATGACTATTCCCACTCCAGCAAATACAGCAGTAGAGAAAGTGTTGAATAGCGGAGGGGAATAATTTACGATTCCCACTCCAGCAAGTACAACAGTAGAGAAAGTGTTGAATATCGGAGGGAAATCATTTACTATTCCCACTCCAGCATGTAGATCTGTAGGGAAAGTGTTGAATAGTGGAGGGGAATAATTTACTATTCCCACTCCAGCGAGTGCAACAGTTGTGAAAGTGTTGAAGAAGAGGTGAATAATTTACTATTCCCACTAACGCAAAATATTTAAAATTAAGTAACAAATCATTAAATAATTTAAAAAATTACCTCCCACCATACTGCCCTATAAAGGACACCATCAATAGTGTGAAACATAACACTATTAACATAATGAATTCATAATTAATATTAACAAACAATTTAAAAACAATCAATAATTAATTAAATCACACTATTAACACTATAAAACAACTTAAAGTAAATATTATAACAAACATTTAACAAAATATTTTAAAATTAAATTACTTTGCAGCCTACTCCCCTATCAACCCATAACCCACTCTTAAAAAAAATGACACAAATAACATAATGAATAATTAATAAATAATTTGTAATGACCAATTAATAAATAATTAACAATGAATTATACATCATAATTAACAGTATAACATTTTAAATACATAATTATAAAAATATATATATAAATTAAATAAAATGTATTTAATTATTTTCCACTCTACTCCCCTATAAACCCACAACCCACTCCTAAAAAAAGAACACAATTAACACATTTACCAACTAATTTTTATTAATTAACAATCAATTAACTATTTAATAATAAATTTACCACAATTAACAATTTAAAATCTTAAATACTTAATTATTAGGTAATAAATACCCTGAATTAATTAATTATAATTAAATTACGTCCCACCCTATTCCCCTATAAACCGACAACCTTCTCCTAAAAAACACAATTAAGATATTTACTAATTAATTATTAATAAATAACGATCAAATAATAACTATTTAATAATAGATTATTTACCACATTAACAATATAAAATCTTAAATACTTAATTATTAAGTATTACGAAATATTAGTTATTTACTTATAATTAAATTACTTCCCACCTTATTCCCCTATAAACGCACAACCTGCTCCTTAAAAAATAACACAATTAAGATATTTACCATTAATTATTAGTAATTAACAACCAATTAATAACTAATGAATAATAAATTAATTATCACAATTCACAACATAAAATATTAAATACATAGTTATGAATTTAAAAAAATATAATAATTAATTAATTATAATTAAAGTACTTCCCACCCTAGTCCCCTATAAACCCACAACCCGCTCCTAAAAAAATAAAACAATTAAGATATTTAAAAAATAAATATTAATAATAAACAACCAAATAATAACTAGTTAATAATTATTGAATTACCACAATTAACAATATAAAATATAAAATATTAAATACGTAAATATTAATTGATCGACATTATTTAATAATTAATTATAATTAAATTACTTCCCACCCTATTCCCCTATAAAACCACACCCCGCTACGGACTTCCCACCCTATTCCCCTATAAACCCACAACCCGCTATGGAACTAAAACACAAAATGTACTTTAAAAAAAATTAATAAAAATTAATAACTTCTTCTAAAAATGTAACACATATATTAAAAAACAAATGCAATACTTACACAACAAAATAAAACACATACATGTAAAATACACACTAACGATATTTTTAACAACAATATTTTTGCTAATGATATTCATTACTTCAATATTTTGAAAAACCATATTACTTATCTTCAACTCGATATTCTTGACAACGATATTCTGAATGTCGATATTTTTGTAGTCAGAGAATTTGGACTCGATATTTCTGCTACTCGATATTTCCAACTCGATATTATTTCTGTTCACCCACTACAATGGACACACAATGAACCATGATCACTTGCTGAACAAGGTCTAAGTCAAAATACAGCACACCTACAGGTTGAACAAGGTCTGAGTCAACATACAGCGCACCCACAGACAGAACAAAGTTTGAGTCAAGAGACAACGCACCACCAGGCTTAACAAGGTCTAAGTGCACATACAGCTTAGACACAGGCTGAAAGAGGTCTGAGTGAACATACAGCACACGCACAGGCTGAACAAGGTCAGAGTGAACATACAGCGTACCCACTGGCTGAAAAAGCTCTGAGTCAAAATACAGCACACCTACAGGTTGAACAATGTTTGAGTCAATATACAACCCACCCACAGGCTGAACAAGGTCTGATGAACATACAGCCCACCCACAGGCTGAACAAGGTCTGAGTGAACATTAGGCCTGGGCGGTAAATTCCGTTCCATTTGCGGAATTTGAGTAAGTTTGCGTTCCGCGGAGAACGCAAAATTGCCCAAAATTGTGCATTCCGCGACTTTGCACAATTTTTTGCTTGTTCGTGTTCTAAAATGCATGTTCACGAGATATTTTCCCCTGCGCACGCAAACAGCGATGGGGAACAGTAAAAAAGCATCGCGAACAAGCAATCCCGCGTGTTCGCAGAATTTCTGCCTGTTCGCGGAGATTTTTTACAGTTTCACTGAGATTTGCGTAACGCGATTATGCAAATTCCGCCCACCCCTAGTGAACATACAGCACACGTACAGGTTGAACAAGGTCTGAGTCAGCATACAGTGCACCCACAGGCTGAACAAGGTCTGAGTCAATATACAGCCCACACACAGTCTCAGAGAGCAGGTCCGAACATCTAAGCCTGCTTCTTCATAACCCCATCTTTCCATTTAGAGCCCATGAAACATACAAATTGAATCAATCTGGTTGACAAATGTCATGTTAAAGTCCTTGTACATAATTCTGCCCACCCTCCATAAATGAGTGAACCACTCTCAGAGTTACAGAAACCTTGCACTCTGAGCAACAGCATTTCAAGTACAAGCTGATACAGCATGCAAACGAATGCTGACAAATGGCAGCAACAAGGCATCAATGCATCCAATCCTTGCTCTTAAGGTGAACCAGGAGTGGAAGGGAGGCAACCCAGCCCAAAGGGCACTGAAGACAGGTGGAGGCAGCAGGGGACATGTGGAGAAGTGTGGCTCACTGGTTAGAGGAGTCAGACCCTGATGCATAGATCAGACCCGGGACCAGGGTTCAATTCCCGACGCGGCAGGGTCTTGAGCCCAAAATGTCCATGGACTCGATAATTCTCGCCTCGGTGCCTACTCGAATCATGGGTTCACACTCTGCAACTCTGGGCAATAGCTTGCTTAATCTCCACTACGGCCCTACTGTGATGGGATGCCTGGTCTTCACCTTGGGGATTCCCAGTAGGGGTTATCTCACAGGGAAAGCCAGGACGGGTTCCCAAAGCAAGCGCTAAGAGACCTGTCGGTGATTTGGCGCTATATAAATCGAAATTAACATAACATAACATAACATGTCACCAACAACATTTGAGCCAAATGGCTGGTGGGCGATACCGGGGTCAGCAAGTCAGTGAGGGACATTCGAGATGGCAGGAACTGAAGTCCCTCCATTGTGAAGGAAAACAGGCAGCCTGTGAGCAAGTGAAAAAGACGCAGATTGGATGACGATTTGCAATCAGTGACCACTGCCCTGGAAGGGCAAGGAGTGAAGCAACGCTGCGTACGATGGGTGGGCCCCCATTCCGTGGTCCATGGCCGGCAACAGTGACTGGAGGGCAGAACAGCTTCTCAGCACAGGAACGTGCAGGCATATGAGTGGACAGGGAAGCTGTACAAGGGCACACTGGTCATGCTAATATGGATGAATGTATGTATGTATATGGTATTACTATAGCACGCACCCAGCAGAGACGCCACGGAGCACTGTATATGGTCAAAGACAAGCATAAAGTTAAGACTTGATAGGAGACGTCTCTGGTTTGTGGACGGTTAATGCTCCTGTGATGTAGGGTTCTTTAACGAGATGCGCCTTCAACTCTTTCATAAATTGGAGCAGCTTTGGTGCGTCCTGACGGATACGAGGAGGCTGTTTGAATGTGCACTGCTCACCTCTCATCCTTTAGATGAACCTGGTGAAATCTTTTGAGATGGAACATATTTTTGATGGAGAGATGTTTGTTTGGAGGGCGATCTCACGATTTGGGGCCGATTAGAGCACTCGAGGGTAGTCATGTGGGATAAGATATTGGGGCGCTCCTGACATTCTGCCAGGTAAGGTCAGGGAATGTACCTGAGGGCTTTGCTTCTGTGCAGCTGCAGCACCGATGGGACTGCACTCGATGGGGAGACTAACAGGAAGCGTTCAGTGTCCACCAGAAGGAGAGGTCCTATTCTGTCTATCAGTTCTCGTGACAGGTGAGCCTGTAATAACTGGATCCGGGGAACTCTATGGTCAAGAGGGTCGGTGGGGACGCACACTGGTTTCATATAGACTGAAGGAGGGGCAAAATGAGCAACATTTCAAGGAAGTATTACCAGATAGTATATCATGCAGAGTCAGGACAGGCCTCACCGTCTACCCCTTCAGGCCAGGTTTCACCCCAGCCGAGTACAAGCCTCATCTCTGCTCTGTATCAGCTGGACAGGCCTCACCTCTTCTACAGCCCCAGGGAGAGGCTCCATCTCCTAAACGCCCCAAAGCACAGGACAGGCCTAACTTCATCTGCACCCCTTGGACAGGCTCCATCTCCCCTGCAACCTCCAAGCACAGGACAGCCCTCACCTCCAACTCACGCCAAACACAGGACAGGCCTCACCTCCTCTGCATCCCTTGGACAGGATTCACCTCCTCAGCACCTGGCACTGGCAAGTTAAACGTGAACATCGGCCAGCTACAATTCGAAGAAGTATGGATTAATGCTCTTGATCAACGTAGATATTTCAGCAAGCGCCAGGGAGAAAAGGCTCAAGTTTGATCACCTGCTCCGGATCATGTGTAACCTATTAAGTGAGTATGAATGTCTGACAACTGGTGATTACAACACAAACCTCTTTCAAGACTCTCCAGACGAGCTTGACGCAATAAGTCCTCCCATTATGGAACAAACAAAGCCTACCAGCAACAAATACAGTAAACTTTGTGAATACATGGTACCACAGTTCAACATTCCGGGCTATATAACTTTGAATGGTCGTTTCCCCATGGACAACCCTCCAAACTGGTCAAGAACAAAGGGCTGCACTTATTCTATAGACTAAACAATATGCAATAAGGTGATGCTCCCACTGATCGAAAATAAATTGCACTATCGCTGCACGAGGTGATCGCGACCATCAAACCCAAGTAATCACCTTGTCACTTAGTATAGCTCGGCATGCCAAGTCTGACAACAAAAGGAATTTTTACAGAGAACCTTAAAAAGTTAAAATGGTCAGATCCTTTGATAGCAACAAAAATGACAGCATACCAAGCCAGTTAGCAACAAGGAGCCTTGATGACACCCCGCTCTCTACATCATGGGTGTTCTTTTCTAGCCAACTGCTTGAAAAAAAATGTGTACTCCTCACAAAAAACAAAAAGATGCAACTCAACCACTACATCTGCTGAAATGAGGAAATTAAAAAATCTACTTAACTCAGAATCGAGACATGTACGGAGGTGCCAGGGGAAGGACCAACTAATTAACATCTATAAACAAGCCCAAAAAGTACTCGGGCAAGCAATACTCCTAGAGACACAAAAACGCTCTGACCAGTTCTGGTTAAAATTGGTTCATGCGAGTAAAAACCATAACTCAAAGACCTTTTGGTTCCTTGTGAACAGGAGAACAAACAGTGAAGGAAGTCAAAGTAGCGCTAATATCCGCAAAGAAGATAAGGAAGCAGGCCTATTGACAAAACCCTTAAAATGGTTCCTCCAATCAACCTAAGTCAACTACAGCTTTTCCCTGGCACAACACTCGGCGGGACATCAGAGCAACCCATAGACATGGCCACTTGGATGCCACTAGCAACTGGTACTAAATCCTTGCACCAGTGGGCAGTGCCCTTCCAACAGGCATCAAAAGCATCAGATGCTCTGACTACTAGAACAGCACATATTATAATTAAAAGCCGCCCAGACAGGGCTCCCGGGCGAAATGGCCTTCCACAGGCACTGTACAAGCAGAGTACTGACGTCTGGGCCGAACGCCTGGCACCCCTTTTCAGTTATTGTTGGAGTAACCATCTAATACTTGAGTTCTGGAGTCGAGTCATCATACAGCGAATTTATAAAGGTGGCCTGAGATCTGATCCGAGAACTTACAGGATGATTGCACTTTTAGAAGTCGAATGCAAATACTATGCAGGTCTGTTGCTTCAAAATCTGTCACTGTGGCAAAAAACACCTCATACCCTTCAACCAGGCGAGATTTGAGGCAAAATCAGGAAACAACTTGCTTGCGATATCAGTCCTGTTCGACAAAGCTGCGGCTTCAAAAATGCTAATTCACTACTGCCTTGTTGATTTCAAAGCAATTTCCGAACATGTGCCTGGGGGTCAATTATCCAGTTACAATGAATACGTGGTTCCGTACAAACTGGGTGACGGCTCCCACATCTCCAGAAAAATACAAACAACACGCGGAGTAAAACAAGGTTGTGTGTTGGCGCCTCTCCTTTTCAACCTCTTTATCTCGGGTAACCCTTTGTACGCAGATGACCTTGCGCTGTTCAGCCACACCAGGGTCGGCTTGGAGACGCTGCTTGATCAGTTGTTCTTTTGCACCACCACAAATGATTTGGAATTAAATCAAGCCATCCTTACATCCATGAACCCAGTTAACCAGATGCTTAACATCCGGTTCACCAGGTTTGTTACAAGAGCAGCAAAAAGGCTTACTCAATTTGAGAGCCGATGAGTCAATAATTATCAACCAGCACTGGGCCACTCCAACACCATAAAAATGCCAATTTAAACAATTTCCCATACCCTTGAAGTTGATCTGTACAATGTAAGTGGGGTTGTTAGGTGTTTAGTAAAGACGAGAGCCTAGCTCCCTTCTTTTAATAATGAGTTAAAATGTAACAAACGATTAGTGTCTTTTGACTGTAACATAATTGAAGTGGTCTTTGGTTCAGAACTCACCGTGTGACGCAGTCCCACTTGAAGTAAAATGAACTCAGAGGGCCCACAAGATTTGAATAGGTGCTGACTAGGTTTTATGCAATGATTATTGTTGAATATCATAAGTTTCTACTATCTGCTATCACACATCACACCTTTATTGGCCCAAGGGCCGCATTTGGGATTTTATAGATTGTGAGGAAACTATGTAGCATGAATTCAGAAATTAGAGAACCTCTTTTTTATTCTTTTTATTGTGTGCAAACATCTTAACCGTCAATTGATATATGCTTTAGTATCTGTACGTCAATATTGTAATGATTTTTATTAATCAAACAATAAAGTAATCTATCTATCCTCTGCGCCTCTATCCGGACATGCCTCACCTTCTCTTCATCCCTATCTGGGCAGGCTTAACCTCCTCTGCGACCCCAAGCACAGGACAGGCCTCTCCTCTGCACCCCTGGACAGGCCTCACCTCCTCTGCCCCTGGACAGGCCTCACCTCCTCTGCGCCCCTGGACAGGCCTCACCTCCTCTGCACCCCTGGACATGCCTCACCTCCTCTGCACCCTGGACTGGCCTCACCTCCTCTGCACCCCTGGACAGGCCTCTCCTACTCTGCACCCCTGGACAGGCCTCTCCTCCTCTGCACCCCTGGACACGCCTCACCTCCTCTGCACCCCTGGACAGGCCTCACCTCCTCTGCACCCCTGGACATGCCTCACCTCTTCTGCACCCTGGACTGGCCTCACCTCCTCTGCACCCCTGGACAGGCCTCTCCTACTCTGCACCCCTGGACAGGCCTCTCCTCCTCTGCACCCCTGGACAGGCCTCACCTCCTCTGCACCCCTGGACGGGGCCTCACCTCCTCTGCACTCCTGGACAGGCCTCACCTCCTCTGCACCACTGGAGAGGCCTCACCTCCTCTGCACCCCTGGAGAGGCCTCACCTCCTCTACACCCCGGGACAGGCATCACCTCCTTTGCACCCCCTGGACAGACCTCACCTACTCTGCACCTGTGGACAGGCCTCACCTCCTCTGCACCCCTGGACAGGCCTAACCTCCTCTGCACCCCTTTCGACAGGCCTCACCTCCTCTACACCCCTGGACAGTCCTCTCCTCCTCTGCACCCCTGGACAGGCCTCTCCTCCTCTGCCCCCTGGACAGGCCTTTCCTCCTCTGCACCCCTGGACAGGCCTCTCCTCCTCTGCACCCCTGGACAGGCCTCTCCTCCTCTGCACCCCTGGACAGGCCTCACCTCCTCTGCACCCCTGGACAGGCCTCACCTCCTCTGCATCCCTGGACAGGCCTCGCTTCCTCTGCACCCCTGGACAGGCCTCACCTCCTCTGCACCCATGGACAGGCCTCACCTCCTCTGCACCCATGGACAGGCCTCTCCTCCTCTGCTCCCCCTGGACAGGCCTCACCTCCACTGCACCCCTGGACAGGTCTCTCCTCCTTTGCACCCCCAGCTCAGGGCAGGCCACACCTCCTCAGCACCCCTGGACAGGCCTCACCTCCCATGCACCCCTGGACAAGCCTCTCCTCCTCAGCACCCCCTGGAAAGGACTCACTTCCTCTACCCCCCTCGACAGGCCTCACCTCCTCTGCACCTCTGGACAGGCCTCACCTCCTCTGCACCCCTGGACAGGCCTCACCTTCTCTGCACCCCTGGACAGGCCTCGGCTCCTCGGCACCCCTGGACAGGCCTCGCCTCCTCTGCACCCCTGGACAGGCCTCGCCTCCTCTGCACCCCTGGACAGGCCTCTCCTCCTCTGCTCCCCCTGGACAGGCCTCACCTCCTCTGCCTGAATTACGTCACCGCTCGAGCCTCTTGTAAATACTACTGGTGTGCTGACCCCTAATGTGGTGACCCCCATTGTGGTGACCCCTGGTGTGGTATCCTTAGTGTGGGGACCCCTGGTGTGAGGTCCCTTGGTGTGGTGACCCCTGGTGTGGTGACCCTTGGTGTGGTGACCCCTGGTGTGGTGACCCCTGGTGTGTTGACCCTTCGTGTGGTGACCCTTGGTGTGGTGATCCCTTGGTGTGGTGATCCCTGGTGTGGTGACCCCTGGTGTTGTGACCCTTGGTGTTGTGACCCTTGGTGTTGTGACCCTTGGTGTTGTGAACCTTGGTGTTGTGACCCCTGGTGTGGTGACCCCTGGTGTGCTGACCATTGGTATGGTGACCCCTGGTATGGGGACCCCTGGTGTGGGGACCCCTGGTGTGGGGACCCCTGGTGTGGGGACCCTAGGTCTTGTGATCCCTGGTGTGGTGACCCCTGGTGTGGTGATCCCTGGTGTGGTGAACCTTAGTGTGGTGACCCCTGGTATGGTGACCCCTGGAGTGGTGACCAATGGTGTGGTGACCCCTGGTGTGGTGATCCCTTGGTGTGGTGACCCCTGGTATACCGACCCTGGTGTGGGGACCCCTGGTGTGGGGACCCCTGGTGTGGTGACCCCTGGTGTGGTGACCCCTGGTATGGTGACCCTGGTGTGGTGACCCCTGGTGTGGTGACCCTTGGTGTGGGGACCCCTGGTGTGGGGACCCCTAGTGTGGTGACCCCTAGTGTGGTGACCCCTAGTGTGGTGACCCTTGGTGTGGTGACCCTTGGTGTGGTAACCCCTGGTGTGGTGACCCCTGGTGTGGTGATCCTTTGGTGTGGTTACCCCTGGTGTGGTGATCCTTGGTGTGGTGATCCCTGGTGTGGTGATCCTATAGTGTGGTGATCCTCTGATGTGGTGACCCCTGGTGTGGTGATGAAGCAAAGCTTCGCATATTTTTGCGGCTTGCTGTATTCATGAACCTCGTTTATGTGTAACAACGTAATAACTTGTATGTCTTACTAATGTTTATTTTATGTTAAACGAAGTTTCCCGACGCTTGCACATGTGTTTTACTAAAATAATTTACTCGAGTCATTTAAAATGTCTGCCGCTTGTATTTAGTTACTGCGCATGCGTCAGCCACACTCACGTGTCCTGACGTGTCTGCAGAGTTGGAGGGAAAATTATGCGCATGCGTAATACATAGCTTTGCCCGTAACGTGGTACTGCTCGTGCCACTGCTCTTGTAGCTGTTTGTATGTAGCTAACATTTAGACTGCATAAGTATATTTTATAGTGATAAGTTGAAAGTACAAACCCTGTGATGTGTTTTCATAATATTATTTCTATGTATTAATTTGTTCTCGCTTACTTTTCATGTACCGCGGGGAATGGGGGTCTGACGGCACCAAAAGCCATCTTGGAGGTCCCTTCCACGCATGTGCGACTTTCTGGGGACCTGACAACCTTGGCTGATGGAACTTAGCCAGCTGGCAGTGATGGGCAAGATGCTCCTGAGAACTGACCTGAAAGGTCGGCTGAACGGAATCACATGTCCCTGCTACGCTACATTGTTAAATTGTCATTGTATTTCCTTGCAGTTTCTCATGGGAACCTCAATCTTGCTAGGCGGTACCCAGATATGTAAATGAAGCATCTAAATGGTGTGTTGTGATTGGTGTGTTACCCAAATCCTACCTTTGGACCAATCGAAATTGGGGATTCTGACACTTTGCAACATTTGGGGGGTGGTACCCTGTCCCAAAGAGTATATCTACCCTGGGTTCACCTAGGGAATTGTCCGACTTGTCTGGTTTAGCTGACCTGTCACTGACCCATCGTACTCAATAGGTGACTGAAGATACAGAGCGCTGCGGAGCACTCTGTCCGAAATTGACCATAGACTAAGGTTTTACTGAACCTTAAAGTGCTGGCGAAGCACTTTGCTGGGAGTTCGCTGATCCAATCGGGGTCTTGATCGATAGCTGCAGAGAGGGTGGAGCGCAGGCGTTGCTTCCAAACTGCGGGTGCGGTCCTGTCCTGAGCGGTCCTGTCCTGAGGGTTTGCTGTCCTGTCCTGAGGGTCCTGTCCTGATTCCAAATCTGAGGGTATCCTGTCCTGTCCTGGGTGTCCATTCTGCACCTGCTGTCCTTTGAGGGGTATCCTTCCTTGAGGGTTTCCTGTCTTTAACTGACCCGTGGCCAGGGTTTGGTTTCCACACCAGTCTAGGTAAATACTGCTCTAAATTCTTTAAACTTGCACCTTTCTATTTTTCTATCTTTTGCTTTAATAAAGATACACCTTTGCATATGGTGATTTTTCCATGCTTTTGCTGCAACTATTGAAAGCATAAAGTCAATTGAACTTGTTCCTATGTTCCCCTACCTTTTAGAAATCATATTTTGCATTGCATTTTGTCATTTTCTGATATGGTCTAGAACGGCCTTACTTAAACTATCTAAAGAATCCTTGCCCTGAATGCATAGCGTTGTTTGTTGCATCTCATATTAGCGTTTCATGATTACCCTGACTTTATTTCTCTATAGTTATGTACTTTTCATCATTTTGATTATCGATTGCCTTGTTCTTGTAAACCTAATGCTCAACGAAAACGAACTTTAGATAAACATTTTAAAACTTCCAGTTGTCCGTGGTCATTTACAACAGTATCGAATGTCATTTGAATTTGCATTTGCTGCCTTTCCTTTTACAGCTAGGCCCCTGATCCGTTGAGGTCATAGGTACCCGTGTCGGTGGATGGTAAGTCGGGTACTCTGAGTAATAACGGTAGGGAACACACACAATTGGTAGCAGCCCGTGAAGTCGCCCTGTCAATGAGTAGTGTGAATTAAAGTATATGGGCCCTGAAGCCGGAAACGGCGGAATCATTGGCTGGGTGACCTCGCGCGCTCTATCAGTTTTCTGGTAGATCAGAGGATGGTTAGGGACTAGCTAAAGGTTAGGTAGGACTAGTTAGACTAGTTAAGTCGGTAGCTGCTAGTACATTGATGCTGCTAGAAGAGCGGCTGTTCCGAGAGACCTGATTAATCTCTTGTGAATACGCAGGAATAATCTCTTGTAAAAACAATTCATGAATTGTTGTATTGTTATTATTCTTGTTCTTATATTATTGTATGTACTAATCCATGCATTTGTAAAACGTATTGTACTGTGTTGTCCGAACTCCCCGGGGAATTGAAAGGGCAAGTGGTGAATAGAATCCATTGTCCTGAGGTCACAGGCTTAAGGAAAGTTAGGTGCAGGTTAGGATAACCGGGAAGCACTAACTAGGGTTTTTCTGAATACGTGTGTGAATAAATGTTAGTAACGAGGTTCATTGGCAAAATTCCCATAGTGGCGTAACCTAGTACGGGTCACATCGGAAAAGTAGCAGGTTCCTCGGAGCTTGGGTGAAAGCAGAGGGGTCCGCTGGGAAACCTTAGACTCGGATATATCCCAGAGAAGTGGATGAGTTTAGGGGAATAACAGGTTCACCGATGCTAGAGTGAAGGGTAGGCGGAAGAGATCTACCCGCAGCGCGTGAAAAGTAAATGGAAGTAGTTTACTTGCAGTAAAAGAAATCTTTCTGTCTAGACACTTGAGCACTGTGGCGAATGTGTATTCGTTGTTAAATAACCAAGCACTGAGCACTTTAGAAAGAAAGAAAGTTTCCGTTACCTTGTGAAGGGAGGGAGTCAGCCGCGAAGCGTCTCTGACGTCACTCCGTGCCGCGCTGGGATTGGTAGAAACAGCGGGCGGGTAGCGGGGCTGGAATTGTAAAGGAGGGGTGAAGCGCCGAGGAGTGAGAACTGTCTCACGAAGGGGCCGCGCACCCATTGGTCGAAACTATTTGAACGCGTGCACCCCATTGGTCGCACAGAATTGCAAGGCGCGTTCTGATTGGAAGTAGCTTTGTAAACAGAATTAAGCGTAGAAATCGTATGTGGCACTCGTATTGTCCAGAAACTAGACCCGATCCTAGGAACCAAGGGTTTGAAAGGGATCAGTGGAAAGCCAATAGATACGATATTATGTACGGAGGAAAGAGAAAGATGTCCCTTGTAAATAGGGTAAAGAATTATTTTAAAACGGACAAACCGATTAAATCCAGAGAGGGCGTTATTGTCCCGCCACCGAATACTCCTGCCTCATTCATGATGTTTGACCGAGGGTACAATACCTGTGTGTGGTTGGAGAATTGGGTGAAGTACACAAAAGATGACGGAGTATTGGCTTTTCCGTTAGATGGTACTTTCAATGGTAGAATTTTATTTAATTTGAGAACCCGAATGAATGAATTACATCCCAGACCGAGACTAACGCAGTATGAGGCGTTAGAGGAATGGGAGATTGAGGCTTTCGAAAGAGAGAAACCCCGGATGGACAAAGGTCTGACCAAGTGGTACCCCAGGCTGAAACAAGAGACCAGGGATAAAAGGATGAAACAGTGGAGGCAGAGCATGATTGTTGAGGGTCTGTTTCCCATGATGCCAGCAGGTAACCCTTCGGAGGGAGAGAAAAGGACAGAGAAGAGTAAGCATTGGGGAGCCCCTGGGGAGTCAGACGATGAATTTTTAGATGACATTTTTACGAGAAGTCCGCCACCTTATAATGAGGGAGCCCGACCTTCCAGTACAGGAGAAATTGCCCAACGTCCATCTATTAAGGAGGAGGATAGATCCCTATGTAGGGGGGGAGGGGGCCAGGTATTGCCGTATTATGAGAAGCCCGAACCCCCAGAAGTGAGGACTATATATCCTAGAATGCCCGTGAGCCCGGAAGAAAAATATTCCCGTGAAAAGCTCTTTTTCCCCAGACCTCTTTATGAAAACGAAGAAAAGCCAGTAAGTTCAGGAGTGCCCTTTTTGCAGCCTCCATATGGGGAGGAGCGCAGGTCGTTTGGCGCAGGAACGTTGTTCCCGAAACCAAATTATGGTGGGGGACCAAGTGAAACGCATCCTACTGCCCCGAGTTTTACGCCACAACTGACCACACAGATAGTGCCTGAACGAACATTAGGAAGAATACTGGAAGAGAGGGAGCAAGAAGTCCTAGCTAGACAGAGAACAGAAATAATTCAGAAAATCTCACAGTTAAATACCAGTCCTGAAGCTTTGACTATTCCGGTAACAATCGGACCCGTAGTTCCGTTGTACGGGAAAAATCAAGGAAGTCTAAACCCTCCAGTTATGAACCCAGTAGTGGCCCCGCCGAGGCAAGAGCCCCTACTGATAGACGATCAGTCCAGTGAGTGTGAGTCTGAAGTTGCGTTTTTGGAACTGCCAAACAAACAGACCGGAAAAGGAATGCCGAGGCGGCATAATCCTTTTGACGCGAAAGAAATTAAATTAGAATCAGCCTCAGGTACTAGGAGTGTCTCCCTGGTAACTCCGGAAGAAATTGAGAATTGGAGTCGCGAATTAGAGAAACAGGCTCCGCAAACGAAACCTTTAGACCTGTACAAGCTGAGGGTAGAAATAGAGGAATTAATGGCAGGAAATGTGGGATTAGACAGATTGAATACCTATTCTGAAGAAGAGTTGCTGTTTATGTGTAAAAGCCTTACCCGGAGTACTAGGGTGCTCCACGAAAAACTGACAGACACCGCAGCTAGTATGGGGATAGATATATCCAGATCGAAGCCCTTGCAGAAACCATACCGAGCTGAGTTCTCAGATAAGGATTTAGAGAACTTGAATGTGTCAGGAAGAAAGTTGCAGATTAAAGAGTTGCTTGCGGTTTTGCAAAAATGGGGAGACGTGGAAAGATGGAAAACGAGGTGGGCGCGAAAGAAAGATGAGGCCCGATCCAGACAAGCAACCCCTGAGTTCCCTTTGAGAGAAGTAGACAAGCCCGAAACGTTATGTCCAATGCGTGAAGTACCGGGTGGGAGGTATGTGCACGTTCCATGGTCCAGACAGGATATTGTGTCCTTTACTAACGATTTTCCGAAACTGCGCGAGAAGCCGGTCGAATGGTACCGGCAAGTGGAAAGGTTCGTAAAGGTGCAAAAATGCCTGTGGAATGACCTGGATGGGTTTTTCGACATTGTGGTCCCGGTCGATCTGTGGACCGAGTGTAAAATAGCCATAGCCTGGCCTAGTGAGGAGTACACAAGAGATAAAGAAACAGGGGAACTTTCGAAGGAAGTCATGAGAAAGTATGAGCAGGTAATTCAGCACTTGAAAGAAAAGGTGCCCGCAAAGGAAACTGATTGGACCAGGATAGATAGAACAACGCAGGAAAGGGATGAGACAGTGCATTCCTATTACGAAAGGCTGTTGCAGGTGTTCAAAACCTACAGTGGTATAGATAACATCGAGATGAAGGATATGACGCACTTTATTTACAGGTTTGTAAACGGTTTAAGACCTGAAATTTGTCAGTGGATAAAAGATAACAAAATCTGTTGGCACTCCAAAAAGGTAGACGAGGTCCTGCGGTACGCAAAGTACTGCGAGGACGAAATGGCAGAAAAGAAAAAGGCTCTCAAGGAAAAAGTGATGTGGGCTCAGGTGAAGCTCGCAGAACAGCAGGAAAAGCAGTTGAGTAACATGGTCAAAAATGCTAAGAACGAAGGTCCTGGGGGAGGGGGAGGAGGCAAGCCCCGGCCCAAAATGAGCAGGGAAGAGGCTATGAAGAAATGTCCCTGCCATCAGTGCGGCGAAATTGGACACTGGCGCAACGAGTGTCCTTATTTACCCGAAGATAACCCCAAAACACCTGATTTAACTCCACAGACGCAGAAAGAAAGACCAAGAAAGACTCAACCACAGGTAAAAACAGTTCAGGTGCCCCGAGCACCAAAGCAAGTATACAGGGGAAAACAGGCAGAGGGTGATGAGATAGAAGTTTGGGAAAGCGGTGAGAACAGAAATGCAGCAACTTCGCAGTATCTTTTAAATGATACCTTCCTTTGTGATGACCAGTACTGACGGGGCCTGAGGGGGGAGGACGAGGAGTGCGTACTTGGCGCCTCCTTGCCGGTAGACCAGTCCGGACCATACATTGAAGGAAAGGTTGACGGAAATGATGTCACCTTTCTGTTGGACACTGGCGCTACCCGTTCTACTGTGAGAACAGTGGACGTTCCAAACCTACCCCTCTCAGGAGAAGCAATCCAAGTAGTGGGTGTATCTAATCAATTGATTAGTACTCCTGTTACCAAGCCCATGGAGATCTCAATTGGAAACTTTAAGGAAATGCATAGATTTGTCGTTTGCGACACCAGTCCAGTAAACTTGCTGGGACGTGATTTGCTGTGCAAAATGAACTGTACCATCTTTTGCACACCAAAGGGTGTTGAAATTCAGACCCCAGATGAAGACGGCATTTATAAATTAATGCTGGTCCGCCCTGACTCGGAAATTAAACGAATGACCATGCAGGATTTACCCAAAGAACTCCAAGAAGCAGTGAAGCCAGAGGTGTGGGACTTTACTGTGAAAGATGTAGGGTTAATGAAAAACGTGGACCCCATACAGATAGCCATCAAGGACAATGCAGTATACCCCAATACTAAACCCTACAGAATGAATGCAGAAGTGAAAGCTGGTGTTACTGTGGAAATACAGAAATTGCTAGAAGGAAACATCATACAGGAGGTAATGAGTAGCCCATGTAACTCCCCGATTATGGGCATTAAGAAGCCTAGTGGCAAGTACAGAGTAGTGCAGGATCTACGAAAAGTCAACAAGATAGTAGTTCCCTGTTGCCCTATTGTCCCGAACCCAGCAGTGATTCTGTATCAGATTCCTTGGGATGCTGAGTGGTTCACCGTGATAGACCTGTGTCATGCATTCTTTTCCATTCCCTTGCATCCAGATAGCAAATTTCTTTTCTCATTTGCCTTCAATGGTCACGTGTATTGCTGGAACAGGGTCCCTCAAGGGTATACAGAGAGCCCCTCTATCTTTAATCAGATCTTGAAAAAATGTTTGGAAACTTTGGTCTTACCTGGGAACTCTGTCTTAGTGCAATACATAGACGACCTCTTGGTGGCGTCTAAAAGTCATAAGGATTGTGTGATTGACACCATCGCCCTACTGAATCACCTGTGTGAGAAGGGACACAAAGTGCCCCCTGACAAATTACAGTTCTGTGCAAAATCAGTGAAATATCTGGGGCACCAGATAGAAAAAGGTGTCAGGAAAGTGACATCCGAAAGAGTGAGAATAATTCAAAAGATGCAGTTACCCCGTACTCAGAAAGAAATCAGAATGTTCCTGGGTGTGATAGGATACTGCAGGCAGTGGATTCTGGGATTTGCAGTCCTAGCCAGGCCCTTGATAAACATGACCAAGAGAGGAACTCCAGATATTGTAGAGTGGGATGATGAAAGCTTAACAGCCTTCACCAAACTGCGAGATTGTCTGTGTACAGCCCCTGCATTGGGAATGCCAGACTATTCCAAAGAATTTGCCCTATTCTGTGACACTCACGATAATTGCGCGTTGTCAGTCTTGACACAAGATCATGGCACAACGAGAAGGCCTGTGGCATATTTCTCTGCCACCCTGGATCCGGTGGCTGCTGGATTACCAGGTTGTCTGAAAGCAGTAGCTGCTACCTGCGCAAGTTTAGAACAGAGTGAGTCAATTGTCATGGGACATCCGGTAACTGTGTATGTCTCACATGGAGTGGTGATTTTGTTGACCCGAACAAAAACTCAGTATCTCACCCCTAGTCGACTGACTAAATACGAGAGGATTCTTGTGGGTGCTGCAAATGTAAACATTGTTAGGTGCAGCATTCTGAACCCAGCCACCTTACTCCCCGACCCAAAGGATATGGAAGGGGGGGTGGATGATGAACATGATTGTATAGATCTAACAGAATTCAACACCAAGCCACGCCCAGACATAAAAGAAACGCCATTACCGGTGCATGATAAGGAACTTTTTGTGGATGGTTCATGTCTAAGGCATGAACAAGGAGGCCTGAGTGCTGCCTATGCAGTGGTCTCCTTAGAGAAAATTGAAGAAGCAGGTTACCTGTATCACATAAAGTCTGCACAAGTAGCCGAATTGATTGCTATGATAAAAGCTTGCCAAATTGGGAAAAACCTACGCATAACAGTGTATACTGACAGTCAGTACTGTTATGGGGTTGTGCATGACTTTGGCCAATTGTGGTTACAAAGGGAGTTCCTGACTTCATCAGGTACCCCTATTCGAAATGGAAAAGTGGTTCAGGACCTTTTAGAGGCAATCCAGTTACCAAAGGAACTGGCAGTGGTAAAATGTGCTGCTCATAAGAAGAGCATGGACAAGGTATCACTGGGAAACGATTATGCTGATCGAGTGGCCCAATGGTGCGCAAGAGATCGGTATATCGTAAATCCAAAACGAGGGGGGCCAGGAACCAGCTGCCAACTTCAGGTGTTTGAAGAAGTGCCTACATGGGATGAAGTGAAAGAGTGGCAGCAGGCGGCACCTTGGCAAGAAAGAGAGAAGTGGAAGGAAGATGGGTGTCGACCAAGACGTGTGGATGGTGTCATTATAGGTCCAACTGGTATGCCTGTGTTACCTAGACACCTACTTAGCACAATGGCGAGGTTGATACATGAGGGATCACACATGGGTAGGGACGCCATGATTCTAGTGTTCCAACAGACTTGGTACAGTAAAAAGTTCAGGAAAGTAGCAGAGTCCCTCTGCCAGAGGTGCCTGTCATGTCAAAAGATGAACCCAGGGAAGAGGACAGTGGTGGAACTGGGGAAAATTGGGAGGTCCGGGGGTCCCTTTGTAAGGATACAGGTTGATTTCATCACCATGCCCCGTTGTGAAGGGAAACGATATGTCCTTGTCATGGTCTGTTTATTTTCAAAGTGGGTGGAAGCTTTCCCTACTCCCCAAAATGACGCAAAAACAGTAGCTAAGTGTTTGTTGAAAGAACTTATACCTAGGTTCGGGGTTCCAGTCACTATTGAATCAGATCAAGGCTCACATTTTCAGAATGCAGTGATCGAGGAACTCTGTAAGGCCTTTGGGATTTCACAAAAGCTTCACTGTGCCTACCGTCCAGAGGCTTCTGGAGTAGTGGAACAAATAAATGGAACTATTAAGAACAGACTAGCAAAACTGTGTGATGCAACTAAATTGACCTGGGTGAAGGCCCTGCCCCTGGTCCTGATGGGACTCAGAAGTATTCCTGATCGCAAGACAGGCCTAAGTCCCCATGAAATCATTATGGGAAGAGTGATGAGACAAGCATGGGTGCCAGGAAGCAAACTGTTGAGTATTACTGATGATTTGGTGCTTGAATACTGCAAGAGATTGGGTGACCAAGTGCGTTCTATCTCTCGCCAGATCGGAGAAGACGCCATCCTCAATCCAACGACTCCTCTCCACAAACTGGTCCCAGGGGACTGGGTGAAGATAAAGAAGCATACTCGGAAGAGCTGCCTGGAGCCCAGGTGGGGAGAAAAACGTCAGGTGATCCTGGTAACTACCACAGCAGTAAAGTGTGCAGGAGTTCCACGCTGGGTACACGCCAGTCACACCCAGAAGGTACCACCAGACGAGGTGCCTGAAGCAGAAGGACGTCCAGCAGAGGACTCTGCAGGAGCCAGACCGGAAGTAGCTGACGACGAACAGCCAAGTACCAGTCGAGCTGCAGAATCAGCAGACGTTGGCCCAGGAATAGTTGATGACGAACTACCAAGAGTCCAGCCTGCTGAAGGGGTCCAAGAAGCTGAGCCAAAGGTAGCTGAAGACGAGCTGCCAAGCATATGGCCAGAAGAGTGGATTCCATTGATTGACCTCACTGAAGACCCTATTCGAACAAGTGAGAGACTTTGGGAAGGTAGAGAGTGGACTAGTCAGGAAAAGCAAGGCACAGGCGAAGAACCTCAGAATCTTGAGATTCACATCAAAACTGAGGAAGGAGAAGGTCAGACAGGGACAGAGCACGTGATTAATACAGAACAAGTGAATAATACTGAACAAGTGCCCGATACTGAACAAGTGAAGGATACAGAGCCAGCGTTTGATACTCCTCCACTGACTCCTGATATCGGGAAGGGACAGACTAGACACAGTGTAATAGTTCGAGCAGAAGAAAATCAAGAGATCGAAGTGCTTGAACAGGATCAGATAGAATTAGGAGAACGTGTGAAAAGCAAAAACAAAATTCACCTGAACAAGGCCAGATTAGTATCCAGGCAGAAGAAATAAATGCGAGTCCTGGAAGTAGTCAGATAGAAGAAGAAGAAACTGAAACAGAATTGCCAACAGTTAATGAGAACAAAAGGGCAAGAGAAGGGAACGAAGTCCAAGTCCCAACGAAAAGACTTAAGAAAAGAAAGCATCTTGAGCCTAAATTCGTAAAGAAATTGAGACTAAGGATAAAAACAGTAGAAGAAAAACGTGCAGAAGAAAGGAGAAGTGCTCGCATAGCAGAGCAACAAGAAGGTACTTCCAAAAGAAGGAGTGATCGAATAAAAAGACAAAACAAGAAGTACAAGTCACCTGAATGGACACTTGTGTTGGAAGAACTTGAAGATCTTGATATAACTGACGTAAGCGACGGAGAGCCCGTCCCTGAGTACTCTGACGAAGAGGAAGAAGAGCCACCGTGAATTTGCACAAAGTAAGATATTTGTGTAAAAGTCACAAAGAGGGGTCGAGAAACTTCTTCTGAAGCCAAAATGTCTGATTCAAACGTGAATGGTAGCCCTAGTTGCAGTCGTTGCAAAACATGCTGCAAGGTATGTGTCTGTAGTATAGTTGTCCTGATATTACTTTGGATAGGACTAACAATTTTCATTCCCTTTGCTGTGAGTAAAGATACTAACATTGTCCCTACTGAAATTGTAAATACTGACAATGAGGAGCTGACAACACAGAGTGTAGCAAGACATGAGAGAGCACTTAGACAAACCAAACAAGACTTAGAAGCATCAGATGAGGGAGGACTACATTATCATGGAGTTAAGAACAAGACACACTTAAATGTTTTCGCAAACTTGTTAATACATTATGTAGAGACTATGGAAATAGAAGATTGCTATGTCTGCATGAAGCTACCTACCTCAGTAGCTGAAGGCGTGACATACCATCACTTGCCGCTGACATATGGAATCTCCTGTAGCATTTTAGCTAGTTTATTTTACAAAAGAGGACCGTTACAGTACTATTACTCTAACAATGACGTGATCTTTTCTGAACTTCCTATACGTGGGAACTTGAATCCTGTACATACCAAAAGTGACACAATAAGATATATGGGAGACTACTTTCTGACTATAGGTAATATCGACATAGCTGATGCACACAGAGATAACTTGACTTGTTCTTTGCGTGAGCAGGAAAAGATGTTCCTGAACATGGCAGAGAAAAGGAGAATTAAAATACAAAAGAAAGCAAATGACGAAAGTCAGAAAAGGCCAAGGTGGGCAGAGAACATGGAAGGCACCTCAAATAGTGGAGCGGGTCCTGCTCTGTTGCTGGATTTTGAAAAGAAAGGCAAGCTATGTCTTCACCGCGAGAAGACTAGCTATTATAATAACATTTTCATTGGTTCCAGTGAATGCGAACATAATTACAAGGTAATTGGAGGTTGGGGTTTCAAAAATGGGTCAGAGCCTGTGTTTCCTGGAATTTATTATATTTGTGGGGACAAGGCTTATTTCAAATTGCCGGATCACTGGTATGGAAGCTGCTACTTTGGCATTGTCTTCCCGAAAATATACCATGTGAATGGAGTTGCTGGAAGCAGTGAAAATACTAATGGCTTAGCGCGTAGTAAAAGAGAAAGTATAGGTGAAATTATGGGTAGTATTTTCAGTGCACTGATACCTGGAGTGGGAGTGGTTCTGAACACTCACAGGATTTGCAAATTGTCTACTATAGTGGATGTGTTGTCTACTGAGACAGCTCATGGATTTCTGCTGGTCAATACCGAAATGGTTGCGATTAGATCAATGGTTTTGCAGAACAGACTTGCTCTTGATACCTTATTAGCGAAAGAGGGCGGAGTCTGCCGGATGTTGAGGGCGCAACATTGTTGCACTTATATTCCGGATAAAAGTGTACAGATCAAAAGATATGTGAAAAACATTACTAATTTGGCAAAGGAACTTAAACCACTCGAGGTTGATAGTGCCTGGAAGAGACTGGTAGATGGTCTCTCAAATGTAGGTCATTGGTTTGCTAGCATAGGTAAAAGCTTATTGTTCAAGGTACTGATGCCAATTGGAATTATAGGTCTCATCCTATTTTTCATATTTGTCTGCTGCAAGTGTCGTAAACACACAAAGAAGTATGAAGTGAATGCAAGAGAAGTGAATGCAAGAGGAGTGAAACGGAGTGTGGATGAGCTCGAATTAGAAGAGATGAATAATCAGATCTATAAAAAGGTGAAGAATTCTCACCCTACCAAAACCGAACGAGAAAAGCTGGAGCGATTGCTGGAAGAGATAGAACTGTATAAAGTGTGAAAGAAAAGTTGGCATCTGGTTCCATTACATTTTGTGATGATAGTAAATATCATCAAAGAGGGGATTGATGAAGCAAAGCTTCGCATATTTTTGCGGCTTGCTGTATTCATGAACCTCGTTTATGTGTAACAACGTAATAACTTGTATGTCTTACTAATGTTTATTTTATGTTAAACGAAGTTTCCTGACGCTTGCACATGTGTTTTACTAAAATAATTTACTCGAGTCATTTAAAATGTCTGCCGCTTGTATTTAGTTACTGCGCATGCGTCAGCCACACTCACGTGTCCTGACGTGTCTGCAGAGTTGGAGGGAAAATTATGCGCATGCGTAATACATAGCTTTGCCCGTAACGTGGTACTGCTCGTGCCACTGCTCTTGTAGCTGTTTGTATGTAGCTAACATTTAGACTGCATAAGTATATTTTATAGTGATAAGTTGAAAGTACAAACCCTGTGATGTGTTTTCATAATATTATTTCTATGTATTAATTTGTTCTCGCTTACTTTTCATGTACCGCGGGGAATGGGGGTCTGACGGCACCAAAAGCCATCTTGGAGGTCCCTTCCACGCATGTGCGACTTTCTGGGGACCTGACAACCTTGGCTGATGGAACTTAGCCAGCTGGCAGTGATGGGCAAGATGCTCCTGAGAACTGACCTGAAAGCTCGGCTGAACGGAATCACATGTCCCTGCTACGCTACATTGTTAAATTGTCATTGTATTTCCTTGCAGTTTCTCATGGGAACCCCAATCTTGCTAGGCGGTACCCAGATATGTAAATGAAGCATCTAAATGGTGTGTTGTGATTGGTGTGTTACCCAAATCCTACCTTTGGACCAATCGAAATTGGGGATTCTGACACTTTGCAACATTTGGGGGGTGGTACCCTGTCCCAAAGAGTATATCTACCCTGGGTTCACCTAGGGAATTGTCCGACTTGTCTGGTTTAGCTGACCTGTCACTGACCCATCGTACTCAATAGGTGACTGAAGATACAGAGCGCTGCGGAGCACTCTGTCCGAAATTGACCATAGACTAAGGTTTTACTGAACCTTAAAGTGCTGGCGAAGCACTTTGCTGGGAGTTCGCTGATCCAATCGGGGTCTTGATCGATAGCTGCAGAGAGGGTGGAGCGCAGGCGTTGCTTCCAAACTGCGGGTGCGGTCCTGTCCTGAGCGGTCCTGTCCTGAGGGTTTGCTGTCCTGTCCTGAGGGTCCTGTCCTGATTCCAAATCTGAGGGTATCCTGTCCTGTCCTGGGTGTCCATTCTGCACCTGCTGTCCTTTGAGGGGTATCCTTCCTTGAGGGTTTCCTGTCTTTAACTGACCCGTGGCCAGGGTTTGGTTTCCACACCAGTCTAGGTAAATACTGCTCTAAATTCTTTAAACTTGCACCTTTCTATTTTTCTATCTTTTGCTTTAATAAAGATACACCTTTGCATATGGTGATTTTTCCATGCTTTTGCTGCAACTATTGAAAGCATAAAGTCAATTGAACTTGTTCCTATGTTCCCCTACCTTTTAGAAATCATATTTTGCATTGCATTTTGTCATTTTCTGATATGGTCTAGAACGGCCTTACTTAAACTATCTAAAGAATCCTTGCCCTGAATGCATAGCGTTGTTTGTTGCATCTCATATTAGCGTTTCATGATTACCCTGACTTTATTTCTCTATAGTTATGTACTTTTCATCATTTTGATTATCGATTGCCTTGTTCTTGTAAACCTAATGCTCAACGAAAACGAACTTTAGATAAACATTTTAAAACTTCCAGTTGTCCGTGGTCATTTACAACAGTATCGAATGTCATTTGAATTTGCATTTGCTGCCTTTCCTTTTACAGCTAGGCCCCTGATCCGTTGAGGTCATAGGTACCCGTGTCGGTGGATGGTAAGTCGGGTACTCTGAGTAATAACGGTAGGGAACACACACAATTGGTAGCAGCCCGTGAAGTCGCCCTGTCAATGAGTAGTGTGAATTAAAGTATATGGGCCCTGAAGCCGGAAACGGCGGAATCATTGGCTGGGTGACCTCGCGCGCTCTATCAGTGGTGACCCCTGGTGTGTTGACCCCTGGTGTGGTGACCCCTGGTTTGGTGACCTCTGGTGTGGCGACCTCTGGTGTGGTGACCCCTGGTGTGGTGACCCCTGGTGTTGTGACCCCTGGTATGGTGATCTTTGGTGTGGTGATCCCTTGGTGTGGTGATCTCTGGTGTGGTGACCCCTGGTGTGGTGACCCCTGGTGTGGTGACCCCTGGTGTGATGACCCCTTGGTGTGGTGAGCCCTTGGTGTGGTGAGCTCTGGTGTGGTGACCCCTGGTGTGGGGACCCCTGGTGTGGTGACCTGTGGTGTGGTGAACCCTGGTGTGCTGATCCTTGGTGTGGTGACCCCTGGTATGGTGACCCCTGTTGTGGTGATCCTTGGTGTGGTGACCCCTGGTGTGGTGACCCCTGGTGTGGTGATCTCTTGGTGTGGTGATCCCTAGTGTGGTGATCGCTGGTGTGGTGACCTCTGGTGTGGTGACCCTTGGTGTGGTGACCCGTGGTGTGGTGACCCGTCGTGTGGTGATCGTTGGTGTGGTGATCCCTGGTTTGGTGACCCGTGGTGTGGTGATCCCTGGTGTGGTGACGCCTGGTGTGGTGACCCCTGGTGTGGTGATCTTTGGTGTGGTGACCCTTGGTGTGGTGACCCTTTGTGTGGTGATCCCTTGTGTGGTGATCTTTGGTGTGGTGACCTCTGGTGTGGTGACCCTTGGTGTGGTGATCCCTGGTGTGGTGACCTGTGGTAGGTGACCCCTGGTGTGGTGATCCCTTGGTGTGGTGATGCTTGGTGTGGTGACCCTTGGTGTGGTGATCCCTGGTGTGGTGACCCCTGGTGTAGGGACCCCTGGTGTGGTGACCCCTGGTGTGGTGACCCCATGTGTGGTGATCCTTGGAGGGGTGACCTCTGGTGTGGTGATCCTTGGTGGGGTGACCCCTGGTGTGGTGACTCCTGGTGTGGTGACCCCTTGGTGTGGAGACCTCCTGGTGTGGTGACCCCTGGTGTGGTGACCCTTGGTGTGGTGATCTTTGGTGTGGTGATCCCTTGGTGTGGTGATCCCTTGGTGTGGTGACCCTTGGTGTGGTGACCCCTGGTGTGGTGACCCTTTGTGTGGTGACCCCTTGGTGTGGTGACCCCTTGGTGGGGTGACCCCTGGTGTGGTGACTCTTGGTGTGGTTATCTCTTGGTGTGGTGACCCTTGGTGTGGTGATCTTTGGTGTGGTGATCCATTGGTGTGGTGATCCCTTGGTGTGGTGACCTGTGGTGTGGTGACCCCTGGTGTGGTGACCCTTGGTGTGGTGACCCCTTGGTGTGGTGACCCCTGGTGTGGTGACCACTACTGTGGGGTTGGGGTGGTAATCTTTCTCTCAGAGAGACCCTCCGGTTTGATGCACTCTCTTGTTTGCAACACTGAGGAGTCGAATATCTCCGAAGTCGGGGTAGATCTACAAGGAAGTGCCGCAGCATGACACCCCAAACCCTTTGGCTGCGCCACGCTGCGGCACTTCCGAATCACAGGGATGCAACATATTTACATGAATAAGTCGCATGTCTGTGCTTCCCACTGCGCTGGTGCACAAACTGCAGCAATGCACTGGCGCAGGCACCCTAGCACCATGGTGCCAGGATTCGTGCGTCGTGGGGAGATTGTTTTTGTACAGGAAGGGACTACTTCCTGCACACAAAAAAAACACTACAGATATTTTCCTCTTTCAATGTGTGCTTTAGAAAGCCCTGGACAGGCCTCTCCTCCTCTGCACCTTGGAGAGGCCTCTCTTTTAATGCAGCAAGCATTGAAAGAGGATAAAACGTGGAGAAATGAAAACATTTCTCCTCGTTGCGCCTTCTTACGCCTTCTTACGTATCTCCAGATTTGCAAAATCTCGTAAGTCTGGAGATGTGTCTTGTTCCATGGGTGTTGCGTGGGAACACCCACAGCAAAACCATGGAACGCCCCTTCATTGCAAAGTGCTGTGTGTGTAGGGGCCGTATTTACAAGGAGAGGAAACGTCATGCACAGTGGCTTTTCCTGTCCTTGTAAATATGGAGGAGCCCCCTGCGCCACCGGTACCTCAAACAAAGTGATGTACTGATGGCTCCGATGGCTTGTAAATCTTCCCCTCGGTGACAAACCAAAATGATATGGATGGTGGTGACGTCAGCAGTGCCCACAGCAATAGGCACAGGATACCTTACACCATCTTATAACACCGGAAGGTGGGATAGGTGAGGACAGCTGTTAGACCTGTCAGCCCTAGGGTGGTCTTTCCCAATTTTTTTTGCCCTTGCCTCATTTTTCCCACCTTCTTTCTGTTGGCCCTTAGGTCTTCGGGCACCTTTTCATGGTTAATCCATGTTAGGGTGCAGGTGCTCTCTACTCCAAACATGGCTGCCACTGGCCCCTGCTACTGCAGCATGGTCTTTTAGTGTAGCACCCTAGCTGCCAGGAGCTAGCTGGAACCCCATACATTGTTGCAATGCCAGCCTGCCATCCCCTGTCCATAGGTAGAGTGGGGAAGCTCCTGGAACCTTCCAAAAGAAAGGCGGAGCCTATTTTTTCCGCCTTAGAGAGTGGTCACCTGACCTGGGCATACTTAAGCAAGGGAGGGAACTTTTTCAAGTCAGTTGGGGCATCACTGACCTGGGGAACCCACGCAGGAGATTTAGGTGGGAGGGCCTAGTCAGGAACTTATGCCACTGGGAGTGACAGGATTTAGGTGCTGCCTCTTAAGCTGAGTGAGGTATCCTAGACAAGCCCCCTGATCTGGCCCAGCGGTAGGGAACCCCAGGGTCCATCTGCAGTGACTGAGGAAAACTCATCCAGCCTCCAACTCAACCCTCCCCCCCTCAACTTCAAGAAACCAACACCTAAGGGCGCAGAACCATCCAAGCGCCGAGAAGACTACTTGTCTTAAGCCAGAGACTGCTGGGGGATCGACCAGGTACTGGACTTTGCTGCCCTGCGCAATCCCTGCCTTCATCTGGGCCCCTCTTGCCCTACCTGTCTCGCCCTGACTGACTTGCTTTGCACCCCAACCTGCCTGCAGTCCCTGCTGAATTGTGGGAAAAGCACGATATCCTGCTCCCCCTATCAAGCACCGTGTCAGAGACTCCCTTCCCTGTCAGAACTGCTGGGTGGGCCCCCGCAGCGTGTATCACCTGATCGCTGTAATCTGCCCCGAAGCGCTATGACCCCCACGCGCTGTCCCGAGGCACTGTATGATCGACGCGCTGTTGCCCACAACTACTGTGAATCGCTGGCCCCCCGGAGCGCTGCGCTGCTGCGCCTTCGCAGCGCTCCCTGAAGTACTCACCCCCACAACCCGTGGGAAGCGCTGGCCTTGAGGTGCTGCAGTCTGCCCCCGGCGGCCCTCGGTGTCAGGAGAGGGCCGCCACTGTGTTCCCTGAGGGCCGCCCCCGGCCCGACTGTGTGCAGCTCCCCCGCGGCGGCCCCCGGAGCCTTAGGGAGGCCACCGCGATCATCGCCTAGGCCGTGCCGGGATTCCTGTCAGGCGGCGCTGGGCCTGCCAGGCCGTGAAGCTGGCTTCCACCTCACGTGACGGGGGCGCGTCAAGCCCCACCACCGCCACTGCCGCATTTTGATTGGGCCGGCGCCACCCCCCCCCCAAACCAGGCCGGCCATTGGCTCCTGGTCCGTTGGAGGCTTCGAAGAGCCGGAACAGCATCAGGACTACAGGGAGGCCCCTCAGAGAGCCTGGGAGCAGTGCGGGCCTCCCCTAACAGTCCACACCCCTGCCGGAGGGCTCCGAGGAGGGAAGGAGCCCTCTCTCTCGTCAGCAATCCTCGCAAGGGGCCGGAAAGGCCCGAAGAACAAAGGTAAAACCCTGGGGGAGGGCGGAGGACCTCAACGGACGCTGGGCTTCCCAGGAGTGAGACAAAGGTCCCGGTTCCGCCCCTCCCCTCGGGAAAAGCTATTGCTGGGCCCCGTTGGCCCTAAGTGGCCCCGGCAACGCTCAGAACTGGGCTAAGAGATTGGGTGTCCCCCGCCTGGGGGCCAGGTTCCTGCCAGCTAGTGTAGGCACTGTCGCTAGGGTTATGATGGCATAAGGAAGTGCTGCTGGCTGAATACTGGGGACCGGCTCATCCCCTATTTAACTCTTCACGCCTGATTAACTGTTTGGGCCCGAAGTGATAGCGAGGTTATTCACCTCTTTAACAGTCTCATGCTGCATTACCTGTGCACGCCTAATTACCTTTAAGTAATGCTGATGCAGAGATAATCTTTCCCTGTACTGAATTTCTTGCAGGGGCGGGCTTCTACGGATCCTGATGGGGTCGTGTTATGACACTGATTGATTTACTCCAGTACTATTTTGATGACAGGATTTCTGGTATTGAACTGTTGATATTTACAAGAGGAAATGTTCATAACTGCTCTTGGAATGTTAGTACATGGTTTATGAAGGTACCCCCCTTATCCTGCTGAAGAGTATAAAGTGGCAGGCTGTGTTATTTGACGTTTTACTGCTTTAATGAAAATGCATAATGAAATGCTTCAATGAAATACTTATGAAATGCTAAAGAAATGCTAATGCGTTGATTGCCTTGACCTAAAGCCTATATAAAAGACCTTGATTTTCAATCACAAATACTGGTGTGGTCTCCATTATTGCGCCCACTTCTTGTCTCAGTGGATGAGTATGTTGAGAAGCTGCTTTACACGTATGCCCCTGGTTGCCTTCCTGCTCGAGCCAAGCTACCCCCCGGAGAACTGGTGGTCCCAGTTCTTACAACAGCCACCCGGTGTCTCTGTGCACTGACTCATTCATCTCACACAGGAAGTTGGTGAAGTTAATCAGCGCAGACACCCAGTGTGATCCTCTCTAAAGTTACTTTGCACATTCACCTCACATAGGAGATGGTGAGGCGAGTCAGTGCAGACACCTGGTGTGACCCTCTGTACCGTGGCACATACACCTCACACAGGAGATGGTGAGGCGAGTCAGTGAAGACACCTGGTGTGACCCTCTGTACCGTGACACATTCACCTCACACAGAAGATGGTGATGCGAGTCAGTGCAGACACCAGGTGGGACCCTCTGAACCGTGACACATTCACCTCACACAGGAGATGGCGAGGCGAGTCAGTGCAGACACCAGGTGTGACCCTCTGTGCAGTGACACACTCACCCCACACAGGAGATGGTGAGGCGAGTCAGTGCAGACACCTGGTGTGACCCTCTGTACCGTGACACACTCACCCCACACAGAAGATGGTGAGGCGAGTCAGTGCAGAAACCTGGTGTGACCCTCTATACTGTGACACATTCACCTCACACAGGAGATGACGAGGCGAGTCAGTGCAGAAAGCTGGTGTGACCCTCTGTACCGTGACATGTTCACCTCAAACAGGAGATGGCGAGGTGAGTCAGTGCAGACACCCGGTGTGACCCTCTGTACCATGACACATTCACTCCACACAGGAGATGGTGATGCGAGTCAGTGCAGACACCCGGTGTGACCCTCTGTACCATGACACATACACCTCATACAGGAGATGGTGAGGGGAGTTAGTGCAGACACCAGGTGTGACCCTCTGCACCGTGACACATTCACCTCACACAGGAGATGGTGAGGCGAGTTAGTGCACACACCTGGTGTGACCCTGTATACTGTGGCACATTCACCTCACACAGGAGACGGTGAGGCGAGTCAGTGCAGACACCTGCTGTGACCCTCTGTACCATGACACATTCACTGCACAGGAGATGGTGAGGCGAGTCAGTGCAGACACCTGGTTTGACCCTCTGTACCGTGACACATTAACCTCACACAGGAGATGGTGAGGCGAGTCAGTGCAGACACCTGGTGTAACCCTCTGTACCGTGACACATTCACTGCACAGGAGATGGTGAGGCAAGTCAGTGCAGACACCTGGTTAGACCCTCTGTACCGTGACACATTCACTTCACACAGGAGATGGTAAGGCGATTCAGTGCAGACACCTGGTGTGACCCTCTACCGTGACACATTCACTGCACAGGAGATGGTGAGGCGAGTCAGTGCAGACACCTGGTGTAACTCTCTGTACCGTGACACATTCACTTCACACAGGAGATGGTGAGGCGATTCAGTGCAGACACCTGGTGTAACCCTCTGTACCGTGAGACATTCACCTCACACAGGAGATGGCGAGGCGAGTCAGTGCAGACACCCGGTGTAACCCTCTGTACTGTGACACATTCACCTCACACAGGAGATGGCGAGGCGAGTCAGTGCAGACACCAGGTGTGACCCTCTGTACCAAGGCACATTCACCTCACACAGGAGATGGTGAGGGGAGTCAGTGCAGACACCTACTGTGACCCTCTGTACCATGACACATTCACTGCACAGGAGATGGTGAGGCGAGTCAGTGCAGACACCTGGTTTGACCCTCTGTACCGTGACACAATCACCTCACACAGGAGAGGGTGAGGCGAGTCAGTGCAGACACCTGCTGTGACCCTCTGTACTGTGACACATTCACCTCACACAGGAGAGGGTGAGGCGAGTCACTGTAGACACCTGTTGTGACCCTCTGTACCGTGACACATTCACTTCACACAGGAGATGGTGAGGCGATTCAGTGCAGACACCTGGTGTAACCCTCTGTACCGTGACACATTCACTGCACAGGAGATGGTGAGGCGAGTCAGTGCAGACACCAGGTGTGACCCTCTCTACCAAGGCACATTCACCTCACACAGGAGATGGTGAGGCGAGTCAGTGCAGACACCTACTGTGACCCTCTGTACCATGACACATTCACTGCACAGGAGATGGTGAGGCGAGTCAGTGCAGACACCTGGTTTGACCCTCTGTACCGTGACACAATCACCTCACACAGGAGAGGGTGAGGTGAGTCAGTGCAGACACCTGCTGTGACCCTCTGTACTGTGACACATTCACCTCACACAGGAGACGGTGAGGCGAGTCACTGTAGACACCTGTTGTGACCCTCTGTACCGTGACACATTCACTTCACACAGGAGATGGTGAGGCGATTCAGTGCAGACACCTGGTGTAACCCTCTGTAACATGACACATTCACCTCACACAGGAGATGGTGAGGCGAGTCAGTGCAGACACCTGGTGTGACCCTCTGTACCGTGACACATTCACTGCACAGGAGATGGTGAGGCGAGTCAGTGCAGACACCTGATTTGACCCTCTGTACCGTGACACATTCACTTCACACAGGAGATGGTGAGGCGAGTCAGTGCAGACACCCGGTGTGACCCTCTGTACCATGGCACATTCACCTCACACAGGAGATGGTGAGGCGAGTCAGTGCAGACACCTGGTGTGACCCTCTGTACAATTACACATTCACCTCCCATAGGAGATAGTGAGGCGAGTCCGTGCAGACACCTGGTGTGACCCTCTGTACCGTGACATATTCATCTCACACAGAGAAAGTGGGGAGGCGAGTCAGCCCTTAGGTCTTCGGGCACCTTTTCATGGCTAATCCATGTTAGGGTGCAGGTGCTCTCTACTCCAAACATGGCTGCCACTGGCCCCTGCTACTGCAGCGTGGTCTTTTAGTGTAGCACCCTAGCTGCCAGGAGCTAGCTGGAACCCCATACATTGTTGCAATGCCAGCCTGCCATCCCCTGTCCATAGGTAGAGTGGGGAAGCTCCTGGAACCTTCCAAAAGAAAGGCGGAGCCTATTTTTTCCGCCTTAGAGAGTGGTCACCTGACCTGGGCATACTTAAGCAAGGGAGGGAACTTTTTCAAGTCAGTTGGGGCATCACTGACCTGGGGAACCCACGCAGGAGATTTAGGTGGGAGGGCCTAGTCAGGAACTTATGCCACTGGGAGTGACAGGATTTAGGTGCTGCCTCTTAAGCTGAGTGAGGTATCCTAGACAAGCCCCCTGATCTGGCCCAGCGGTAGGGAACCCCAGGGTCCATCTGCAGTGACTGAGGAAAACTCATCCAGCCTCCAACTCAACCCTCCCCCCCTCAACTTCAAGAAACCAACACCTAAGGGCGCAGAACCATCCAAGCGCCGAGAAGACTACTTGTCTTAAGCCAGAGACTGCTGGGGGATCGACCAGGTACTGGACTTTGCTGCCCTGCGCAATCCCTGCCTTCATCTGGGCCCCTCTTGCCCTACCTGTCTCGCCCTGACTGACTTGCTTTGCACCCCAACCTGCCTGCAGTCCCTGCTGAATTGTGGGAAAAGCACGATATCCTGCTCCCCCTATCAAGCACCGTGTCAGAGACTCCCTTCCCTGTCAGAACTGCTGGGTGGGCCCCCGCAGCGTGTATCACCTGATCGCTGTAATCTGCCCCGAAGCGCTATGACCCCCACGCGCTGTCCCGAGGCACTGTATGATCGACGCGCTGTTGCCCACAACTACTGTGAATCGCTGGGCCCCCGGAGCGCTGCGCTGCTGCGCCTTCGCAGCGCTCCCTGAAGTACTCACCCCCACAACCCGTGGGAAGCGCTGGCCTTGAGGTGCTGCAGTCTGCCCCCGGCGGCCCTCGGTGTCAGGAGAGGGCCGCCACTGTGTTCCCTGAGGGCCGCCTCCGGCCCGACTGTGTGCAGCTCCCCCGCGGCGGCCCCCGGAGCCTTAGGGAGGCCACCGCGATCATCGCCTAGGCCGTGCCGGGATTCCTGTCAGGCGGCGCTGGGCCTGCCAGGCCGTGAAGCTGGCTTCCACCTCACGTGACGGGGGCGCGTCAAGCCCCACCACCGCCACTGCCGCATTTTGATTGGGCCGGCGCCACACCCCCCCCCAAACCAGGCCGGCCATTGGCTCCTGGTCCGTTGGAGGCTTCGAAGAGCCGGAACAGCATCAGGACTACAGGGAGGCCCCTCAGAGAGCGTGGGAGCAGTGCGGGCCTCCCCTAACAGTCCACACCCCTGCCGGAGGGCTCCGAGGAGGGAAGGAGCCCTCTCTCTCGTCAGCAATCCTCGCAAGGGGCCGGAAAGGCCCGAAGAACAAAGGTAAAACCCTGGGGGAGGGCGGAGGACCTCAACGGACGCTGGGCTTCCCAGGAGTGACACAAAGGTCCCGGTTCCGCCCCTCCCCTCGGGAAAAGCTATTGCTGGGCCCCGTTGGCCCTAAGTGGCCCCGGCAACGCTCAGAACTGGGCTAAGAGATTGGGTGTCCCCCGCCTGGGGGCCAGGCTCCTGCCAGCTAGTGTAGGCACTGTCGCTAGGGTTATGACGGCATAAGGAAGTGCTGCTGGCTGAATACTGGGGACCGGCTCATCCCCTATTTAACTCTTCACGCCTGATTAACTGTTTGGGCCCGAAGTGATAGCGAGGTTATTCACCTCTTTGACAGTCTCATGCTGCATTACCTGTGCACGCCTAATTACCTTTAAGTAATGCTGATGCAGAGATAATCTTTCCCTGTACTGAATTTCTTGCAGGGGCGGGCTTCTACGGATCCTGATGGGGTCGTGTTATGACACTGATTGATTTACTCCAGTACTATTTTGATGACAGGATTTCTGGTATTGAACTGTTGATATTTACAAGAGGAAATGTTCATAACTGCTCTTGGAATGTTAGTACATGGTTTATGAAGGTACCCCCCTTATCCTGCTGAAGAGTATAAAGTGGCAGGCTGTGTTATTTGACGTTTTACTGCTTTAATGAAATACTTATGAAATGCTAAAGAAATGCTAATGCGTTGATTGCCTTGACCTAAAGCCTATATAAAAGACCATGATTTTCAATCACAAATACTGGTGTGGTCTCCATTATTGCGCCCACTTCTTGTCTCAGTGGATGAGTATGTTGCGAAGCTGCTTTACACGTATGCCCCTGGTTGCCTTCCTGCTCGAGCCAAGCTACCCCCCAGAGAACTGGTGGTCCCAGTTCTTACAACAGCCACCCAGTGTGATCCTCTCTTAAGTTACTTGGCACATTCACCTCACATAGGAGATGGTGAGGCGAGTCAGTGCAGACACCAGGTGTGACCTTCTGTCCTGTGGCACATACACCTCACACAGGAGATGGTGAGGCGAGTCAGTGCAGACACCTGGTGTGACCCTCTGTACTGTGGCACATTCACCTCACACAGGAGATGGTGATGCGAGTCAGTGCAGACACCAGGTGGGACCCTCTGAACCGTGACACATTCACCTCACACAGGAGATGGCGAGGCGAGTCAGTGCAGACACCAGGTGTGACCCTCTGTGCAGGGACACACTCACCCCACACAGGAGATGGTGAGGCGAGACAGTGCAGACAGCTGGTGTGACCCTCTGTACCGTGACACACTCACCCCACACAGAAGATGGTGAGGCGAGTCAGTGCAGACACCTGGTGTGACCCTCTATACTGTGACACATTCACCTCACACAGGAGATGACGAGGCGAGTCAGTGCAGAAAGCTGGTGTGACCCTCTGTACCGTGACATGTTCACCTCACGCAGGAGATGGCGAGGTGAGTCAGTGCAGACACCCGGTGTGACCCTCTGTACCATGACACATTCACCTCACACAGGAGATGGTGAGGCGAGTTAGTGCAGACACCAGGTGTGACCCTCTGCACCGTGACACATTCACCTCACACAGGAGATGGTGAGGCGAGTTAGTGCACACACCTGGTGTGACCCTGTGTACCGTGGCACATTCACCTCACACAGGAGACGGTGAGGCGAGTCAGTGCAGACACCTGCTGTGACCCTCTGTACCGTGACACATTCACTGCACAGGAGATGGTGAGGCGAGTCAGTGCAGACACCTGGTTGACCCTCTGTACCGTGACACATTCACTTCACACAGGAGATGGTGAGGCGAGTCAGTGCAGACACCTGGTGTAACCCTCTGTACCGTGACACATTGACTGCACAGGAGATGGTGAGGCGAGTCAGTGCAGACACCTGGTTTGACCCTCTGTACCGTGACACATTCACTTCACACAGGAGATGGTAAGGCGATTCAGTGCAGACACCTGGTGTGACCCTCTACCGTGACACATTCACTGCACAGGAGATGGTGAGGCAAGTCAGTGCAGACACCTGGTGTGACCCTCTGTACCGTGACACATTCACCTCACACAGGAGATGGTGAGGCAAGTCAGTGCAGACACCAGGTGTGACCTTCTGTCCTGTGGCACATACACCTCACACAGGAGATGGTGAGGCGAGTCAGTGCAGACACCTGGTGTGACCCTCTGTACCGTGACACATTCACCTCACACAGAAGATGGTGATGCGAGTCAGTGCAGACACCAGGTGGGACCCTCTGAACCGTGACACATTCACCTCACACAGGAGATGGCGAGGCGAGTCAGTGCAGACACCAGGTGTGACCCTCTGTGCAGTGACACACTCACCCCACACAGGAGATGGTGAGGCGAGTTAGTGCACACACCTGGTGTTACCCTGTATACCGTGGCACATTCACCTCACACAGGAGACGGTGAGGCGAGTCAGTGCAGACACCTGCTGTGACCCTCTGTACCGTGACACATTCACTGCACAGGAGATGGTGAGGCGAGTCAGTGCAGACACCTGGTTTGACCCTCTGTACCGTGACACATTCACTTCACACAGGAGATGGTGAGGCGAGTCAGTGCAGACACCTGGTGTAACCCTCTGTACCGTGACACATTCACTGCACAGGAGATGGTGAGGCGAGTCAGTGCAGACACCTGGTTTGACCCTCTGTACCATGACACATTCACTTCACACAGGAGATGGTAAGGCGATTCAGTGCAGACACCTGGTGTGACCCTCTACCGTGACACATTCACTGCACAGGAGATGGCGAGGCGAGTCAGTGCAGACACCTGGTGTAACTCTGTACCGTGACACATTCACTTCACACAGGAGATGGTGAGGCGGTTCAGTGCAGACACCTGGTGTAACCCTCTGTACCGTGAGACATTCACCTCACACAGGAGATGGCGAGGCGAGTCAGTGCAGTCACCCGGTGTAACCCTCTGTACCGTGACACATTCACCTCAGACAGGAGATGGTGAGGCGAGTCAGTGCAGACACACGGTGGGACCCTCTGTACCGTGACACATTCACCTCACAATGGAGATGGCAAGGCGAGTCAGTGCAGACACCAGGTGTGACCCTCTGTACCGTGACACATTCACCTCACACAGGAGATGGCGAGGCGAGTCAGTGCAGACACCAGGTGTGACCCTCTGTACCAAGGCACATTCACCTCACACAGGAGATGGTGAGGCGAGTCAGTGCAGACACCTACTGTGACCCTCTGTACCATGACACATTCACTGCACAGGAGATGGTGAGGCGAGTCAGTGCAGACACCTGGTTTGACCCTCTGTACCGTGACACAATCACCTCACACAGGAGAGGGTGAGGACAGTCAGTGCAGACACCTGCTGTGACCCTCTGTACTGTGACACATTCACCTCACACAGGAGATGGTGAGGCGATTCAGTGCAGACACCTGGTGTAACCCTCTGTACCGTGACACATTCACTGCACAGGAGATGGTGAGGCGAGTCAGTGCAGACACCTGGTTTGACCCTCTGTACCGTGACACATTCACCTCACACAGGAGATGGTGAGGTGGGTCAGTGCAGACACCTGGTGTGACCCACTGTACCGCGACACATTCACTTCACACAGGAGATGGTGAGGCGATTCAGTGAAGACACCTGGTGTAACCCTCTGTACCGTGGCACATTCACCTCACACAGGAGATGGTGAGGCGAGTCAGTGCAGACACCTGGTGTGACCCTTTGTACAGTGACACATTCACCTCACACAGGAGATGGTGAGGCGAGTCAGTGCAGACACCTGGTGTGACCCTCTGTACCGTGACACATTCACCTCACACAGGAGATGGTGAGGCAAGTCAGTGCAGATACCAGGTGTGACCCTCTGTACCGTGACACATTCACTGCACAGGAGATGGTGAGGCGAGTCAGTGCAGACACCTGGTGTGACCCTCTGTAACGTGACACATTCACCTCACATAGGAGATGGTGAGGCAAGTCAGTGCAGACACCTGGTGTGACCCTCTGTACTGCGCCACATTCACCTCACACAGGAGATGGTGAGGCGAGTCAGTGCAGAAACCCGGTGTGACCCTCTGTACCATGGCACATTCACCTCACACAGGAGATGGTAAGGCGAGTCAGTGCAGACACCTGGTGTGACCCTCTGTACAATTACACATTCACCTCCCACAGGAGATAGTGAGGCGAGTCCGTGCAGACACCTGGTGTGACCCTCTGTACCGTGACATATTCATCTCACACAGAGAAAGTGGGGAGGCGAGTCAGTGCAGACATCCGGTGTGACCCTCTGCATCGTGACACATTCGCCTCACACAGGAGATGGTGAGGCGAGTCAGTGCAGACACCTGGTGTGACCCTCTGTACCCTGACACATTCACCTTACACAGGAAATGGTGAGGCGAGTCAGTGCAAACACCTGGTGTGACCCTCTGTACCGTGACACATTCACCTCACACAGGAGATGGTGATACGAGTCAGAGCAGACACCTGATGTGACCCTCTGTACCGTGACACATTCACCTGACACAGGAGATGGCGAGGCGAGTCAGTGCAGACACCAGGTGTGACCCTCTGTACCGTGACACATTCACCTCACACAGGAGATGGTGAGGCGAGTCAGTGCAGACACCTGGTGTGACCCTCTGTACCGTGGCACATTCACCTCACACAGGAGATGGTGAGGCGAGTCAGTGCAGATACCTGGTGTGACCCTCTGTAACGTGGCACTTTCACCTCACACAGGAGATGGTGAGGCGAGTCAGTGCAGACACCTGGTGTGACCCTCTGTACCGTGACACATTCACCTCAGACAAGAGATGGCGAGGCGAGTCAGTGCAGACACCCGGTGTGACCCTCTGTACTGTGGCACATTCACCTCACATAGGAGATGGTGAGGGGAGTCAGTGCAGACACCCGGTGTGACCCTCTGCATCGTGGCACATTCACCTCACACAGGAGATGGCGAGGGGAGTCAGTGCAGACACCTGGTGTGACCCTCTGTACCGTGACACATTCACCTCAGACAAGAGATGGCGAGGCGAGTCAGTGCAGACACCCGGTGTGACCCTCTGTACTGTGGCACTTTCACCTCACACAGGAGATGGCGAGGCGAGTCAGTGCAGACACCCGGTGTGACCCTCTGTAACGTGGCACATTCACCTCACACAGGAGATGGCGAGGCGAGTCAGTGCAGACACCTGGTGTGACCCTCTGAACCGTGAAACACTCACCTCACACAGGAGATGGTGAGGCGAGTCAGTGCAGACACCTCGTGTGACCCTCTGTACCGTGACACATTCACCTCACACAGGAGATGGTGAGGCGAGTCAGTGCAGACACCTGGTGTGACCCTCTGTACCGTGGCACATTCACCTCACACAGGAGATGGTGAGGCGAGTCAGTGCAGATACCTGGTGTGACCCTCTGTAACGTGGCACATTCACCTCACACAGGAGATGGTGAGGCGAGTCAGTGTAGACACCTGGTGTGACCCTCTGTACCGTGGCATATTCACTTCACACAGGAGATGGTGAGGTGAGTCAGTGCAGACACCCGGTGTGACCCTCTGCATCATGACAAATTCACCTCATACAGGAGATGGTGAGGCGAGTCAGTGCAGACACCTGGTGTGACCCTCTGTACTGTGACACATTCACCTCACACAGGAGATGGTGAGCGTGTCAGTGCAGACACCTGGTGTGACCCTCTGTACCATGACACATTCACCTCACACAGGAGATGGCGAGGCGAGTCAGTGCAGACACCTACTGTGACCCTTTGTACCGTGACACATTCACCTCACACAGGAGATGGTGAGACGAGTCAGTGCAGATACCTGGTGTGAACCTCTGTACCGTGACACATTCACCTCACACAGGAGATGGTGAGGCGAGTCAGTGCAGACACCAGGTGTGACCCTCTATACCGTGCCACATTCACCTCACACAGGAGATGGTGAGGCGAGTCAGTGCAGACACCAGGTTTGACCCTCTGTACGTGACACATTCACCTCACACAGGAGATGGTGAGGCGAGTCAGTGCAGACACCAGGTTTGACCCTCTGTACGTGACACATTCACCTCACACAGGAGATGGTGAGGCAAGTCAGTGCATACACCTGGTGTGACCCTCTGTAACATGACACATTCACCTCACATAGGAGATGGTGAGGCGAGTCAGTGCAGACACCCGGTGTGACCCTCTATACTGTAACACATTCACCTCACACAGGACATGGTGAGGCGAGTCAGTGCAGACACCTGGTGTGACCCTCTGTACTGTGGCACATTCACCTCACACAGGAGATGGTGAAGTGAGTCAGTGCAGATACCAGGTGTGACCCTCTGTACCGTGGCATATTCACCTCACACAGGAGATGGTGAGGCGAGTCAGTGCAGACACCTGGTGTGACCCTCTGTACTGTGACACATTCACCTCACACAGGAGATGGTGAGGCGAGTCAGTGCAGACACCTGGTGTGACCCTCTGTACTGTGGCACATTCACCTCACACAGGAGATGGCGAGGCGAGTCAGTGCAGACACCCGGTGGGACCTTCTGCATCGTGACACATTCACCTCACACAGGAGATGGTGAAGTGAGTCAGTGCAGACACCCGGTGCCGTGTGACCCTCTGTACCGTGACACATTCACCTCACATAGTAGATGGTGAGGCGAGTCAGTGCAGACACCTGGTGTGACACTCTGTACCGTGACACATTCACCTCACACAGGAGATGGTGAGACAAGTCAGTGCAGACACCAGTTGTGACCCTCTGTACCGTGACACATTCACCTCACACAGGAGATAGTGAGGTGTGTCAGTGCAGACACCTGGTGTGACCCTTTGTACTGTGGCACATTCACCTCACACAGGAGATGGTGAGGCGAGTCAGTGCAGACACCTAGTGTGACCCTCTGTACTGTGGCACATTCACCTCACACAGGAGATGGTGAGGCGAGTCAGTGCAAACACCTGGTGTGGCCCTCTGTACCGTGGCACATTCACTTCACACAGGAGATGGTGAGGTGGGTCAGTGCATACACCTGGTGTGACCCTCTGTACTGTGGCACATTCACCTCACACAGGAGATGGTGAGGCGAGTCAGTGCAGACACCTGGTGTGACCCTCTGTACTGTGGCACATTCACCTCACACAGGAGATGGTGAGGCGAGTCAGTGCAGACACCTGGTGTGACCCTCTGTACCGTGACACATTCACCTCACACAGGAGATGGTGAGGCGAGTCAGTGCAGACACCTGGTGTGACCCTCTGTACCGTGAAACATTCACCTCACACAGAAGATGGTGAGGCGAGTCAGTGCAGACACCTGGTGTGACCCTCTGTACCGTGACACATTCACCTCACACAGGAGATGGTGAGGCGTGTCAGTGCAGACACCTGGTGTGACCCTCTGTACCATGACACATTCACCTCACACAGGAGATGGCGAGGCGAGTCAGTGCAGACACCTACTGTGACCCTTTTTACCGTGACACATTCACCTCACACAGGAGATGGTGAGACGAGTCAGTGCAGATACCTGGTGTGACCCTCTGTACCGTGACACATTCACCTCACACAGGAGATGGTGAGGCGAGTCAGTGCAGACACCAGGTGTGACCCTCTGTACCGTGCCACATTCACCTCACACAAGAGATGGTGAGGCGAGTCAGTGCAGACACCAGGTTTGACCCTCTGTACGTGACACATTCACCTCACACAGGAGATGGTGAGGCAAGTCAGTGCATACACCTGGTGTGACCCTCTGTAACATGACACATTCACCTCACATAGGAGATGGCGAGGCGAGTCAGTGCAGACACCCGGTGTGGCCCTCTATACCATAACACATTCACCTCCCACAGGAGATGGCGAGGCGAGTCAGTGCAGACACCTGGTGTGACCCTCTGTACTGTGGCACATTCACCTCACACAGGAGATGGTGAAGTGAGTCAGTGCAGATACCAGGTGTGACCCTCTGTACCGTGGCACATTCACCTCACACAGGAGATGGTGAGGCGAGTCAGTGCAGACACCTGGTGTGACCCTCTGTACTGTGACACGTTCACCTCACACAGGGGATGGTGAGGCGAGTCAGTGCAGACACCTGGTGTGACCCTCTGTACTGTGGCACATTCACCTCACACAGGAGATGGCGAGGCAAGTCAGTGCGGACACCCGGTGGGACCTTCTGCATTGTGACACATTCACCTCACACAGGAGATGGTGAAGTGAGTCAGTGCAGACACCCGGTGCCGTGTGACCCTCTGTACCGTGACACATTCACCTCACATAGTAGATGGTGAGGCGAGTCAGTGCAGACACCTGGTGTGACACTCTGTACCGTGACACATTCACCTCACACAGGAGATGGTGAGACAAGTCAGTGCAGACACCAGTTGTGACCCTCTGTACCGTGACACATTCACCTCACACAGGAGATAGTGAGGTGTGTCAGTGCAGACACCTGGTGTGACCCTTTGTACTGTGGCACATTCACCTCACACAGGAGATGGTGAGGCGAGTCAGTGCAGACACCTAGTGTGACCCTCTGTACTGTGGCACATTCACCGCACACAGGAGATGGTGAGACGAGTCAGTGCAAACACCTGGTGTGGCCCTCTGTACCGCGGCACATTCACCTCACACAGAAGATGGTGAGGCAAGTCAGTGCAGACACCTGGTGTGACCCTCTGTACCGTGACACATTCACCTAACACAGGAGATGGTGAGGCAAGTCAGTGCAGACACCTGGTGTGACCCTCTGTACCATGACACATTCACCTCACACAGGAGATGGTGAGGCAAGTCAGTGCAGACACCTGGTGTGACCCTCTGTAACATGACACATTCACCTCACACAGGAGATGGTGAGGCGAGTCAGTGCAGACACCTGGTGTGACCCTCTGTACCGTGACACATTCACCTCACACAGGAGATGGTGAGGCGAGTCAGTGCAGACACCTGGTGTGACCCTCTGTACCGTGACACATTCACCCCACACAGGAGATGGTGAGCCGAGTCAGTGCAGACACCTGGTGTGACCCTCTATACCGTGAAACATTCACCTCACACAGGAGATGGTGAGGCGAGTCAGTGCATACACCTGGTGTGACCCTCTGTACCGTGGCACATTCACCTCACACAGGAGACAGCAAGGCGAGTCAGTGCATACATCTGGTGTGACCCTCTGTACCGTGGCACATTCACCTCACACAGGAGACAGTGAGGCGAGTCAGTTTAGACACCAGGTGTGACCCTCTGTACCGCGACACATTCACCTCACACAGAAGATGGTGAGGCGAGTCAGTGCAGACACCTGGTGTGACCCTCTGTAACATGACACATTCACCTCACATAGGAGATGGTGAGGCAAGTCAGTGCAGACACCTGGTGTGACCCTCTGTACCGTGACACATTCACCTCACACAGGAGATGGTGAGACAAGTCAGTGCAGACACCAGTTGTGACCCTCTGTACCGTGACACATTCACCTCACACAGGAGATAGTGAGGTGTGTCAGTGCAGACACCTGGTGTGACCCTCTGTACCATCGCACATTCACCTCACACAGGAGATGGTGAGGCGAGACAGTGCAGACACCTGGTGTGACCCTTTGTACTGTGGCACATTCACCTCACACAGGAGATGGTGAGGCGAGTCAGTGCAGACACCTAGTGTGACCCTCTGTACTGTGGCACATTCACCTCACACAGGAGATGGTGAAGCGAGTCAGTGCAGACACCTGGTGTGACCCTCTGTACCGTGGCACATTCACTTCACACAGGAGATGGTGAGGTGGGTCAGTGCAGACACCCGGTGTGACCCTCTGTACTGTGACACATTCACCTCGCACAGGAGATGGTGAAGCGAGTCAGTGCAGACACCTGGTGTGACCCTCTGTACTGTGGCACATTCACCTCACACAGGAGATGGTGAGGCGAGTCAGTGCAGACACCTGGTGTGACCCTGTGTACCGTGACACATTCACCTCACACAGGAGATGGTGAGGCGAGTCAGTGCAGACACCTGGTGTGACCCTCTGTACCGTGAAACATTCACCTCACACAGAAGATGGTGAGGCGAGTCAGTGCAGACACCTGGTGTGACCCTCTGTACCGTGACACATTCACCTCACACAGGAGATGGTGAGGCGAGTCAGTGCAGACACCTGGTGTGACCCTCTGTACCGTGAAACATTCACCTCACACAGGAGATGGTGAGGCGAGTCAGTGCAGACACCTGGTGTAACCCTCTGTACCGTGACACATTCACCTCACACAGGAGATGGTGAGTCGAGTCAGTGCAGACACCTGGTGTGACCCTCTGTACCGTGACACATTCACCTCGTACAGGAGATGGTGAAGCGAGTCAGTGCAGACACCTGGTGTGACCCTCTGTACCGTGAAACATTCACCTGACACAGGAGATGGTGAGGCGAGTCAGTGCATACACCTGGTGTGACCCTTTGTACCATGGCACATTCACCTCACACAGGAGACAGTGAGGCGAGTCAGTTTAGACACCAGGTGTGACCCTCTGTACCGCGACACATTCACCTCACACAGAAGATGGTGAGGCGAGTCAGTGCAGACACCTGGTGTGACCCTCTGTAACATGACACATTCACCTCACATAGGAGATGGTGAGGCAAGTCAGTGCAGACACCTGGTGTGACCCTCTGTACCGTGACACATTCACCTCACACAGGAGATGGTGAGGCAAGTCAGTGCAGACACCTGGTGTGACCCTCTGTACCGTGACACATTCACCTCACACAGGAGATGGTGAGGCAAGTCAGTGCAGACACCTGGTGTGACCCTCTGTAACATGACACATTCACCTCACATAGGAGATGGTGAGGCGAGTCAGTGCAGACACCTGGTGTGACCCTCTGTACCGTGACACATTCACCTCACACAGGAGATGGTGAGGCGAGTCAGTGCAGACACCTGGTGTGACCCTCTGTACCGTGAAACATTCACCCCACACAGGAGATGGTGAGCCGAGTCAGTGCAGACACCTGGTGTAACCCTCTGTACCATGACACATTCACCTCACACAGGAGATGGTGAGGCGAGTCAGTGCAGACACCTAGTGTGACCCTCTGTACTGTGGCACATTCACCTCACACAGGAGATGGTGAAGCGAGTCAGTGCAGACACCTGGTGTGACCCTCTGTACCGTGGCACATTCACTTCACACAGGAGATGGTGAGGTGGGTCAGTGCAGACACCCGGTGTGACCCTCTGTACTGTGACACATTCACCTCGCACAGGAGATGGTGAAGCGAGTCAGTGCAGACACCTGGTGTGACCCTCTGTACTGTGGCACATTCACCTCACACAGGAGATGGTGAGGCGAGTCAGTGCAGACACCTGGTGTGACCCTGTGTACCGTGACACATTCACCTCACACAGGAGATGGTGAGGCGAGTCAGTGCAGACACCTGGTGTGACCCTCTGTACCGTGAAACATTCACCTCACACAGAAGATGGTGAGGCGAGTCAGTGCAGACACCTGGTGTGACCCTCTGTACCGTGACACATTCACCTCACACAGGAGATGGTGAGGCGAGTCAGTGCAGACACCTGGTGTGACCCTCTGTACCGTGAAACATTCACCTCACACAGGAGATGGTGAGGCGAGTCAGTGCAGACACCTGGTGTAACCCTCTGTACCGTGACACATTCACCTCACACAGGAGATGGTGAGTCGAGTCAGTGCAGACACCTGGTGTGACCCTCTGTACCGTGACACATTCACCTCGTACAGGAGATGGTGAAGCGAGTCAGTGCAGACACCTGGTGTGACCCTCTGTACCGTGAAACATTCACCTGACACAGGAGATGGTGAGGCGAGTCAGTGCATACACCTGGTGTGACCCTTTGTACCATGGCACATTCACCTCACACAGGAGACAGTGAGGCGAGTCAGTTTAGACACCAGGTGTGACCCTCTGTACCGCGACACATTCACCTCACACAGAAGATGGTGAGGCGAGTCAGTGCAGACACCTGGTGTGACCCTCTGTAACATGACACATTCACCTCACATAGGAGATGGTGAGGCAAGTCAGTGCAGACACCTGGTGTGACCCTCTGTACCGTGACACATTCACCTCACACAGGAGATGGTGAGGCAAGTCAGTGCAGACACCTGGTGTGACCCTCTGTACCGTGACACATTCACCTCACACAGGAGATGGTGAGGCAAGTCAGTGCAGACACCTGGTGTGACCCTCTGTAACATGACACATTCACCTCACATAGGAGATGGTGAGGAGAGTCAGTGCAGACACCTGGTGTGACCCTCTGTACCGTGACACATTCACCTCACACAGGAGATGGTGAGGCGAGTCAGTGCAGACACCTGGTGTGACCCTCTGTACCGTGAAACATTCACCCCACACAGGAGATGGTGAGCCGAGTCAGTGCAGACACCTGGTGTAACCCTCTGTACCATGACACATTCACCTCACACAGGAGATGGTGAGTCGAGTCAGTGCAGACACCTGGTGTGACCCTCTGTACCGTGACACATTCACCTCGCACAGGAGATGGTGAAGCGAGTCAGTGCGGACACCTGGTGTGACCCTCTGTACCGTGAAACATTCACCTCACACAGGAGATGGTGAGGCGAGTCAGTGCATACACCTGGTGTGACCCTCTGTACCGTGGCACATTCACCTCACACAGGAGACAGCAAGGCGAGTCAGTTTAGACACCAGGTGTGACTCTCTGTACCGCGACACAATCACCTCACACAGAAGATGGTGATGCGAGTCAGTGCAGACATCTGGTGTGACCCTCTGTAACATGACACATTCACATCACATAGGCGATGGTGAGGCAAGTCAGTGCAGACACCTGGTGTGACCCTCTGCACCATGACACATTCACCTCACACAGGAGATGGTGAGGCAAGTCAGAGCAGACACCTGGTGTGACCCTCTGTACCGTGACACATTCACCTCACACAGGAGATGGTGATGCAAGTCAGTGCAGACACCTGGTGTGACCCTCTGTAACATGACACATTCACCTCACATAGGAGATGGTGAGGCAAGTCAGTGCAGACACCTGGTGTGACCCTATGTACCGTGACACATTCACCTCACACAGGAGATGGTGAGGCAAGTCAGTGCAGACACCTGGTGTGACCCTCTGTACCGTGACACATTCACCTCACACAGGAGATGGTGAGTCAAGTCAGTGCTGACACCTGGTGTGACCCTCTGTACCGTGACACATTCACCTCACACAGGAGATGGTGAGGCAAGTCAGTGCAGACACCTGGTGTGACCCTCTGTAACATGACACATTCACCTCACACAGGAGATGGTGAGGCAAGTCAGTGCAGACACCTGGTGTGACCCTCTGTACCGTGACACATTCACCTCACACAGGAGATGGTGAGGCAAGTCAGTGCAGACACCTGGTGTGACCCTCTGTACCGTGACACATTCACCTCACACAGGAGATGGTGAGGCAAGTCAGTGCAGACACCTGGTGTGACCCTCTGTAACATGACACATTCACCTCGCATAGGAGATGGTGAGGCAAGTCAGTGCAGACACGTGGTGTGACCCTCTGTACCGTGACACATTCACCTCACACAGGAGATGGTGAGGCAAGTCAGTGCAGACACCTGGTGTGACCCTTTGTACTGTGGCACATTCACCTCACACAGGAGATGGTGAGGCGAGTCAGTGCAGACACCTAGTGTGACCCTCTGTACTGTGGCACATTCACCGCACACAGGAGATGGTGAGACGAGTCAGTGCAAACACCTGGTGTGGCCCTCTGTACCGCGGCACATTCACCTCACACAGAAGATGGTGAGGCGAGTCAGTGCAGACACCTGGTGTGACCCTCTGTAACATGACACATTCACCTCACATAGGAGATGGTGAGGCAAGTCAGTGCAGACACCTGGTGTGACCCTCTGTACCGTGACACATTCACCTCACACAGGAGATGGTGAGGCAAGTCAGTGCAGACACCTGGTGTGACCCTCTGTACCGTGACACATTCACCTCACACAGGAGATGGTGAGGCAAGTCAGTGCAGACACCTGGTGTGACCCTCTGTAACATGACACATTCACCTCACACAGGAGATGGTGAGGCGAGTCAGTGCAGACACCTGGTGTGACCCTCTGTACCGTGACACATTCACCTCACACAGGAGATGGTGAGGCAAGTCAGTGCAGACACCTGGTGTGACCCTCTGTACCGTGACACATTCACCTCACACAGGAGATGGTGAGGCAAGTCAGTGCAGACACCTGGTGTGACCCTCTGTAACATGACACATTCACCTCGCATAGGAGATGGTGAGGCAAGTCAGTGCAGACACCTGGTGTGACCCTCTGTACCGTGACACATTCACCTCACACAGGAGATGGTGAGGCAAGTCAGTGCAGACACCTGGTGTGACCCTTTGTACTGTGGCACATTCACCTCACACAGGAGATGGTGAGGCGAGTCAGTGCAGACACCTACTGTGACCCTCTGTACTGTGGCACATTCACCGCACACAGGAGATGGTGAGACGAGTCAGTGCAAACACCTGGTGTGGCCCTCTGTACCGCGGCACATTCACCTCACACAGAAGATGGTGAGGCGAGTCAGTGCAGACACCTGGTGTGACCCTCTGTAACATGACACATTCACCTCACATAGGAGATGGTGAGGCAAGTCAGTGCAGACACCTGGTGTGACCCTCTGTACCGTGACACATTTACCTCACACAGGAGATGGTGAGGCAAGTCAGTGCAGACACCTGGTGTGACCCTCTGTACCGTGACACATTCACCTCACACAGGAGATGGTGAGGCAAGTCAGTGCAGACACCTGGTGTGACCCTCTGTAACATGACACATTCACCTCACACAGGAGATGGTGAGGCGAGTCAGTGCAGACACCTGGTGTGACCCTCTGTACCGTGACACATTCACCTCACACAGGAGATGGTGAGGCAAGTCAGTGCAGACACCTGGTGTGACCCTCTGTACCGTGACACATTCACCTCACACAGGAGATGGTGAGGCAAGTCAGTGCAGACACCTGGTGTGACCCTCTGTAACATGACACATTCACCTCGCATAGGAGATGGTGAGGCAAGTCAGTGCAGACACCTGGTGTGACCCTCTGTACCGTGACACATTCACCTCACACAGGAGATGGTGAGGCAAGTCAGTGCAGACACCTGGTGTGACCCTTTGTACTGTGGCACATTCACCTCACACAGGAGATGGTGAGGCGAGTCAGTGCAGACACCTAGTGTGACCCTCTGTACTGTGGCACATTCACCGCACACAGGAGATGGTGAGACGAGTCAGTGCAAACACCTGGTGTGGCCCTCTGTACCGCGGCACATTCACCTCACACAGAAGATGGTGAGGCGAGTCAGTGCAGACACCAGGTGTGACCCTCTGTAACATGACAGATTCACCTCACATAGGAGATGGTGAGGCAAGTCAGTGCAGACACCTGGTGTGACCCTCTGTACCGTGACACATTCACCTCACACAGGAGATGGTGAGGCAAGTCAGTGCAGACACCTGGTGTGACCCTCTGTAACATGACACATTCACCTCACACAGGAGATGGTGAGGCGAGTCAGTGCAGACACCTGGTGTGACCCTCTGTACCGTGACACATTCACCCCACACAGGAGATGGTGAGCCGAGTCAGTGCAGACACCTGGTGTGACCCTCTATACCGTGAAACATTCACCTCACACAGGAGATGGTGAGGCGAGTCAGTGTAGACACCTGGTGTGACCCTCTGTACCGTGACACATTCACCTCGCACAGGAGATGGTGAAGCGAGTCAGTGCGGACACCTGGTGTGACCCTCTGTACCGTGAAACATTCACCTCACACAGGAGATGGTGAGGCGAGTCAGTGCATACACCTGGTGTGACCCTCTGTACCGTGGCACATTCACCTCACACAGGAGACAGCAAGGCGAGTCAGTGCATACATCTGGTGTGACCCTCTGTACCGTGGCACATTCACCTCACACAGGAGACAGTGAGGCGAGTCAGTTTAGACACCAGGTGTGACCCTCTGTACCGCGACACATTCACCTCACACAGAAGATGGTGAGGCGAGTCAGTGCAGACACCTGGTGTGACCCTCTGTAACATGACACATTCACCTCACATAGGAGATGGTGAGGCAAGTCAGTGCAGACACCTGGTGTGACCCTCTGTACCGTGACACATTCACCTCACACAGGAGATGGTGAGACAAGTCAGTGCAGACACCAGTTGTGACCCTCTGTACCGTGACACATTCACCTCACACAGGAGATAGTGAGGTGTGTCAGTGCAGACACCTGGTGTGACCCTCTGTACCATCGCACATTCACCTCACACAGGAGATGGTGAGGCGAGACAGTGCAGACACCTGGTGTGACCCTTTGTACTGTGGCACATTCACCTCACACAGGAGATGGTGAGGTGAGTCAGTGCAGACACCTAGTGTGACCCTCTGTACTGTGGCACATTCACCTCACACAGGAGATGGTGAAGCGAGTCAGTGCAGACACCTGGTGTGACCCTTTGTACTGTGGCACATTCACCTCACACAGGAGATGGTGAGGCGAGTCAGTGCAGACACCTAGTGTGACCCTCTGTACTGTGGCACATTCACCTCACACAGGAGATGGTGAGGCGAGTCAGTGCAAACACCTGGTGTGGCCCTCTGTACCGTGGCACATTCACTTCACACAGGAGATGGTGAGGTGGGTCAGTGCATACACCTGGTGTGACCCTCTGTACTGTGGCACATTCACCTCACACAGGAGATGGTGAGGCGAGTCAGTGCAGACACCTGGTGTGACCCTCTGTACTGTGGCACATTCACCTCACACAGGAGATGGTGAGGCGAGTCAGTGCAGACACCTGGTGTGACCCTCTGTACCGTGACACATTCACCTCACACAGGAGATGGTGAGGCGAGTCAGTGCAGACACCTGGTGTGACCCTCTGTACCGTGAAACATTCACCTCACACAGAAGATGGTGAGGCGAGTGACTCGCTCCTCTCCCTCGAGCAGGGTGGTCGCTCCCAGTGTCCCCTGGAGACATCTGGTATCGTTTCTGCTGCATTGCATTTGAATTGCTGTATAACATTGCCTGCTGTCTGCCTGTGTGCCGCTTGGCTTGATTTAAACGCGATTTGTAAATTTTGCGCTGTTTTCACTGGTTTTCACTTTGTTAGCGCGTTTCCTTCTAGCGCTCGGCTGTGCTCCCCCCCTCCGCCTCCATTTTGTTTATTATTGTTTGCCCTCGTGAGCCCGACCCGCCTCCCAGCTGAACCGCCCTCCCACTGACCGTAAACAGCGCTCCCCTACCTGCATTCAGCGTGACTCGCTCCTCTCCCTCGAGCAGGGTGGTCGCTCCCAGTGTCCCCTGGAGACATCTGGTATCGTTTCTGCTGCATTGCATTTGAATTGCTGTATAACATTGCCTGCTGTCTGCCTGTGTGCCGCTTGGCTTGATTTAAACGCGATTTGTAAATTTTGCGCTGTTTTCACTGGTTTTCACTTTGTTAGCGCGTTTCCTTCTAGCGCTCGGCTGTGCTCCCCCCCTCCGCCTCCATTTTGTTTATTATTGTTTGCCCTCGTGAGCCCGACCCGCCTCCCAGCTGAACCGCCCTCGCCCCTCCCCTTCACTATCCATATATGACAGTAGTTCCCGCGCGCAGCGTTCACGCGCAGCGACCGCGCCCAATCCGCGCCGAAGTTGCGCCAAAGGTAAGCCCGTCTACGCCCGTCCGCGCCTGGACCGCGCCCAGCGCTAGACCCCCTGCCCCTCTCGCCGCCCACCCCCCCCGCATTACCTACGATGCCGCCACCCTCCTAGCCCTTAACCCCGGCCGCGCCCCCACCTGCGTCCATGCCGCTCCTGGACGCACCCATGGACCTTTCTCCTGCTACTCCTGCAAATTCAGCAGCACCGTCACCAACTCCGCTACGACCACAACACAGATTCCCGACCCCAACCACCTAGAATGCATCCTTCTCAACACCCGCTCGGTCCACAGGCACGCCATTGACCTTTGGAACCTACTAGACACCATCTCTCCTGACGTCGCCTTCCTAACGGAAACATGGATGAACGCTTCCTCCGCCCCTGACATCGCCATCGCCATCCCTGATGACTATAAGATCACACGCAAGGACCGCACCGACCATACAGGAGGTGGAATCGCTATCGTCCATAAGAAAACAATCCGCATCTCAACCAGCTCTGATGCCAACCTCGCCAACTCCGAACACCTTCACTTCCAGATCCACATCGACCCCAAGACCACACTCAGAGGCACCCTCCTTTACAGACCACCAGGACCACGCGCAAAATTCAGTGAAGACATCACGGACTTCATCACCCCACACGCGCTCCCCTCCAAAGACTACATCCTTCTGGGAGACCTCAACTTTCACCTTGAAAAGATCAACGACCGCAACACCGCCACCCTCTTAGACAACCTCGACAACCTCGGACTTAAACAACTGGTCACTTCCCCCACCCACATCGCAGGTCACACTCTGGACCCCATCTTCACCTCCAGCAACCATGTCTCCTTCAGCCACACTACGGATCTCCTCTGGACTGACCACAGCTGCGTTCACTTCACCTACAACAAACCGAAACCCATCATCCACCTCCAACCAACTCTACAAAGAAACTGGAACAAAATCACCACAGAACAGATCTCCACATCGCTCCTTCAAACCTCCCCAGCCCTCTCTTCTAACGCCAACGAAGCCGCCTCCAACCTCACCCGCTGGTTATCCAACACCGCCGACACCTTAGCACCACTGAAAAAACGTCAACACAAACTTGGCATCAAGAAGGCCGCATGGTTCAACGACGACCTCAAGAAGTCCAAGAAACTATGCCGCTCCCTTGAAAAGGCCTGGAAAAAAGACCCATCCACCAGCAACAAGGACGCCTTCAAAAGCGCCACCCGCACTCACCACCAACTGATCCGAAAAGCCAAGAAAACAGCATTCAAAGATCGACTTGACAACAACGCCCACAACAGCAAGGAACTTTTCAACATCGTCAAGGAATTTTCCAACCCCTCGGCCAACTCCAACGACATCACCCCCTCTCAAACCCTCTGCGATTCCCTAGCCTCTTTTTTCCACAACAAGATTGCTGACATCCACAACAGCTTTGACAACCAACCCGGAAGCCAACCCACCCTACCATCAGCTGACCATCTTCCCCCCGTTAACACCCTCAACGCCTGGAAGCCAATCTCCACTGAGGACACCATCCGCCTGATGAACTCCATCCACTCTGGATCCCCCACAGACCCATGCCCTCACCACATCTTCAACAAAGCAGACTCCGTCATAGCTCCACACCTCCGAGACGTCATCAACTGCTCCTTCAACTCCGCTACCTTCCCAGAAGACTGGAAACACGCTGAACTCACCGCCCTTCTGAAAAAACCAACAGCAGACCCCACCGAACTCAAAAACTACCGCCCCATCTCGCTTCTTCCATTCCCGGCCAAAGTCATCGAGAAAGCCGTCAACAACCAACTCGCCGCCTTCCTCGAAGCCAACAAATCCCTCGACCCCTCACAATCTGGCTTCCGAGCCAAACACAGCACTGAGACCGCCCTCATCGCAACAACAGACGACATTCGAACTCTGCTGGACAATGGAGACACAGTCGCCCTCATCCTCCTCGACCTCTCTGCAGCCTTCGACACAGTCTGCCACAGCACCCTTTTACAACGCCTCAGAAACATCGGAATCCAAGGAAAGGCACTGGAATGGATCACTTCGTTCCTCACCGGAAGAACCCAGAGAGTCCGCCTCCCACCTTTCAAGTCCGAGGCCACCGAAGTCATCTGCGGCGTACCACAAGGATCCTCACTCAGTCCCACCCTCTTCAACGTATACATGAGCCCCCTCGCGGCCATCGCCCGCCAACACAACCTCAACATCATCTCTTACGCGGATGACACTCAACTGATCCTATCTCTCACCAAGGACCCCAGCACCGCCAAAACTAACCTACACGAAGGAATGAAAGAAATCGCCGAATGGATGAAACAAAGCTGTCTGAAACTGAACTCAGACAAAACAGAAGTCCTCATCTTAGGTAAATCCCCCTCTGCATGGGACGACTCCTGGTGGCCGGAAGCCCTCGGAAATGCACCCATCCCGACAGACCACGCACGGAACCTTGGCGTCATCCTGGATTCTTCACTCTCAATGAACAAACAAGTCAGCGCCGTATCCTCTTCCTGCTTTAACATTCTTCGCATGCTCAGAAAAACATTTCGCTGGATCCCCTCCGAAACAAGGAAAACAGTCACCCACGCTCTAGTCACGAGCCGACTGGACTACGGAAACACCCTCTACGCAGGTACCACCGCTAAACTCCAGAAGAAACTACAACGAATCCAAAACGCCTCAGCCAGGCTCATATTAGACATCCCACGCAACGAACACATCTCTGGTCACCTTAAAGACCTCCACTGGCTACCCGTCAATAAGAGGATAACTTTCCGACTGCTTACCCACGCACACAAATCACTCTACGACATCGGACCAGATTGCCTCAACTCTCGACTGTCCTTTTACACCCCCTCCCGACAACTTCGCTCTTCCAGTCAAGCCTTCGCCACTGTACCTCGCATCAACATGACCACCATGGGAGGCAGATCCTTCTCATACCTGGCTGCCAAAACATGGAACTCACTCCCCGCTTACCTTCGCCTCACCCAGAATCACCTAGCGTTCAGAAAGCAGCTTAAAACGTGGATATTTGACAAATAATCCTCCTCCCCTTCCTAAGCGCCTTGAAACCCTCTGGGTATGTAGTGCGCTATATAAATGTTATGACTTGACTTGACTTGAGTCAGTGCAGACACCTGGTGTGACCCTCTGTACCGTGACACATTCACCTCACACAGGAGATGGTGAGGCGTGTCAGTGCAGACACCTGGTGTGACCCTCTGTACCATGACACATTCACCTCACACAGGAGATGGCGAGGCGAGTCAGTGCAGACACCTACTGTGACCCTTTTTACCGTGACACATTCACCTCACACAGGAGATGGTGAGACGAGTCAGTGCAGATACCTGGTGTGACCCTCTGTACCGTGACACATTCACCTCACACAGGAGATGGTGAGGCGAGTCAGTGCAGACACCAGGTGTGACCCTCTGTACCGTGCCACATTCACCTCACACAAGAGATGGTGAGGCGAGTCAGTGCAGACACCAGGTTTGACCCTCTGTACGTGACACATTCACCTCACACAGGAGATGGTGAGGCAAGTCAGTGCATACACCTGGTGTGACCCTCTGTAACATGACACATTCACCTCACATAGGAGATGGCGAGGCGAGTCAGTGCAGACACCCGGTGTGGCCCTCTATACCATAACACATTCACCTCCCACAGGAGATGGCGAGGCGAGTCAGTGCAGACACCTGGTGTGACCCTCTGTACTGTGGCACATTCACCTCACACAGGAGATGGTGAAGTGAGTCAGTGCAGATACCAGGTGTGACCCTCTGTACCGTGGCACATTCACCTCACACAGGAGATGGTGAGGCGAGTCAGTGCAGACACCTGGTGTGACCCTCTGTACTGTGACACGTTCACCTCACACAGGGGATGGTGAGGCGAGTCAGTGCAGACACCTGGTGTGACCCTCTGTACTGTGGCACATTCACCTCACACAGGAGATGGCGAGGCAAGTCAGTGCGGACACCCGGTGGGACCTTCTGCATTGTGACACATTCACCTCACACAGGAGATGGTGAAGTGAGTCAGTGCAGACACCCGGTGCCGTGTGACCCTCTGTACCGTGACACATTCACCTCACATAGTAGATGGTGAGGCGAGTCAGTGCAGACACCTGGTGTGACACTCTGTACCGTGACACATTCACCTCACACAGGAGATGGTGAGACAAGTCAGTGCAGACACCAGTTGTGACCCTCTGTACCGTGACACATTCACCTCACACAGGAGATAGTGAGGTGTGTCAGTGCAGACACCTGGTGTGACCCTTTGTACTGTGGCACATTCACCTCACACAGGAGATGGTGAGGCGAGTCAGTGCAGACAGCTAGTGTGACCCTCTGTACTGTGGCACATTCACCGCACACAGGAGATGGTGAGACGAGTCAGTGCAAACACCTGGTGTGGCCCTCTGTACCGCGGCACATTCACCTCACACAGAAGATGGTGAGGCAAGTCAGTGCAGACACCTGGTGTGACCCTCTGTACCGTGACACATTCACCTAACACAGGAGATGGTGAGGCAAGTCAGTGCAGACACCTGGTGTGACCCTCTGTACCGTGACACATTCACCTCACACAGGAGATGGTGAGGCAAGTCAGTGCAGACACCTGGTGTGACCCTCTGTAACATGACACATTCACCTCACACAGGAGATGGTGAGGCGAGTCAGTGCAGACACCTGGTGTGACCCTCTGTACCGTGACACATTCACCTCACACAGGAGATGGTGAGGCGAGTCAGTGCAGACACCTGGTGTGACCCTCTGTACCGTGACACATTCACCCCACACAGGAGATGGTGAGCCGAGTCAGTGCAGACACCTGGTGTGACCCTCTATACCGTGAAACATTCACCTCACACAGGAGATGGTGAGGCGAGTCAGTGTAGACACCTGGTGTGACCCTCTGTACCGTGACACATTCACCTCGCACAGGAGATGGTGAAGCGAGTCAGTGTGGACACCTGGTGTGACCCTCTGTACCGTGAAACATTCACCTCACACAGGAGATGGTGAGGCGAGTCAGTGCATACACCTGGTGTGACCCTCTGTACCGTGGCACATTCACCTCACACAGGAGACAGCAAGGCGAGTCAGTGCATACATCTGGTGTGACCCTCTGTACCGTGGCACATTCACCTCACACAGGAGACAGTGAGGCGAGTCAGTTTAGACACCAGGTGTGACCCTCTGTACCGCGACACATTCACCTCACACAGAAGATGGTGAGGCGAGTCAGTGCAGACACCTGGTGTGACCCTCTGTAACATGACACATTCACCTCACATAGGAGATGGTGAGGCAAGTCAGTGCAGACACCTGGTGTGACCCTCTGTACCGTGACACATTCACCTCACACAGGAGATGGTGAGACAAGTCAGTGCAGACACCAGTTGTGACCCTCTGTACCGTGACACATTCACCTCACACAGGAGATAGTGAGGTGTGTCAGTGCAGACACCTGGTGTGACCCTCTGTACCATCGCACATTCACCTCACACAGGAGATGGTGAGGCGAGACAGTGCAGACACCTGGTGTGACCCTTTGTACTGTGGCACATTCACCTCACACAGGAGATGGTGAGGCGAGTCAGTGCAGACACCTAGTGTGACCCTCTGTACTGTGGCACATTCACCTCACACAGGAGATGGTGAAGCGAGTCAGTGCAGACACCTGGTGTGACCCTCTGTACCGTGGCACATTCACTTCACACAGGAGATGGTGAGGTGGGTCAGTGCAGACACCCGGTGTGACCCTCTGTACTGTGACACATTCACCTCGCACAGGAGATGGTGAAGCGAGTCAGTGCAGACACCTGGTGTGACCCTCTGTACTGTGGCACATTCACCTCACACAGGAGATGGTGAGGCGAGTCAGTGCAGACACCTGGTGTGACCCTGTGTACCGTGACACATTCACCTCACACAGGAGATGGTGAGGCGAGTCAGTGCAGACACCTGGTGTGACCCTCTGTACCGTGAAACATTCACCTCACACAGAAGATGGTGAGGCGAGTCAGTGCAGACACCTGGTGTGACCCTCTGTACCGTGACACATTCACCTCACACAGGAGATGGTGAGGCGAGTCAGTGCAGACACCTGGTGTGACCCTCTGTACCGTGAAACATTCACCTCACACAGGAGATGGTGAGGCGAGTCAGTGCAGACACCTGGTGTAACCCTCTGTACCGTGACACATTCACCTCACACAGGAGATGGTGAGTCGAGTCAGTGCAGACACCTGGTGTGCCCCTCTGTACCGTGACACATTCACCTCGTACAGGAGATGGTGAAGCGAGTCAGTGCAGACACCTGGTGTGACCCTCTGTACCGTGAAACATTCACCTGACACAGGAGATGGTGAGGCGAGTCAGTGCATACACCCGGTGTGACCCTTTGTACCATGGCACATTCACCTCACACAGGAGACAGTGAGGCGAGTCAGTTTAGACACCAGGTGTGACCCTCTGTACCGCGACACATTCACCTCACACAGAAGATGGTGAGGCGAGTCAGTGCAGACACCTGGTGTGACCCTCTGTAACATGACACATTCACCTCACATAGGAGATGGTGAGGCAAGTCAGTGCAGACACCTGGTGTGACCCTCTGTACCGTGACACATTCACCTCACACAGGAGATGGTGAGGCAAGTCAGTGCAGACACCTGGTGTGACCCTCTGTACCGTGACACATTCACCTCACACAGGAGATGGTGAGGCAAGTCAGTGCAGACACCTGGTGTGACCCTCTGTAACATGACACATTCACCTCACATAGGAGATGGTGAGGCGAGTCAGTGCAGACACCTGGTGTGACCCTCTGTACCGTGACACATTCACCTCACACAGGAGATGGTGAGGCGAGTCAGTGCAGACACCTGGTGTGACCCTCTGTACCGTGAAACATTCACCCCACACAGGAGATGGTGAGCCGAGTCAGTGCAGACACCTGGTGTAACCCTCTGTACCATGACACATTCACCTCACACAGGAGATGGTGAGGCGAGTCAGTGCAGACACCTAGTGTGACCCTCTGTACTGTGGCACATTCACCTCACACAGGAGATGGTGAAGCGAGTCAGTGCAGACACCTGGTGTGACCCTCTGTACCGTGGCACATTCACTTCACACAGGAGATGGTGAGGTGGGTCAGTGCAGACACCCGGTGTGACCCTCTGTACTGTGACACATTCACCTCGCACAGGAGATGGTGAAGCGAGTCAGTGCAGACACCTGGTGTGACCCTCTGTACTGTGGCACATTCACCTCACACAGGAGATGGTGAGGCGAGTCAGTGCAGACACCTGGTGTGACCCTGTGTACCGTGACACATTCACCTCACACAGGAGATGGTGAGGCGAGTCAGTGCAGACACCTGGTGTGACCCTCTGTACCGTGAAACATTCACCTCACACAGAAGATGGTGAGGCGAGTCAGTGCAGACACCTGGTGTGACCCTCTGTACCGTGACACATTCACCTCACACAGGAGATGGTGAGGCGAGTCAGTGCAGACACCTGGTGTGACCCTCTGTACCGTGAAACATTCACCTCACACAGGAGATGGTGAGGCGAGTCAGTGCAGACACCTGGTGTAACCCTCTGTACCGTGACACATTCACCTCACACAGGAGATGGTGAGTCGAGTCAGTGCAGACACCTGGTGTGACCCTCTGTACCGTGACACATTCACCTCGTACAGGAGATGGTGAAGCGAGTCAGTGCAGACACCTGGTGTGACCCTCTGTACCGTGAAACATTCACCTGACACAGGAGATGGTGAGGCGAGTCAGTGCATACACCTGGTGTGACCCTTTGTACCATGGCACATTCACCTCACACAGGAGACAGTGAGGCGAGTCAGTTTAGACACCAGGTGTGACCCTCTGTACCGCGACACATTCACCTCACACAGAAGATGGTGAGGCGAGTCAGTGCAGACACCTGGTGTGACCCTCTGTAACATGACACATTCACCTCACATAGGAGATGGTGAGGCAAGTCAGTGCAGACACCTGGTGTGACCCTCTGTACCGTGACACATTCACCTCGTACAGGAGATGGTGAAGCGAGTCAGTGCAGACACCTGGTGTGACCCTCTGTACCGTGAAACATTCACCTGACACAGGAGATGGTGAGGCGAGTCAGTGCATACACCTGGTGTGACCCTTTGTACCATGGCACATTCACCTCACACAGGAGACAGTGAGGCGAGTCAGTTTAGACACCAGGTGTGACCCTCTGTACCGCGACACATTCACCTCACACAGGAGATGGTGAGGCGAGTCAGTGCAGACACCTGGTGTGACCCTCTGTACCGTGAAACATTCACCCCACACAGGAGATGGTGAGCCGAGTCAGTGCAGACACCTGGTGTAACCCTCTGTACCATGACACATTCACCTCACACAGGAGATGGTGAGTCGAGTCAGTGCAGACACCTGGTGTGACCCTCTGTACCGTGACACATTCACCTCGCACAGGAGATGGTGAAGCGAGTCAGTGCGGACACCTGGTGTGACCCTCTGTACCGTGAAACATTCACCTCACACAGGAGATGGTGAGGCGAGTCAGTGCATACACCTGGTGTGACCCTCTGTACCGTGGCACATTCACCTCACACAGGAGACAGCACGGCGAGTCAGTTTAGACACCAGGTGTGACCCTCTGTACCGCGACACAATCACCTCACACAGAAGATGGTGAGGCGAGTCAGTGCAGACATCTGGTGTGACCCTCTGTAACATGACACATTCACCTCACATAGGCGATGGTGAGGCAAGTCAGTGCAGACACCTGGTGTGACCCTCTGCACCATGACACATTCACCTCACACAGGAGATGGTGAGGCAAGTCAGAGCAGACACCTGGTGTGACCCTCTGTACCGTGACACATTCACCTCACACAGGAGATGGTGATGCAAGTCAGTGCAGACACCTGGTGTGACCCTCTGTAACATGACACATTCACCTCACATAGGAGATGGTGAGGCAAGTCAGTGCAGACACCTGGTGTGACCCTATGTACCGTGACACATTCACCTCACACAGGAGATGGTGAGGCAAGTCAGTGCAGACACCTGGTGTGACCCTCTGTACCGTGACACATTCACCTCACACAGGAGATGGTGAGTCAATCAGTGCTGACACCTGGTGTGACCCTCTGTACCGTGACACATTCACCTCACACAGGAGATGGTGAGGCAAGTCAGTGCAGACACCTGGTGTGACCCTCTGTAACATGACACATTCACCTCACACAGGAGATGGTGAGGCAAGTCAGTGCAGACACCTGGTGTGACCCTCTGTACCGTGACACATTCACCTCACACAGGAGATGGTGAGGCAAGTCAGTGCAGACACCTGGTGTGACCCTCTGTACCGTGACACATTCACCTCACACAGGAGATGGTGAGGCAAGTCAGTGCAGACACCTGGTGTGACCCTCTGTAACATGACACATTCACCTCGCATAGGAGATGGTGAGGCAAGTCAGTGCAGACACGTGGTGTGACCCTCTGTACCGTGACACATTCACCTCACACAGGAGATGGTGAGGCAAGTCAGTGCAGACACCTGGTGTGACCCTTTGTACTGTGGCACATTCACCTCACACAGGAGATGGTGAGGCGAGTCAGTGCAGACACCTAGTGTGACCCTCTGTACTGTGGCACATTCACCGCACACAGGAGATGGTGAGACGAGTCAGTGCAAACACCTGGTGTGGCCCTCTGTACCGCGGCACATTCACCTCACACAGAAGATGGTGAGGCGAGTCAGTGCAGACACCTGGTGTGACCCTCTGTAACATGACACATTCACCTCACATAGGAGATGGTGAGGCAAGTCAGTGCAGACACCTGGTGTGACCCTCTGTAGCGTGACACATTCACCTCACACAGGAGATGGTGAGGCAAGTCAGTGCAGACACCTGGTGTGACCCTCTGTACCGTGACACATTCACCTCACACAGGAGATGGTGAGGCAAGTCAGTGCAGACACCTGGTGTGACCCTCTGTAACATGACACATTCACCTCACACAGGAGATGGTGAGGCGAGTCAGTGCAGACACCTGGTGTGACCCTCTGTACCGTGACACATTCACCTCACACAGGAGATGGTGAGGCAAGTCAGTGCAGACACCTGGTGTGACCCTCTGTACCGTGACACATTCACCTCACACAGGAGATGGTGAGGCAAGTCAGTGCAGACACCTGGTGTGACCCTCTGTAACATGACACATTCATCTCGCATAGGAGATGGTGAGGCAAGTCAGTGCAGACACCTGGTGTGACCCTCTGTACCGTGACACATTCACCTCACACAGGAGATGGGGAGGCAAGTCAGTGCAGACACCTGGTGTGACCCTTTGTACTGTGGCACATTCACCTCACACAGGAGATGGTGAGGCGAGTCAGTGCAGACACCTAGTGTGACCCTCTGTACTGTGGCACATTCACCGCACACAGGAGATGGTGAGACGAGTCAGTGCAAACACCTGGTGTGGCCCTCTGTACCGCGGCACATTCACCTCACACAGAAGATGGTGAGGCGAGTCAGTGCAGACACCTGGTGTGACCCTCTGTAACATGACACATTCACCTCACATAGGAGATGGTGAGGCAAGTCAGTGCAGACACCTGGTGTGACCCTCTGTACCGTGACACATTCACCTCACACAGGAGATGGTGAGGCAAGTCAGTGCAGACACCTGGTGTGACCCTCTGTACCGTGACACATTCACCTCACACAGGAGATGGTGAGGCAAGTCAGTGCAGACACCTGGTGTGACCCTCTGTAACATGACACATTCACCTCACACAGGAGATGGTGAGGCGAGTCAGTGCAGACACCTGGTGTGACCCTCTGTACCGTGACACATTAGCCCCACACAGGAGATGGTGAGCCGAGTCAGTGCAGACACCTGGTGTGACCCTCTATACCGTGAAACATTCACCTCACACAGGAGATGGTGAGGCGAGTCAGTGTAGACACCTGGTGTGACCCTCTGTACCGTGACACATTCACCTCGCACAGGAGATGGTGAAGCGAGTCAGTGCGGACACCTGGTGTGACCCTCTGTACCGTGAAACATTCACCTCACACAGGAGATGGTGAGGCGAGTCAGTGCATACACCTGGTGTGACCCTCTGTACCGTGGCACATTCACCTCACACAGGAGACAGCAAGGCGAGTCAGTGCATACATCTGGTGTGACCCTCTGTACCGTGGCACATTCACCTCACACAGGAGACAGTGAGGCGAGTCAGTTTAGACACCAGGTGTGACCCTCTGTACCGCGACACATTCACCTCACACAGAAGATGGTGAGGCGAGTCAGTGCAGACACCTGGTGTGACCCTCTGTAACATGACACATTCACCTCACATAGGAGATGGTGAGGCAAGTCAGTGCAGACACCTGGTGTGACCCTCTGTACCGTGACACATTCACCTCACACAGGAGATGGTGAGACAAGTCAGTGCAGACACCAGTTGTGACCCTCTGTACCGTGACACATTCACCTCACACAGGAGATAGTGAGGTGTGTCAGTGCAGACACCTGGTGTGACCCTCTGTACCATCGCACATTCACCTCACACAGGAGATGGTGAGGCGAGACAGTGCAGACACCTGGTGTGACCCTTTGTACTGTGGCACATTCACCTCACACAGGAGATGGTGAGGCGAGTCAGTGCAGACACCTAGAGTGACCCTCTGTACTGTGGCACATTCACCTCACACAGGAGATGGTGAAGCGAGTCAGTGCAGACATCTGGTGTGACCCTCTGTACCGTGGCACATTCACTTCACACAGGAGATGGTGAGGTGGGTCAGTGCAGACACCCGGTGTGACCCTCTGTACTGTGACACATTCACCTCGCACAGGAGATGGTGAAGCGAGTCAGTGCAGACACCTGGTGTGACCCTCTGTACTGTGGCACATTCACCTCACACAGGAGATTGTGAGGCGAGTCAGTGCAGACACCTGGTGTGACCCTGTGTACCGTGACACATTCACCTCACACAGGAGATGGTGAGGCGAGTCAGTGCAGACACCTGGTGTGACCCTCTGTACCGTGAAACATTCACCTCACACAGAAGATGGTGAGGCGAGTCAGTGCAGACACCTGGTGTGACCCTCTGTACCGTGACACATTCACCTCACACAGGAGATGGTGAGGCGAGTCAGTGCAGACACCTGGTGTGCCCCTCTGTACCGTGAAACATTCACCTCACAGGAGATGGTGAGGCGAGTCAGTGCAGACACCTGGTGTAACCCTCTGTACCGTGACACATTCACCTCACACAGGAGATGGTGAGTCGAGTCAGTGCAGACACCTGGTGTGACCCTCTTTACCGTGACACATTCACCTCGTACAGGAGATGGTGAAGCGAGTCAGTGCAGACACCTGGTGTGACCCTCTGTACCGTGAAACATTCACCTGACACAGGAGATGGTGAGGCGAGTCAGTGCATACACCTGGTGTGACCCTTTGTACCATGGCACATTCACCTCACACAGGAGACAGTGAGGCGAGTCAGTTTAGACACCAGGTGTGACCCTCTGTACCGCGACACATTCACCTCACACAGAAGATGGTGAGGCGAGTCAGTGCAGACACCTGGTGTGACCCTCTGTAACATGACACATTCACCTCACATAGGAGATGGTGAGGCAAGTCAGTGCAGACACCTGGTGTGACCCTCTGTACCGTGACACATTCACCTCACACAGGAGATGGTGAGGCAAGTCAGTGCAGACACCTGGTGTGACCCTCTGTACCGTGATACTTTCACCTCACACAGGAGATGGTGAGGCAAGTCAGTGCAGACACCTGGTGTGACCCTCTGTAACATGACACATTCACCTCACATAGGAGATGGTGAGGCGAGTCAGTGCAGACACCTGGTGTGACCCTCTGTACCGTGACACATTCACCTCACACAGGAGATGGTGAGGCGAGTCAGTGCAGACACCTGGTGTGACCCTCTGTACCGTGATACATTCACCCCACACAGGAGATGGTGAGCCGAGTCAGTGCAGACACCTGGTGTAACCCTCTGTACCATGACACATTCACCTCACACAGGAGATGGTGAGTCGAGTCAGTGCAGACACCTGGTGTGACCCTCTGTACCGTGACACATTCACCTCGCACAGGAGATGGTGAAGCGAGTCAGTGCGGACACCTGGTGTGACCCTCTGTACCGTGAAACATTCACCTCACACAGGAGATGGTGAGGCGAGTCAGTGCATACACCTGGTGTGACCCTCTGTACCGTGGCACATTCACCTCACACAGGAGACAGCAAGGCAAGTCAGTTTAGACACCAGGTGTGACCCTCTGTACCGCGACACATTCACCTCACACAGAAGATGGTGAGGCGAGTCAGTGCAGACATCTGGTGTGACCCTCTGTAACATGACACATTCACCTCACATAGGCGATGGTGAGGCAAGTCAGTGCAGACACCTGGTGTGACCCTCTGCACCATGACACATTCACCTCACACAGGAGATGGTGAGGCAAGTCAGAGCAGACACCTGGTGTGACCCTCTGTACCGTGACACATTCACCTCACACAGGAGATGGTGATGCAAGTCAGTGCAGACACCTGGTGTGACCCTCTGTAACATGACACATTCACCTCACATAGGAGATGGTGAGGCAAGTCAGTGCAGACACCTGGTGTGACCCTATGTACCGTGACACATTCACCTCACACAGGAGATGGTGAGGCAAGTCAGTGCAGACACCTGGTGTGACCCTCTGTACCGTGACACATTCACCTCACACAGGAGATGGTGAGTCAAGTCAGTGCTGACACCTGGTGTGACCCTCTGTACCGTGACACATTCACCTCACACAGGAGATGGTGAGGCAAGTCAGTGCAGACACCTGGTGTGACCCTCTGTAACATGACACATCCACCTCACACAGGAGATGGTGAGGCAAGTCAGTGCAGACACCTGGTGTGACCCTCTGTACCGTGACACATTCACCTCACACAGGAGATGGTGAGGCAAGTCAGTGCAGACACCTGGTGTGACCCTCTGTACCGTGACACATTTACCTCACACAGGAGATGGTGAGGCAAGTCAGTGCAGACACCTGGTGTGACCCTCTGTAACATGACACATTCACCTCACATAGGAGATGGTGAGGCAAGTCAGTGCAGACACCTGGTGTGACCCTCTGTACCGTGACACATTCACCTCACACAGGAGATGGTGAGGCAAGTCAGTGCAGACACCTGGTGTGACCCTCTGTACTGTGGCACATTCACCGCACACAGGAGATGGCGAGGCGAGCCAGTGCAGACACCTGGTGTGACCCTCTGTACCGTGACACATTCACCTCACACAGGAGATGGTGAGGCAAGTCAGTGCAGACACCTGGTGTGACCCTCTGTACCGTGACACATTCACCTCACACAGGAGATGGTGAGTCGAGTCAGTGCAGACACCTGGTGTGACCCTCTGTACCGTGACACATTCACCTCGCACAGGAGATGGTGAAGCGAGTCAGTGCAGACACCTGGTGTGACCCTCTGTACCGTGAAACATTCACCTCACACAGGAGATGGTGAGGCGAGTCAGTGCATACACCTGGTGTGACCCTCTGTACCGTGGCACATTCACCTCACACAGGAGACAGTGAGGCGAGTCAGTTTAGACACCAGGTGTGACCCTCTGTACCGCGACACATTCACCTCACACAGAAGATGGTGAGGCGAGTCAGTGCAGACACCTGGTGTGACCCTCTGTAACATGACACATTCACCTCACATAGGCGATGGTGAGGCAAGTCAGTGCCGACACCTGGTGTGACCCTCTGTACCGTGACACATTCACCTCACACAGGAGATGGTGAGGCAAGTCAGTGCAGACACCTGGTGTGACCCTCTGTACCGTGACACATTCACCTCACACAGGAGATGGTGAGGCGAGTCAGTGCAGACACCTGGTGTGACCCTCTGTACCGTGACACATTCACCTCACACAGGAGATGGTGAGGCAAGTCAGTGCAGACACCTGGTGTGACCCTCTGTACCGTGACACATTCACCTCACACAGGAGATGGTGAGGCGAGTCAGTGCAGACACCTGGTGTGACCCTCTGTACCGTGACACATTCACCTCACACAGTAAGATTAATGCAAACTCCAACCGACTCGTCGCAGCATTCACCACCCGAATTAAGTCCTGGCCCCTGTCTGGACAGTCCTGCACTATAGCGCTGCGGTGCCGCCCTCGAGGCACATATGCGCTTTACACACAACCAGAACACGAGAGGGAGCCGGCTGCAAGAAGAGAATAATTCAGTGAGCAAGAGAAAGAAAGGGCCCTGAGAGATAAAGAGAGAACTGAGAGAGAGGGCAGGATGCAGATAGAGAACCTGAGAGAGAGAGAGGGAGAGAGAGAGGGGGGCAGGGGGGAGACAGAAACCCTGAGAAATAGAGATAGAGAGAAGAAAGAGAGAGGGAGAGACAGAGAGAGAGGGCAGGATGCAGACAGAGAACCTGCGAGAGAGAGGGAGAAATAGAGGGGTGAGGGAGGGAGGGGAGAGACAGAGAGAGACAGAGAGATAGAGGGGGGGGCAGGAGGGAGATAGAACCCCTGAGAGATAGCGATAGAGAGAAGAGAGGGAGAGAGAGAGACAGAGAAAGGGAGAGCGAAAGAGGAGAGAAATAGGGAGGGAGGGAGGGACAGAGAGACAGAGATGGGGAGAGAAAGAGAGAGAGAGAGAGAAAGGAAGAGAGAGAGGAGAGGAAGAGAGAGAGACAAAGACATAGAAAGGAGAAAGAGAAACAGAGAGAGGGAGGGAGAGAGAGAGACAGAGAGAAAGACAGAGAGAGAGAAGGAAAGGAAGAGAGAGAGAAGGAGAGGAAGAGAGTGAGACAAAGACATAGAAAGGAGAGAGAGAAACAGGGAGAGGGAGGGAGAGAGAGACTAGACAGGGGCTGGAGGGAGACTGAAAACCTACGAGAGAGGGAGAGAGACCGACCTAGAGAGAGAGAGAGAGAAGAAGAAGAAACAGGGGCAACAGTGAGACAGACACCCTGAGAGAGTTTTAGAGAGAGAGAGAGAGGAGGCGCGAGAAGCAAGAGAGGCACAGATAGAGGGGGAGAGAGAAGGAGCTAGAGAGAGAGAAGAAGAAGAAACTGGGGCATGAGGGAGAAAGAAACCCTGAGAGAGAGATAGAGAGAGAGAGAGAGAGAGAGAGGCGGCACGAGAAGCGAGAGAAAGAGAGAGAGAGAGAGAGAGGAAGAGTGAAAGAGAGGAAGAGTGAAAGAGAGGGGGAGAGAGAAGGAGTGAGTGAGAGAGAGAGAGATAGAGAGAGAGAGAGGAAGAGTGAAAGAGAGGAAGAGTGAAAGAGAGGGGGAGAGAGAATGAGTGAGTGAGAGAGCGAGAGATAGAGAGAGAGAGACAGAAAGAGAGGGAGAGAGAAAGAGAGGGGGAGAGAGAAGGAGTGAGAGAGAGAGAGAAAGAAGAAAGAGAGAGAGAGAGAAGAGAGATAGAGGGGATGTGGGGGGGGGGGTCGAAGCTGCTCTTGTTCTTTGCAGTCCATGAGGCGCCTCATGCATCGATCGCTTCTTGGCGCTACAAAGAGTGGATCACAGCGCGGAGGTATAAAGGGGCAGATTGAGATTTAACGGGGCGAAGCTCATGCCCCCCCCCCCCCCCCGCGCCCCACACACACACCCCTCCCCCTCCATCATCAGCAGGCGCTCCGGCTGTTGCTGTCTGTCTTGGCGCTATGCGTCCAGCCCCCATCCACCCCACCTCTGAGTCCATCGGTGAGACACGTGCGCGCCCTAGAGAGGAGCTGAGGCTCTGCATAGAGCGCTACACGAGAGGGGGGGTCAGATACTTACCCGAGCTCTGAGACCTCCTCGAACGGTCAGTGACCCCCTCTCCCGGGGGGCCCTCTGTGCCCCTCACTCGGTGTAGGTCGGTGGCAGCAGCAGCTTCACGGCGCTAGAGTGCACAGCGCATAGACACCACAGTGGTGGAGGTCGGAATGGGGGGGGGGGGGGTCTTGGAGTGGAGGAGGGAGGGGGGACTGCTCACTCACCAGTGCCGAACGATCTGTGCCCCCTCTCCCGGGGCTCAGGGTCCCTCTGTGCCCCTCACTAAGTTCGGGTCGGTGGCTGCTTCAAGGCGCTAGAGTGCAGAGCGCCTAGACACCGCGGCGGTGGAGGTCGGAGTGGAGGGGAGGAGGGCGGGTCTCCAAGCTGCGCACCCACAAGGGCTGGAGAGGTAAGGGGGCGCTGCTGTCAACCCTTGAGGGGCCCGCACAGGTGCGGACCCTGAAACGGACAATCAAAGAGTGGGGGAGTGGGTGTGCTATACCGCCCCCCCAGAGATACGGGCCCGCCTCTCCTCATTCACAGCACACTGAGCACAGCCACACAGACTCATGCACTACACACAACCACACACCGAGCACAGCCACACACACTTTATTTATTTATTTTCTGCGTTTTTCTATAGCGCGGACTTTACCCGAAGGCGTCAGAGGCTTCACAATAGGAACAGAACTGATACCTGAGAACATTACAAGTGAGCAAAATACAAAAGCAAACGTTACATTACATGAGGCAAAAGTGACAATTGTGAGCAAAAAAATATAAGAGGAAGCAAACGGTGCATTACAGGAGGAAAAAGTGACGTGTGCAGGTTACAAAAGTGTACAAACAGGTATAATACTGCAATAAATGGCAGACACTCAAATACAAGAACAGACGTTACGTAGGCAATGGTGGCACTTGTGCAAATATCGAAAGCAAACAAAATGTAAGAGGTAGCAAACAGTGTGCTACAAGAGAAAAGTGACGGGTGCAGGTTACAAAAGAGTACCAAACACAGGTAGAAGGGTAATACTGCAATAAATGGCAGACTCTCAAACCACAAGAACACACTGGGAAGGCACTTCCATAGTCATGGAGAATAGACATTTTCTATACTAAAAGGTCTTCCTTCAGATAATAGAGAGGGCATGAATTAAGTTTGGAAGTGCCTTTGAAGGAGGAGAACTTTGAGGTCCGTTTTGAAGGCCCGGGTGGAGGTGGTGGTCCGGAGCTGAGGCGGAAGGGAGGTCCAGATTCTCACTGCGTTGCCTGAAAAGGATTGGGCCATTGATCTTTCCTTCTTGAAAGTGGGGGTTCAAGCAGTAAGTTTTCCGTATTTCGTGAAGGTCTAGAGCCTCCCGACAGTTTCAGTTTATTCGCCAGGTAGCGAGGAGAGGAGGAGTGCAAGGCTTCGTGGGTGATAGAGGCAGTCTTGTAGATAGCTCTAGCCTCGATGGGAAGCCAGCGGAGGGTGGATAACATCGGTGTGATGTGATCGCTTCTTTTGGCCCCATAAATGAAACGAGCTGCTGAATGGAGAACAGATTTAAGTGGAGACAGGTGTGATTTGGGGAGGCCAGTAAGAAGAGAATTGCAGTAGTCCATTCTGGAGAGAACCAGCGATTGGACCAGGGTTTTAAGGTCCTGCTCCGGGAAGAAGCGACGGATTCCCCAAAGAAGGCGCAGTTGGTATCGAGCAGACTTTGCAATGGAATTGATGTGGGAGATTAGATTGAGTTTTTTGTCGAGTATGACACCAAGGGATTTCGCGCTGTCGACAATGATGGGTTTATTGTTAAGTAGATTCATCTGATCCATCCATGATTGCACCAGGGGAGAAGAGGAGAAATTCAGTTTTGTCGGGATTCAGAATCAGTTGATGAGTAAAGATCCAGTTTTGAATGGAGTCGAGAGTGGAGGCAACCTTGAGGTAGATTTGAGTGTCGTCTGCGTAGAGATGATAGTGGATCCCGGATTTACGTAGGAGATTTCCCAGTGGTTCTAAGTAGAGATTGAACAATGTGGGTGCAAGTATAGAGCCCTGAGGAACACCTTGACCCACCGCCCCAGGAGATGAAAGACTGTTCGCTATTTTGATCATTTGGGATCTATCTGAGAGGAAGGAGGCAAACCATTTAAGCACAGTGCCCTCCATGCCCATTCTCTGTTGGAGAGTGTTGAGGAGGGTGTAGTGATTGACAGTGTCAAAGGCTGCAGAAAGGTCAAGGAGAATTAGAAGACAGGACGTGGCGGCCATCTTTTAGTTTCAAATGCCATCCACAGCCCTTGTTGAATAAATATATACCCGATTCATTAACCGACTTAAGCGCATTAGACCGGACAACAGCTCTCCTTAATTCGGTGCATCACTCACCGCATGTGAAAAGTAATATCAACGATATGTCCATAATTCCATAAATATTGCCATACATATATAAACAGTAGACATATAACAAACAATCGGACATCTTTACATTTGAGGCATTTCAGGCCTGATTCTGTGACAATGCAAATTACGTCTTTAATTTACAATTTTTTCTTCAATAACAACCTGAATGCCTTTGTGACGGATGTATATGTATGACATTACAACGCATGCTTTTACCACGCATGCCTTTACAACGCTGATTTTACAACGCATGCCTTTACAACGCATAGTGCTTTGGGGTGCTGGATAGTGAATAGTTTAATTTACTATTCCAACTCCAGTCCCCGTGGATAGTAGGGAAGGTGTTGGATAGTAAATTAAACCTATTCCCTATCCTAGAGCGCCCCCCAGCGCAATGCGTGGTAATGGTTTGCGTTGTAAAAGTTGCGTCGTAAAGGCACTGCGTGGTAAAAGTTGCGTTGTAAAGGATGTTTCCCCTTTGTGACTAATCCATAGAAGATCCCTTCTATGTGTTTAGGCATGAAATTCATAACGGCTCCATTAGACATCCTGCTCCATACTCATAACTATGGAAACCCCACCTCTGGTCGTATTTCATATTATACATTCACATTTATAACATAAATGGTTCCAAATGATGTTATAAGGTATATGAATTAGGTCGTCATATGTTCCTGCTAGTATGATATGACCTTTATCAGTCTTGCTTGATGTTTTGCAGCATGGGTAGATATTGAGCGCTATATTAGACGCTTCATATTCTCTATCTACTGCTCATCACTAGCAACAGTATTAGCAAATACAGATATGTTGTGATACATAAATCTAACCCAATTCATGACAGTAATTCAAAAAGTTCTTTGTCTGTGTTTATTCCCTGTTCTACTGCTCGTAGGGAAATTATCCATTTACTTTCGATCTGTCGCAGTTTGGAAATCCTGTTCCCACCTCTTTGGCCCAGCTGTGCCACATCTAACCCATGAAACTATATATTTATGATCTCTTTGTTTGCATGTATGGGGTTAAAATGTACTGCAAAAGGGTATTGTGTGCTGTTAATGCAGATTGCTTTTATGTGTTCTTGTATTCTGTCTTTCAAGGGCCTATAGTGCTGTCAATATAGATTTTATTACAAATGCATTTCATGGAATAAACTACATGTGTAGTATTGCAGTTAATGAAGTGATTAACTGTGTGTTATCGCACTATTATATTTGAATTTGGTAGTTTTATTCATGGCAAAATAGGACACACTGCACATTCCACATTTGTAAAATCCCATGGGGGCAGTAGGTAACCATTTACTTGTTCTCTTAGGTGGAAGATAACTCAGACATAGTTCTTGTCTAAGTGTTTTTCGCTTCCTAAAAGTAATTGAGGGTCTTCTCACGTAGACTTCCATCCTCTAATAACAGATGCCAGTGTTTGTTTCAGATTCTATATAAACCTGTACTGATCGAAGTATATGGTGTGATAAATCTGATTTTTGTAGAATCCGACACCTTTTTACTGCATCTGTGTTTGAGAAGTGTGTTTCTGTCCTTCTTGTTGATCTTTGACCGAGCCGTGTCAATTACATATTTGCCATATCTCCTGGCCATAAATCTTTTTTCCACCTGTACCAGTTCTTCATTTAGTCTGGTTTCGTCAATACAGTTTCTTTTCGTTCTCACCATTTCCCCCAAAGGAAATGAATTAATCTGTGAGATAGGATGTGAGCTCTCTGCATGTAATAAGGCATTATAAGCAGTTGGTTTTCTATCTGGAACTGAATGTAGTTTACCTTTGACCACCACAATAGTGATGTCTAGAAAATCTATGCTAGAAGTACTTTGTTCCTTTGTAAAGCTTAAATTGAAAGGATTGTCATTCATATATGCAAAGAGCTGGTCTCATTCATCAATGGTGCCTGACCAGAACATAAGGATATCATCAGTGTATCTACCTAGATACAAGATGTTGTTCAGACGGTTTACTGGGCCTTTGCGCCATATGTGTGCTAGTTCAAAGTATCCCATATAAAGGATGGCCAGCGATGGGGGAAATGTTGCCCCCATGGCCACCCCTCTAATTTGGCGGAAACAAATACCACTGTGCAGAAAGATGTTATTGTTAAGAACCAGTTCTATCATTGCCAACAACATCAGACGTTTCTATAGGTCTTGTATCCAGAAAATGTCGCACTGCGTTTAGACCAATTTTGTCTGGAATACTAGTGTACAATGCACAAACGTCCAAGTGATGCCCAACAACCCAATCCACATTTCCAATTTTATTCAGGACTTCCCCAGTCGCCTGGATAAACAAAGGCAGGTTTTTATCCAGCGGTTGAAGCAACAGACCTATATATTCAGAGATTTTTTCAGTGGGAGACCCAACACCAGATATGATGGGTCTCCCCGTGTGGAAAAGTAAATTTTGCCATGTTATATGTGCCTACGTGTTCCCCATCTTATATTATAAGTGCATGATCAATATGCATATGTATTCCTCTATGATCGATTAAAGACGCAATTATAGTTGTGTCCAACTCTAGTATGCCAGTTTCCAGTTCTTGTGATAACAACGAGTATTAGGCCTATGTAAACCTATGTTGCCACGTTTTACAGTGTGCACGTTAACTCATTGAATTGTCCCTGTTTCTAGGCCTCAAAAGGGCCCGGACACCAGATTCAAGCTCATGTCTCCTGAACCCTCTCCGAGGAGCGATACAGCCCCCACCTGCATCCCTGACCCTTCGCTTACTTCCTGCCTCACAGTGCCCGGCCCGGCCCTGCCTGCCAGTCTGCCAAGAGTATGTTATGCTTCCAGTTATCAGTCCAGCCCTCCTTCTCTACATTCCTAAGCTACTGAATCGCATCAATAGTTTCAGTCATAGTCTAGCCTTCCTGTCTCCATGTAAGAGAAATACTGTATTAATATTCATAGAATATTCCTAGCACACGCAACACATGTAGAATTATGCACGCACCAGTCTTAGTGTCAAGTAGCCTTTGCCCTGATAACTTTTGGATTCTATCAACATGTTCTCCAAACACCAGATACCAGATATGCCTTAGGTACATGTCGCCCTGACTCCGCAGACTTTAGTCTCCTCTTCTAGCGCAGAAGTCATAGCCCCCAGTTCTCCCTAGTAACACGTCATTGTCCGTTTGCGCGCACCACTAGGTTAGAGGTCCCAGCTGCTCAGGTAGCCCCCTCCATGTTTCCGCCTCATTTATGACACTTCTGTTACGTTTACATCACATGTCTATGTACACGCCTTCTTGTTACATCATTTTGCCCTTATCTTTCGCGACTGCTACGAGTCACGCCTACTGCTACGCCTACTGTATTGAATGTAATGTAATTGTTTTAGTATATATACTGTATCATGTTACTTTTCGGGGTGCAGCTGCCGTCCCGTGCTTCCAGGCTGTTCTGTCCTTTTCCCTTATGCCTGATTAAAGCCTGAAGACTCAAGATACCTCGAATCCTGACTCTTATTTATTGAGCTATCTGTTTATATGAGTATCCTGAAAAATAGAACCGGTAATTAATTATTTATTTACCACACCCGGAGGAAAATCTCCACCCTTGTGTACTTTGGGTAAGCAATAGATGCATGGATAAGTAGGCTCATCATTGTAGAGATATTTAATCTCCAAATCCGAGATTAGGCACTGATCGTTCCAAAACTTTAGTTGACTATATATCAAATCTTTAGTTTCTTTCATGGGATTACCACTAAGTTGCATGTATGTCGTCACATCACTGAGCTGTCTGTCTATTAATGAGATATCAATAGACCCAAAAAACATTTTGATCTCATCAAGAGTCCTGACTGCTCTCCTCCTTCCTTCAAGCTGGAGGATTCTGCAAAGAGTGCAGCGGATTTCGCTATATTCTTCGACGAAAAAGTGAAATCACTTGTGGATCAGGTCGCTCATCCTACCCCTCCAGAGGAGTGCAAATCCTTAGCCATTTGGCAAAACTTTGACCCCATATCTGAAGATGCCCTTCTCAAGTGCATCCGCGAAACAAAGCCTTCCAACCATCATCTGGACCCCATCCCCAGTGACATTGCCATTGACTTTTATACCCATTCCCTCTCCTACTGGACCACTCTGGTCAACCTCTCCCTCTATCAAGGCTCCCTTCCTGTCTCCTTCAAAACTGGGCAGGTCACCCCGCTTCTTACCGCTTCTTAAAAAACCAACTGCTGATGCGTCTGACCTCAACAACTTCCGCCCCATCACTAACTTACCCTTTCTTGCGAAGATTACAGAAAGATGCGTAGCGAAACAACTCTCTTGTCATGTCAAGGACAATGATCGTCTTGACAATTTCCAGTCTGGCTTTATTCAAAACTGCAGCACTGAAACAGCCCTACTGCAAGTGGTTGATGACGCGCTGAGGATCCTCGACTCGGGGGGGTCCTGTCTTCTAATTCTCCTTGACCTTTCTGCAGCCTTTGACACTGTCAATCACAACACCCTTCTCAACATTCTTAAACAGAGAATGGGCATGGAGGGTACTGTGCTTAAATGGCTTGCCTCCTTCCTCTCTGATAGATCACAATTGATCAAAATAGCGAACAGTCTTTCATCTCCTGTGGCGGTAGGTCAAGGTGTTCCTCAAGGCTCTATACTTGCACCCACATTGTTCAACCTCTATTTAGAACCACTAGGAAATCTCCTAAGTAAATCTGGGATCTACTATCATCTCTATGCTGACGACACTCAAATCTACCTCAAGGTTGCCTCCACTCACGATCTCTCTATCCTAAGCTCTACTCTCGACTCCATTCATAACTGGATGTTTACTCATCAACTGATTCTGAATCCCTCCAAAACCGAATTCCTCCTCTTCTCCTCTTCAATCTCTCCTCACCCGGTGCAATCATGGATGGATCAGTTGAATCTACTGAACACTAAACCCATCATTGCCGACAGCGCAAAATCCATTTCTTTACTTTCATAGTACTGCTAATGATATAACTCTACGGGGGCGCGGCCAAGCAGCAGGGTCGACAGGACGTGACCTTTGGCTCCCGACTGGCCAGCCGCATAAATCCTGTTAAAATCCTTTCTGCAGAGCTTGAACCGAGCCCTTCGATCGGCCCGGGACCCTGCAGGCAGGGGGAACACGGGTAGTAAAGCGGAACTGGTTTGCGGCCTGGAAACAGCCATCGCAGTGTTGGGCCCGTGAGACTCCCGGGCCAGAACTACGCAAGGCCCGGGATGCGACCTCTGCTGCTCTGAGGGAGACACGGTGATGGTGACTGCTGCGAGCCCGGCGGACTAATCTGGGCACCTGGCTGCTGCACAGGAGGCGCCGGCTGTCATCGGGGGCCTCCCGCGGGGAGCCTGGAGATGGCGGTGGCGCCTCTGTGGCCTGGAGCAGGCTATCCCATCCTCGAGTGCTCCGGTGATTCCCTCCGGGGGTGCGGCGGCGGAGTGCAAGCGGTGGCGGCGCCCTAGCAAGAGGTGGGCAGCCCAGTGGTCGGGAGCCGGAGTGGTGCCTGCGCGAGGCCGGGAATGCGGCCTGCATCGGCGCGAGTGTGACCCGCCCCTTGGGCCTGTCGCATGCTTGGCAGACCGGCTTGGACATTTCATAATTGCCGGGGGAGCACCCGTAATCACCAGGGGCCTGTCGCATGGGCTGGGCCTCTGCCTTGCCTCTGGCCTCTACGCGTGGGAGGTGGCTTGCGCGGTGCCTGGTCTGGAGGAAGCCCGAACAATAGACAGACACCAGGGCCCATATGTATGAGAGGCTGGGGATGCGGTCTGCATGATTGGAGGAGAGGCACGTGATCCCGGGCTGGCACTCGCCGGTGGCAACTCCAGTGACTTTACTGGATGTGAAGGTGACACCTACTGCTGGCTCCTGATTTGATTTGAGGCACCGTGGACTGTGGTGTGGGACTGGGCGCACAGCGGAGGCGCGCCTGACAGTCAGGATCAGCGATACTGGCCCCGGAGGAGGGCTATGCCCGTGGTCCAGCGCTCCTGGTGGGACTGCCACGTGTGCCGGGGGAGGGCGGTGACCTATGGCGGAGGCCTCACAAAGACTGTGTTCTCCCTTATTCTGTGCTGCCCTAGACGGAGGGGAGCATAGGCGGCATATTGTGGTCGGACCGGGCTCTTCCTTTGAGGGACTCCTGCGGTGCCTCATCTGGCTTGCCGGCAAGCAGGAATAGTGTGTGAAGTGGACCTGAGACGCTGAACCTTGCGGTTCCCAGAGTAACCCCCAAGAGGACAGCAAGATGGGCAAGGACAGGCTGGCCCGCGCATCTCAACTCAACACCATTGCGCAATACACCACACAGCGCCTCCCCGTAAGTGGTGCACTTACCTACACTAAGTGTTTTCCTACTGTACCTTGCTAGTGAGTTGTAGTCAGGGTGTGCTAATCCCTTCAACCTACAACTACTAAGTTCAGTAGAACTTAATATGCTAAGCTTTTGATTTTATATGTACCTAGAGGTACTTGATGTGATCTTTCAATTTGATATAAAGATTGCAATGGTAAAACAACAGCAAGCTCAAATCCGCACCGCTGCTCACCAATGTGAGAAGTTGGCCTGGTAGGGGATGTTCCCAATTCTGGAACCACCTACTACCTGACCAAACAATCCCTTATGGTGTCTGGTTGTAAGTCAACCTTATTAGACACGCTATCCTAGGGGTAGCATGGACTAAGCAGCCTAAAGGCTTAACTTAAGAGGTCGTGTTAAGCGAGCTGTTTTACCACATACAATCCTGTAATACCAAATGAAAGGACACCACACAAGTATATATTATAAAAATATATGTGTTTATTACTAAAAACAATCCCCAGTATTCTTTATGAATAAAGGGGCACAAGCGTTAAATCAAAAGCACTGTTTAAACATACAAGTTGCACAATTATGGATGAGGGCGGGTGGCCACTCAAACCATATACTAAACAAGTGGTATAAGAGAGGCCACTCGAACAGTGGTTAGGCCTAGGGCCTAGGGAATCGCTGGGAGCAGTCAGGACAAGCAATGCTGAAGTCGGGAATGGCCCTCGGGATTCGGGAGATGTGCAGAAAGCGCACGCATGCACCAATGTTAACCAATGGTGCGTAAAAGTCATAGAGTTAAAGTTTAAGGACACTTCCGCTGAACCTAGAGGAACAAAACTTAACACACAGACCCTAGAGGTGTGCACCAGTGTGGGAACACCGGCGGAGCAAAGTTACCTCACCCACAGGAAGTGGGTGCACAGGGTCGAAGTGGCGTCGGGTTTTGACACGCAGGCTCTTGGTGCTTGAAGCTGAAAGGGCTGCAGGCGGGTTAAAGATGAAGTGTCCGGTGGAGTCCAAGGGTGGACTCAAGTTGTAGAGTACCTGAAAGCAGAGGGGACAGAGTCTGGGTCACTCAGCAGTGACCAGGGTGGAACCAGGACGGAACCAGGCAATGTCGGGCGCAATCAGGTGGTCGTCGAGGAGCTTCTCTCCGCTGTCACGTGGGCTCTGGGGCATCTGCGACGTCCAGGAGCAGGTCACGATCTGTCCCACGCAGGCTCTCACCGTAGGTGCAGTCGGCTTCAAGTTTGGAGCAAACAAGCCTTGGCAAGAGCAAGCCACGCGGGATCGGAAGATTGCTTCTCACTCGGACCAGGAAGGTCAGAGTCGGGGCTCCTTTTCAGGGGCCCTGGTGTGGATCTGGAGCAACCAGATTCACGAGTCTTCTTTGTAGTTTCGTCGGCACAGGGACCACTAGCCAGCCGGCAAGTGACCGGGCCAACGCGTTGAGCCAAATAGTGCCAAAGGGCCCCACGCAGCACTCGTCGAGTGTGGTGGGCTGAACTTCGGCTCAGGAGTAGCTCAGGGTGGGGGCTTCTCAAACCCCGGTGCACAGCTTCGAGGATCACTCGTGGGCTGCACGGTCAGCGTCTCGTGGTCAATTCAAGATGGCGTGCCCCACGCTTCCGGTCGCCTCCACGGGTCTCAGCTCTGCAGGGACTGTGGATCGGGCTGTTGGAAGGCAGGCAAGCTTGATCTCGTCGATCTCAGTCGCTCGAGTTCCGGCGGGAACTGCAACTAAGTAGACGTCGAGGGCTGGATGGTGCCTGCTGCTGCAGGGTGGTCACTCCTTGACCACAAGGGAGATTCTTCGGGCTTCCACGTTGAGATGGAGGTCCAAGGGTCCAGAGTTTCGTTTCTAATGTTTCTTCCAGGAAATCTGATGTGCATTGGCACTGCTCCCACTCTTATTCCAATCTGGGGGGCGTGATTACCTGCTAGGTCCCTCCCTATGGGTGGGACCCAGGAAGGGGGTGGATACACCCCTTTCCTTTGATCCAGGCCGCCCTGGCACGAGGGCTGGAGTGCCCCAGAACCGGTTTGGCCGGATTATGCAAGGGGCAGCCTTGTGCGCCCCAGGCAGTGTCTGGTTTCTTTCAAACCTCCCTGCTACAATACACTATCTCCTGTCTGGAGGGCGGTGACACCCTCCTGTGACAGGAAACCCTTTGTCCAGGACCCATTTGGTCGAGTTTCGGTCAACTGCAGGGGTCCAGACATTTGTCTGTGGCAGAGGCATCCATTTTGTGGATCTTAAGGTCTTTGGAGAAATTAACCGCATTTAGTATAGGAACATGTCTTACCCCTCTAGAGGGGTGGAATGCCATCCCCGTCGCCAGAACTGGCGAGGGGATGGTATTCCAAAGCGTATGACACCTTACACGACATGTTTTGATAAAGCCAAACCAAAGTTGCTAAATAACCGCGAGGATTATAAGGCACTTAATAGTATATGGTATGGCATTATCCTGAAACAGCTTAGGGATTTGTTCCCGACGGCTGCAGACAGGCTCAGCTCATGCTAGAGCTCCATCTCACATAAAACCATGCACCCAGCCTCCAGGATTGGTGAGGCCTGACTATAGGAGTGGCTCACAGGTTTACATGTGTCCAGATATAGGTTTAGACATAGGTATACTATATCTAAGCAAGGGGTGTGTACACCACCTTACCCCAGCTGAGTGATCAGCCAGTTGTGTCAATTTAAGAACCAGCCAGGGGTGGCAAAAGATATGCTGCAGCCCCTGGTAGGCCTTAGTGGCCCCTATGCCCTGGGCACCTATAGTGCATTATACAGGGGCTGACAAGGAGTCCATTTCCAATTGTGGTATGTACCTAGGGTACATGGAATCCATTTTACAGAGAGAGCAGATGGCCTGGGGCCCTGATTAGCAGGGAACCAGGTCAACTAAGTCAAAAAACCAGCTAAACACAGGCAAAAAATCTGGGGTAACCATAGTCAGGTAGCCACCTTCCTACAATCGTTCAGTGAGATACTGTGCAGAGATTACTCACAAGTGCAGTCAGTTGCAGTGCAGTGTGTACAGATTCCTCACAGTGCAGTAAGATGCAGTGCACAGACTTCTCATAGTGCAGTGAGATGCATTGCAGCGTGTGCATATTATTGGAGTGCAGTAGGATGCAGTGCAGTGCACAGATCCCCTCTTTAACACACATGATGCCAACAAACAACCCCCAGGGCAGAAGGAATGCCCCCCAGGGCCCACGGATAGAAGAGCCCAGCTCAGCCCCAGGGGCCCACGGATTGAAGAGCCCAGCTCAGCCCCAGGGGCCCCCAGATAGAAGAGCCCAGCCCAGCCCAAGAGGCCCCCGGATAGAGGAGCCCAGCTCAGCCCGGCTCTTGCAGAGATTCCCTCCAGGATTATTCAATCTATTTCTACAAACACAGCAGAAGGTGCTGACAATCTTCTACCTGAGCCGAGACCTGTGCAGACATGTCCAGGCTCCTCCTCCTCCTGTGGGTGCAGGGGCAGATCTGGGGTTTGAGGGGGTCTGAGGAAGGAGGTAACTGAACACCAGACAGTGCTCCTTCCTCCTCTGCTGCAGGCTGAACACACACAAAGAGAGGCCGGAATTTATGTAACCACCGCTACTGGTGCTGTCTCTGCCGCCGCTGACCCGGAAGAGGAAACCCTTCTCCCTTTTATCCAATGTGCAGCTCAGCGGGTTTCATCAGCAGGCTATGAGCGCCCTCTGGTGGCAGCTGACGGAACCACCGACTCCAGTCTTTAAGAGTGAATTGGAAATGACAGCCTGAATTTCATTAAATACATGAAAATATAAGAAAACTGCTAGAATTAAACTAGTCAACATTTTTCTGTTTTTCTATTTTTCCTGTTTCTGTGGGTAATTCTTTATATTTGAGAGGGCTCTGTGTATTCAAACAACTTTCCAACGATTTGTTTGCATTTCTCTGCATTTTTTACCCACTCACTCCCCCAAAGTTTCACTTATAAAAGAAAATAAAGTAAATTGCAGTCTCAATGCATTCATGAAACAGAACAATCGGGTTTGACTCTCAGAGATTTCTCCCTCAGTGGATGGTGTCATGGCAGTGAGTGACCGGTGCCGGCTCTGAGGATGAGAGGGTATTCCATCGCTAACTAATGTCAGACTCCTTCATACAGGCTCTTGTTGGAGTTACCACCTGCCTTTTGGTCATGTTTTAAGAATTTGCAAAGGCCCGGATATTATTATTCAATAAGACTTTGAATAGAAGTGTTTGTATTCATTTTTAACATGGCTTTGTTGTCTTTATTTACTTTAACTCTCAGTCAGGATTCATTAAGGCAGCTCTAGAACACATTTTAAAGTGATTTCTGCTTATATTTGATATTATAAGTTTGCACTGATTAGAGGAAAAATGCCAGCTTTAAGTAATCTTCCTACGTTTGTACTGGCCGGGACAAGAAAATACTGACCATGCCATTCCTATAAAAGACTCGTCAGGTGGTAACCCTCTCTCCTAGCATGAGTCACTCCTCGTCCACACACCATCGATGTGCGGGTGCAGGGGGGCTTCGTATCACCGTCAGGCAAGTTGCATTTGTTGCCTGGGCAGTGACATCAGATCCGACATGCACACATCAGAGCCTTCAAGTCTCACTCATCATGAGTGACACTCACACATTTAGAGGTCGTGCTGAAGTCTCCCTCACACCTAGCTGAATCTTATCACTGGGAGACGGGAGAGGGTCCTAGTACTCCATATGTGACTTTGCTTGCACTTCTACTGTGTGCAGAGTAGCCGCTTACAACTAAAGAGGGAGACACTATTCACTTCATAGAGTTCAGCAAACCCACTGTCAGACATTTTGATATCAATACATTTTCAATATTTCACCTTGCGGCTGCACAGATTATACTTTTGGTGTAATGTTAATTTAGATGTCTGCATTAATGATTTGGATGTTACCTGTGCACTCATCATTCCTATAATTTTACTAATGTCTCTTCCTCTGACATTATCAAAGTCAAATGTTATGTGACATCACTTCCTGTGAGGCCATCAATAGGATAGTTTGTTTTGGCTCCTAAGAATCTCAAAACCTTGAGCTATGTGAAGCCCATACATGAGCGCTCATCTGGACTAAGGGGGGGAGCATGCTCTTAGCTCAGAGATGAAAGCGTCTGGAAGCAGTGCAGGCGCTATACTATCAGCATTCAGACCAGAGGAGTGCTGATCTCTGCAAAAAGAAATGAAATGTTTGTTTCAGTTTATTTGCACTTCATGTCAGTGTTGTTCAACTCTACAATGGTCACAAAGTGGTTCCTCGCTTGAGTTCCTATGAGTACCTTCAGTGTCCTGATTTTCACACTGTGATGTTTCTCCAACTAAATTGCCCTCGAAAAAGCATACAGTCTACTCTGAGAGAGAAGTCAAACTTATGTTTCCTGGAGAAAGTGGTTGAAGGCGCTGTCTATGTTTCTGCAGATTCTTAGATTTGACTAAAGTGAGTCTGTGCCGAAGTGGGTTCACTAAGAGAAGCCCTTCAAAATGTACATGAATCTGGCTTTGTATATGGTTTGCCCACTAAGTGGTCATTCCATGCTCAGAGATCAGGGGTTCCCCAAAAGTGTACAGGGCTCAATGTAAAACCCAAGGTGCTCTATTAGTGGGAGTGCGGGCGAGCAGCCTTAGGCCTCACACAGAGGAGTGGAAGACATTTATTGCACAACATTGACCAATAATGGACACACGGCTCGATAAGGAGATCCACCACTTTTGGAAAAATATACTTTGTTTGTATTTCATTTTAAGACCAAGATCTTCGCAAAAAGGTAAGTACATTTTTAAATAAAAATACTTTCGCTTTTAAAAGTTGGCATTTAGAATATGTTTGAAGCAGTTCAATGTTCCCTGCGGTGAAAACAATAATGCAGTTTAACAGGTAAGTTCCACACTTACAAATCTAGTATTTGGGCCCAAAGGTCAGCAAGGAGCACGGGTTAGGTGAGTTCCAAAACTGCACCGCTAGCAGCACAGGGGCGGCTGAGTGCAGAGGTCAGCAAGGAGCACGGGTTAGGTGAGTTCCAAAACTGCACCGCTAGCAGCACAGGGGCGGCTGAGTGCAGAGGTCAGAGTCAGAGTTCGGCCCAATGCTTTCAATAGAGACTGGGGGTGCCTGGAGCCACACTGCTAGCAGGTAAGTGGATCAGTTGCAGAGGCTAAGCTTTGGGGGTTTGCACAAGCACAGGGGGGGGCAAGCAGCACCAAGCATACACCACCAGGGCAGAGGGGCAGCTGGATGCTAAATCAGCGTTGGGTGCCCAATGATTTTAAATGGAGTTTGACAAACAGGCTGCAGGCATCTCACCGGAGGTTGCAAGAGGGAGACCAACTACAGAGAGGTAAGTAGAGAGGCAGGGTGTGGTAGGGGCACAATTGGTTCAGCTCACCAAGGCGCAGGGGCTCCGGGTGCAGGGATGCCTTTCAACTTCCAAGTCTTCTTACCTGAGCCAGTCACGGTCAGGCAGAGCCTCTGGATTCAGTCTAGAGGCATCGTCATGGAGGTCAGGCGGGAGCGGTCAGCGAACACTGGATTCGAGGTCTGAATCACTGGGGAGACTTCACTGGGCAGGTGGGCCACTCAGACTCGGGCCGTGGGCATCGGGTGCAGGGATCGCGGTTCCAGCTGGATCCGGAGCCCTTGGAGTTGATTTCTTCTCGACAGATCCGCGGTCCATGGGCGATTGGAGTCTTTTTCAAAGGCCGCAGTCCTCCCAGGGTTTTCAGAGGTCACAGCTGCAAGGCAGGTTGCAGGTTCGCAGAAGCTGGAGACTGGCTAGTTGGGATGGGGCCAAGACAGTCGTCGTATTCAGTCTTCTCTGCAGAGACCTCTTCTTTCTTCTTAAGTCATCGCAGAGCCAATTTCCAGGACTGGTCGAGCCACCTAAATACCAAATTTAGGGGAATTTTAGGGGAGTAGCAGGTAGGGCCAATTGGCACCTTACCTGGGTTGACTACACATCAATGATGCCACCCTCCTGTGGGAGTGTGCACAGACCTAGCCCAGATTGGCGGGTCTACCCATCTTCAAGATGGTGAGGACTGAAAGATGTGCTTCACCCCGCCTCCCCACCTGAGGGGTGGATTGGCAGAGGTGGGCACATCCCTTATTCTCCTAAGTTTTCCCACCGGTTTTCCCACATGAAGTGAAGGTGTAAACCGGAGGCTGCCGTCTTCTTTTAGCAGCAGAGGCACAGGATTGCATATTACAAAGGCGGCAGGCCCCTTTTGAGCATTGGCCCATCCTGGGGGAGGAGGTGTGACACCTTCACCCAGGAAGTGCATTGTTTCTGGTCCAAGAGAGAAGGGGCTCTCCACCCAGGCGTCCAGAAACATGTCTGGTGGTGGCTAAATGCCTACAGCCGGTCAGAAACCACACCAGGAATGGTAGGTTTTCAGGGGGCACCTCTGAGGTGCCCTCTGAGTACATGGTATAATAAATTTCACAGTGGCATTGGTGTGGATATATTGAAAGGAGTATTTTGGCACCAAACACCCCTGTGTTCAGGGAAGCAATCATGGTGCTGTGGAAATCGAGCTGTCGAGTTTCCAGCCCATGTACCCTGTTTGGCTTCACTGGCACTTACAATATTAAAGAATGGACCCTAATATTGTAGGGGCGTATCTGCTCATGCAGATATGTCCTCACCCGTGGTATAGGTCACCCTGCCTTAGGGCTGTGAGATCTGCCAGAGCGGGGACTTACCTATACCTTCAGGCAGTGTTGTCTGGCACGGCACCCAGGTAGAGTGCCATGTCAACCTTGTTGTTTTCGCTCTCACAGGGGCATGCAAGCTGCAAGGGCAGTGGCATGGTCCCACTGAGGAGGGCACGAGGGGACCCTCTTCAGCTCCCAGGCCCTGGGTACCCAGGGTACCATTTACTAGTGACTTACAGGGGGCAGACATAGCAATTGTGGATATGTTTTGGGAAAAAGCACTGGCACAGGAGACCCTGTGCACTACAATTGAAACCACATCAAAACCAGGCAGCAAAAAACAGGGTATAACCATGTCAAACGTGGCTCTTTCTCACAGATGCTCTTAGTGTTACAAATGGGCGTGAAGGATAGGACCTCTGCTCCACTGGGCTGAGTCAAGATATTTCCTTTGAAATGTTTTCAGCTGACACATCCGGGGGATTGAAAGGGCGTCTGATGAAATATCTTCATCCCGCAAAGAACACCACGAAAACCGAGGCGGCATCAAAGAATCTAGCACACCTTAAGTCATTGGGGGTAGAAGTTGCTCCTGCTGCAGACAGTCTTCACCATACCCAGGGGCTCAGGGGGAATAACACGCATGTGGCAACAGAGACCATTATGAAAGGACTGACTTCATGTTCAGCTTTTCTGCACAATACAAAGCTCCTGAAAGAGAAAAGAAAAGGGACTCTTCATTCAAAGTGCATCACTCCTTTTTCTTGCTTGTTTCTATTTTCACTTTTTGCCATTGAGTTTCACATGTGATTATTACATATGATTTGGGGTGACTGATGCTTCTAGGATGGAAATATAGGGTGGGGGTGTTAGGGGTGTGGATTTTAGTTTACATTCTTCAGGGTTTCATTTTGTTCCCGTTACCAGGCACATGCTCCCGCGAGTTGTACAGGATCACTTTGATTCTAATGACTAACAAATTGTTAGCAGACTGTGAGATGGGATATAGCATAAAGTAATCGACTGATAATAGTTTGAATACTAAAATTAAGAGGGGGCTGTTATGTTGTTTGTTGAACATCACACCCCTGATATCCTGTTACTTCAAGAGACTCATTTACTAGGTACAAAGTATGTGTTCCTGGGTAGTACACAGACACCAATGTCTATCATGCAGTATTTACTCAGTGGTCAACAGGGGTCGCTATTCTCCATCCGCCTCTGTAGCTCCTTCCCATTTTCAGTGCAGACAGTTCATGTAAACGACATAGGTAAATATGTCATTCTCTTCCCATCATTCACCCGTCCAACTAACCCTCTGACATCGACAATGCGAGTTGAAGGGTATGTGATGTTGGAATGCCTGGTAGCTGTTAGAGGATACTCGTGTGAAACATCTGCGGGATAAGATCATAGACTATTTTGGCATTATTGCGTGTTCTGTACCTGCAGCAGTTACAGTTTGGGAAGCATTCAAGGTAGTGACTAGAGGAAATACCGTGGCTCAGATTAGGCGTAACCCGAAAATTGGAAGAGATAGTGTTAGACCTGGCAGCCTTGGCATGGGTTTACCCTGCATTTTTTGCCTTTGCCTCCTGTGTTTTACTGTGTGTCGGATTTTGTTTTTGCTGCTCTAGATCCTTTGGGTTACTGCTGTTCAGTGCCCAAGTTCAAGTGCTCCCTCTGTAAATTGTTATAATGGATTAGTGTTTCCATATTTGGTTTACTGTGAAGTCCCTAGTACAGTGCACCGTGTGTGCCCAGGGCCTGTAAACCAAATGCTGCTAGTGGGCTTGCAAACATAAACAAAAGGGGTATACCCAAATTACCCTCCTATACCCGGGTATGGGACATACTTTAATACAAGAAGAAATGGTATGAGGGAAAAGATTCGAAAAAGTTTATGAGTTTGGCACATTTAATTACCCTCTCCGAAATGTTGTTATTCTTAATGTACGTATCACAATGTATTTACAACACACATAAACAATGGCACCTAATCAATGAAGAAAACGGAACATAACATATACCACAACATTATATCATCAACATAAACACAGTTATACATTACACGGAAACCCTAGAATATTATTCTCACTAGTGTCCACCCATAAATTCTGGGCGAACCACTCAGAGGTAGTCCGGGTGAAACAGTTAAGGACTAGCGCTAGTGTGTCACTACACAATTCCAAGGAAAACTGTAGTTCCAAGGAGTTCTCCTTAGAAGGGTCGACGTGACCACGTTTCAGCCTTTTTTTCTTTGGCCTCCTCGGGACAAGGGTAATAAGACATTAATCATTTTTAAGCGACCAGAACACTTGCCACAAATAATTTACACTGCCTTGAGCACACTGGACAGAGTTAGTACCATCTTTTATTGGCAGGGATGTTCTTTGAATATAGACTTTATTATAGTATCTGCTCCCCTGTTCCTTGATATATTATTAAAAGTAAACCCTATGTGGAGCTGCTACAGTGATCACAATCCGCTGATTTTTCAAATGATGGGAGAGCTGGACTTCCATGGAGCTGAGAGCGGATTTTGCGGATTCGCAATCCGCGAATTTGCGGATTTGCGTATTCGCGGATTGCGAAAATACGCGAAATCCGCGAATTCTCGCGGATTTGCGTATTTTTTGGGGGGGTGTGTGTTCGCACGGGTTTCTGCAAGTTCGCGAGGGTTTTGTACAATTTCGCAAATTGCGAACTTACTTGTCGGGTCGCCAGTTTTGCGAACTTGTTGTTTCTACGTGCCCAGCCTGTTTGCTAAGCTTTCTTCATCACTGCCACCCTCTGTCACCACTGGCACTCTCTTTGGTCACCCATGCCACCCTCTGGCTCACCCATGTCACCCTCTGTGTCATCATATCACCCTCTAGTTCACCAGTGTACATTATTGGGGCAAAGCAAAGCACTGCCATCCTCTGTCAACACTGGCACTCTGGTTCACCCATGCCACCCTCTGGCTGGCACACCCATGCCACCCTCAGTGTCATCACAACACCCTCTGATTGACCACTGAGTGAACAAACACCTGCTAAGTGCTTTAAGTTTTGCAAACAACAACACCTGCCCTGCCCCAACTGACATTAATGAAGGCTGGCACCTGCTTGTCTGCTCCCTTTCCTTTTTGTTGCAAATGCAATGTAAATAATTTTTTTTAACAGGATGCAATGGCATACTTGTAACTATTCTGTGACTGTCAGAGCAGGGTCACACAATAGTTGCAAGTAGGCAACCGGATTCTGGAGGGCCCCTTCAGGAAGCACTACAGGTAAATGGTTACAAATGATGAGCTCGAACTTTTGCACCTGCTCGTTCGTTTTGCTTTTGCAAAACTCGTTTTTCGGTAATTTCGCCCTATTCGCGGGGCGCGTCGTAGTGCGAACTGGCCCGTGGAGGCCGCGAACTCGTGCGAGTTACCTCAAGGTTGAGTATGGGCGCCGCCATTTTGTTTGCGTGACGTATTTCCGTTTCCTCCCGCTAAGTGTAATCTCGCGCGACTCGCGCCTTGCGAATACAAGTTCGCACGAGTTCGCGAGAGAAATCGCGTGCGAACTTACTTACGCGCACGTGATCGGGCCGCCATCTTGTTTTTCATTCATTCCTATGTGTCTGGGTATGGTGTTTCTATCCTCTGTATATCTCTGCCATCCTTTGCTTGTTTTAATATTTTGTTGATCTATTTAACTTATTTTCTATCCCTCTATTTTTCTAGATCTATATTTTTGTGTTTTAGGCTACTTTTGTTTACTTTTGAACTACTTTTTTAAACTTTTATTTCCTTCTTCCCTACTCTTATTCTTTTTCATTTTTTCTCTTCTTTACTGCTAACACCTGCCCAGAACATGGTCAAGACAGCTGTCAAGCTGCCCAAGACGGGCACCGCAGCCCGTGCCCGGCTCCCGTGTGGTCGCTTGAGGGCGGAAATGGTGGTGCCCCGGGAGATCTTCAGCCCTGAGGAGGTGGGCGCACTTGTTTTTTATGTGCAGCGCCGTCTCCCCAGGACCATCGCGGCAGGCGGCAGGATCGCTGCTGGTTACACCAACAGCCAGGAGCGACGGAAGCGGTGGGGGCAGGTGTGCCGGGCCCTTTTTAAGATCACGGGGGTCCAGCGCACCTACAATCAGGTGACCCACCGCTGGACCGACATCCTGGACCGAGAGCGTGACCTGCTAGACGTGCTGGGAGTGGAGGTCCCCGGGCTTGGTGAGTAGTAGTAGCAATTTTTTCATTACTCACTACTCTGTTTTTTCTCCTGCTCTATGTGGCTGTGTTATATTGCAAATGTTTGCTTTAACTTTTTTACAAAGAGCAATAATGCTGCTGGTGATTACATTGATAGGAGAGGTAAATTACTATTTCAAAATCTTCTGTGCATTTCAGGTGCACTGTTCTCCTTCTCTGTGCCGGTGCCACTGCTTATTTGTTTTCTATTTTGTGTTCATTTAATTGGGCTGAGTAATGTATGAGTGTATTTTACAGAACTGCGTAATGCTAGACACAAAGGGGCAGATTTACAAGCCCCTTGTTCCACGTTTACACTGCCTTACCTGACGCACTGCGACGTAAACGTGGCGCATCCCTGCGAGTCATGTACAACGTGATGCATCTAAGGAGATGCGCCACGTGAAGGCCTGGGCCTGCGCCACAATGGGTGCGTTCCCACGCAGGGGGGGGTGGGGGGTGGGGGGTGCCGGTCAGGCAGATGTGTGCCTCGCAAAAGTGCCTGCGTGAAATCTACAAGATTTAACGCAGGCACTTCCGCGACGCTGCTATGTCAATTCTTTATGCCTGCTTGCTTGAAGCAGGCGTAAGGACTGATGTGGTATGTTGAGTATTATTGGGCAGCCCTGAGCACTGCTATAGTTGCATCGCACCCGCGACGCGACTCTAGAGATGCGCCCCTATTTCGTCACGAGATGCGTCACGCATCTGCCTACCCTTGCGCCAGGGTTTGCCGCATTGTAATAGCGGCGCATCTGCCGTGACGCAAGGTTAGTTTTGCGTTACGCATTTGTTCTGGTGCACATCTGGAGGTGTCCAGCTAAGAACTCGTAAGTATGCCCCTAAGTGTCAGATTAGCAATTACCTGCGCATCCCTGCAAAGTGTGCGGCACGCCAGCACCACCCATGGTGCGCCGTATTTACAATGCGGCACACCATGGTCCCAAAACGTCACCGAAGCGTTACGCATCGGTGGCGTAAAGGCGGCTCATTGATGGAGTTGCGTTGCAACGATGACGCAGCTCCAGCAATGCTGCGTCAAGCCGTTAGTCTGCTTCATGCAGGCGCAGGGTTTCAGTGACGCATCATTGTCCTAAATGACTGATTGAAATTTTATATATTCCCCATAACCACTTTTAGCATGCGTTCCTGCGCAGGAACGCCCTCCCTTGCGATGGAATGCTCCCTAATGGCGCAGGGTTTTAGAATGGGATGCATCTCCCATATGCGTCACGTTGTTAATATACGCCACACCATGGCGCCTCTCTTGTTGTGGCGCTGCGTCACAAAATTGACGCAAGAATGGAGCAAAAGAGCTGCAAGGGGCTTGTAAATCTGCCCCTAGAGTAGAGGCTCAGGTGCAGTCCTTCCTTTGTAGCCCTCTTTTTGGATGAAATAGTAGGTTCTTGTTCTTTCTAAATGTTTGATTTGGTTGACAAGGACATCGGCAAGCAGCAATCATCAATGTTTTCTGTTATTTCTTTCATGTTGTACGTCAGGTCCGCCCAGGGGCAAGCGGACCGAAAAATCTGATGCAGCAGTGGCTCCAAAGGAGGAGGATGCAGGCCAGGGCGGCGAGTGCTCCTTTGCTGGCCCCAGTAAGTTTTCATTTAAATATAGAGGACCTATTGTTGTCCAAGCATTCCTAATTTAATTGTTTCGAAATAGTGTTTAGATAGGAGCAAAATCAATAATCCTACTGTTGCAGGGACAATTCTCCACAAACCGAACTATGGACACCAAAGACCAGAGTAATAATATTTCAGAGTTGCGTGTTTGGCACACTGTATAAATAAACCTGGTAGTGTCAGCAGCACAGATTCCTCCTTGCAAAAAGTGCAAAACTTTTCGCTCAGTCACTCTAGTCTGGACTCTCTGGAGGACTAAAAACTACAGAGTCAATTCAAGTTTAAAAGCTTTATTAAAAGTTTAAGTAAACACATATATTAAAATAAAGTTAGTTGGAAATGGAAAAGTGCTTGGTGCTGAGTTGATGAGTACTGGATTGGTACACATTTCTTGTGGTCGAGCCGAGCTTTCACCTGGTTTCAAGTTGATGTTCCTCTTGTCCTTAGAAGTCCAGTTTCTGTCTGTTCAGAGAAAAATAGTGTGTGTTAAAATTAAGCAAGCATTCAACAATTGTGACAAAAAAATGAAGCAAGACAACAGCTTTCCCTGGAAGGAGGGACATTTTTACTTTAGACTAGAGTAGACAGTCAATTAATTTTTCTGTTGTTTTCACATTTTTTCATTCATAGACCAAATACTAGTGGAGTGGTGTAATCTAACATTCTTAAATCTACTTTGTAGGTGGAACATCTGGTGGCGGGGCCAGCTCGGATGTGGTGGTCATCATTGACTCGGAGTCCGAGGGTCAATCTGGGGAGGAGGCGGCGCTAGAGGAGTCGGACCAAGAGCAAGAAGTACAGACTGTGAGGAAGGAGACGGTGGCGGTGGCGAGTACAGGTAAGCTGGATCATAGAGGTACTATCTGACTCTTAGATAGGATATGATGTGTATTCAGTGGTGGCCCAGTGACAAATTACAATATGGTCATTACAGCAGGCTGGGACCGACAGACAGATAGAGGCAGAGACAGAGAGAGAGGAAGACAGAAGGAGAGAGAGAGAGGGAGGGAGCCAGAGGGAGGGTGAGGGAGGGAGACAGAGAGAGAGAGACAGCGAGGTAGAGGGAGACAAAGGGAGACAGAAAGAGGGAGACAGAGACAGAGAGAGAGAGAGAGAGAGAGAGAGAGGGAGGGAAACAGACATATCGCCTGGGCCTGGTGCAGATGATACGGTTGCTGGTGTGGTTAACGGCTCAGAGGAAAAATCACTCACTTCTGCCAGATCTCTTTCATATGAAAGAGCACCAAACCAAGGATACAAGTGAGTTGTGGGAAGGGAAATGGTGATTCAAGCACCCCTCCCTGCGGACGCCCATGATACTGGCCTGAATAGTTTTGTACTGCCCTGGCTAGTGGCTAGTTGTACTGTGACACAACTTCCTGCTGAATCATTTTGTGTTAATCATATTCTTAAAGAGCATTGCTTACAGATTATGTCTTTCTTTCTTCATATAGTTGGCAATACTAAAACCTCCAAACCAACGAGGAGTATGCTGGCTGTACTGGCCCGGCAACGGAGGCTGGAAGCAACTGTTGCCGAATATCGGCGACTGGTGGAACTGGAGGGGGATGACACGCACTCCAGTGCATCAAACTTAACATCATCTACATCCTCTTCTGTTACCCCACGTTCTGCCGGTAAGCACAGTGCTCCAGCGAACCGGAGCCGTGCCGGAAGACGCCACCGCCGAGCAGCAAAAGCTGCACCTCGCAGCACTGTTAAAGGTCGCTTGCGCCGTGCACTCCGCAGAGTGTCCGACCTAGAGGCGGAGGTCCAGAAATGGCACAAATATCAGAATGTGGTGGAGGGCCTCCGCCTAGATCAAGCCATCCTCCAAGAAAAGTATGATGCCCTGGCCGTAAAGCATGATGCCCTGGAGGCCAAACTTAACAGCTTGCATCCCTAGAGTGTCCCTTGCCCCTTTTTTTGAGCCTTTTGGGGGGTGGGAATTGGGAGTTGGGTTTTTTGGGGACTTTTGAGGACTATTTATTTGTTGGGGTTAGGGAGGGTCTTGCGGGAGATTATTTTGTTAGGGATATAAATATACTTTTTCAAACTTTATCTGAGCATACCTGTTTTTTTACTACTTTTGAGCTGGGTGGGTGGTGGTTTTGCAGTAATTTCATTTAACTGAACACTGTCATCGTGTTGGTTCACGTGCAATAGGCCAAATGTTTTCCTAAGTAAATGCCTGTCACAGAGTTTGTTAATTCAAGAGCCCTAGGACTTTACTACCAGTACCACTGTCACTCTCTCGCCTCTCCGAACACTCCATTATACTACCTCCCATCCAAACGCTTATCTTACCTGTAATTTGTGTTTGAGGGCTGGCTCCACCTGGAATTCACAGAGTCCTAAAGCGTTCTGCAGCAGGGCCACAACTGGAGTTTCCCGGCGTGGATTTTCTGCAAAACAAAAGCAATCAACATTAGAAATGTGGCAGCGGTGCTCACACACCACAAAAACCTAGAAGCCCCACAGACAGCACCCCTAAGACAGGCAAGCGAGCAATGATAACGCCTAAACGTTCACGTGCAATAGGCCAAATGTTTTCCAAAGTAAATGCCTGTCACAGAGTTTGTTAATTCAAGAGCCCTAGGACTTTACTACCAGTACCACTGTCACTCTCTCGCCTCTCCGAACACTCCATTATACTACCTCCCATCCAAACGCTTATCTTACCTGTAATTTGTGTTTGAGGGCTGGCTCCACCTGGAATTCACAGTGTCCTAAGGCGTTAGGGGACTCGTCAACGTAAGTTTCTTCATTGTGCAGAATCCAGGCATCAGCATTATGGGTAATGGATAGGGTGAGTCTGGAGGAGGAGGACTCAGGATAGACGACCAGGACTGAGTTCTTGTCAACTAACTGTTGTGAACCTGAGGAATGCTGCGGCATCAAAATCAAGACAGTTCTGTTGATGGGCTTGTTGTTTTATTGGTTGATTACAGTTTTGTTGGGAATGTGATGAAGCACTTGCTAAAGAAAGACAGACACACAGGAATAAAAGTGAATAAGGAGGACTATTTACAATTAATGAATGATTGAGTCATTTTCAGAACTCGCTGTCAGGGAAGCAGAACTCGTCCTCATACTCTGCTAAATCATCAGTCGGCGTTACTTCTGGTAACTGAGGAGAACTTTCCTCAGGTAGGGCGGTGTCCTCTTCTTCCTGCGTGCATTCTCGTACTCTGTAATCTGGTGGTATGAAGTGCTGGTTCATCTTTATCAAGGTGAGCCGCTCCACATTTGCGGGCAAGAGGCGGGACCTTTTGGAAGTCACAATGCCACCAGCAGAACTAAAAACACGTTCTGAGGACACGCTTGCGAGTGGGCAAGACAAGTAATTGATAGCCAGGTTGGTGAGCTCTCGCCATATTTTTCTTTTCCCATGCCAATACGCCAATGGGTCCTCAGTAATATTGACCTCTGTTGAGTCATCCAGATAGGCCTGCACCATTGAAAGAATGTCCTCCCGGATTCCTGTACTTTGCACTTCTGTGTCCTTTCTAGGACCAGGAAACCCTAGCTGAGTTAGCCAACTCGCTTCAGACATATCGCATGCGCCTGGTGTAGATGATACGGTTGCTGGTGTGGTTAACGGCTCAGAGGGAAAGTCACTCACTTCTGCCACAGGCACAGATGCAGCAGTGTTTTTTTGGGACGCCTGATGGCCTGCTGATTCACTAGTAGTACTGTCTTCTCCTACAGTTTCCTTCCGCTCTCTTTCAAAACGAATGGCTGACTGAGCTAGCCAACCTTTGTACTCTGTAACATCCGATGTTTCAAAAGGAATTATTACTTTGCCAAACAATGGCTTTTTGTAACGTGGATCCAGAATAGTAGCACAAATGTAGTGCTGTTGTTTCTTGATATTTACAAGCCGTTCATTGCTAACTAGGCGTTGTAATAATCTCTGCGCCAACTCATGTGCTTCGTTCTTTCCAACGTCCTCTAATTGTGAAGACACCACCTTGACTTGGTGCTCGAGCTTCAGCAACAGTGGGATAGCTTTGCTCAAAGAACAGTCCTCCCTGCTGACGTCACGCGTGAAGACCTCAAAAGGCCGAAGCATGTCTGTCAGGCTTTTAACTAGCTGCCATTGCTCCACCGCTAGCATCATTTCTGTCGTATCACCACCCAGGTTGTAGAAATACTCATTGACTACTGGAAACAGCTCATGCAGACGCTCAAGCATGTAGAAGGTTGAGTTCCAACGTGTTGCCACCTCCTGGATAAGTGCTTTCACTGGCATTCTACGTTCATTTTGCTTGCGCCTCAGCTCCTTCCGGGCCTTAAAAGAATGGTTGAAATGTGTGCATATTCTTCTGCAGATGGTCAGTGTTTTGTCGACTGCACGTTCTTTTTTCAAAAAATTTTGCACAACAAGGTTGATACAGTGCGCCAAACACGGCACTCTGAAATAGAAACCGTCCTCCATGGCCCTAACTACATTGCTGCCATTATCTGTAGAAACATAACCAACCTTGCAATGTCTTGGGGGCAGCCATTGCGAGACCTTTTTGTTAAAGTCAGCCAAAATGTTGACTGCAGTATGACTTTTCTCCATGCCAAACATGGCTAATGTTGCATGTTTACGAGCACCCTTAAAAATCTCGACCAAGCCACCACCTGCATTTATCTGTTTTATGACTCCTGAAAAAGAGACCCAGTGTGCAGTGATGCACATGTAATCAAGGGCTTGGCAACTGGTCCACATGTCTGTTGTCAGGTGTATAGTGTGAACAGCACTCTTCTGCAAAGCTGCCCCCACCAACTCAAGCACCTCTTTATGTAGTGCTGGAACAGCAACCCTGGCAAAATAGAACCGGCTAGGAACCTTCCATTTAGGGGCCAGTGTTGCCACGAGTTCAAGGAAACCCACACCTTCGACAAACGAAAAAGGGAGAAGGTCCACCGCTAGCATTTTAGCCAGCTTAGTGTTATACAGGCGTACAGTTGGGTGGTTGCGTTGAAATTGCACATCTGAGGAGAACATGCCTGAAATGGTGCGCTGGACAAATTTACGGGATGATGCTGATGCCTTCTTCGACCCACTTCTGATCAGTGTTGACATTTTCCGCATTGGTGTGTCTCCCAGACTCTCAGTGTGCCTCCTATGTGTTCCGGAGGGTGTGGTGCTGCCAGGGGTACAGGGTGCAACCGGACACATGTCTGACGCTTCCTCTACCTCCCCGTCATCTTCAGATGAAACACCTAGTATGGGTATATTTTGGCCACTTGCCCTTTGGGATCGCTTTCCCTTGACGTTTGCTAGGTGCGGAAACCATTCGACAGCGTGCTTTCTTTCAAGATGACCTATCTGGCCTCCGGTTCCATAGTTGGTACCAGTCTTACCACGGCTAACGCTAGTCTTACATATGCAACAAACGGCTATGTTATCATATTTTTCATGGACACTAAAAAAGTTCCAAACTGGGGACTGGGGACTGGAAACTTCTGGTTTTGCCGCACGAGGTGATACTGCTGCCAATGCCAGATGAAGCAGTGGTGGATGAGCCTTGCAGACATCTACTGGGTTGTGCAATTATTGCAGCAACCTTACTTGAGGGAGTCGAGCTGCATGGAGTCCCTCTCTGGGGAGAAAATATGGGAGCTGTAGGTTTTGTTGAACTTGTGGTACTACTTGACTGCGTTGGTGGTGCTACCAGTGGCACGTCGCCAGGGTCACGCTCAGCATGACGTCGGGATAGGGTGTAAATGTCTGTCTGCTGCATGGCCGGTGTGGCTGGACTGACATGTGTGATGAATAGATCATTGCTGTCATCCTCTTCAACAACATCAGAATGCACCACTTCATCAAGTCGGACGTTCGGATCCATAAGTATGAGCTTTCCGGGGCCCTTCCTTTTAACATGTGATACCTTTCGCAGCTCATGGTGTGCCTCCCTCTCAGACGTCAGAGATGGTTGCCAATCTAGATCCAGATCATCATCTGATGGAGCGGGGCTTGAAGAGGAACTTCTACACACCCTCCTTGATCTTTTCCTTGCTGGGGAGCTGGGAGAAAATGAATCATCAGGAGGAGTGCCTTCGTCTTCCTGACATGATACCCCGGCTCCAAAGTCAATTTCCTCCTGTGCCCCTACTTCTGGAAGAACAACCATTGTGGGCACTTGCACCGCTCCATGCGCCGCTACATGGGCATCTTCTCTGACCTCTACTTGCAAGTCTCCATGGACCTCTCCTTCTCGGCCTTCTCCTTCTCGGCCTTCTCCTTCTCGGCCTTCTCCTTCTCGGCCTTCTCCTTCTCGGCCAGCTCCTTCTCGGCCAGCTCCTTCTCGGCCAGCTCCTTCTCGGCCTTCTCCTTCTCGGCCTTCTCCTTCTCGGCCTTCTCCTTCTCGGACAGCTCCTTCTCGGACAGCTCCTTCTCGGACACAGCTCCTTCTCGGACAACTCCTTCTCGGACAGCTCCTTCTTGGACAGCTCCTTGCGCATGTACTTCTGCTTGTACTAGTAGCCCATGCAGTTGTTGTTGCGGCTTTGGTTGTTGAATAGTACTTGTGAGATGAGTTACAACCTGTGTTGATGGTGTGCTGCTACTTTCTTGCGAGGAACCAACATCACTGGTCGTTGGTGATTCAACAACTAAACAGGCTACCTGTGCAGCACTCATGGTGGGCCTTTGTTTTTTTTGTTGTTGTTGCCCAAAAAATGTATTGGTTGAGCCACCAGTCTCCTTGGTAAGTGGTGCCACTTGCTTCTTCTTCTCCTTAGTAGAGACATCTTTATTGCAAGAGGACCTACGGGCACCTCTTTTTGGAGCCATCTTCTTCAGATGTCGGAACAACAGGCCGCAGCAGCACTTCTTCCTGGCACTGATGCTCAACGATGATGCGGAGTTTTGTGCACCTAAACGCAAACGAAGACAGAGGAACATCAGTAAATATAAATGTTGCATATGTAGCGCTTGAATAAACAGTTTGCAAGTAGGCATTTATGAATACACACGTGCACACTGCACACCACCACACAATATGGAAATTTCAAAATTAGGATTTGCTAAATTTTTGGGAAACAGGAATTTAACATTGATCCAAGAGAGCAAACACACAGAGGGTTGTACTTTCATGTACCCCTGACTCCGCCTGGGCACAATGGGTGAAAGCAAGGCACAATGGGTGCAGGCCTATGTCTCAAAGCTCACTGCCTGCCTTCAAAATGGCCGCTTGACCCCCCCATCCACATGGCCAGGACCATGCCTCAAAATGGCCACCACCAACATAGCCAGCACCCAACCCCTACTCCAAAAAGTCAAAAAACACAACACAAATCAAATCACCACAATCCAATGCCATCCATCCATTTTCAGAAGGCTTATGTTATGCTGCCTGCTGGTGGTTTTCCGGTGCAAAATTGCAATTTTTACAATTTCGCGAGTGCGAGATTGTTGCTTCACGGTGCGAACGTGGCAAAAACCCGCAAAAACCGCGAACAGACCGATTCTGGGCCCCCCTGGGCATAATGGATGACATCAGAGCACAGTGGGTGCAGGCCTATGGCACAAAGCACACAAACTGACTTACAAATGGCCCCTAGACCCCCACCCACACGGGACCAGACAATAAAATGGCCCCCACCCACATAGCAAGCCCCCAACACCACCCCAAAAAGTCCTAAAACACTCAAAAATCAGCACAATCCAATGCCATCCATGCCCTGGCCAGAATCATGTTAAAAAAAAATCAACAAAACAGTTGTATCATGCATGCACCCATAAATAAGCCTGGTGGTTTTCTATTCATGTGCAGCAGAATTGTAATTTTTACAATTTCGCGAGTGCGAGATTGTTGCTGCGCGGGACACGAGCAGTGCGAACACAAGCAAAAACATCCTCAGCTCGCGAACTTGCAGATTTTCCCCCCAAAAAGTCGAAAAAAAAGCAACACACACAAAAATCACCACAAACAAACAACATCAACTTACTTCTTTGTGAAATCAAATTTCGAATCCAAAAGTAATCCAAAAGGCCTCAAATCCAAATATCCAGCAGCAACCACAAAAAGTAATCCTTCCCAGTCAAGATCGAAATCAAAGTGGCCAGGAAATGGAGGAGCTTACTGGACAGGAACAGGAAGTTGGAGACTGGGGCACTTCCTTCACCCCACCCCTATGGGAGGAGCTTGCTGGACAGGAACAGGAAGTTGGAGACTGGGCCACTTCCTTTACTAATTTTTGTACTTTCGCTAGTGCGAGATTGTTCCTGCCCGCGCCGCGGACCGCGAGCAGCGCGAGCAGTGCGAACACAAACAAAAAATCCGCTTCGCGCGGATTTTGCGCATTCTCGCCGCATCCGCGAGAGTTCGCGGATTGCGGATTCTCCGAAAATACGAAAAATCCGCGAGCGTAACGGATTTTACGCCCATGCTTAGAAAGAGTAAATCAAATTGGGACTTTCAACCAACAAATCAGGTCTGCAAAATGAGGTGGGGGAGGCCTTTTTAGATAAGTTATATACGTAGGGTGCTGAAGATATTAAATTGTGTCTTGATTCCCAGGCTGAGGCTGGTGTGACAATAGGGGCTTTTGGAAATCTTGTAAAGCGGATTGCAGAAAGCTTAACGGGGAGAGGAAGGATAGGGACATTAGAGGGGGAAAAATGGTTTGACGCAGACTGTTCTAAATCCCACAAAGCTCTAATGAGTGCTTTAAAATATAAACCCAAGAATGAAGAACAGATAAAGGCATATAGGAAAGCCTATACACTGGCCATAAATCAAAGGAAAGACAAGATACGGGAACAAGCATGGCACAATCTGAATCAGGTTAGTGTTTTGTCGAATAGTTCAAAATTTTGAAAAATCATAAACAGTCCTTTCTTTTTATAGAACAGCACTCTGTGAGGACAGACCGTGTCATCCCTGCTGATGTATGGGTTAGTTATTTTGAGCAGATTTATAGAGGGATGGATTTGGAAAGAAACATCACCCCCCGGGTACCTTGCAAAGAGATACGCTCGCTATGCTTTGGGGTAGCTGAGATCCGGGAAGCAATCATGGACACATCAGGACAAAAAGCCCCTGGGCCTGATGGGGTCCCTGCAGATCTGTATAAAGCTGACCCTGGGATGTGGGCGTAGATCCTAGCTAGGGTCTTTAATGCAGCAACGGTAGGCGGTTCATCCCACTCTTGGTCTACAGCGGTTATTTTACCCAATTTTAAAAAGGGCGCTCGGGGTGACCCTGCTTGTTATCGCCCGATCTCAATATTAGTCTGTGCTGCAAAAATTATGGGGAAAGTGAATTTACAACGCTTAACAATATGGTTAGATGCAAGTAATATAATATCTGACCTGCAATACGGTTTCAGGAAGGGGGTTGGGGACAGTGGATCAATGCATAAAGGTACTCATGATTATCGGCAAATACTCACTCACTATAAAGGGACATATGCATATGGCTTTCATGGACTTGATGTCCGCTTTCGACCGAGTGAAAAGGTCAAAATGATGACCTTTATTAAAGAGTGAGGCGAGTGACAATCTAGTGGCTTTTCTGCATTGGTCCCACCCACATTTAACAGCCTCTGTCAAATACAATGAAAAGGGTTCCCTTAAAGAATCCTGAGACGTTAAGCGAGGGGTGAGACAGGGATGTATTTTGGCCTCTGTATTGTTTACCTTATACATTAACAATCTGGGTGCTGCCCTATCATGGCCTAGCAAAGACACTCCTAGAGCAGGTGCTAAACCCATCCCTGCTCTTTTATATGCAGATATTGCAGTTCTACTTGCAAGCACACCAAAGGTGCTGCACAGACTTGTAAATACGTCTATAGATTTTATGGTCTCACTCAACCTCTCTATCAATTTCTCGCAGTTCCACATAATGTCATCTGGCAAAATAAAGCGCGATAAGCGTACGCTTTTATGCACAGGTGGAGATCTGACAAATCCCCCTGCATCATTTTTGTGGCGCTGTTGCGTCACTTTTTGTGTAAAAATGCAGCCATTTACAACGTGAAGCATCTAGGAAGATGCCTCACGTAAAGCCATGCGTCCCATTATACCTGCGTCAGGTATAATGTATGCAGGGTGGGCGTTCCAATGCAAAAAAGCCTCATAGAAGTAACGCAGTGAAATCTACAAGATTTCACTGCGCCACTTCTAGGATGCCACTGCGTCAAATTCTTACGCCTCCTTGAAGCAGGCGTAATAAGTAACGCAGCACAAGGAGAATAGGCCTCCCCCTGCATCGATGGAGTTGCGTCATCCTTGCGAACCAACTCTAGCAATGAGTGACTTTTGCGTCAACAGATGCGTTAGAATTTCTGATGCATCTGTCAATCCTTGCGCCATGGTGCGCCGTACTGGAAATACGGTGCATCCATAGTTGCGCAAGGGTTTCTCAGGGTGGCACAGGGAAAGTGACGCATCTTTACATATGCCTCACTTTCTTGTAAATCTGCCCTCCTGTTTGACAAAAAAGGGTCTTGGTTAGCTTAGCGAACACTAAAAAAAACACCCTGTCTAGATCAGCTGGAGCGACAATTGAGTTTGCTAGGAGACTGGAGAGCAAACCACTACGAGCATTACTGAAGGTCTGTAATGAGAAATGTATACCAATGGCCACATATGGCACCGAGGTATGGGGCTATAAGGAGGTTGGTGATCAGCAGATGGCTGAAGATAAATACCTGCGGAAATTATTATCTGTACCCCCAGCACCCATCTTTTATGGTGCATGAAGAATTAGGACAGGGTTATACCAAACTGTTTTAGAAGATTGTTTTAGACTCAACGAGGTGGCTGACATTCCTTGGCTGACCTTTTCTGAGTTGCGTTTCTCCAGGGTTGAGTTTTGCTTCACTAATGAATACACTGTTCTTATTAACGCATACCTTTCCCACCAGATAGAGGCCTTCTCCCACTTGTCTAGTGGCAGGGACGGGCAGAACGACCTTGATTAGCAGATAATGTGTGCCCGCTCTCAGAATGGAAACTTACTCCTTGTATTTCACTGTTTAGCTACATCTGCTTGGAAAATTCCATGATGGGCGTGCCTTCATTGGATCTGAAATGTACATAATGTATCTTTATGCTTGCTGATGTCAGTCCCTCTGCAGCACTCTTAGTGACTGGGCAGACCGGGCTCCGCTCTGAGTGTACTTTGAATAAACAGTTATTGGTTTGTACTCTCTGCCGTCTGAGCGACTCTTCATTTTGTGTGAAAGACTGAGAGGTGGTCATTAGTGACCCGGGTGACCCTAAACGTCTAGCTTCCTTCACCCCTCTGTGCTGCCTGATAACACTCCTTGGATTCCCCACTCCATCTGCGCTGCTCGATGCTGCTCCTAGGATTCCATGCTCCCTCTGCGCTGCTCGATGCCTTTCTTGGATTCGCTGGTGGTTCATGGAAAATGTAGTTAAGGCTGTTTTTTATTAAGATGTTCTTTGAATGCTGATGAATTAATAAAGTGATGAAAGATATGCATAACCGTTGCCTCTTTGTCCTTAATAGAATCTAAACTTTCCTTTTTCGTTAGCAAGGTAATGTTTAACTTACTGCAGTATCCTCAGTAGAAAGTGCTTTCAGTTTTCCACTTCAACTCCATCAAGATGAATTTCCGCTGTGCCACACTTTTGGAATAATTTCAGAAAGTTAGTACTCTAGTTGCTCATTAGAACACCGTGGTACAGCTGCTGATCACCAGGCAGTCTGCTGCTGGCGTTGTAAGTGCTTGCTTCAGTCTGCATGCCAAAACGTTTTAATGAAATAGAAGAAGATATTTGAGTACTCATTTAAAAGGTTTTCTAATTTTGCTTTCTACAGCACTAACCATCACTTCTATGACAAAATGAACTGCCTCTTTTTGTTCCTTTTTAAATGAAATGTTTTTAGGTTTATCAGTTTGATTCAATCAAGATGGTGCTATAGTTTTGTCATAAGGAACACTGTTAGCGCTCGAGTTGTTCTTTAGAACACTCTGGGAGGCTGCAGTAGAACACTGTATATCAGCTGACATTCGCTGCTCCTGCTGGAAATACATGATTTACTGAGAATTTCAGACTTTATTCTCACATGGCTGAGAATGACAGTGTGGACTTACAGGAAACATGCTCTCATTTTAGCTTTTAGAGCACCTTCCATAACCCCTCTGAGAAAATCATGAGAAAACTGTTTTCTCTTAAATATGATTTATGAAATCTCAGTTGAGGGTAGCATTTTTCACAGGGTAAAATCAGCTTAGAACACCTTAGAACAGACAACAAATGATTTATATTGTAACAGTTAGTATCCTTTAATTTCACAGGGTAAAATGACCTTAAAACAGACCATTCCTAAAATGAGTGTGGTACCATCCACAAATAATTTATATTGCAACTGTTGCCATCTTTTCATTTCAATTGGCTCCATGTCCAAGAGTCCTGTAACGGCTGCCAAGGCATGTTGTCAATGTTGTGGCCAGCTTGTATAGGGGGTTCCTTTTGGGTTTGCCCACTCTGTCCCTTAAATATTTTATAGGTTGAGCATCAGCACATGCACTGTCTGCAAGACCTGCTGTAATCATTACAAGGACTGTGATCCCACCTGGCTGCTTGCCATTGGTTTACTCCTCCATCACTCTTCTTTGATGGCTTCTGATTGGTTGGCACTCCTGTAACATCACTTGCGGTTTTCTCTCAGGAGCACCGGCCAACTACAGTTTGGTTACGCTGTAGTTGTATATATGCTCCTTTGGGGACTACTGCTTTTATATCCACACCCGTATTACTTTTCTCCACACGGGCCCAGCGCTTCATGTTTCAGCAGGGCGCCCGTTTCTACTTATTTAGTTTATTGTTACGGTCCAGATGTTGCCCCCGTGCAAGGCAGTCATTCCCGTTCCTAATCTCATCAAACGGTAACTTGAAGTTTCAGCGATAAATAACAGTGTTATATAAGCCAAACAAAGCCATTTTCTACAAGAAAATAGTTTGTATGGGTGCTACCTGGCAACATGAAATTTGATTTTAGCGATAATAAAGCATTTTGGAAAATGTGCCTATTTGTTTTGTACTATTCTTAGTCACCACCTCTTCACAGGTCATAGAGGCTGGTGGTGCCAGTGTAGGATGGGAGAGGTGAGCAGGAGCCTGCTGCCGGTGCTGCTAGCTCAAGAAGCACTGGTAGTGTGGAAACATTCATGGCACAGGGTTGTACAAAGCAGACCAAGACAAAGGCAGCGCAAAGCCAGCATTCTGGCATTTTCAGCACAAGTAAAGTATGAAAAGCGAAATGATAATCCATATACCACGCCCAATGTGCCCAATGGCAGTACTCCATAGTGTTCAAGCTTTCGATCATGAAGCTGCGTGAGCTTGGGTCGGCTGTCTCTTGGCACAGACAGTGCAGCCATTTTGGAGCAAGCAAATCAATAGCAGCACACTGTCAGCCAAGGTGAGAATTAGAGTGAAGCCGCCAAAGACGCTGGAAAAAATAGAATGAAAAAATGCCGGTATCACACCAAATATAGTTTGGAATGAGGTCACAAGGCTGGAGCTAACAGTTTAAAAAAAGTGGGCCAGGCCTGTAGTGGTTGAGGCATTAAAGATAGTGTGGATTAAAGCACCAAAATGAAGTGGGAGATCCGTATTTAAAAGCGAGTGTACTCCTGTATGCGTTTTAGTAACATGAAGGACAAATGTTTCATGAGAAGAAGTGAGGGCGACTTCTTTTTGAGACAATAAAGCTCTTATTCTGTTCAACTTGTTGAACCTCGCTTTCAGGGGCGGAATGAAAGGCCAAATCGAGATATCAAGCCTCCCTACTCGCTGTGAAACAGTGACAATGTACGGAATTCCAGCCAACAGCCCGCAGCAAGCTTCATTATTTAAAAGCAAATAGCTACCGTTAGCTAATAGTGTGAATGGTGGTACGATAGCTGGCACAGGAATTCCATTCGTAATGCAAGCTAAATTCGGAGCCTCCACATTACACGTGTCGTGCAATTAAACATTCTTGCATACGAGTGAATGATCAGGTGTGGAAGTGCACTCCTCCCCTTTTAAGTAAACCTCTTAGCCATCCCTCAGACATCTGTATGAGAAGGGCAGAGACCAAACTTCATGGAGAAAAGCGGTACCAAGTGGTTCATATCTACCCAGGGCATAGTGTTACATACATGAAGTAAACTTAAACAGAGGAAAAGGCAATGTTATTAAACCATGGATGAGCCACACAGCTGAATTAGATTCGGCTACAGAAAATGGTAATGGTTCTAATTTTTTTATATGCAATAGAGAATATGACGCATCCTTCATAGACATGAACTGTTGTTTTTCTGTTAAATTAAACGGTAAAAACACTGGCGAAATATTAATGTAGTCCCAAGGCACTTTCCCAGATTTTAAAGTTTGTAAGCTCCATGCAAACTGCGTGATGGCCCGCAATTGATTTTGACCATGGAACAAAACAGAAACATCATCTTGCACAATATCCACAACAGATGAAACAATATTATGCAAGGTGTCAATCCTGGAAGAGAGTGTGTTAATGCTATTATCAAGGACAGCAAGCACTTTTTCTAAATTAGCTTGGTCGATTGCTCTTAAACGGGAAGCAGCCTCAACCTGCGACAGTTTCCAAACTTCATAGCAAATAGCACATATATATATCTTTTAGATCTTCCACTCACAGGACCCTTCACAAAATCAGTTAAATCAACATTGTCGGTCAACAAAGATAAATGATGTTTAACAGATGAAAAGGTGGAATGTTTCAGCCAATTTTGACATAATTTCCCCACTGACTAGGTGGTAACTGAATGGGAAGGTTCAAAACGAGGATCAGTTCTCTCCTGTGTGAGGCCAGGGGCTAAACCCAAAAAGGCCATGTTGACAAGAATCAGAACTTGTTGGCCACAACAGCCAACCCTCAGGATCCAGGGACGAAATGTTAAAGGAGGAATTTGAAATTAAAGATTGTAATTCATCAAGGGACCTATCAGTATGATTGTTCCAATTAGGGTAAGCATGCAGATTAGGAATTTTAGGGGTATTCATGTGTTTTGAAGTGGCCAAACTAAGACAATTTGTTTGTGAGATCGTACTATTTAAAAACAACATGTGGCCCGGAATAAGACATGCTCGGTGTAAAGCTTCATTGCCCTGCACTTGCCAGGGTCTAGAACCCCAAACAGATTTAAGATCTATGGTATCTTTCCAAAGCTTGTAGCCACCCACTGCTAACTGATCCATAAAGGATTTGGAATACAACAATTTTGATTGAGTAAGTCTCACTTTGGAATTCGATTTGTAATTTAATTTAAAATAAAATGAGCTCGGGTTAGACCGATCAAAGTCAGTAAAATACGTGAATTTATTCAAAAGGGTATTTGAGCTGCCTTCTATGGGAGTAGGACAATGTTCCCATTGGGTGTAATTAACCACATTTCTAAATGTATTAGCATTATGCAGAAAGTGATAGCCATAGTGTTGGTAACAGAACAAGTCGGCGTAGTTTGCGGAGTCTAAATATAAATCCTCAGCATGAAAGGCAGCATAATATTTCAAATCAGAAAAGAGAGATTCAATGGCTTGGACATCCCAATCATCAAAATGTATGTTTTGTTTCACAACATCTCCCATTGAAACACAAAGTACATTAGGAACATTAACCACCTCTGTGGGTCCATGAATTTGAAATTTTACAGCATCTCATACAATAACATCTAGCACGGGCTGGGCTGTGATGTTGACAAAAGTCTGGTCTCTTTTCATGATGAGTGATGAGGAGTGTGGGGCCAAAGTTCCATTAATTATTCAGATTTTTGATCGTTCAGTTATATAGTGTCCATTAACCAGACGATATACCTCCACAAATCCAATCGATATGATCAAAAAAATGGAGATGAGAACCAACCAGATTTAAGTCCAAGGGGGAACCAAAAAATTTCTTTTAAACCAAGTAACAAAAATAGAAAACCTCAATGGTACACTCGATGTTATAGAGTCGAAGTCAAAGGAAAAATGTGACTGGTCAGCTAGACTTGTTTACACACCAGGCAATGATAAATCCGTGGGATATGTATACTCAGTATCTTCATGTGGATCGCCAGCTGGCGAATTTAATAATGGATTAGTGACTGTGAACATCTCTATAGTAAGGTCAGGCATGTTGGTGTCAGCAGAGGCCAAAAGAGAATTTCTCAGCAGTGCTGGACAAGAGACAGCAGGAGTCATACTAAGAAGAATCGGCCACTCATTGTAGTTTGACATTGCCAATGGAGTCGTACCTGTTTCCCTTGCGACCAGGAAGTGGTGGTAAAATGACTGTTCTTGTGCCCTGCATGCCAAGCACTGGAACTGGTGCATGATACGAGGGGCTGAACTCCTTCTTGTTCTCCACCTTCTCACAGACCAGGTCACCAACTCGGGTTAGCCAGCTAACTACCGGAATCTACCGGAATCTGTAGAGAAGCTTCAGCTCCATATGTGGAGGGCAAGTGTTCCTTTGCAAGACTGTCTCGAGTCTCTTGTAGGTTCTGTAACACAGCAGAATGATTATCTACGTCGCCGCCATGTCTAGACCATCAAGGTCCGGAACAAACATTCTTATGCCAAAGAGCATTTCGTATGGGGTCTGCCCACCCAGAGATCTTCTAGGAAGATTATTTAGTGCACGTAGTACCTAAAACCCTAGCTGTCAAAGATTGCTTTAAATCACAGTTCATTCGCTCCACAACAGAATTGCCCTCAGGCCGGTATGGAGACAAAAATTTCACCAGCACCCCCAAAGACCCCATGGCTTCCTTGTACACCTTAGAGGTGAACGGTGGACCCTGATATGAATGGAAGGTGCCACATGCAAAAATTCCCACAAAGACATGCAAATCTCTAATGACAGTTCGAGCATCAGCACTCCTTTGTGGCCAAACCCAGAGAAAACGTGTGCATACTTATACGCAGTATCAGCAGAAAAAGATCAGCAGTGATCTAAATAAACACAAGCAAGTGGTCTATTAGATATGTACCGCTGCGTTTGTGGCAGCCGTGCAGTAGTTGAATGTTTAAACAGCTGACATACATAACAAGAAAGGACATATTCACAACTTCATTTATACAATCAACACCACCAGTAACGCTGCTGTAAGATAGAAACATATGCTGAAATGCCGGCATGAGCAGAGGCTATGCCTTCGTGAGCGACTGTTATCAAGGGTAGCCTGCGGTACGCATCGGGAATCAGCCTGTCACCAACGTTGTTAATTCTAACATAGGGAACTTTATCAAGACTTAAATGATAAGAGTATTTAGAAGGGAAACCCTGTGGGTAATAATCACCGATCTCTGTAGCAGCTATAGCTGCCAAGATGTCATCATCATTCTTACTGTTGGACCTTGTAACTGCTGCTACTACATATGTTGCTACTGCGGTCTTTGCTGCTTCATCAGCAAGACTGTTGCCAACAGCGTGTACTCCTACACGCTGGTGACCAAGAGTATGAATTACATTTACGAGAGGCAGACGTTCTTTATTTCTGTGACTCAAACCCATAGCATCTTGTGCTTAATTGTGCCACCTTTGGAATCACGATAGTCATTCTGAGTCCAAAAGAATACATTTTTATTGAAGGTAAGTAAGTAAGTAGTAAGTAATTTTTATTGTTTTAGGTTAATTAAAACCATTACAAAAGTACATTGATCGCTCATACCTTCCGATGAAAAAATTGTATGAAAAAATATATTATGTTTTAAAACAAAAAACCTTTGATAAAAACAATTTGGTGCGGGTGTGTGGTCGTAGTGTGGTGTCTTGGCCAGTTTTCACTTAGTCCAGTATGGTGCCAACTTCGAGATTTTTTAGTTTCAGTTCCAGACATTTCAGGAATTTGACCAACTTACCATTTAATGGGGAAAGGGCTGGGTCGAAACAAGCAAGAACCGCTTGTCTACGTGTGCGGATTTTTTGTTCATTGAAGGCAGTTTTTAACAGGGCTACTCTTTCCTCTTTCAGCCTTGGGCAGATGCATAGTAGGTGTTCTAAGTCTTCATATTCTGCCCCGCACAGCCTGCATTTTGTCCCACAGTCCCTTCTCAGCCATGGTTGCAGATGCGGAATAGAGGGTAGAATTCCTAGCCTATGTTTTAAGAAAGCTTCTTTTGATTTCCTGCCATACCCCAGACCAAAGTACGCTTGTAACCCAGGCGATTTGTATGTGGACAAAGTCATCCATGCGTGTCGCCTTTGTGAAAAGGTCGCTTTATCTTCCAAGTGCGATTGTCTTTTAATGCTCTTGTTTACAACACGCTTGAATTGCACATGCGGTAAAGGAGTTTCCCATAGTTCTTTTAGACCTGTGACAGTCAGGGATTCCTCTAGGAAAGTTTTCGCCGGCAGTTGAAGAGAGCTGCTTAGGTCTAGCCATAGCAGATGGTTAAGTGATTTTTCTGGCGAGTTCTTTATTTTCTGCCAGCACTTAATGTATGAGCCTCTTCTAGCAAGCTTTTGGGAGGTCAGTCCAAACTCTAACCGGATCTGGGCTTGTGAGGTGTAGGTTGGCAGGTTGAAGAGAAGTCGGTAGGCCTTTACAATGGTTGTGTCCAGCAGTTTCGCGTCTATGCCTTTTAGAGCCTCACTGCCATATGTAATAGATGACTCTAGCTTAACCTGTGCCACACGGAGCAGTGGGAGAAGAGTGGGACCAAACAGATTAGATTTTAGCTGTTTGAGCGTGGTAGCTATCAGCATCCCTTTCCTCTTGATTGCTTCTAGTTGGTTCGAGAAGCAACCTCCTTTGTCGAACAATATTCCGAGGTATTTATATTCTGAACAGTTTGCAACAACCTTTGTTCCAAGGAACCAAGTATGCCGCTTTTTGTTCCCATTTATAGACAGAACTTTGGTCTTGTCAATGTTTATTTCTAACAGGTTCGCTTCGGCATATCCGTGCAGTGCATTGATGAGGTTTTGGAGACCTACTTTGGTGTGGCTGACCAGGACCACGTCGTCTGCGTAGGATATACTAGGCAGCGCTTTGCCCCCCAGGCGTGGAGCGTGTGCATTGCAGGTTTCTAGGGCACGTGGTAAATCGGCTGTAAATAAGTTGAAAAGGGTCGGTGCTAAGACGCACCCTTGCTTTAGGCCGTTGGTGGCCGGAATGCGCCTGGAAAGGTGTGTACCATTGCCAAGCTTAACCTGGACCCACGTGTTGGTATGCAGTTCGATCAGAAGGTGCAATAGGGGATCGGGGATCCCCCAGGAGGCCAATTTTCTCCAGAGGCAGCCCCGGTTGACATTATCGAACACCGCCATTTTTATTGAAGGACTGAATACAGTAATAAGAGTCACTCACAACTAAAGTAGTCACACGAGGGTCAGCAAACTTCAATGCAAACACTAAAGCACAGTTTGAGAAAGGTGTGTCAGGGCAAGCTTGGTTTTTTGTAGTCTATTATGGAAAAATTCCAATCACACGGTGGATCTTTTTTTGTTTTAATAAAGGTGTTACTATATTCGTGATAGTACGTAGAAGAACAGCCAACACTTGTTTCACCCCTTACATGGCCATCAGGCCTGGGGCTTCCTCAGGGCGTTACGAATCAGGTTGAAGAAGTATATCTGGTCGTTCTTTTCTGTGGATAAATAGGGATTCCCTGATTTTGGTGTAATGCCGGTACGAGTCGTCTCGTGCGATTGGAATTTTTCCATAATAGACTATAAAAAACAGAGCTTGCCCTGAAACACCTTTCTCAAAATTTGCTATAATAGGGGGTTAGGGGTTTCCCCATGCCGAGGGCAAGCTTGACAAAAAAGAGGGACCATTGTTCAATAAACGGCCAGTAAGGGATTGGGACCTTTTACCCCTCATTCTCACTAACCCAAGCACTAGAGCACGTAGCTCTGCCAACTGGGCGGTACCGTCACCTAATGTCTGCGTGTGCACGACATCAGACTTGAATTCTCCATTCACCATGGTACCAGCCACGATTTCGCAGGCCACTGAATAAGAATGCTTAGATCCTATCGCCGGTGGCGCCGAACCATCTGTGTAAATGATACAATGGTAATCCTCAAGCGTGCAGATGGACAGAGGAACAGAATGAACAAACTCATACTGTAAGAACTCCTGAGTTTGCAATGAGGGGTCAAAGATAAATGTGACATCCGGAGATTTCTACGAAGTTGCCCATTGTATCCAATTAGGATATAAAACTTTAGAATTTGGTACACTGGCTTTCATCACTGCTTCAAATGCAGGATAAGGTGTAACAACAAACATGTGTTTTCCTTGTGACTGTGCTCTCTCTTTTAGAATCGCCATCTGTACAGCTGTCAAGACTTTCTCGACAGAAGAAAATCGCTTTTCAGCCGAAGTGACCAAGTGTGACTTGTAAGTGATAGGCACTGTGTCTCCTTCATTAAACGTCAAGTACGTGAAACCCAAGGCACCAGGCACAATTCTTATTACCAGGTTAGTGTGGTTATCATGAGTCAATAAGTGCTTAGATTCAAGAAGATCAGACTGCAAAAATTGCAGAATAGCTGAATGTTCAGGCAGCCAGCATGACTTGGTAAAAGTTGGTTGTATCAAAGCATATAGAGGTATGATACGCTAGGCATAATCAGGAATATAAGTACGCCCGAAATTCAAAAATCCCAGCAAGGATTGTAGTTTTTTCAGAATTGTAGGAGACCATAAACATGCGCATTTCTCCAGGAAGTGAGGTGCAAGACCTCTACCTTCATTGTTGAGCTCATAGTCCAGGAACAACACTGTGAACTCCGCAATGTCTGACTTTGAAAAGTTAGATTTATAACCGAAATCCGCAAACATAACTATGATGCGGTCAATGCGACACAGATGCGGCCATAATTCGTCGCCCATAAGATAAATATCATCAATGTACGAGTATGCATCAGGATCAATGCCATCTAACAAAGAGACGACACATGCGACAAAGACACCTGGGCTTTTTTATAGCCCATGGCCAAGCTTTTAAATTGCTTTTGTTTGCCGCCACAAGTGAACGCTGTCCATTGACTACTAACAGAGGACAGATTATGACTAAAAAAGCCATTTGAAATGTCTAGTGTGATCTTAAATCTTTTTCGCATCAGACTGTTAACGAGAGCTGAACTGTGTGTGTTCTGTACCGCACATGTACGACAATGTGAATTTAAATGTGGATAATCCAAAACCAGGCAGTACGACCCATCAGGTTTGGTAATAGTGAAACGAGGATTATTCATGGGTGACACACATGTCTCAATGACAACTTGATATTCTAATTGTTCAAGGATTTCCGCAACGGGGGCTTTAGCCAATCGCCGCATGGGATAGCGGGGTGGTGGCTGTGGCATAAACCGCAATGGAATCTCGTGTCTGGGAGAAAGTTTAGCCCACCCGACTTGAGTACAGTACAACGCAGGTGCAAGCACCAGAGCACACTCTTCTGCGGACTGCTCCGTGGGCACGGTGTGCGGAAAACTAGGGAGGGTGACCTCCTCCCCTCTTGGAGCGGCCAAAATGAAACACGGGGGCCAGTCTGACTCAGCTAACAGAATGTCATATGTAGAGGTCAGATGTTCCCAAAAAATCCCTTTTATTACATGTTGGATGTCACCTTCTATTAAAAAAAATATATCATATAGTCTGTCAGGGGGAGCCACCCTAGTGTCAGTAGTTTCCATTGTGATAAAAGTGTCAGTTGCTGTCACCTTCAGATATGGACGCAGTGCTTGCTGCACTATTTTAACCTCCGCTGCGCTGTCGAGCAGCGTTAATGCCCATGTCAGGATCCGAAGCTGTGTTCTCACTATCCGTGGCATACCTTACGGTTCATGCAGCAACTTTCTTTTCCTGAAAATGAGGGTGTTAACGTGGCAAGTCTACCTGCTTGCCTTTACCATCAAATGGGCGGGGCTGCTCACGTCCTTGTGCGGCACCCTGACCCCTGCCGTGTTCTCCTCCACCGGCTTGCGCGCCCGATGTTTCCTGTGAAGAACGAGGAGAACGTTGCTCAGGAACCTGAAATCTATCAGGAGTCCTAATTCTTGCGTCGTCGCGCAAATCATAAGTGTGCTCAGTAGATGCTGGTATCGGTGACGCCGGACGCGACCCCTGTTTCTATTGCTGCTTCCCCTGATTTTTATTCTTCCAATTCTGTTTTGGAAAATTTGGATGGTCGTCTTTAGTAGACTTTGCCATCTGAGTCTGCGATTGAGTTGCCGTTTTAGCAAAAGGCTTAACACCCAAACTATTGCGGCCAATGGTCTTATAAGCCTCCGCAATAATACTCGGTAACGCTCGGGGTTTGTCGACGTCTGGGACAACGCACAAAGCATTCGACACCTGAAAGTTAACCGCATCTCCCTTTACATTACAAAAGATGAGATCAGCGACTACGTCAAACACTCCAACGACCCTCATTGCCAACTTGACAGCTGCCTCCGGACTGTGCTCTTCCGGATCATGCTTGATCACAGAGGGCAAGACAGTCATAGACGGCGTGCCGAAACACTTCGCATATCCTGCTGCAAATACTTTACCCCAATTCTCACAATCTGTTACCTCTGGCAATAAGTCTTTCTGCAAGCTAATTGTGAGAATCCTGTGTTTTTCCACAGGAGTTTTATTAGGAAACACTGCTTCCAGTTGGTCAAATTTCTCAGCAAGCCAATAAGGCATATCGTACTTAGTTTGAGGGTGCTTGCCCATTACCGAATGCACCGAATTAACCATGACTGAACTAATCGACATCCCGGCCGGTCCAACTTGTTCCACTGCAAGAAACATATTGAACTAAAGCCCTATGTACCCCAACAAAAGAGGTATAAAGTTGACACAAGTCGTCAATCGGGGCATTGAGATAACGTGGATATGGTGTGAACTGGCCAAGTGGCCCCAGGAATTGACAAGGGACCTAACCAAACTGGAGTTACGGTGTGTGGGAGGGTGCCATTAAACCAAACACGATGCTGCCATGCCGAAATTGGAATCTCTTGTGTCCTATATAGAGTATAGTTCACAGGAATCGCAGTGTGAGTGTATGTATGAAACGTATCCTCATCCGCATTTATTACAGGAAACATGACCCAAGAGTAGAAAAACTCAAAGGGGTACGCTGAATTAGCACTCGTCACAAAGATAACAGACATACCATTGTCTGGTACTTCAAACTGCGTCAGATGACGCCGGAGCGCTGCCCAACTATGCTGAGCTATGTCAATATCACCCATGAGGACATAGAGAAGAAAAACAATTTATATAAATTGCAGTACAAAAAAGCGTAGTAATTAAAAACGTAAACCTTTTTATAAATCTCATGCTTGAATTAAAATATAAAACATTCGTATAGGTAGGTTAATCCGTCACGCCTGTTAACCCGGAAAAGGTGTTGAGGCTATTGTGGACAGATACAAGCACTAATCAAGACTTGGGCGCCATGTTGCGGGAATTCTGCTCATGCATAGAACTATGCGCAGGAAATCAGGACCTCAGTGTATTGTGGTGTACCAAAAATCCACCTCAGTGCCCAGAACCCCTATCCGACTAGCAACAGTGTCTCATTCATTCTCCGTACTACAGCGAAGCTACTAATGAACAAGCGACTTTGGGACCTCTCAGGAATAGTGGGAATCAAGAACACTCTTTTGTTTTTATTCTCATAAATGTCCACAACATGAGCAATCAGAGACACAGTATAGTTTAAAATATTTATTTCAACTACGTGCTCTAAGATGCAGTATCTTTGCTAACATAAGTAAAAAGATGCATAAAATCAATACAATCAGCATTGTTACAATTCCATAAAATACAAAGGGAGAATTCATATTATAATGATAGTGGAACCAGGTCTATAGCGCCTTGTGTACCAACCTCCCCTTGCTAGGAGCTAGGTATTATAATAATAGAAGATCTCTAGGTTAAAACTGGGAACCCCATACCTCCAAAGTCAGGTGAAGTGAATCACATCCCAGATAAGCACAGCTCTTTGTCGATTGAAAAGTTTTTTAGAAGTGCTAGTCTCATGCATGCAGTGCAATATTAAAAGCACCTGAGTTTCAGAAATGAGCAGCTGTGTACGTGTTGTGTCTAGAGCGTGGGCCGATCAACCTGCATCAACAGCATACATTGTTATTTTAACCTTGAACACTTTGTGCAGACTTGAGGTCGCAGTGTGAGTCTAGAGATGTGAAAAACAGACCGTTCTCATGTGAAGGAAAAGCAAGCAGTTTGTTTTTATAAAAACAGAGACGTAGTGTCATGTTCAAAAGCAGCAAAAATTGCGTTTGAGCAACGAACTCACTTATGCTAATATAGCATTGTGTGCAGGCAGAATCGTACTCATCCCTACACTTTTACAGGTAGCATGAACAGGAACACTAGGATGTTTTTCTTTGTAACTCTTCATCGCCAAATAAAAACCACCAGTGTTTCTTTTTTTTTATTCCACATTGTGCTACTCTCCCAGTGGATTTCCTGTTATATCACGTTGTTTTTTCTATGTGTACCGAAGTGAACAATCACTGGGAACAGACACTTTTATTATTCTACAAATCTTTAGTTTTCTTCTTTTCTTCTAGTCGAGTCTTCATTCATCTGGTATTTGAATAACCCACATAATTATATACTTGTTCCTGTAATTCCTTCATCTCACAGTAGCTGCACTGTTCTGCTACTGTCTATGTCCTCAGATGAGTCAATATTATTGTCAATGTTCTTAAGTTCTTTTTGAATTCACTGCATCTCTAGGATTATTTCTAAGTGAGTTAAATGAAGGTGTGTGTTTGCTGAGGCTATTTAGGATCAGAAATTGATAAAAGCTCATCACACCTTTAGTGCAATTGTAAGGTTTACCCCAGGTGTTTTCGCAATTGACAAAATCACTTCTGACATTCATTGCAATGCTCATTTTTACTCTGTGTGTGTTAGTTGATGTATCCGTAGGTTTAATAACTTACAGAAGATATTCACACATTCACTGCACCTGAAAGGATTTTTCTCTGTGAGCATTAACGGATGAATCCTTAATGCGAAATATTTCCTGAAGGTACTTCTACACTCACTACAGTTGTACAGTATGTACAGAGTGAGTGCAAGCTGATGTCTACATAGGCTTGATAATTGACTACATTTCTTCAGACATTCACTGCACTTAAATGGCTTTTCTTCTGCGTGTGTTCGCTGATGCCTGTTTAGGATTGATAATGGACTACAGCTTTTCAAGCATTCATGGCATTTAAAAGATTTGTTTCCCCTTTGTGAGCTCGCTGATGATTTCTTAATGCTGAAAAGTAAGTAAAACTACTGCCACATTCATTGCAATGGTAGGGTTTTTCCCCTGTGTGTGTTCTCTGATGTGTGTGGAGGCTTGATTGTACCCTAAAACTACTTCCACATTCACTGCAATTGTATGGTTTTTCCCCAGTGTGTATTCGCTGATGTGTGTGGAGGTATGATAACTGACTGAAGCTCTTTACACATTCACTGCACTGGTATGGTTTTCCCCTGTGTGTATTCGCTGATGTCTCCGGAGGCTTGTTAACTGACTGAAGCTCTTCACACATTCACTGCACTGGTATGGTTTTTCCCCTGTGTGTATTCTCTGATGTCTTTGGAGGTCTGATAACCGACTGAAGCTCTTCACACATTCAGTGCAAGGGTAAGGTTTTTCCACCCTGTGTGTTCGCTGATGTGTTTGGAGGAGTGATAACCGACTGAAGCTCTGCACACATTCCTTGCACTGGTAGTGTTTTTCCCCTGTGTGTATTCTCTGATGTTTGTGGAGGTATGATAACTGACTGAAGCTCTTCACACATTCATTGCAATGGTATGGTTTTTCCCCCGTGTGTGTTCGCTGATGTCTTCCGAGGTCTGTTAACTGACTGAAGCTCTTCACACATTCATTGCAATGGTATGGTTTTTCCCCTGTGTGTGTTCGCTGATGTCTTCCGAGGCCTGTTAACCGACTGAAGCTCTTCACACATTCAGTGCAATGGTATGGTTTTTCCCCTGTGTGTGTTCGCTGATGTGTTTGGAGATATGATAACCGACTGAAGCTCTTCACACATTCAGTGCAATGGTATGGTTTTTCCCCAGTGTGTGTTCGCTGATGTGTTTGGAGATTTGATAACCGACTATAACTCTTCACACATTCATTGCAATGGTATGGTTTTTCCCCAGTGTGTGTACGCTGATGTCTTCGGAGGTCTGTTAACCCACTGAAGCTCTTCACACATTCAGTGCAATGGTATGGTTTTTCCCCTGTGTGTGTTCGCTGATGTGTTTGGAGGAGTGATAACCAACTGAAGCTCTGCACACATTCCTTGCAATGGTATGGTTTTTCCCCAGTGTGTGTACGCTGATGTCTTCGGAGGTCTGGTAACCGACTGAAGCTCTTCACACATTCAGTGCAATGGTATGGTTTTTCCCCTGTGTGTGTTCGCTGATGTGTTTGGAGGAGTGATAACCGACTGAAGCTCTTTACACATTCCTTGCAATGGTATGGTTTTTCCCCTGTGTGTGTTCGCTGATGTGTTTGAAGTTCTTGTAACTGACTGAAGCTCTTTACACATTCACTGCACTGGTATGGTTTTTCCCCTGTGTGTATTCGCTGATGTGTTTGGAGGTATGATAACTGACTGAAGCTCTTCATACATTCATTGCAATGGTATGGTTTTTCCCCCGTGTGTGTTCGCTGATGTCTTCGGAGGTCTGTTAACTGACTGAAGCTCTTCACACATTCAGTGCAATGGTATGGTTTTTCCCCTGTGTGTGTTCGCTGATGTGTTTGGAGATGTGATAACCGACTGAAGCTCTTCACACATTCAGTGCAATGGTATGGTTTTTCCCCTGTTTGTATTCGCTGATGCTCTTTTATGGTTTCTAACTGGCCAGATTTTTCTCCTGACCGTGTTTCCTGAAGGGTCAGCATAGTTAATAAACCACTTGCGTTATTTTCACATTCCCGGTATTTGTGTGATATTCTGAACGCTTGATTTCCGATTTAACAATAAAATACAAGATTCACTAAATACCTGCCACATTCATAATATCAGTAAGCCTTCCTCGTGGGTGATTGCATCTTTAGATTGGATAATGGCTTTGCCTGCTTGCGGGTAAAGCTTAATCTTCTTTCCGGTAGGTGCAAATTGGGACAATACTCTGTACTTCAGAGAGCAGAACTCTGCTTTCCTTTAGCCTTCAGTTGTTAGGCTCCACTTCGTTGTGCTTTTCCCTGGTTCCTGTGGTTTGGCTTGAAAGAGTTAACAATACGCCTAGAGCTCTGAATGCTGGTCTGTTGCCAGTTTAGATAGCGAAGCACTGCTCTAGCCATATCATGACGGTGAAGCGACTCGTAATGTGTACAGCTACTCCAAAGAGTGTCCTGGGGCAAAGCACAGGTCAGAAAAGAAAGTAAATCCGTTTGTTTCAAACATGGACAAAAAGCCAAGTTTTCAACCTTTTTTAAACATTTTCATGTTGCTAACAGCTCAAAACTGAAGAGGGAGTTTGTTCCAAGCTATGGATCCCAAATAGACACGAGACCTTCCTCCAACTCTCATACCGGCCTCATGATCAAAGCTGGTGTTGGACACTTGTTTATACAGCAGGTGGTTTGTCAGTTTAGTTGTCTTGGTTTTGTAGAGGTCATTTCTTCGTCTTGGGGTGTCGAGGTGCAGATCTCAGACTTGCACACTCACTGAATTGCCTTTGACTGCGTCTTCCTGGATCTGTCCTCTGCCTCTGATTGCACTGATGTTTTTGGAGCTCCTTATTTTTGATAATTTTTGCAGGTTTGATGTGTTATCTTCATTATTCATAATCAATCCGTGCATTTAAGGCTTATTTTCTGTTGGATGTAAAGAAATGTAATACTACTAAATGCAAATGTAATACAATGTGAATACACAATATTTAACCAGCTGGATAAGACATCTCTTCTCTACCATATTTGAAATTTAGTGAGGAACATTTTAGCATACATGGATATTTCATTAAAACTGTGGTTGAACATGTCACATCTTATTTACTTCTGAAAAGGCAGTGATTTACCATTGTTCAGAGTAAATTACTAAAGAAAGGGCAGCTACAGAGCACTCATGTGCTACAGGTACAGTTTTGGGTGGATATACATGGACAAGATTTCATTTAAACAGAACAGATTGTGGAAAAAGAGAGGAATCAGGAAGCACTGCCATTAATTCAGTTTCAGGAAGTATCTACCTTAGGTAGCTCTTCAGGAAGTGTATAACAAAGGTAACTCTTCAGGAAGTATTTAACCAAGGTAACTCTTCAGGAAGTATACATGGCAAAGGTAACTCTTCAGGAAGTGTATAACAAAGGTAACTCTTCAGGAAGTGTATAACAAAGGTAACTCTTTATGAACTGTATAACAAAGGTAACTCTTCAGGAAGTATATATGACAAAGGTAACTCCGGGCATCTTTTTCCACAATGCTTTCCTGTTCACACTGGATCAGCTCAAATGCCAACTGCCGCCTTTACCTTGCTTGTTACTAAAGACAGGGGTCCCTGTTTGCACAGGGTGGTCACTCCTTGACCACAAGGGAGATGTCTTCAGTCTTTTAGTCGGTATAGAATATTGAAGGTCCAAGAGTTTCATTTCAGAGTTTCGTTCCAGGATAATGTAAAGTCCTGGGGACACAGCTCCTATCTTTATACTAAGAAAATGGGCTGGATTACCCACTAGGTCCCTCCTATGGGTGCACCTGGGAAGGGGGTGGTTACACCCCTTTCCCTTTGTCCAGTATCGTGCCAGAGCGGGGCTGGAGTGCCCCAGCAACTGGTTTGAACCGGGCTATGCATGGAGCATCTTGTGTGCCCCAGGCAGTGTCTGGAAAAGCATTGTTCCATTCAACCCACCCTGCCCCAATACACTACAGCCTGTCTGGGGAGGTGCTGGTACCTCCCTCGACAGGAAACCCATTATCCAGGCCTCCCTTGCTGGAGTTTCATCCAGCAGCAGGAGTTCAGACTCGTGTCTGTGTCAGCAGCATCCATTTTGTGATGCTGAAGCTCTATTTAACTTTAACCGGGTAAAGCAGTAACATACATGTCTTTTCCCTCTAGAAGGGTGGAATGCTACCCCCGCTGCCAGAATTGGTGGGGGGGGGGGGTAGTATTCCAAAGTGTTTGACACCTTCCACCACATGTTTTGATAAAGCCACACCAAAATTAGCATTTAACCATGAGGATTATAATGCACTTAAGAGTATATGCACTGTGGAGAAGTGTGGCTCAACGGTTAGAGGCGGCAGACCCGGAGGCTGAGGTCGGCCCGGGAACAGGGTTTAATTCCCGAAGCGGCCGGGTGCAGAACAAATGTCAGCGGGCCCGATAAATCTCGCCTCGTGCCACTCTAACCATGGGGTCCCACGCTGCAACTCTGGGCAATAGCTTGCTTAATCTCCACTCCGGCCCCATCACCGCCAGGGATGCCTGGCTTCACCTTGGGGATGCCCAGTAAAGGGACCAGTAAAGGGACCATCTCACAGGGAAAGCCAGGACGGGTTCCCCAGTGGTACAGCGCTGGGATGCTCCAGGGTAACCACGCGCTTTACAAATCCAACATTCATTCATTCATTCATTCATATGGTATGGCTATATCATAGAACAGCTGTAAGGACATGGTTCTGAAAGCTGCAGAGGGGCTCAGCTCATGCTAGGGCACCCTCCCACATAAAACCAAGCACTCTGCCTTGAGGATTGTCGAGGCCTACCATGGGAGTGACTTAGAGGTGCATATGTGTCTATATATAAAGGTAGATATAGGTATACTATATCTAAGTAAGGGGTGATTACACCACTTTACTCAAGCTGAGTGATCAGCCTGTGATGTTAGTTTGGATGGCCAGACAGGGGTGGCATAATACATGCTTCAGCCCATGCTAGGCCTTGGATGCACCTATGCCCTGGGTACCTATGGTACACTACACAGGGGCTCACAGAGGTGACCCAATACCCAATCTGGTATGTACCTAAAGTACATGGAGTCCATTTTATAGGGAGAGCAGATAGCCTGGGGCCCTAAATAGCAGGATCCCAGGCCAACTAAGTCGAAAACCAGCAAAACACAAGGCAAAAAGTTGGGGTAACCATATAGTCAGATATCCACTTTCCTACACCCAGTGTCTTCTCAGTGTTGGAAATTATCAATTTTATTAACAGCACAATATTAACTCACCACTGCTGTGGCTTGCAGTCATAATGCCATTATGAACGGACTAAATTGTGTGCCAGAATGCCTGTGAATAGTTTAGCAAGAATGTTTGGGAGGGAGATTGGTCTCATGTTGAGCAGGCCTAGGGGGTTTGCCAGGGCCTGTGAATAACTGTTATTACTGTTTCTCTCTTGGTGTCAGTGGGCTTGTCTGTGTCCTCAGCTCTTTCAACAATGTTTGAAAACAAAACTAGTCAGATGATAGCTGCCAGGTGTACATGTTTTGCACGTGCAGAATCACACACTAGTAACTGTAGTGCATGCATGATTCACCTTGTCAGTTTGTGAGCAAGTGAGCATTCACAGACCCCAATCTGACTATTTCTGACACTGGAAACAGTTTGAGTTTCACTTCAACAAAATGCTGGAGTAACTCTCTTTCCAGGGTAGGAAGAGAAATGGATCACCCTCTAAACGTGGTGGCGAGTAGTGCTATACGGTACATAGCACCATTTATCTGGGGGAAACTGGGGAAATGGTACAATGCACTGGGAAAATGGCATGTGATGACAATGTGACATGACATTATCACCAAACCTGCTTTTACACTTTTTGGAGCTGTCTGTGTTCAGTTTATCAAGGCCCAGGGTTTAGTTTCAAATCAAGAGATAGTGCAGGATTAGACTAATTATAATGTCATAGATACCAACAAATGCCTTACACATGCCTTTACCACGTAACACCTTTACCACACAAGTCTTTACCATGAATATGCCTTGACCATGCATAATGAAGGATTTACAAAAATGGCCCTGCCAGTAAAGGGTGGGTGCTCGTGAGCCCATCCAGGGCACCCACATGATAAATATTGAGGGCCCCCAAAGTCCCCATGACGCCAGCGGGACCCAGTATTGTTCCTACCCGTAGAGAGCAGCTTAAAACCCTGCGCTCTACGGGTAGGAACAATCTTTTCATGTGTTTCTCTGCCCGCGTTATAAGCTGTGCATTGTGGATAGAAGAGCCCAGCTCAGCCCCCAAGGGGCCCCCGGAAAGAAGAGCCCAGCTCAGCCCCAGGGGCCCTGGATAGAAGAGCCCAGTTCAGCCCCAGGGGCCGCCGGATAGAAGAGCCCAGCTCAGCCCCAGGGGCCGCCGGATAGAAAAGCCCAGCTCAGCCCAAGGGGCCCCAGATAGAAGAGCCCAGCTCAGCCTCAGGGCCCCCAGATAGAAGAGCCCAGGACAGCCCCCAGGGCCCCCGGATAGAAGAGCCCAGTTCAGCCCCAGGGGCCCCGGATAGAAGAGCCCTGCTCGGCCCCAAGACCCCCGGATAGAAGAGCCCAGCTCAGTCCCAGGGGCCCCGGACAGAAGAGCCCAACTCAGCCCCCGTGGCCCCAGATAGAAGAGCCCAGTTCAGCCCCTGAGTCCCCGGATTCAAGAGGAGCTCAGCCTCAGGGGACCCCGGATAGAAGAGCCCAGCTCAGCCCTAGGGCCCCTGGATAGAGGAGCCCAGCTCTGCCCCGGGGGCCCCCAGTTAGAAGAGCCCATCTCAGCCCCTGGTTTCATAGATAGAAGAGTTCAGCTCAGCCCCAGGGGTCCTGGATAGAAGAGTCCAGCTCATTCCCAAGGGCCCCTGGATAGAGGAGCCAAGCTACGCCCCAGGGGCCCCCAGATAGAAGAGCCCAGCTTAGCACCAAAGTCCCCCAGATAGAAGAGCCCAGCTCAGCCCCTAGGGCCCCCGGACAGAAGAGCCCAGCTCAGCCCCAAAGGGCCCCCAGATAGAAGAGCTCAGCTCAGCCCCAGGGGCCCCTGGATAGAGGAGCCCAGCTTCACCCCAGGGGCCCCCAGATAGATGAGCCCAGCTCTGCCCCAGGGACCCCAGATTGAAGAGCCCAGCTCAGCCCAAGGGGCCCCGGATAGAAGAGCCCAGCTCAGCCCCAGGATAGAAGAGCCCAGCTCAGCCCCCAAGGGGCCCCCGGATAGAAAAACCCAGCTCAGCCCCAGGGGCCCCTGGATAGAGGAGCCCAGCTCAGCTCCAGGGGCCCCGGATATAAGAGCCCAGCTCAGCCCCAGGGGCCCCCAGATAGAGGAGCCCAGCTCAGCCCCAGGGGCACCGGATAGAAGAACCAAGCTCAGCCCCAGGGCCCCCCGGATAGAAGAGCATAGCTTAGCCCCAGGGGCCCCGAATAGAGGAGCCCAGCCCCCCCAGAGGCCCCCGGATAGAAGAGCCTAGTTCAGCCACTAGGGCCCCCGGATTGAATAGCCCAGCTCAGCCCCAGGGGCCCCTGATAGAAGAGCCCAGCTCAGCCCCAGGGGCCCCCAGATAGAAGAGCCCAGCTCAGCCCCTAAGCCCCCGGATAGAAGAGTATAGCTCAGGCCCAGGGCCCCCCGGATAGAAGAGCCCAGCTCAGCCCCAAGGGCCCCCGGAGAGAAGAGGATAGCTCAGCCCCAGGGGCCCCCGGATAGAAGAGCCCAGGGGTCATGAATAGGAGAGCCCAGCTCAGCAACGGATAGAAGAGTCCAGCCCTCCCAGGGGCCCCCGGAGAGAATAGACCAGCTCAGCCCCAGGGGCCCTAGATAGAAAAGCCCAGCTCAGCCCCAGGATTGAAGAGCCCAGCTCAGCCCACAAGGGGCACCCGGATAGAAGAGCCCAGCTCAGCCCCAGGGGCCCCGGATAGAAGAGCCCAGCTCAGCCCCAGGGGCCGCCGGATAGAAAAGCCCAGCTCAGCCCAAGGGGCCCCAGATAGAAGAGCCCAGCTCAGCCTCAGGGCCCCCGGATAGAAGAGCCCAGCACAGCCCCCAGGGCCCCCGGATAGAAGAACCCAGCTCAGCCACAGGGGCCCCAGATAGAAGGTCCCAGCTCAGCCCGGCTCCTGCAGAGATTCCCTCCAGGATTATTCAGTCTATTTCTACAAACACAGCAGAAAGTGCTGACAATTTCCTACCTGAGCAGAGACCTGTGCAGACATGTCCAGGCTCTCTCCCCCTCCTAGGGCTGGGGGGAGAGGGGGGGGGGGGCAGGTCAGGGTCTGGGGGTGGTAAATCTGGGCTTTGAGGGGGGTCTGCAGATGAAGGTAACTGCACAGACAGACAGGGCTCCTTCCTCCTCTGCTGCAGGCTGCAAACACCAGGAGAGGCCGAAAGTGATGTCACCGCAGCTGCTGGTGCTGTCTCTGCCGCCACTGACCAGGAAGAGGAAACTCTTCTCCCTTTCAGCCAATGTGCAGCTCAGTGGGTTTCATCAGCAGGCAAGGAGCGCCCTCAGGTGGCCGCTGACGGAACCGCCGCCTCCAGTCTTCAAGAGGGAATTGGAAATAGCCTGAATTTCATTAATTATATGCAAATGTAAGAAAACTGCTAGAATTAATCGAAGAGCACACCTCAGCCCCAGGGGCCTCTGGATAGAGGAGCCCAGCACAGCTCCAGGGGACCCCGGATAGAAGAGCCCAGCTCAGCCCCAGGGGCCCCTGGATAGAGGAGCCCAGCTCAGCACCAGGGGCCCCAGATAGAAGAGCCCAGCTCAGCCCCAGAGGCCCCCGGATAGAAGAGCCCAGCTAAGCCCCAAAGGGCCCCTGGATAGAAGAGCCCAGCTCAGCCCCAGGGGCCCCTGGATAGAGGAGCCCAGCTCAGACCCAGGGGCCCCTCGGATACAAGAGACAAACTCAGCCCCTGGGGCCACCGGATAGAAGAGCCCTGCTCAGCCCCAGGGGCCCCGGATAGAAGAGCCTAGCTCAGCCCAAGGGGCCCCCGGATAGAAGAGCCCTGCTCAGCCCCAGGGGCCCCGTATAGAAGAGCCTAGCTCAGCCCCAGGGGCCCCCGGATAGAAGAGCCCTGCTCAGCCCCAAGGGCCCCCCGGATACAAGAGCCCAGCTCAGCACCAGGGGCCACCGGATAGAAGAGCCCAGCTCTGCCCCACAGGCCCCTGGATAGAAGAGCCCAACTCAGCCCCAGGGGCCCCTCGGATACAAGAGCCCGGCTCAGCCCCTGGGGCCACCGGATAGAAGAGCCCGGCTCAGCCCCAGGGGCCCCCGGATAGAAGAGCCCTGCTCAGCCCCAGGGGCCCCGGATAGAAGAGCCTAGCTCAGCCCCAGGGCCCCCCCGGATAGAAGAGCCCTGCTCAGCCCCAGGGGCCCCCCGGATACAAGAGCCCAGCTCAGCCCCAGAGGCCACCGGATAGAACAGCCCAGCTCTGCCCCACGGGCCCCTGGATAGAAGAGCACAGCTCAGCCCCAGGGGCCCCTCGGATACAAGAGCCCGGCTCAGCCCCTGGGGCCACCGGATAGAAGAGCCCTGCTCAGTCCCAGGGGCCCCGGATAGAAGAGCCCAGCTCAGCCCCAAGGGCCCCTGGATAGAGGAGCCCAGCTCAGCCCCAGGGGCCCCAGATAGAAGAGCCCAGGTCAGCTCCAGAGGCCCCCGGATAGAAGAGCCCAGCTAAGCCCCAAAGGACCCCTGGATAAAAGAGCCCAGCTCAGCCCCAGGGGCCCCTGGATAGAGGAGCCCAGCTCAGACCCAGGGGCCCCAGATAGAAGAGCACAGCTCAGCCCCAGAGGCCCCTGGATAGAGGAGCCCAGCACAGCTCCAGGGGCCCTCGGGTAGAAGAGCCCAGCTCAGCCCCAGGGGCCCCCGGATAGAAGAGCCCAGCTCAGTCCCAGCGGCCCCCGGATAGAAGAGCCCAGCTCAGCCCCAGGGGCCCCTCGGATACAAGAGCCCGGCTCAGCCCCTGGGGCCACCGGATAGAAGAGCCCTGCTCAGCCCCAGGGACCCCGGATAGAAGAGCCTAGCTCAGCCCCAGGGGCCCCTGGATAGAAGAGCCCTGCTCAGCCCCAGGGGCCCCGGATAGAAGAGCCCTGCTCAGCCCCAGGGACCCCGGATAGAAGAGCCTAGCTCAGCCCCAGGGGCCCCTGGATAGAAGAGCCCTGCTCAGCCCCAGGGGCCCCGGATAGAAGAGCCCTGCTCAGCGACAGGGGCCCCGGGTAGAAGAGCCTAGCTCAGCCCCAGGGGCCACCGGATAGAAGAGCCCAGATCTGCCCCACGGGCCCCTGGATAGAAGAGCCCAGCTCAGCCCAAGGGGCCCCTCGGATACAAGAGCCCGGCTCAGCCCCTGGGGCCACTGGATAGAAGAGCCCTGCTCAGCCCCAGGGGCCCCGGATAGAAGAGCCTAGCTCAGCCCCAGGGGCCCCCGGATAGAAGAGCCCTGCTCAGCCCAGGGGCCCCGGATAGAAGAGCCTAGCTCAGCCCCAGGGCCCCCCCGCATAGAAGAGCCCTGCTCAGCCCCAGGGCACCCCCGGATACAAGAGCCCAGCTCAGCCCCAGGGGCCACTGTATAGAAGAGCCCAGCTCTGCCCCACGGGCCCCTGGATAGAAGAGCCCAGCTGAGCCCCAGGGGCCCCTCGGATACAAGAGCCCGGCTCAGCCCCTGGGGCCACCGGATAGAAGAGCCCTGCTCAGCCCCAGGGGCCCTGGATGGAAGAGCCTAGCTCAGCCCCAGGGGGCCCCTGGATAGAGGAGATCAGCTTAGCCCCAGGGGCCCCGGATCGAAGAGCACACCTCAGCCCCAGGGGCCCCTGGATAGAAGAGCCTAGCTCAGCCCCAGGAGCCCAAGATAGAAGTGCCCAGCGCAGCCCCAGGGGCCCCAGATAGAAGAGCCCAGCTCAACCCCAGGGCCCTGAATAGAAGAGCCCAGCTCAGCCCCAGGGGTCCCGGATAGAAGAGCCGAGCTCAGTCCCTGGGGCCCTTGGATAGAAGAGCCCAGCTCAGCCCCAGGGCCCCTGGATAGAAGAGCCCAGCTCAGCCCCAGGGCCCTGGATAGAAGAGCCCAGCTCAGTGCCAAGAGTCACGTATAGAAGAGCCCAGCTCAGCCCCAGGGGTCCTGGATAGAAGAGCCCAGCTCAGCCCCAAGGGCCCCTGGATAGAAGAGCCCAGTTCCGCCCCAGGGGCCCCCCGATAGAAGAGCCCAGCTCAGCCCCAGAAGCCCCCGGATAGAAGAGCCCATCTCAGCCCCAGGGGCCCCGGATAGAAGAGCCCAGCTCAGCCCCAAAGGGCCCCTGGATATAAGAGCCCAGCTCAGCCCCAGGGGCCCCTGGATAGAGGAGCTCAGCTCAGCCCCAGGGGCCCCGGATCGAAGAGAACACCTCAGCCCCAGGGGCCTCTGGATAGAGGAGCCCAGCTCAGCTCCAGGGGACCCCAGATAGAAGATCCCAGCTCAGCCCCAAGGGCCCCTGGATAGAGGAGCCCAGCTCAGCCCCAGGGGCCCCAGATAGAAGAGCCCATCTCAGCCCCAGGGGCCCCCGGATGGAAGAGCCTAGCTCAGCCCCAGGGGCCCCTGGATAGAGGAGATCAGCTCAGCCCCAGGGGCCCCGGATCGAAGAGCACACCTCAGCCCCAGGGGCCCCTGGATAGAAGAGCCTAGCTCAGCCCCAAGAGCCCCAGATAGAAGTGCCCAGCGCAGCCCCAGGGGCCCCAGATAGAAGAGCCCAGCTCAACCCCAGGGCCCTGAATAGAAGAGCCCAGCTCAGCCCCAGGGGTCCCGGATAGAAGAGCCCAGCTCAGTCCCTGGGGCCCCTGGATAGAAGAGCCCAGCTCAGCCCCAGGGCCCCTGGATAGAAAAGCCCAGCTCAGCCCCAGGGGTCCTGGATAGAAGAGCCCAGCTCAGCCCCAGGGGTCCTGGATAGAAGAGCCCAGCTCAGCCCCAGGAGTCCCGTATAGAAGAGCCCAGCTCAACCCCTGGGGCCCCTGGATAGAAGAGTCCAGCTCAGCCCCAGGGCCCCTGTATAGAAGAGCCCAGCTCAGCCCCAGGGGCCCCAGATAGAGGAGCCCAGCTCAACCCCAGGGCCCTGGATAGAAGAGCCCAGCTCAGCCCCAGGGGTCCCGGATAGAAGATCCCAGCTCAGCCCTACGGTACCTGGATAGAAGAGCCCAGCTCAGCCCCAAGGGTCCTGGATAGAAGAGCCCAACTCAGCCCCAAGGGCCCCTGGATAGAAGAGCCCAGTTCCGCCCCAGGGGCCCCCCGATAGAAGAGCCCAGCTCAGCCCCAGAGGCCCCCGGATAGAAGAGCCCATCTCAGCCCCAGGGGACCCCAGATAGAAGATCCCAGCTCAGCCCCAAGGGCCCCTGGATAGAGGAGCCCAGCTCAGCCCCAGGGACCCCAGATAGAAGAGCCCATCTCAGCCCCAGGGGCCCCCGGATAGAAGAGCCCAGCTAAGACCCAAAGGGCCCCTGGATAGAATAGCCCAGCTCAGCCCCAGGGGCCCCTGGATAGAGGAGCCCAGCTCAGACCCAGGGGCCCCAGATAGAAGAGCACAGCTCAGCCCCAGGGGCCCCTGGATAAAGGAGCCCAGTTCAGCTCCAGGGGCCCTCAGATAGAAGAGCCCAACTCAGCCCCAGGGGCCCCCGGATAGAAGAGCCCACCTCAGCCCCAGCTGCCCCTGGATAGAAGAGCCCAGCTCAGCCCCAGGGGCCCCTCGGATACAAAAGCCCGGCTCTGCCCCTGGGGCCACCGGATAGAAGAGCCCTGCTCAGCCCCAGGGGTCCCGGATAGAATAGCCTATCTCAGCCCCAGGGGCCCCTGGATAGAGGAGCTCAGCTCAGCCCCAGGGGCCCCGGATCGAAGAGCACACCTCAGCCCCAGGGGTTTCTGGATAGAGGAGCCCAGCTCAGCTCCAGGGGACCCCGGCTAGAAGAGCCCAGCTCAGCCCCAGGGGCCCCTGGATAGAGGAGCCCAGCTCAGCACCAGGGGCCCCAGATAGAAGAGCCTAGCTCAGCCCCTGGGACCCCCCGGATAGAAGAGCCCTGCTCAGCCCCAGGGGCCCCCCGGATACAAGAGCCCAGCTCAGCCCCAGAGGCCCCCGGATAGAAGAGCCCATCTCAGCCCCAGGGGCCCCCGGATAGAGGAGCTCAGCTCAACCCCAGGGCCCTGAATAGAAGAGCCCAGCTCAGCCCCAGGGGTCTCGGATAGAAGAGCCCAGCTCAGTCCCTGGGGCCCCTGGATAGAAGAGCCCAGCTCAGCCCCAGGGCCCCTGGATAGAAGAGCCCAGCTCAGCCCCAGGGGTCCTGGATAGAAGAGCCCAGCTCAGCCCCAAGGGCCCCTGGATAGAAGAGCCCAGTTCCGCCCCAGGGCCCCCCCGATAGAAGAGCCCAGCTCAGCCCCAGAAGCCCCCGGATAGAAGAGCCCATCTCAGCCCCAGGGGCCCCGGATAGAAGAGCCCAGCTCAGCCCCAAAGGGCCCCTGGATAGAAGAGCCCAGCTCAGCCCCAGGGGCCCCTGGATAGAGGAGCTCAGCTCAGCCCCAGGGGCCCCGGATCGAAGAGAACACCTCAGCCCCAGGGGCCTCTGGATAGAGGAGCCCAGCTCAGCTCCAGGGCACCCCAGATAGAAGATCCCAGCTCAGCCCCAAGGGCCCCTGGATAGAGGAGCCCAGCTCAGCCCCAGGGGCCCCAGATAGAAGAGCCCATCTCAGCCCTAGGGGCCCCCGGATGGAAGAGCCTAGCTCAGCCCCAGGGGACCCTGGATAGAGGAGATCAGGTCAGCCCCAGGGGCCCCGGATCGAAGAGCACACCTCAGCCCCAGGGGCCCCTGGATAGAAGAGCCTAGCTCAGCCCCAGGAGCCCCAGATAGAAGTGCCCAGCGCAGCCCCAGGGGCCCCAGATAGAGGAGCCCAGCTCAACCCCAGGGCCCTGAATAGAAGAGCCCAGCTCAGCCCCAGGGGTCCCGGATAGAAGAGCCCAGCTCAGTCCCTGGGGCCCCTGGATAGAAGAGCCCAGCTCAGCCCCAGGGCCCCTGGATAGAAAAGCCCAGCTCAGCCCCAGGGGTCCTGGATAGAAGAGCCCAGCTCAGCCCCAGGGCCCTGGATAGAAGAGCCCAGCTCAGCCCCAGGAGTCCCGTATAGAAGAGCCCAGCTCAACCACTGGGGCCCCTGGATAGAAGAGTCCAGCTCAGCCCCAGGGCCCCTGTATAGAAGAGCCCAGCTCAGCCCCAGGGGCCCCAGATAGAGGAGCCTAGCTCAACCCCAGGGCCCTGGATAGAAGAGCCCAGCTCAGCCCCAGGGGTCCCGGATAGAAGAGCCCAGCTCAGCCCTACGGTCCCTGGATAGAAGAGCCCAGCTCAGCTCCAAGGGTCCTGGATAGAAGAGCCCAACTCAGCCCCAGGGGCCCCTGGATAGAGGAGCCCAGCTCAGACCCAGGGGCCCCAGATAGAAGAGCACAGCTCAGCCCCAGGGGCCCCTGGATAAAGGAGCCCAGTTCAGCTCCAGGGGCCCTCGGATAGAAGAGCCCAACTCAGCCCCAGGGGCCCCCGGATAGAAGAGCCCACCTCAGCCCCAGCTGCCCCTGGATAGAAGAGCCCAGCTCAGCCCCAGGGGCCCCTCGGATACAAAAGCCCGGCTCTGCCCCTGGGGCCACCGGATAGAAGAGCCCTGCTCAGCCCCAGGGGTCCCGGATAGAATAGCCTATCTCAGCCCCAGGGGCCCCTGGATAGAGGAGCTCAGCTCAGCCCCAGGGGCCCCGGATCGAAGAGCACACCTCAGCCCCAGGGGTTTCTGGATAGAGGAGCCCAGCTCAGCTCCAGGGGACCCCGGATAGAAGAGCCCAGCTCAGCCCCAGGGGCCCCTGGATAGAGGAGCCCAGCTCAGCACCAGGGGCCCCAGATAGAAGAGCCTAGCTCAGCCCCTGGGACCCCCCGGATAGAAGAGCCCTGCTCAGCCCCAGGGGCCCCCCGGATACAAGAGCCCAGCTCAGCCCCAGAGGCCCCCGGATAGAAGAGCCCATCTCAGCCCCAGGGGCCCCCGGATAGAGGAGCTCAGCTCAACCCCAGGGCCCTGAATAGAAGAGCCCAGCTCAGCCCCAGGGGTCTCGGATAGAAGAGCCCAGCTCAGTCCCTGGGGCCCCTGGATAGAAGAGCCCAGCTCAGCCCCAGGGCCCCTGGATAGAAGAGCCCAGCTCAGCCCCAGGGCCCTGGATAGAAGAGCCCAGCTCAGCCCCAAGAGTCCCGTATAGAAGAGCCCAGCTCAGCCCCAGGGGTCCTGGATAGAAGAGCCCAGCTCAGCCCCAAGGGCCCCTGGATAGAAGAGCCCAGTTCCGCCCCAGGGGCCCCCCGATAGAAGAGCCCAGCTCAGCCCCAGAAGCCCCCGGATAGAAGAGCCCATATCAGCCCCAGGGGCCCCGGATAGAAGAGCCCAGCTCAGCCCCAAAGGGCCCCTGGATAGAAGAGCCCAGCTCAGCCCCAGGGGCCCCTGGATAGAGGAGCTCAGCTCAGCCCCAGGGGCCCCGGATCGAAGAGAACACCTCAGCCCCAGGGGCCTCTGGATAGAGGAGCCCAGCTCAGCTCCAGGGCACCCCAGATGGAAGATCCCAGCTCAGCCCCAAGGGCCCCTGGATAGAGGAGCCCAGCTCAGCCCCAGGGGCCCCAGATAGAAGAGCCCATCTCAGCCCTAGGGGCCCCCGGATGGAAGAGCCTAGCTCAGCCCCAGGGGACCCTGGATAGAGGAGATCAGGTCAGCCCCAGGGGCCCCGGATCGAAGAGCACACCTCAGCCCCAGGGGCCCCTGGATAGAAGAGCCTAGCTCAGCCCCAGGAGCACCAGATAGAAGTGCCCAGCGCAGCCCCAGGGGCCCCAGATAGAGGAGCCCAGCTCAACCCCAGGGCCCTGAATAGAAGAGCCCAGCTCAGCCCCAGGGGTCCCGGATAGAAGAGCCCAGCTCAGTCCCTGGGGCCCCTGGATAGAAGAGCCCAGCTCAGCCCCAGGGCCCCTGGATAGAAAAGCCCAGCTCAGCCCCAGGGGTCCTGGATAGAAGAGCCCAGCTCAGCCCCAGGGCCCTGGATAGAAGAGCCCAGCTCAGCCCCAGGAGTCCCGTATAGAAGAGCCCAGCTCAACCACTGGGGCCCCTGGATAGAAGAGTCCAGCTCAGCCCCAGGGCCCCTGTATAGAAGAGCCCAGCTCAGCCCCAGGGGCCCCAGATAGAGGAGCCTAGCTCAACCCCAGGGCCCTGGATAGAAGAGCCCAGCTCAGCCCCAGGGGTCCCGGATAGAAGAGCCCAGCTCAGCCCTACGGTCCCTGGATAGAAGAGCCCAGCTCAGCTCCAAGGGTCCTGGATAGAAGAGCCCAACTCAGCCCCAAGGGCCCCTGGATAGAAGAGCCCAGTTCCGCCCCAGGGGCCCCCCGATAGAAGAGCCCAGCTCAGCCCCAGAGGCCCCCGGATAGAAGAGCCCATCTCAGCCCCAGGGGCCCCCAGATAGAAGAGCCAAGCTCAGCCCCAAAGGGCCCCTGGATAGAAGAGCCCAGTTCAGCCCCAGGGGCCCCTGGATAGAGGAGCTCAGCTCAGCCCCAGGGGCCCCGGATCAAGAGAACACCTCAGCCCCAGGGGCCTCTGGATAAAGGAGCCCAGTTCAGCTCCAGGGGCCCTCGGATAGAAGAGCCCAGCTCAGCCCCAGGGGCCCCCGGATAGAAGAGCCCACCTCAGCCCCAGCTGCCCCTGGATAGAAGAGCCCAGCTCAGCCCCAGGGCCCCCTCGGATACAAGAGCCCGGCTCTGCCCCTGGGGCCACCGGATAGAAGAGCCCTGCTCAGCCCCAGGGGCCCCGGATAGAGGAGCTCAGCTCAGCCCCAGGGGCCCCGGATCGAAGAGCACACCTCAGCCCCAGGGGCTTCTGGATAGAGGAGCCCAGCTCAGCTCCAGGGGACCCCGGATAGAAGAGCCCAGCTCAGCCCCAGGGGCCCCTGGATAGAGGAGCCCAGCTCAGCACCAGGGGCCCCAGATGGAAGAGCCTAGCTCAGCCCCAGGGACCCCCCGGATAGAAGAGCCCTGCTCAGCCCCAGGGGCCCCCCGGATACAAGAGCCCAGCTCAGCCCCAGAGGCCCCCGGATAGAAGAGCCCATCTCAGCCCCAGGGGCCCCCGGATAGAGGAGCTCAGCTCAGCCCCAGGGGCCCCCGGATCGAAGAGAACACCTCAGCCCCAGGGGCCTCTGGATAGAGGAGCCCAGCTCAGCTCCAGGGGACCCCAGATAGAAGATCCCAGCTCAGCCCCAAGGGCCCCTGGATAGAGGAGCCCAGCTCAGCCCCAGGGACCCCAGATAGAAGAGTCCATCCCAGCCCCAGGGGCCCCCGGATAGAAGAGCCCAGCTAAGACCCAAAGGGCCCCTGGATAGAAGAGCCCAGCTCAGCCCCAAGGGCCCCTGGATAGAGGAGCCCAGCTCAGCCCCAGGGACCCCAGATAGAAGAGTCCATCCCAGCCCCAGGGGCCCCCGGATAGAAGAGCCCAGCTAAGACCCAAAGGGCCCCTGGATAGAAGAGCCCAGCTCAGCCCCAGGGGCCCCTGGATAGAAGAGCCCAACTCAGCCCCAGGGGCCCCTCGGATACAAGAGCCCGGCTCAGCCCCTGGGGCCACCGGATGGAAGAGCCCTGCTCAGCCCCAGGGGCCCCGGATAGAAGAGCCTAGCTCAGCCCCAGGGGCCCCCGGATAGAAGAGCCCTGCTCAGCCCCAGGGGCCCCGGATAGAAGAGCCTAGCTCAGCCCCAGGGGCCCCCCGGATAGAAGAGCCCTGCTCAGCCCCAGGGGCCCCCCGGATACAAGAGCCCAGCTCAGCCCCAGAGGCCACCGGATAGAACAGCCCAGCTCTGCCCCACGGGCCCCTGGTTAGAAGAGCCCAGCTCAGCCCCAGGGGCCCCTCGGATACAAGAGCCCTGCTCAGCCCCAGGGGCCCCGGATAGAAGAGCCTAGCTCAGCCCCAGGGGACCCTGGATAGAGGAGCTCAGCTCAGCCCCAGGGGCCCCGGATCGCAGAGCACACCTCAGCCCCAGGGGCCTCTGGATAGAGGAGCCCAGCTCAGCTCCAGGGGACCCCGGATAGAAGAGCCAAGCTCAGCCCCAAGGGCCCCTTGATAGAGGAGCCCAGCTCAGCCCCAGGGGCCCCAGATAGAAGAGCCCAGCTCAGCCCCAGAGGCCCCCGGATAGAAGAGCCCAGCTAAGCCCCAAAGGGCCCTTGGATAAAAGAGCCCAGCTCAGCCCCAAGGGCCCCTGGATAGAGGAGCCCAGCTCAGACTCAGGGGCCCCAGATAGAAGAGCACAGCTCAGCCCCAGGGGCCCCTGGATAGAGGAGCCCAGCTCAGCCCCAGGGGCCCCGGATCGAAGAGCACACCTCAGCCCCAGGGGCCCCTGGATAGAAGAGCCTAGCTCAGCCCCAGGAGCCCCAGATAGAAGTGCCCAGCGCAGCCCCAGGGACCCCTGGATAGAGGAGCCCAGCTCAGCCCCAGGGGCCCCGGATCGAAGAGCACACCTCAGCCCCAGGGGCCCCTGGATAGAAGAGCCTAGCTCAGCCCCAGGGGCCCCTGGATAGAGGAGCTCAGCTCAGCCCTAGGGGCCTCTGGATAGAGGAGCCCAGCTCAGCTCCAGAGGACCCCGGATAGAAGAGCCCAGCTCAGCCCCAGGGGCCCCTGGATAGAGGAGGCCAGCTCAGCACCAGGGGCCCCAGATAGAAGAGCCCAGCTCAGCCCCAGAGGCCCTCGGATACAAGAGCCCGGCTCAGCCCCTGGGGCCACCGGATAGAAGAGCCCTACTCAGCCCCAGCGGCCCCGGATAGAAGAGCCTAGCTCAGCCCCAGGGGCCCCCAGATAGAAGAGCCCTGCTCAGCCCGAGGGGCCCCGTATAGAAGAGCCTAGCTCAGCCCCAGGGGCCCCCGGATAGAAGAGCCCTGCTCAGCCCCAGGGCCCCCCCGGATACAAGAGCCCAGCTCAGCACCAGGGGCCACCAGATAGAAGAGCCCAGCTCTGCCCCACTGGCCCCTGGATAGAAGAGCCCAACTCAGCCCCAGGGGCCCCTCGGATACAAGAGCCCGGCTCAGCCCCTGGGGCCACCGGATAGAAGAGCCCTGCTCAGCCCCAGGGGCCCCGGATAGAAGAGCCTAGCTCAGCCCCAGGGGCCCCCCAGATAGAAGAGCCCTGCTCAGCCCCAGGGGCCCCCCGGATACAAGAGCCCAGCTCAGCCCCAGAGGCCACCGGATAGAACAGCCCAGCTCTGCCCCACGGGCCCCTGGATAGAAGAGCCCAGCTCAGCCCCAGGGGCCCCTCGGATACTAGAGCCCTGCTCAGCCCCAGGGGCCCCTGGATAGAGGAGCTCAGCTCAGCCCCAGGGGCCCCGGATCGAAGAGCACACCTTAGCCCAAGGGGCCTCTGGATAGAGGAGCCCAGCTCAGCTCCAGGGGACCCCAGATAGAAGAGCCAAGCTCAGCCCCAAGGGCCCCTGGATAGAGGAGCCCAGCTCAGCCCCAGGGGCCCCAGATAGAAGAGCCCAGCTCAGCCCCAGAGGCCCCCAGATAGAAGAGCCCAGTTAAGCCCCAAAGGGCCCCTGGATAAAAGAGCCCAGCTCAGCCCCAGGGGCCCCTGTATAGAGGAGCCCAGCTCAGACCCAGGGGCCCCAGATAGAAGAGCACAGCTCAGCCCCAGGGGCCCCTGGATAGAGGAGCCCAGCTCAGCTCCAGGGGCCCTCGGATAGAAGAGCCCAGCTCAGCCCCAGGGGCCCACGGATAGAAGAGCCCAGCTCAGTCCCAGCGGCCCCCGGATAGAAGAGCCCAGCTCAGCCCCAGGGGCCCCTCGGATACAAGAGCCCGGCTCAGCCCCAGGGGCCCACGGATAGAAGAGCCCAGCTCAGTCCCAGCGGCCCCCGGATAGAAGAGCCCAGCTCAGCCCCAGGGGCCCCTCGGATACAAGAGCCCGGCTCAGCCCCTGGGGCCACCGGATAGAAGAGCCCTGCTCAGCCCCAGGGACCCCGGATAGAAGAGCCTAGCTCAGCCCCAGGGGCCCCTGGATAGAAGAGCCCTGCTCATCCTCAGGGGCCCCGGATAGAAGAGCCCTGCTCAGCCCCAGGGACCCCGGATAGAAGAGCCTAGCTCAGCCCCAGGGGCCCCTGGATAGAAGAGCCCTGCTCAGCCCCAGGGACCCCGGATAGAAGAGCCCTGCTCAGCCCCAGGGGCCCCGGATAGAAGAGCCTAGCTCAGCCCCAGGGGCCACCGGATAGAAGAGCCCAGCTCTGCCCCATGGGCCCCTGGATAGAAGAGCCCAGCTCAGCCCAAAGGGCCCCTCGGATACAAGAGCCCGGCTCAGCCCCTGGGGCCACCGGATAGAAGAGCCTAGCTCAGCCCCAGGGGCCCACCGGATAGAAGAGCCCTGCTCAGCCCCAGGGCCCCCCGGATAGAAGAGCCCTGCTCAGCCCCAGGGGCCCCCCGGATAGAAGAGCCCTGCTCAGCCCCACGGGCCCCTGGATAGAAGAGCCCAGCTGAGCCCCAGGGGCCCCTTGGATACAAGAGCCCGGCTCAGCCCCTGGGGCCATCGGATAGAAGCGCCCTGCTCAGCCCCAGGGGCCCCGAATAGAAGAGCCTAGCTCATCCCAGGGGCCCCTGAATAGAGGAGATCAGCTCAGCCCCATGGGCCCCGGATCGAAGAGCACACCTCAGCCCCAGGGGCCTCTGGATAGAGGAGCCCAGCTCAGCTCCAGGGGACCCCGGATAGAAGAGCCAAGCTCAGCCCCAAGGGCCCCTGGATAGAGGAGCCCAGCTCAGCCCCAGGGGCCCCAGATAGAAGAGCCCAGCTCAGCCCCAGAGGCCCCCGGATAGAAGAGCCCAGCTAAGCCCCAAAGGGTCCCTGGATAAAAGAGCCCAGCTCAGCCCTAGGTGCCACGGAGAGGAGCCAAGCTCAGCCCCAGGGCCCCGGATAGAAGAACCCAGCTCAGCCCCAGGGCCCCCGGATAGAAGAGCCCATCTCAGCCCCAGGGGCCCCTCGGATACAAGAGCCCGGCTCAGCCCCTGGGGCCACCGGATAGAAGAGCCCTGCTCAGCCCCAGGGGCCCCGGATAGAAGAGCCTAGCTCAGCCCCAGGGGCCCCCCGGATAGAAGAGCCCTGCTCAGCCCCAGGGGCCCCCCGGATACAAGAGCCCAGCTCAGCCCCAGAGGCCACCGGATAGAACAGCCCAGCTCTGCCCCACGGGCCCCTGGATAGCAGAGCCCAGCTCAGCCCCAGGGGCCCCTCGGATACTAGAGCCCTGCTCAGCCCCAGGGGCCCCGGATAGAAGAGCCTAGCTCAGCCCCAGGGGCCCCTGGATAGAGGAGCTCAGCTCAGCCCCAGGGGCCCCGGATCGAAGAGCACACCTCAGCCCCAGGGGCCTCTGGATAGAGGAGCCCAGCTCAGCTCCAGGGGACCCCAGATAGAAGAGCCAAGCTCAGCCCCAGGGGCCCCAGATAGAAGAGCCCAGCTCAGCCCCAGAGGCCCCCAGATAGAAGAGCCCAGTTAAGCCCCAAAGGGCCCCTGGATAAAAGAGCCCAGCTCAGCCCCAAGGGCCCCTGGATAGAGGAGCCCAGCTCAGACTCAGGGGCCCCAGATAGAAGAGCACAGCTCAGCCCCAGGGGCCCCTGGATAGAGGAGCCCAGCTCAGCCCCAGGGGCCCCGGATCGAAGAGCACACCTCAGCCCCAGGGGCCCCTGGGGCTGAGCTCTTCTATCCGGGGCCCCTGGGGCTGAGCAGGGCTCTTCTATCCGGTGGCCCCAGGGGCTGAGCCAGGCTCTTGTATCCGAGGGGCCCCTGGGGCTGAGCTGGGCTCTTCTATCCAGGGGCCGCTGGGGCTGAGCTGGGCTCTTCTATCCGGGGGTCCCTGGGGCTGAGCTGGGCTCTTCTATCTGAGGGCCCCTGGAGCTGAACTGGGCTCCTCTATCCAGGGGCCCCTGGGGCTGAGCTGTGCTCTTCTATCTGGGGCCCCTGGGTCTGAGCTGGGCTCCTCTATCCAGGGGCCCCTGGGTCTGAGCTGGCTCTTCTATCCAGGGGCCCCTGGGGCTGAGCTGGGCTCTTCAATCCGGGGTCCCTGGGGCTGAGATGGGCTCTTCTATCCGGGGGCCCTGGGGCTGAGCTGGGTTCTTCTATCCGGGGCCCTGGGGCTGAGCTTGGCTCCTCTCCGTGGCACCTAGGGCTGAGCTGGGCTCCTCTATCCAGGGGCCCCTGGGGCTGAGCTGTGCTCTTCTATCTGGGGCCCCTGGGTCTGAGCTGGCTCCTCTATCCAGGGGCCACTGGGGCTGAGCTGGGCTCTTTTATCCAGGGACCCTTTGGGGCTTAGCTGGGCTCTTCTATCCAGGGGCCTCTGGGGCTGAGCTGGGCTCTTCTATCTGGGGCCCCTGGGGCTGAGCTGGGCTCCTCTATCCAGGGGCCCTTGGGGCTGAGCTTGGCTCTTCTATCCGGGGTCCCCTGGAGCTGAGCTGGGCTCCTCTATCCAGAGGCCCCTGGGGCTGAGGTGTGCTCTTCGATCCGGGGCCCATGGGGCTGAGCTGATCTCCTCTATTCAGGGGCCCCTGGGATGAGCTAGGCTCTTCTATTCGGGGCCCCTGGGGCTGAGCAGGGCGCTTCTATCCGATGGCACCAGGGGCTGAGCCGGGCTCTTGTATCCGAGGGGCCCCTGGGGCTCAGCTGGGCTCTTCTATCCAGGGGCCCGTGGGGCTGAGCAGGGCTCTTCTATCCGGGGGGCCCCTGGGGCTGAGCCGGGCTCTTCTATCCGGGGGGCCCCTGGGGCTGAGCAGGGCTCTTCTATCCGGCGAGCTCCAGGGGCCCCTGGATAGAAGAGCCCAGCTCAGCCCCAGGGGCCCCCCGGACATAAGAGCCCAGCTCAGCCCCAGGGGTCCCCGGATAGAAGAGCCCAGCTCAGCCCAGGGACCCCCCAGATACAAGAGCCCAGCTCAGCCCCAGGACCCCCGAATAGAAGAGCCCAGCTCAGCCCCAGGGGCCCCGGATAGAAGAGACCAGCTCAGCCCCAGGACCCCCGAATAGAAGAGCCCAGCTCAGCCCCAGGGGCCCCCAGAGAGAAGAGCCCAGCTGAGCCCCAGGGGACCCCGGATAGAAGAGCTCAGCTCAGCCCCAGAGGCCCAGGATAGAAGAGCCCAACTCAGCCCTAGGGGCCCCGGATAGAAGAGCCCAGCTCAGCCCCATGGGCCCCGGATAGAAGAGCCCAGCTCAGCCCCATGGGCCCCTGGATAGAAGAGCCCAGCTCAGCCCCATGGGCCCCCGGATAGAAGAGACCAGCTCAGCCCCTAGGGCCCCCGGATAGAAGAGCCCAGCTCAGCCCCATGGGCCTCCGGATAGAAGAGACCAGCTCAGCCCCTAGGGCCCCCGGATAGAAGAGCCCAGCTCAGACCCAGGGGCCCCCGGATAGAAGAGCCCAGCTCAGCCCCAGGACCCCCGAATAGAAGAGCCCAGCTCAATGCCAGGGGCCCCCGGATAGAAGAGCCCAGCACAGCCCCAGGGGACCCTGGATAGAAGAGCCCAGCTCAACCCCATGGGCCCCGGATAGAAGAGACCACCTCAGCCCCAGGACCCCCGGATAGAAGAGACCAGCTCAGCCCCTAGGGCCCCCGGATAGAAGAGCCCAGCTCAGCCCCATGGGCCTCCGGATAGAAGAGCCCAGCTCAGCCCCAGGACTCCGGATAGAAGAGCCCAGCTCAGCGCCAGGGGCCCCCGGATAGAAGAGCCTAGCTCAGCCCCAGGGGCCTTTGATAGAAGAGCCCAGCTCAGCCCCAGGAGTCCGGATAGAAGAGCCCAGCCCAGCTCAGCCCCAGGGGCCTTGGATAGAAGAGCCCAGCTCAGCCCTAGGGGCCCCGGATAGAAGAACCCAGCTCAGCCCCAGGGGCCCGTGGATAGAAGAGCCCAGCTCAGCCCTAGGGGCCCCCGATAGAAGAACCCAACTCAGCCCCAGGGGCCCGTGGATAGAAGAACCCAGCTCAGCCCCAGGGGCTCCTGGATCGAAGAGCCCAGCTCAGCCCCAGGGTCCCCCGTATAGAAGAGTCCAGCTCAGCCCCAGGGGCCCCCTGATAGAAGAGTCCAGCTCAGCCCCAGGGGCCGCCGGATACAAGAGCCCAGCTCAGCCCTAGAGGCCCCCGGATAGAAGAGCCCAGCTCAGCCCAGGGCTCCGGATAGAAGAGCCCAGCTCAGCCCAAGAGGCCAACGGATAGAAGAGCCCAACTCATCCCGGCTCCTGCAGAGATTCGCTCCAGGATTATTCAGTCTATTTCTACAAACACAGCAGAAGGTGCTGACAATCTCCTACCTGAGCAGTGACCTGTGCAGACGTGTCCAGGCTCTGTCCTCCCTCTGGGGGGCCAGGGGGCAGATCTGGGGTCTGGGGGGGCAGATCTGGGGTCTGAGGGAGGCGGGCAGATCTGGGGTCTGAGGGGGGCAGGGGCAGGTCTGGGGGGGTCTGGGGTGGTAAATCTGGGGTTCGAGGGGGGTCTGCAGATGAAGGTAACTGCACAGACAGACAGGGCTCCTTCCTCCTCTGCAGCAGGCTGGACACACCAGGAGAGGCAGGAAGTGATGTCGCCCCCGCTGCTGGTGCTGTCTCTGCCACCGCTGACCCGGAAAAGGAAACCCTTCTCCCTTCCAGCCAATGTACAGCTCAGTGGGTTTCATCGGCAGGCGAGGAGCGCCCTCTGGTGGCCGCAGACGGAACCGCCGCCTCCAGTCTTTAAGAGTGAATTGGAAATTACAGCCTGAATTTCATTAATTATATGAAAATGTAAGAAACTGCTAGAATTAAACTGGACAATGTTTTCTATTTTTCCTGTTTCTGTGGGTAAGTTTTTTATATTTGGTAGGACTGTGTGTATTCAAACAACTTTCCAACTCTGCACCAAATTTGGTTTTACATTTGTCTGCTTTGTTTACCCGCTCACTCCCTTCAAAGGTTCACTTATAAAATAAACAAACAAGTGGTTTACAGTCTCAATAACTTCATAAGACAGAACAATCAGGTTTGGCTCTCAGAGATTTCTCCCTCAGTGGATGGTGTCATGGCAATGAGTGACCGGTGCCGGTGAAGGTTCTTGTCCCCAGTGTTCAATCAGTTAATTAAAAAAAAACAAATGGTACAGGAGGAGGAGGTTTTGGGTTGAAAGAAGATGGTTATACATAGCAGGTTTTTTTGCCATCTAATTATTCAAACTCAACCAAGGGATATTCACAAAAGGCAGACATGATCGCCCAAATAGACAGTTTTTCCCTTTTCTTGTTATCTATATATATTTTTTTAATTTTTTGGATCAGCCATAAAGACACACCAAATGAACTACCAGCACCCTTGAAGTATGCTACTTACTGCGCCAAGGGAAACGGCCTGACTAATACTTTATCTTTTCACAATAACTTTAAGTAGACAAACCCTTCCCCTTTTTTCTTCTTGTTTAATACTAAAAACGGAGGACACTTAAAACGGAAGATATCCGCGAGGTATTTCTTCGCTGCTCATTACACATCGGGAGCACAAAATAAAAAGAGACCCGGAAACAACTTTTGCTTCCCGGGTCCCGCTAAGAAGAGTCAGCACAAGTCGTGTTTGGGAGGCCGAAGGTAGCAGAAGGATATGTCGATCTGACGCTGCTACAAAACCATAATGTATATCTGTGCCCTTTCTAAAATCCTTATGAAATATCTTAGCAGATCTCCCCGACTCTCAATGGGGACCCGTTGAGGCACAATTCGCAACACTAAAAGGTGCGTGCATATTTGCGCCACTTAAATGTATTGGGGACTTAGTCATGATTCCTTCACGATGACGGCCCCATACCGGTCCTTCGAAATAGAACCCATTCAGATTCCATGTATGATCGGATCGAGAATGAGTGAGAAATGTATACATTTGGCATCAATAACGACTGGGCGCGTTTTGGAAGTGCAAGCAAGGCTCTATGTACCTTTTTCCAGGTCATGTGCTGAGCTACTAAACCAGGCTAAATATACACATTTTAGTCATAGGGTAGTTCACCTAAACGCGTGTTTGCAGTATCATACATGATCACCAAACTGCTGCTAAGATGTTCTCACCTGTTACTGCACAAGCCCCTCTGAGGAGGTAGCCCTTTGGTTTCTCTAGGTCCAGGACTGGCTGCCTTTGTATCGAACTGAGCCCAGGCAGGGGTCAGCCACACAAGAGCCATCCTCCTTGACCATGTGCTCCATCACCAGAGCGAAATGAAATAATCACACACACATGCAAGAACAGGCAGTAAAGCAGTTTACACTTAAAATAAAATCAAACAAAAAAAAAAGGCGTGGGATTATGCCGGGCACGTTCCCGGGGAGTGTAACACGGATTACTTTCATTCTTTACAACTTCCTCCAAGGGCGCTATATAAAACCACTCAACAGACTACAAACATAATTCGCATTCCTGCTCGTAAGAAGCTCCTCACAGCCCAGGTATAAAGCACTAGCAAACGCCCCGGATAATTAATCACTTCCCTCCTACCTCCCTAAACAAATGGGAAAAATATCCACTTACGAAACATTACAGGAATGTTAAAGAATTCAGTGCGCCTGTCCAGGAAGCGCGGCACGTTCTGGTACTCCCAAACACACGCGGTCCAACTCTTATCGGCAAATAAAGGTTGTACGTTGCCTACAACACCCTGCACGGAGGTTGACAGACAATTATGTTTCTCCACAAAATAAACCCTTCAGCGAGCTCTTTTCCCCACAAATCCCACAAAGGCCCGTTCACTCGGCCACCAGCTCTTACCTTCCTTCTTGGCCTTCGGTGCCATGTTGGGGGTGAATGAGAGACGCACAGGGTCTACCAGCTAATATCACAGGGACTCGCTCAAAGAACACTCGCGAAATCACTCATCCAATCGCAAACGTTGCAACGCAACTAACATTCTTGACGTAATTTTTCATTGAGGCTTGACACGCACGCTGGTGAACATTTCAAAAGCGGATATCCGGAGACCTATCCGGCCGACCCTTGTCAGTAATATGAATAAAAGACAACTAAAATATTGCCAAGTTGCTATGTTGGGTGTGACTTCCGACATTTTATTTATTATTCACAGAAAAAGTCAAACCGCTTTTCTACCATATACGAGGAGGAGAACATAACATATTTGGGGAGTGCTGAATGTTCTGTGTTACGTGTTAAGTGTCTAGCCTTAACATCTCATGTACTAGCCAAGCAATGTAATAAACATATCAAGTAAAATAAAAAACAAGCGTAAACACGAAGGAACCAAGCCCCGTCTTTTTCAGATTGAGGGGCGTGTTTTTTTGATTGACTGAAGACGTCACAGAGAGAAAGAACCGAAAGAACACGACCCCCAATCCGAAAAAGACGGGGCTTAAATTGACAGACAAACCTCTTCTCCAATGGCTGGCCGCAGTTTAGGAAGCCAGCCAATGGAGAAGAGGGGCGGGTTTAAGCCCCACTACTAGAAGACATAAAATCTCGCCAGCGACACTGCGCAAGCGTAGCCTACGCTAGCCGAGACCTAAAAATGGCATCAATGTTGTGCATTGGCATGCTGAAGGCACCATCTATGCATGTTTGTAATTCTGAGGAGATATGATATCATTCTATTCTGACTCGTGTTGCAGGCGGACCCTAGTACGAGTCTACACTAACTGTTTATTGCTCATTTTAAACTAATAAAGAGATTGAATTGGAGGACTCTGAGACTCTGAAAATGCATCTCTGCCACGGACGAGACCTCTCTGGTGGTTTACTCTGAAGCAGGAGCAAATCTTGCAACAATACCTGAACTCCCGACAGTCATCTTCAAAAGTCTGAGTATAAAACAAGCTTGCAAAAACTATTTTCTTTACAGGTGCTTGTTGTTGTCCTAGATATTCATATATTCATGTATGCATGCGTATCTGCGATGGCTGTCCTTAAGTGGCATTTTGTTAACTATTCAAAAGTGCACTCAAAGCGAGCTCTGGCTGATGCTTGCGCATCCACGGAGCCATCATTGAATGAACAGGTTTCGTTTAAGTAAAGCACATTCAAATATTCTCCCTGTAGATGTGCGTGCATCAGTGGTAGGAGCGATCTTTGATGAGATTTGTTAAAGCAAGTGCCATTTGAAGATGCAAGTAGTGCATGTGTGCACTTGCAGCACGTTAGCATGTCAGCGTGCGTGTGCTCTTTTTGGTAGCACATACTCGTGCTTGTGGCACGCCCCTGCTTGCTCCGGAAAGGCGGATGCCGCCACAAGCACAAGTATGTGCTTCCAAAAAGAGCAGAGCAGCGGCGAAAGGTCCTCCTATGCAGCACATGCGCACTGCGTATGCGAGACCTAAAAATGGCATCCAGTATAGTACCCTTTACATGGGTGCTTGTGTGTATCAGTTGTTTCAGTTGCATGGCCTCCATGTCATGAATTAATCTAACTGCTGTGGTATTGTCAGGTTCATCCAGATGGAAGTTAAAGTCCCCCAATAATGTAATGGAGCTCTTGCTGGCCTCCATGTCTGCTATTAAGCTGGGAAATTCCTCTAGGAATGGAGTGGGGGGTCCTGGGGGTCTATAGAGCAGTGTGCCTGAAAACGAGTTATTAGCCAATGTTTTAGGCTGAATTGTACAGTTTTACTGTTGGTGGTGGCAACGGACGATATCATGCATTCATAGTCATTTTTGTAAATGATTGCTACCCCGCCTCCCGTTTTTCCCATCCTACCTTGTCTTTGGATAAGGAAATCTGGGGTTAGTCCTTGGATTATGTCAGGGTCGGACCAGTCTTTCAACTACGTTTCAGTAACGGAGAGAATGTCAAGTTCTTCATTCTCTATTAGCATTATGATTTCTGTGGTGTGTGCTGGCAAGGATCTACTGTTAATAAGTCCCATTTCCCATTGCTCATTCCTTGTGGGCCTATCTAGTTGTAGTGGCCCTTCAATCTTGTCTGAGTTAAACTCAGTCCGGCAGATAGGGCATGACATCTTCTTCCCTATCAAGCTTGTTGGCGCTAGAGTCATCTCACAATGGGCTCTACCCGAGTATCTCAATGAGAGTAATAATGCTCTATCATATGTGATGAGCTTACCGTTTTCTGGGACAAATCCGGCATGGTTCCTTGCCCATGACCATGTCCGGACGCAGACAGGCTTGCCTAAGGCGGATGTATGACATTACAACGCATGCATTTACATCGCATGCCTTTACAACGCATTTATTACAGCGCAGTCCATTACAACGCGTAGTGCTTTTGGGGGCCGGATAGTGAATAGTTTAATTTACTATTCCAACTCCAGTCCCCGTGGACACTAGGGAAGGTTATTGGATAGTAATTTAACCTATTCCCTATCCTAGAGCGCCCCCAGAGCAATGCGTTGTAATAGTTTTCGTTTTAATGGTTGCGTTGTAAAGGCTCTGCGATGTAAAAGTTGTGTTGTAAGTGTTGTTCACCGCCTAAGGCACGCCCGCAGTGTGCCGCTGCGCGTCAGTGCTGCGGGCACCATAAGTAGGCTTTTGCTTAACTACTAGAGCGCTCACCTGTCCCTCTCTCCCACCAAGGGCGAGTCCTCTCAGCTGTGCTCACTGGTCCTGCCCCGCCCAGCTCCCGTTCTACTGTTCGACGTAAGTCAGGCTTCCCCACAGTGAGTAAGCATTCAATTCAATTTCAGTTTAAAAAAACATGTATTTCAAAAAGCTTTACATTTAAAATGCGATTGTCTTAGATGCATCTAGAGTAATTTTAAAAGCGATACATTGAATCAATCAAAATACTCTGGCTAAAAAAGACTGTGCAAACAAGCAAGTTCTCAGTTGGTACTCTCTGGTACCCTGTGTCTGACCTGTGTCAGTTTCTCTGATTCTTCCTGTTTCTCTTGTTAAGACATGGCAGCATCTTGAGCTGTGCAGGGTGTGAGCATCTTGAAGGGCAGCCCCAGCTCTATCCCTCCCACTCCCCCCAATGGACGCGCTATGGCTTAGCAAGAGAAACAGGAAGAATCTGATCTGAGCCTCTTGTCACCATACATTAGGAATAAACTGACTCGCTGAATACATGTTGCAAAAATGTAACCGACTCACTCAGTAACCAAGAATGACTCAGCGAGCCTGTCTGCTCTGACACTTCTGGAGAGATAGGGAGGATTAGCAGAATGAGCAGCTTTTACTCCCATGGGACCACCGAGAGCAAAGGAGATACAGCGGCCCCGGCACAACCCCGACCCCCTTTTGAAGAACATGGAAATACATATGTAGCTGGGGCGATTGCCAGGGAGGATCTAGATCAGTGATAATCAAAGTACGGCCCGTGGGGCCGCAAAAGGCCCTCCAGGTCTTTACATGTGGACCCCCGGGCAGCAGCAGCACTGGGCTGCTGTTTACTTGACTCAGAACTGGTTTTGAAAATAGGGGTCCCCTTTATAATGATGCACTTGTATTACATAGGGAAATACAACAATTTGGAAAAGGTCTATAGCAAAGTGGAACAACAGCAAAATATACAATGAAAATAAGAGTAATAAAAGTAAGAAAGCTAGGTGACTAACCAAAATGAAATAAAGAAAATAGAGAAAAATGAGAGAAAGAGAACCCACGTAGAAAAAACTAGTTACCACATGGGTAGACAATATTTATACATTTTATTAATCAAATATTGATTTTGTACGAAAATATCTTTGATGAAATTCATACACATTATTCCTTGACTGTAGAGGAGCGATAAACTATTTACAAAACAACATCATAAAAGCTCCTAAAAAACATAACGAACATAGACAGAGCATGTAGACAAGAGAACGATGGAGGTAAAGCCGTAGATAAGAACTACGCGCATTTCGGCTTCTGGGCCTTCATCAGGTAACCGTCTATTGCAACACACATACCAAGATAAGACGCAAAAGTCTGATAACCAAGTATGACAAACCGACCATTAATCATAGATGCTCCAAAAACTGATGAAAAGTAAAGAAAGTGACAAATGATAAATTGGACCAAATCCTGGGGAAATGACAGGGTATCCTTATCAAAAGTGTCTGATTCCCTTGAAGGTTGAGACTCGACAATATAAACAACCAGAAGGATGTATAATGAGAAAATTGCGATAATCTGGATTAGTGCATAAAGGATGACCAGGGCTGGATAAAAGACACTTGCGAAGAATAGGAAGAAAAAAAACAGCACCTTAATGAGGTATCTGAACCGATAAATCAAGATAATCAAAAATGCAACGTAATCCCGACATCCCAGGGATCCAATGGTGGCGAGTGGAGCTCAGAACTAACATGAAAAAGAAACGTACATATACAGCAAACACTTATTTAAAGGTTAATTGCAGTTAGGAAAAGGAGGTAACTAGGCCTTTAACTTTAGGAACACCTTCATTCTTAAACAGACCCCCGAGGATATTGCAGCAAAGATTTGCAAATTTAGCGGCACAAAAATGGAAATTTAGCGGCATTATTGCGGCACTTTATTTTACTCTTAAGCATTCCTTTTCAGCCTTAAATCAATGTAAACTGATTTAACAGGGAATTCCACTGTGAAACTGGCATGTTTAAAGTGTCTGCGGTTCTACAGAAGCACAGCTCCAATCTGCACCTCGTGAGAGGGGGCCTATTTCTCCCTGGGGTGTTCTAGCACCCATGTATGCACCCCTGCTGGGGTACTGCTGCCTCCTGGACACGTCCATTTTAAAAAACAGTCATTTCTTTCACCCTTTTTAACATTGAAAATATATTGATAATACAAATATGACCATTACAGGAAGTCTTGCTTTGCTGCTAGAGCGCTTTACTAGAAAGTAATGCATTGAATTAAGTGTGACAATTTAAGTGACACTTTGTGAGTGGACAAAGGCAAGGAAGTCCATAAAAAAACTATCCTCCTATCTGAAACCCAATGGTCTAAAAGTGCCTTAAAATATTCCCAGCAGTTCTGAAGCGCTGCTGCAGGGTACATACCTGCCAAGGCTTCAGGTTGCTATGTGTGACATTTTCATAAATTAAGTGTAAATATGAGTGACATTCAACGATTATGAGTGACAGTTTCTCCTGAACGAAATCAAGCAATGAAGTCTAGGGAAACAAATACATATCAGAAGTACCCCCATTTGAGCAATTAGAAACTCTAAGAATATCTTGAAACTGCAGCAAAGTACCAGAAATGGAAGGACATTAGCCTACTGCCTTTGTAACCTGATTGAAAGACCTGTTAAGTACTCGGGTGCGGCTGCATTAGACGTCGCCAGCCCGCGAAACGGTGTCATCCCGGGCTGACACAAACGACGGGTGGGGGGGCTGAAGCCCGGTGAGCCCAATGGGTGTTGCGCGCCTGTCTTAAATCCACCTCCTGCCTGGTACTCCACTGCCAGACACTCCCTGCTCTATTATCTCACTCTGGCAGGTCCCTACTTTCTCCTTTTGTGACGGGGTTGCCATCTTTCTAATCGTCTCTCTTCCCGATCTGTGTGTTTTCCCCTTGATTCGGTGTCTCCCCTCCCCTACGCTCAAATTAAGCAATGTCCTGCTCTGGGAATGATTGGCTTGCCATCCTAGCATTTCCTTGGTGGGTTGCGTCCTGAGTGAGGAAGAGAGTGGACTGCAACAATCCAACCAGGCCCCACGTCATCCATCTAGTCACGGCCATCTGCTGTGACGAGTCCATTTGAACCTTTTCACCGGGACTTATATTTGGTTTTCACTTTGGTCATGGACAAGAGCAGCAGTAATGCAGTAATGTTCCTGCTTTATTTTTGACTGCCCCCATACTCGAAAGATCACAGATTCAGGTTCTCTGAAGCCTTTCAAGCTGAAATGTAGGACAGGGCAGAGGCCATTGTTTCCACACATCAGAGGTGCAAGAAATGTCCTCGCATCTTTCTTCAGTGTCGCAACTCCTTACTGCGGCAGTGCCTCGGGCCGCTCCACTGTTTATTAGTTCTAATACTCAGTTACACAGGTAAAGTGAGCGGTATTCGAGCACTTGGGGGCAAAGAGTCGTATTCCTTGTACCCACACTCCCAGAGCACCGGCCTTGAGCTTTCTAGGGGAAAAGTGAACGCAGCAGGTAAACAGACGCTGCACACGAGCTTCAAACACAGGGTTTGGTGACGGGGAGATAAACTTTAGCGCTTGGGAAATGATGTAAGCCGCGACCTTTGCCCTTACAGTACTCGCCTGCCAGAAGGTAGGAAGGGGTGCGGCCTTGCCAGCAGGCTCAAAGTTTGTTATTGGCCTCAGGCTTCATGATGAGAGAAAGTCCTGTTCCCGGAGCGAGGCGCCAGTAGCTGCATTTACACATGAAAGCCACACAGGCTAAAGGATTGGATCTTGTCAAGTGGGAGACAGCAGGTATTCGGCGGCTGGACGGCGGCAGTAGTGGCATGTGCGCAAACAGCCTATAAAAGGGTAATGTTTGATTTGGTTACAATTATCGCTGCAATTATTGTAAATATCGCGGCCATCGCGCTAGTCAGCCGATTTCGCGATTTTTTTGCGAATCGCGAAAGGCTGGAGGGTCTGCTTAAAGGCAGCCACTAGATATACATGCTTTGTTTCCCTACCCCGACTTTACACCCCGCTGGCATCAGTGCGGCCCTCGGTCACACCACAGACCAAACATTGCGCCCCCCAGGAAAATGTTTGTGAGTACCCGTGATCTAGATCAACAAAAGGTGGGAGGAGTTAGACAGGAGGACGAAACAGAAGCTTGTATCTCTAAAAGGCTCAAACAGGAACCAATGAAAACAAGCATTGGCATAGCCATTAGGTCTCGCCTTTGGGACCTTATACGTGTTTAGCCACGCAACAGTTGATGTTGTTGCAGTAAGGATATTGTGCTGGATAACTAAACACGTATATGGTCCCAGAGGCGAGACCTACTGGCGATGCCAATGCTTGTTTACCTGATGGTCATTGGTTGACCGCAGCCTGGTTACTGAGGGCCTAGTGAGGTTGAGACATATTTGGGGGAGTTTTATCCTTATCAGATGATGCTGTGCAGGCCCAGGCCCAGGTGCAATGAGGCGCAGTCGGTGCTGCCTGGGAGTGCGTTCTTTCACTTTCGATTCACGGGGCGGCCCCCCTTCACTCTGGTGAAAGCCACAAACGGAATTCAAGTCGATCTTCTCATCACACAGACTTTTCAGGCGAAACAAATGTCACCGCAGTGAGAGCCAATTAGCATTGCTGATACAAAATAATCATGTCTAATGATCGATGCAGACAACAAAAAAAAAATGAATCCTGTGACAGCAGGCTCTAGCACCAGACAATCTGTCTACCTCATGCCCTCACCTGGGGTTTAATGTGGGTCCTGTGGTCCCTCCCAGGCGCGCAACACCCATTGGGCTCACCGGGCTTCAGCCCCCCCCGTCGTCTTCTTCAGCCCGGGCTAATTGACACGCACTGAGATGACTGCGCATCGGAGCTGAGAATGTCATTGTTATTGATGCATTCTGAGAGGCCCGGCAGCCCGAGCCAGCCAGCCTCTGAACAGTATCAAGTAAACCCCCAGCCCCCCCCTCTTGTTTTCCTTTACTAGCGCCGAGGTGATATCCTTGCCTGAAGGCAGGGATTTCACCTAAGCACTTGATGTGTTCAGCATGGGGTGGGAGTGGGAAGATGCACACAGCAGGGGGAAAGGGCTGGCCAGTGCAGGTGACGCTTTTCCTTTGTAAAGGAATTTCTGCTGGTGTCATATCCCAGGGTTTGCTGTCTGTGCACTTGTATGGATGTGTATTCCATACAAGTGCACAGACCGCAAACCCTGGGCTATGACGCCAGAAGGAATTAATTTACAAATGAAAAGCTTCACTTGCACTGGACATCCCATTCCCCCTGCTGTCCATGCACTTGTAGGGAATTCACATCCACAGCGCACCTCACCAGATAAATGGTGAACAGGGCCATGTATCTTTCTCTAAAGAGGAGAGTCCCCTCCGAATATGAATATGTAGTGTAAGTTTGTAGTGTTCATTTTTTGGGGTGCTAGTGGGTAATTTTAGGGTTCAGGGTGGGTTACGAATTGGGGTGCCAGGGGGTAATTGTAGGATTCTGAGTGGGTATGGGTTTTAGGGTGCCAGGGATAATTTTAGGGTAGTAATGGGTTTTGGTGTGCCAGGGGGCAATTTTAGGGTTCAGGACTGGTATGGGGGCCAGGGGGTAATTTAGGCGTTCAGGGTGGATGTGGGTTTTGGGGTGCCAGGGGTAATTTTAGGCTTCAGGGTGGGTATGGGTTTTGGGGAACCAGGGGTAATATTAGGGTGCAGCGTGGGTATGGGTTTTGGGGTGCCAGGGGTAATTTTAGGGTTCAGGGTGGGTATGGATTTTGTTGGGCAAGGGTGTAATTTTAGGGTTCCAGGGGTAATTTTGGGGGTCAGAGTGGTAATGGGTTTTGGGGTGCCAGGTGTAATTTTAGTGTTCAGGGAGGGCATGGGTTTTGGGGTTCCTGGGGTAATTTTAGGGTTCAGGGTGGGTATGGGAATTGGGGTGCCAGGGGGTAATTTTATGGTTTAGGGTGGTAATGGGTTTTAGGGGGCCATGGGGTTGTTAGGGTTCAGGGCAGGTATGAGTTTTAGGGTATGAGGGGGTGGACATTTTAGAGTTTAGGGTGGGTGTGGTTTTCGGGTGTCAGGGGGCAATTTTAGGGTTCACGGTGGGTATGGGTTTTGGGGTGCCAGGGTGTAATTTTAAGGTTTAGGGTGGTTAAGGGTTTTGGGGTGCTATGGAGTTAATTTTAGGGTTCAGGGTGGGTATGGGTTTTCGGGTGTCAGGGGGGCAATTTTAGGATTCAGGGTGGGTATGGGTTTTGGGGTGCCATGGGGTTCATTTTAGGGTTCAGTGCGGGTATGGGTTTTGGGTTTGTGAGGGGGGGACATTTTAGGTTTCAGGGTGGGTGTGGGTTTTCGAGTGTCAGGGGAGCAGGGGGGCAGTTTTAGGGTTCAGGGTGGGTATGGGTTTTGGCAGTGGCGTCACTAGGTGGGTGCGGGGGGTGCGGACCGCACCGGGTGACACCAACACATGGGCTGACACCAATCTGCACTGCAGCCTCACATCTGCTCTCACCTTTACTGTCGCTCCCTGTGCAAGCTTGTTCCTCATGCTGTTCACACTCGCCAGCGTCTCGCAGGAGATCTGCAATTCTTGACTACAATTTTCTTTGCTCACAAGGCAACTCTATAGCAGCCTAGCTCACCTGAGGGTGCATGGTTTCCTATTTTTCAGTATCTTGCACAGTCTTCAGTTTTTCAGTGAACCAGTTCCAAATTTCAGCTTGCTTTTCACTACAGTGCAACCTGTTGATCGCACTCTTGTTTATACAAATCCAGGGAAGACAGATGGAGTAAGAGAGAGAGGGAGACAGAGGGAGCTAGAGGGAGTAATACAGAGAGAGGGCGCTAGAGAGAGCAAGACAGAGAGAGAGGGAGATAAAGGAGTAAGACAGAAAGAGAGAGGGAGCTAGAGGGAGTAAGACAGAGAGCGAGAGAGCTAGAGTGAGAAAGACCGGAAGAGAGGGAGCTAGAGGGACTAAGACAGAGAGAGAGGGAGACAGAGGGAGCTAGAGGGAGCAAGACAGAGAGGGAGAGGGAGCTAGACAGAGAGAGAGGGCGCTAGAGGGAGTAAGACAGAGAGAGGGAGCTAGACAGAGAGAGGGGGCTAGAGGGAGTAAGACAGAGAGAGAGGGAGCTAGAGGGAGCTAGACAGAGAGAGGGAGCTAGAGTGAGTAAGACAGTGAGAGAGGGAGACAGAGGGAGTAAGACAGAGAGCGGGAGCTAGAGGGAGCTAGACAGAGAGAGGGAGCTAGAGGGAGTAAGACAGAGAGAGGGGAGCTAGAGGGAGTAATACAGAGAGAGAGGGAGCTAGAGGGAGCTAGACAGAGAGAGTGAGCTAGAGGGAGTAAGACAGAGAGAGAGGGAGCTAGAGGGAGCTAGACAGAGAGAGGGAGCTAGAGGGAGTAAGACAGAGAGAGAGGGAGACAGAGGGAGTAAGACAGAGAGAGGGAGCTAGAGGGAGCTAGACAGAGAGAGGGAGCTAGAGGGAGTAAGACAGAGAGAGAGGGAGCTAGAGGGAGTAATACAGAGAGAGAGGGAGCTAGAGGGAGCTAGACAGAGAGAGGGAGCTAGAGGGAGTAAGACAGAGAGAGAGGGAGCTAGAGGGAGCTAGACAGAGAGAGGGAGCTAGAGGGAGTAAGACAGTGAGAGAGGGAGACAGAGGGAGCTAGAAGGAGTAAGACAGAGAGAGAGAGGGAGCTAGACAGAGAGAGAGGGAGCTAGAGGGAGTAAGACAGAGAGAGAGGGAGCTAGAGGGAGTAAGACAGAGAGAGAGGGAGCTAGAGGGAGCTAGACAGAGAGAGTGAGCTAGAGGGAGTAAGACAGAGAGAGAGGGAGCTAGAGGGAGCTAGACAGAGAGAGGGAGCTAGAGGGAGTAAGACAGAGAGAGGGAGCTAGAGGGAGCTAGACAGAGAGAGGGAGCTAGAGGGAGTAAGACAGAGAGAGAGGGAGCTAGAGGGAGTAATACAGAGAGAGAGGGAGCTAGAGGGAGCTAGACAGAGAGAGGGAGCTAGAGGGAGTAAGACAGAGAGAGAGGGAGCTAGAGGGAGCTAGACAGAGAGAGGGAGCTAGAGGGAGTAAGACAGTGAGAGAGGGAGACAGAGGGAGCTAGAAGGAGTAAGACAGAGAGAGAGAGGGAGCTAGACAGAGAGAGAGGGAGCTAGAGGGAGTAAGACAGAGAGAGAGGGAGCTAGAGGGAGCTAGACAGAGAGAGGGAGCTAGAGGGAGTAAGACAGAGAGAGGGAGCTAGAGGGAGCTAGACAGAGAGAGGGAGCTAGAGGGAGTAAGACAGAGAGAGAGGGAGCTAGAGGGAGTAATACAGAGAGAGAGGGAGCTAGAGGGAGCTAGACAGAGAGAGGGAGCTAGAGGGAGTAAGACAGAGAGAGAGGGAGCTAGAGGGAGCTAGACAGAGAGAGGGAGCTAGAGGGAGTAAGACAGTGAGAGAGGGAGACAGAGGGAGCTAGAAGGAGTAAGACAGAGAGAGAGAGGGAGCTAGACAGAGAGAGAGGGAGCTAGAGGGAGTAAGACAGAGAGAGAGGGAGCTAGAGGGAGTAAGACAGAGAGAGAGGGAGCTAGACAGAGAGAGAGGGAGCTAGAGGGAGTAAGACAGAGAGAGAGAGGGAGCTAGAGGGAGTAAGACACAGAGAGAGAGAGAGCTAGAGGGAGCTAGACAGAGAGAGGGAGCTAGAGGGAGTAAGACAGAGAGAGAGGAAGCTAGGGAGAGCAAGGGAGAGGGAGACAGAGGGAGACAGAGGGAGCTAGAGGGAGTAAGACAGAGAGAGATGGAGCTAGACAGAGAGAGGGAGCTAGAGGGAGTAAGAGAGAGAGAGGGAGCTAGAGGGAGCAAGACAGAGAGAGAGAGAGATCTAGAGGGAGTAAGACAGAGTGAGAGAGAGATCTAGAGGGAGTAAGACAGAGTGAGAGAGAGCTAGAGGGCGCTAGACAGGGAGAGGGAGCTAGAGGGAGTAAGAGAGAGAGAGAGGGAGCTAGAGGGAGTAAGAGAGAGGGGGCTAGAGGGAGTAAGAGAGAGAGAGAGGGAGCTAGAGGGAGTAAGACAGAGAGAGAGGGAACCAGAGGGAGCTAGAGGGAGTAAGACAGAGAGAGGGAGCTAGACAGAGAGAAGGAGCTAGAGGGAGTAAGACAGTACCTAGCGCCGTACATTTCTGACAGAGGTGGTCCATGCGGTAAGTCGTGAGGGGGTGACACCATGAGTTACCCGCACCGGGTGACACCAACCCCAGTGACGCCACAGGGTTTTGGGGTGCCAGGGGGAGAATTTAATGTTCAGCATGGGTATGGGTTTTAGGGTGCCAGGGGTAATTTTAAGGTTCAATGTGGGTATGGGTTTGGGGGGCAAGGGTGTAATTTTAGGGATCAGCGCGGGTATGAGTTTCTGGGCTTCAAGGGGGTGATTTTAGGGTCCAGAGTGGTAATGGGTTTTGGGGTGCCAGGGGGTAATTTTAGGGTTCAGGGTGGGTATGGGTTTTGGGGTGCCTGGGGGTAATTTTGGGGTTCAGGGTGGTAATGGATTTGGGGGGGCAAGGGTGTAATTTTAGGGATCAGTGCAGGTATGGGTTTTGGGGAGCCAGAGGTAATTTTAGGGTTCAGGGTGGGTATGGGTTTTGGGGGGTAAGGGTGTAATTTTAGGGATCGGCGTGGGTTTGGGGTTCTAGGTGGATGATTTCAGGGTTCAGGGTGGTAATGGGTTTTGGGTTGCGAGGGGGTAATTTTAGGGTTGCATGTTTTCTCCACTTGACCTGAGCATTAATCGATCCCGTTTATCTGACATTTTAGCCCCGCCCCATTGATTAACATTAGCCACGCCCCTTCATTTGCCATGTTAGCCCCCCCCCGAAATTAAGACCTAGTTGCGCCCCTGGTCCCTCCTGTCGTCCGGTTAAAAGAGGGCCTGTGGTTGAACAACTGCGCATGCGCCGGGGATAGACACTGCTTCCCACAGCGCGGGTTAAAGAGTGCCTGATGATTGAACAACTGCGCATGCGCAGAGGATAGATACCCCCTGTTAAGGTACTTGAACTCCAGAAGTCGGAGCGCAGTAAAGGGTGACAGCTCAGCGCCAGGAAAGGGGGGGACGGGGTCCGCGCGGGGAAACATCGAATGAGATGTATTGAAGTGCAAAGCTCCTCGGTCTGGCTCCTCTATGGGTAGTGTCTCTCCTCTACGCAGGCGCAGTGAGACTGAGCGTCCTCTGCCCAGGGCAGTTCACTGCGTGCAAGGTCCTAACTCGGCGACAGGAAGTTGCGTTTCGCTCCGCACATGCGCAGCTGTGACGTGCGGTCCTGCGCGTGTGCGGCCGTGAGACATAATTATTTTCTCGTGCGCGATGGTGGCTCGTGCAGCGTCGTGAGCGCGCGCGTCACTCCGGGGTCAATAACACACCGGGACACACTCCTCACAGGCAGCTGGGCCCCCAGCGGGCCCCACCTCTCCCCCAGGCCCTGCAGCCCCCACTGAGCGGTGCACAAGGAGAGGTGAGCCACTGGTACTATACTCTTTGCGCAGGTGTTACTCTTAGACACGCTTTAACCTGCGCTCCGTTGTTGGAGACATTGTTCTCCGCGCATGCGCAGTTACACGGTGCGTGAGCCTGACTATTCTAAGCCTGGCAGCAGCAATCCCCGTTTCTAAGCGGCATTGGTATATACCTCTTGAGCGCATGCGCAGCTGCAGGATCTCGAAGGGGCTCTTGTCCGGCTCGTTGCTTGTTTGTTTGTTTCTGAGTCGCGCGGGGCCCTCGGGGGGGCCCCTCAGGGCCGGGCCGCGGCTCCGCCTCTCACAGCGCGAAAAGTACGAAATGGCCTCGAGGCAGCGGCCGAAGACCGTTAAGTAAAGTATAAGAACTGTATGGGGCGGAGTCTGTGAATGGGAGGGGCAGGGTATGTGGGGGTGGGCGGGGCCTGTGACTATGGGTGGGGGCGGAGTCAGTAGGTGTGGGGGTGGGGCCTGTGGTTGTGGGAGCAGGGTATGTGGGGGTGGGCGGGGCCTGTGACTATGGGTGGGAGCGGAGTCTGTAGGTGTGGAGAGGGGGCTGTGGTTTGGGGCGGAGCTTGTGAAGGGGAGGGGCAGGGTATGTGGGGGTGGGCGGGGCCTGTGACTATCGGTGGGGGCGGAGTCTGTAGGTGTGGGGAGGGAGCTGTGGTTTGGGGCGGAGCTTGTGAAGGGGAGGGGCAGGGTATGTGGGGGTGGGCGGGGCCTGTGACTATGGGTGGGGGCGGAGTCTGTAGGTGTGGGGAGGGGGCTGTGGTTTGGGGCGGAGCTTGTGAAGGGGAGGGGCAGGGTATGTGGGGGTGGGCGGGGTCTGTGGTTGTGGGAGCAGGGTATGTGGGGGTGGGCGGGGCCTGTGACTATGGGTGGGAGCGGAGTCTGTAGGTGTGGAGAGGGGGCTGTGGTTTGGGGCGGAGCTTGTGAAGGGGAGGGGCAGGGTATGTGGGGGTGGGCGGGGCCTGTGACTATGGGTGGGAGCGGAGTCTGTAGGTGTGGAGAGGGGGCTGTGGTTTGGGGCGGAGCTTGTGAAGGGGAGGGGCAGGGTATGTGGGGGTGGGCGGGGCCTGTGACTATCGGTGGGGGCGGAGTCTGTAGGTGTGGGGAGGGGGCTGTGGTTTGGGGCGGAGCTTGTGAAGGGGAGGGGCAGGGTATGTGGGGGTGGGCGGGGCCTGTGACTATGGGTGGGGGCGGAGTCAGTAGGTGTGGGGGTGGGGCCTGTGGTTGTGGAGTCCGTGGATGTGGGGTGGGCGGGGTCTGTGGTTGTGGGAGCAGGGTATGTGGGGGTGGGCGGGGCCTGTGACTATGGGTGGGAGCGGAGTCTGTAGGTGTGGAGAGGGGGCTGTGGTTTGGGGCGGAGCTTGTGAAGGGGAGGGGCAGGGTATGTGGGGGTGGGCGGGGCCTGTGACTATGGGTGGGGGCGGAGTCTGTAGGTTCGGGGAGGGGGCTGTGGTTTGGGGCGGAGCTTGTGAAGGGGAGGGGCAGGGTATGTGGGGGTGGGCGGGGCCTGTGACTATGGGTGGGGGCGGAGTCAGTAGGTGTGGGGGTGGGACCTGTGGTTGTGGAGTCCGTGGATGTGGGGTGGGCGGGGTCTGTGGTTGTGGGAGCAGGGTATGTGGGGGTGGGCGGGGCCTGTGACTATGGGTGGGAGCGGAGTCTGTAGGTGTGGAGAGGGGGCTGTGGTTTGGGGCGGAGCTTGTGAAGGGGAGGGGCAGGGTATGTGGGGGTGGGCGGGGCCTGTGACTATGGGTGGGGGCGGAGTCTGTAGGTGTGGGGAGGGGGCTGTGGTTTGGGGCGGAGCTTGTGAAGGGGAGGGGCAGGGTATGTGGGGGTGGGCGGGGCCTGTGACTATGGGTGGGGGCGGAGTCAGTAGGTGTGGGGGTGGGACCTGTGGTTGTGGAGTCCGTGGATGTGGGGTGGGCGGGGTCTGTGGTTGTGGGAGCAGGGTATGTGGGGGTGGGCGGGGCCTGTTACTATGGGTGGGAGCGGAGTCTGTAGGTGTGGGGAGGGGGCTGTGGTTTGGGGCGGAGCTTGTGAAGGGGAGGGGCAGGGTATGTGGGGGTGGGCGGGGCCTGTGACTATGGGTGGGGGCGGAGTCTGTAGGTGTGGGGAGGGGGCTGTGGTTTGGGGCGGAGCTTGTGAAGGGGAGGGGCAGGGTATGTGGGGGTGGGCGGGGCCTGTGACTATGGGTGGGGGCGGAGTCAGTAGGTGTGGGGGTGGGACCTGTGGTTGTGGAGTCCGTGGATGTGGGGTGGGCGGGGTCTGTGGTTGTGGGAGCAGGGTATGTGGGGGTGGGCGGGGCCTGTTACTATGGGTGGGAGTGGAGTCTGTAGGTGTGGGGAGGGGGCTGTGGTTTGGGGCGGAGCTTGTGAAGGGGAGGGGCAGGGTATGTGGGGGTGGGCGGGGCCTGTGACTATGGGTGGGGGCGGAGTCTGTAGGTGTGGGGAGGGGGCTGTGGTTTGGGGCGGAGCTTGTGAAGGGGAGGGGCAGGGTATGTGGGGGTGGGCGGGGCCTGTGACTATGGGTGGGGGCGGAGTCAGTGGGGGTGGGGCCTGTGGTTGTGGAGTCTGTGGATGTGGGGTGGGCGGGGTCTGTGGTTGTGGGAGCAGGGTATGTGGGGGTGGGCGGGGCCTGTTACTATGGGTGGGAGCGGAGTCTGTAGGTGTGGGGAGGGGGCTGTGGTTTGGGGCGGAGCTTGTGAAGGGGAGGGGCAGGGTATGTGGGGGTGGGCGGGGCCTGTGACTATGGGTGGGGGCGGAGTCTGTAGGTGTGGGGAGGGGGCTGTGGTTTGGGGCGGAGCTTGAAGGGGAGGGGCAGGGTATGTGGGGGTGGGCGGGGCCTGTGACTATGGGTGGGGGCGGAGTCAGTAGGTGTGGGGGTGGGGCCTGTGGTTGTGGAGTCCGTGGATGTGGGGTGGGCGGGGTCTGTGGTTGTGGGAGCAGGGTATGTGGGGGTGGGCGGGGCCTGTTACTATGGGTGGGAGCGGAGTCTGTAGGTGTGGGGAGGGAGCTGTGGTTTGGGGCGGAGCTTGTGAAGGGGAGGGGCAGGGTATGTGGGGGTGGGCGGGGCCTGTGACTATGGGTGGGGGCGGAGTCAGTAGGTGTGGGGGTGGGGCCTGTGGTTGTGGAGTCCGTGGATGTGGGGTGGGCGGGGTCTGTGGTTGTGGGAGCAGGGTATGTGGGGGTGGGCGGGGCCTGTTACTATGGGTGGGAGCGGAGTCTGTAGGTGTGGGGAGGGGGCTGTGGTTTGGGGCGGGGTCTGTGAATGGGAGGGGCAGGGTATGTGGGGGTGGGCGGGGCCTGTGACTATGGGTGGGGGCGGAGTCAGTAGGTGTGGGGGTGGGGCCTGTGGTTGTGGAGTCCGTGGATGTGGGGTGGGCGGGGTCTGTGGTTGTGGGAGCAGGGTATGTGGGGGTGGGCGGGGCCTGTTACTATGGGTGGGAGCGGAGTCTGTAGGTGTGGGGAGGGGGCTGTGGTTTGGGGCGGAGCTTGTGAAGGGGAGGGGCAGGGTATGTGGGGGTGGGCGGGGCCTGTGACTATGGGTGGGGGCGGAGTCAGTAGGTGTGGGGGTGGGGCCTGTGGTTGTGGAGTCCGTGGATGTGGGGTGGGCGGGGTCTGTGGTTGTGGGAGCAGGGTATGTGGGGGTGGGCGGGGCCTGTTACTATGGGTGGGAGCGGAGTCTGTAGGTGTGGGGAGGGAGCTGTGGTTTGGGGCGGAGCTTGTGAAGGGGAGGGGCAGGGTATGTGGGGGTGGGCGGGGCCTGTGACTATGGGTGGGGGCGGAGTCAGTAGGTGTGGGGGTGGGGCCTGTGGTTGTGGAGTCCGTGGATGTGGGGTGGGCGGGGTCTGTGGTTGTGGGAGCAGGGTATGTGGGGGTGGGCGGGGCCTGTTACTATGGGTGGGAGCGGAGTCTGTAGGTGTGGGGAGGGGGCTGTGGTTTGGGGCGGAGCTTGTGAAGGGGAGGGGCAGGGTATGTGGGGGTGGGCGGGGCCTGTGACTATCGGTGGGGGCGGAGTCTGTAGGTGTGGGGAGGGGGCTGTGGTTTAGGGCGGAGCTTGTGAAGGGGAGGGGCAGGGTATGTGGGGGTGGGCGGGGCCTGTGACTATCGGTGGGGGCGGAGTCTGTAGGTGTGGGGGTGGGGCCTGTGGTTGTGGAGTCCGTGGATGTGGGTGGGCGGGGTCTGTGGTTGTGGGAGCAGGGTATGTGGGGGTGGGCGGGGCCTGTTACTATGGGTGGGAGCGGAGTCTGTAGGTGTGGGGAGGGAGCTGTGGTTTGGGGCGGAGCTTGAAGGGGAGGGGCAGGGTATGTGGGGGTGGGCAGGGCCTGTGACTATGGGTGGGGGCGGAGTCAGTAGGTGTGGGGGTGGGGCCTGTGGTTGTGGAGTCTGTGGATGTGGGGTGGGCGGGGTCAGTGGTTGTGGGAGCAGGGTATGTGGGGGTGGGCGGGGCCTGTTACTATGGGTGGGAGCGGAGTCTGTAGGTGTGGGGAGGGGGCTGTGGTTTGGGGCGGAGCTTGGGGAGGGGCAGGGTATGTGGGGGTGGGCGAGGCCTGTGACTATGGGTGGGGGCGGAGTCAGTAGGTGTGGGGGTGGGGCCTGTGGTTGTGGAGTCCGTGGATGTGGGGTGGGCGGGGTCTGTGGTTGTGGGAGCAGGGTATGTGGGGGTGGGCGGGGCCTGTTACTATGGGTGGGAGCGGAGTCTGTAGGTGTGGGGAGGGGGCTGTGGTTTGGGGCGGAGCTTGTGAAGGGGAGGGGCAGGGTATGTGGGGGTGGGCGGGGCCTGTGACTATCGGTGGGGGCGGAGTCTGTAGGTGTGGGGAGGGGGCTGTGGTTTGGGGCGGAGCTTGTGAAGGGGAGGGGCAGGGTATGTGGGGGTGGGCGGGGCCTGTGACTATGGGTGGGGGCGGAGTCAGTAGGTGTGGGGGTGGGGCCTGTGGTTGTGGAGTCTGTGGGGTGGGCGGGGTCTGTAGGTGTGGGGGTGGGGCCTGTGGTTGTGGAGTCCGTGGATGTGGGGTGGGCGGGGTCTGTGGTTGTGGGAGCAGGGTATGTGGGGGTGGGCGGGGCCTGTTACTATGGGTGGGAGCGGAGTCTGTAGGTGTGGGGAGGGAGCTGTGGTTTGGGGCGGAGCTTGTGAAGGGGAGGGGCAGGGTATGTGGGGGTGGGCGGGGCCTGTGACTATGGGTGGGGGCGGAGTCAGTAGGTGTGGGGGTGGGGCCTGTGGTTGTGGAGTCCGTGGATGTGGGGTGGGCGGGGTCTGTGGTTGTGGGAGCAGGGTATGAGGGGGTGGGCGGGGCCTGTTACTATGGGTGGGAGCGGAGTCTGTAGGTGTGGGGAGGGGGCTGTGGTTTGGGGCGGAGCTTGTGAAGGGGAGGGGCAGGGTATGTGGGGGTGGGCGGGGCCTGTGACTATCGGTGGGGGCGGAGTCTGTAGGTGTGGGGAGGGGGCTGTGGTTTGGGGCGGAGCTTGTGAAGGGGAGGGGCAGGGTATGTGGGGGTGGGCGGGGCCTGTGACTATGGGTGGGGGCGGAGTCAGTAGGTGTGGGGGTGGGGCCTGTGGTTGTGGAGTCTGTGGATGTGGGGTGGGCGGGGTCTGTGGTTGTGGGAGCAGGGTATGTGGGGGTGGGCGGGGCCTGTGACTATGGGTGGGGGCGGAGTCTGTAGGTGTGGGGAGGGGGCTGTGGTTTGGGGCAGAGCTTGTGAAGGGGAGGGGCAGGGTATGTGGGGGTGGGCGGGGCCTGTTACTATGGGTGGGAGCGGAGTCTGTAGGTGTGGGGAGGGGGCTGTGGTTTGGGGCGGAGCTTGTGAAGGGGAGGGGCAGGGTATGTGGGGGTGGGCGGGGCCTGTGACTATCGGTGGGGGCGGAGTCTGTAGGTGTGGGGAGGGGGCTGTGGTTTGGGGCGGAGCTTGTGAAGGGGAGGGGCAGGGTATGTGGGGGTGGGCGGGGCCTGTGACTATGGGTGGGGGCGGAGTCAGTAGGTGTGGGGGTGGGGCCTGTGGTTGTGGAGTCTGTGGATGTGGGGTGGGCGGGGTCTGTGGTTGTGGGAGCAGGGTATGTGGGGGTGGGCGGGGCCTGTTACTATGGGTGGGAGCGGAGTCTGTAGGTGTGGGGAGGGAGCTGTGGTTTGGGGCGGAGCTTGTGAAGGGGAGGGGCACGGTATGTGGGGGTGGGCGGGGCCTGTGACTATGGGTGGGGGCGGAGTCTGTAGGTGTGGGGAGGGGGCTGTGGTTTGGGGCGGAGCTTGTGAAGGGGAGGGGCAGGGTATGTGGGGGTGGGCGGGGTCTGTGGTTGTGGGAGCAGGGTATGTGGGGGTGGGCGGGGCCTGTTACTATGGGTGGGAGCGAAGTCTGTAGGTGTGGGGAGGGGGCTGTGGTTTGGGGCGGAGCTTGTGAAGGGGAGGGGCAGGGTATGTGGGGGTGGGCGGGGCCTGTGACTATGGGTGGGGGCGGAGTCAGTAGGTGTGGGGGTGGGGCCTGTGGTTGTGGAGTCTGTGGATGTGGGGTGGGCGGGGTCTGTGGTTGTGGGAGCAGGGTATGTGGGGGTGGGCGGGGCCTGTTACTATGGGTGGGAGCGGAGTCTGTAGGTGTGGGGAGGGGGCTGTGGTTTGGGGCGGAGCTTGTGAAGGGGAGGGGCAGGGTATGTGGGGGTGGGCGGGGCCTGTGACTATCGGTGGGGGCGGAGTCTGTAGGTGTGGGGAGGGGGCTGTGGTTTGGGGCGGAGCTTGTGAAGGGGAGGGGCAGGGTATGTGGGGGTGGGCGGGGCCTGTGACTATGGGTGGGGGCGGAGTCAGTAGGTGTGGGGGTGGGGCCTGTGGTTGTGGAGTCCGTGGATGTGGGGTGGGCGGGGTCTGTGGTTGTGGGAGCAGGGTATGTGGGGGTGGGCGGGGCCTGTTACTATGGGTGGGAGCGGAGTCTGTAGGTGTGGGGAGGGAGCTGTGGTTTGGGGCGGAGCTTGTGAAGGGGAGGGGCACGGTATGTGGGGGTGGGCGGGGCCTGTGACTATGGGTGGGGGCGGAGTCTGTAGGTGTGGGGAGGGGGCTGTGGTTTGGGGCAGAGCTTGTGAAGGGGAGGGGCAGGGTATGTGGGGGTGGGCGGGGCCTGTGACTATGGGTGGGGGCGGAGTCAGTAGGTGTGGGGGTGGGGCCTGTGGTTGTGGAGTCCGTGGATGTGGGGTGGGCGGGGTCTGTGGTTGTGGGAGCAGGGTATGTGGGGGTGGGCGGGGCCTGTTACTATGGGTGGGAGCGGAGTCTGTAGGTGTGGGGAGGGGGCTGTGGTTTGGGGCGGAGCTTGTGAAGGGGAGGGGCAGGGTATGTGGGGGTGGGCGGGGCCTGTGACTATGGGTGGGGGCGGAGTCAGTGGGGGTGGGGCCTGTGGTTGTGGAGTCTGTGGATGTGGGGTGGGCGGGGTCTGTGGTTGTGGGAGCAGGGTATGTGGGGGTGGGCGGGGCCTGTTACTATGGGTGGGAGCGGAGTCTGTAGGTGTGGGGAGGGGGCTGTGGTTTGGGGCGGAGCTTGTGAAGGGGAGGGGCAGGGTATGTGGGGGTGGGCGGGGCCTGTGACTATCGGTGGGGGCGGAGTCTGTAGGTGTGGGGAGGGGGCTGTGGTTTGGGGCGGAGCTTGTGAAGGGGAGGGGCAGGGTATGTGGGGGTGGGCGGGGCCTGTGACTATGGGTGGGGGCGGAGTCAGTAGGTGTGGGGGTGGGGCCTGTGGTTGTGGAGTCCGTGGATGTGGGGTGGGCGGGGTCTGTGGTTGTGGGAGCAGGGTATGTGGGGGTGGGCGGGGCCTGTTACTATGGGTGGGAGCGGAGTCTGTAGGTGTGGGGAGGGAGCTGTGGTTTGGGGCGGAGCTTGTGAAGGGGAGGGGCACGGTATGTGGGGGTGGGCGGGGCCTGTGACTATGGGTGGGGGCGGAGTCTGTAGGTGTGGGGAGGGGGCTGTGGTTTGGGGCAGAGCTTGTGAAGGGGAGGGGCAGGGTATGTGGGGGTGGGCGGGGCCTGTGACTATGGGTGGGGGCGGAGTCAGTAGGTGTGGGGGTGGGGCCTGTGGTTGTGGAGTCCGTGGATGTGGGGTGGGCGGGGTCTGTGGTTGTGGGAGCAGGGTATGTGGGGGTGGGCGGGGCCTGTTACTATGGGTGGGAGCGGAGTCTGTAGGTGTGGGGAGGGGGCTGTGGTTTGGGGCGGAGCTTGTGAAGGGGAGGGGCAGGGTATGTGGGGGTGGGCGGGGCCTGTGACTATGGGTGGGGGCGGAGTCTGTAGGTGTGGGGAGGGGGCTGTGGTTTGGGGCGGAGCTTGTGAAGGGGAGGGGCAGGGTATGTGGGGGTGGGCGGGGCCTGTGACTATGGGTGGGGGCGGAGTCAGTAGGTGTGGGGGTGGGGCCTGTGGTTGTGGAGTCCGTGGATGTGGGGTGGGCGGGGTCTGTGGTTGTGGGAGCAGGGTATGTGGGGGTGGGCGGGGCCTGTTACTATGGGTGGGAGCGGAGTCTGTAGGTGTGGGGAGGGGGCTGTGGTTTGGGGCGGAGCTTGTGAAGGGGAGGGGCAGGGTATGTGGGGGTGGGCGGGGCCTGTGACTATGGGTGGGGGCGGAGTCAGTAGGTGTGGGGGTGGGGCCTGTGGTTGTGGAGTCCGTGGATGTGGGGTGGGCGGGGTCTGTGGTTGTGGGAGCAGGGTATGTGGGGGTGGGCGGGGCCTGTGACTATGGGTGGGAGCGGAGTCTGTAGGTGTGGAGAGGGGGCTGTGGTTTGGGGCGGAGCTTGTGAAGGGGAGGGGCAGGGTATGTGGGGGTGGGCGGGGCCTGTGACTATGGGTGGGGGCGGAGTCTGTAGGTGTGGGGAGGGGGCTGTGGTTTGGGGCGGAGCTTGTGAAGGGGAGGGGCAGGGTATGTGGGGGTGGGCGGGGCCTGTGACTATGGGTGGGGGCGGAGTCAGTAGGTGTGGGGGTGGGGCCTGTGGTTGTGGAGTCCGTGGATGTGGGTGGGCGGGGTCTGTGGTTGTGGGAGCAGGGTATGTGGGGGTGGGCGGGGCCTGTGACTATGGGTGGGAGCGGAGTCTGTAGGTGTGGGGAGGGGGCTGTGGTTTGGGGCGGAGCTTGTGAAGGGGAGGGGCAGGGTATGTGGGGGTGGGCGGGGCCTGTGACTATGGGTGGGGGCGGAGTCTGTAGGTGTGGGGAGGGGGCTGTGGTTTGGGGCGGAGCTTGAAGGGGAGGGGCAGGGTATGTGGGGGTGGGCGGGGCCTGTGACTATGGGTGGGGGCGGAGTCAGTAGGTGTGGGGGTGGGGCCTGTGGTTGTGGAGTCCGTGGATGTGGGGTGGGCGGGGTCTGTGGTTGTGGGAGCAGGGTATATGGGGGTGGGCGGGGCCTGTGACTATGGGTGGGAGCGGAGTCTGTAGGTGTGGGGAGGGGGCTGTGGTTTGGGGCGGAGCTTGTGAAGGGGAGGGGCAGGGTATGTGGGGGTGGGCGGGGCCTGTGACTATGGGTGGGGGCGGAGTCTGTAGGTGTGGGAAGGGGGCTGTGGTTTGGGGCGGAGCTTATGATTGGGAGGGGCGGGGTCTGTGGGTGGGGGCGGGGCCTGTGGGTGTGAATGCTCTTCCACTGCCGGGGGCGGGTCCGGCCAGGCCCAGCTGCGCTCTCACTGGCGGCGGCACCGCGGCGGCTTTCTTACCACCCACAACAGGTTAGGTTGGGAACTGCAAGGAGGGCCTGTCGGTGGGGGGGCGGGGTCTGTGTGGGTTGTGAGGGCAGGGCCTGTGGGTGGGGGGTGGGGCCTGTGGGTGTGCGGACTGTGTGGGGTGGGGCCTGTGGTTGTGGAGTCTGTGGATGTGGGGTGGGCGGGGTCTGTGGTTGTGGGAGTAGGGTATGTGGGGGTGGGGGTGTGGGCGGGGTCTGGGAAAGTGGAGGCAGGGTCAGTGGATGTGGGGGTCTGTAGGGGTGAGGGCGGGGTCAGTAAATGTGAGGGCGGGGTCAAAACAGCAAACATGCGCAGATTGGGGGCCGTGCATTATATAGGGAGCGGGCGCCATATGTTTCTGAGTTTGATTTCCGGCGTGCACCGACGCCTGTGCGACCAAAATTTGGAACTCGCTTCCTCCGTACCTCCGCACCGCCACCTCTTTCCGCATCTTCCACAAGGACCTTAACCCCTCCTGTGCTCACGACGAGCTGAGCTCGTTATGCCCGTTGGAACGCTCGCACGCTGGGCTGATTCCCCTGCTGTGCTAAGCGTTCCATTAAACGGGTGCAGTAATGACGAGCTCGCACAGCGGCCTGGTGCTCATGACGAGCTCAGCTCGTCATGAGCACAGGGGCACTGTGCGCGCCCCCCAGCACAGCGGAGGAAACAGCCCCGCAGTGAAGGGGTTAAAGCTCTTCTCTTTCAAAGACACGGCTACCAATAACTCTGACTGTTTCATGTTCCACACTGGAGAATTAGTTTGTCCCTGCTCTTCAACGGTGGAATATGTACTTTTGGAACCCTAATCGCTCTAACTTTAGTTTACAGGGTGTAATTTTTAACGAATGTTTACTCTGTAAATATGTTTCCATAATATCTAATTATATATATTACACTCTATTGTATAGCGCTCTGACACCTCTGGGTAAAGTATGCGCTATAAAAAAATGTCTAAATAAATGCAATGCCCTGCGACCAGGCTGTTGGACACTCCTCGTCGCCACAGGCCTGGACTCACTGGGTCTGTAGACTAAAGACTGTTAATAATTTAAATTTAGCAGCCAGGAACTCAGAACTGTTCAATTCCTCAGGCTCCGGCGGGCTGCTTTTGGAGGCTTCATACATTAAAAGACAACAATATCTCAAAATGTAACACTAGGGGAGTCAGATATACTGGTATATAGAATGCATTACAAGGAAGGATAAAACGGGAGACTCGCGTAAAATTTGTGTTTGGAGTATTCAGGCATGATTCTGAGTGCCGCCGTAGTCGGCGTATCTCAAGTTGCACATTCTTACCTTTCTCCTGGGCCACCGCAACCACAGACTTTACCCATTGCTGCCCGTATCTATGAATGATGTTTTTGACACAAGAGTGTCCACATGAGCATCTTTTAATTTGGCTGATCTGGGACTTGCAGCAATCGGGTATCAGAGCGCTTTACATAGCACCAGTTACGTTACGTTAGGACACACGTTAATTTTTTTTAATTGTTTTTTTCTAGGCACGGGGAGATTAAGTGATTTGCCCAGAATCACAGGAAGTTTGGCGTCGTTACCGAGACTCGAACCCAGTTCCTCCAGGTCCGAGGTCGAGCGACCTAGCCGTTAGGCCAACACTCCTCTCCCCTTTACAATCACTTCTTCTCAAGCACCAAAAGACAGAGATGTTCACCGTCTCTTTTGCTAACTCTTGTGTTAAAAGGAACAATTCTGTGCTTCTCTACTTGGTGCTCCTGAATTCATACAATGCTAAAAATACAAGATCAAAATTTGATTTTCATCATACAAAATCTATGTAAAGCATTTTAAGTGACATTTTTGTTTTGGACAAATATATAACTTTTAATCGTAAGTCACTTGTATTATAAAAGCTGTAGTTAAAACTGGCTTGAGTAAAGTCACAGCAATTACAGCCTATTTATTTGAGACCATTGTTATTACAAAAGCTGATCACTAGAGCAAATACGAGTCTTCTGTGGTAATATGTGAGATTGTGATAACAAATACCTCTGTGCTTGATTTAATGCAGTGTAATAGCAATTCTCCTATATTACATCCCTAGGCACTTTTAACATATGCTTTTCACAATAAATACATCCGACCGTGTTTTTGCATAGCTTTTCTTAATAAACAGATCAGGCATATTACCTACAGTAAAATTGATTTAAATTATTTTAGGAAGCTAGCAGCTAAGCTGAAGCCTTTTCAAAAAATTACATCCTGTATGCCTCAGCTTCTCACTCTCCTGAGGTTTGCCCAGTGCTGCGGCGGGCTGGGCATCGCTCCAAGTTAGTTGACTGTAGTTACTTTGAGGAGTTATGATAATTTATTAGCAGGCAGCTGAGATTATCCGCGTTGGGGCCTCTCAAATCCTGTTTGGTACAGTCTGGTCCCAAACAGGCCTCGAAAAATCCTAAAATGTTAGGAGACCTGTAAGGTCTAGTGACTCAAATAATCTACTCAACCTAATTATAATGCTCTTGACCCCTAAATTGGTTTCAAATGAAGTGATCCCGGGCAAGTATTTTAATTTCCACAAGATAAGGCTAAACGCCTTTTTTCAAGAATAAACCTTAGCTTGTACTTTAGTCAAGGGTACACAGATTTGAAATTGGAATTATTTTTTCATTCCCAACCACATTGTATCCCTTCTGAGGTTTTGGCCTGAAGATGCTGTGATAAAGCACATTGAGAATATAGATATAAGGAAAGCCAATTACAATAATCTTACAAAGATTGAAAGAAAAGCCCAGGGAAGATCTTGAGAAGAAGCCTCACCTCGAGTCATTGAAGACACCTAAATGAAAGGGAGTGGCCTTTGAAGCACCAGTCAAGTGGACTATACAACTAGCGTACTTCGCCCTAACAAGGAACTTCTTTCAATTTGAAGATACCATCTACTTACAATTACAATGGAACTTCAATGGGAAGCATTTTCACGCCTAGCGTAGCCTGTCTCTATGTATACCGATTCGAACAACAGAACAAAGGGAATAATAACCTACTTTAAACAGGAGCTACGTCTGTGGTGCAGACACATAGATGATGTCTTCATCATCTGACATGGCACCTTGGAGAATGCAACCCGCTTCTTAGATTAGCTGAATAGCCAAAACAATTTCAGATTCGCCATAACTACAAGCAATGATGAATTACCATTTCTTGATGTCTCTATCAAAGATGAGCCAAGTAGATTGGTCATTAAACTGTATACAAAACCTACAGATAAGAATAGCCTCCTCCACTTTCAAAGTGCACACCCACACGCACTTTGGAAAATTTACCAGTTGGACAGTTTCTTCGCATAACAAGAAAATGCTCCAAGACAGACGATTACAAACAAGAAGCTGTCATACTTACCAATACACTTTTAGATGGACACGCCTCTGAAACATTTGACTCAGGGAGAAAATAAAAGGGCTCATAATAATCACAAAGAATCATTCCTAATGGATCAAAACAGAAAAGACTGAAAATAACGTATTTGTGTAACCAAGCATAGCAGTGTGCCGAATGAAGAAACTGGTGTATCCTTACATGCAACAAACTTCGTTTTGACAAACCTCTGTTCTCATTTAAGCAAAACACCAGCTTAAGAAACTTACTGGTACCCACTAAATCACTAAAAACTGTCACCACCTCCCAAAATGCCTTGTAGAATCTTCCCAGAATTACGGGTCAGTACCCTTGTGGCCAGTACGCTTCTGCCCTTTTACCAGGAAGTCCACTGCAAATTATCTTATCTAAGAACTCCTTAGATTCAGAAGAGTCATACTAACTGCAATTCTAACAGTGTCAGTTACAGAGGTGTGGAATTTAATAAAATATCTACTTGTTCATGGGGCAGGTTTTGTCATAAATCTACTTGTTATGTAACAAAATCCACTTGTGTCCCGTTGGTACCATGTAGTGCCGCCACAAATTATGTCAGCAATCTCATTATAGAAGAGTTCTGATATAGCCTCTCTGATTATGCTAGGGCTCATACCATAGTAGTCTTTGAATGCTTGCAATCCCCTTACGTTAATCAACAAGAGGGAGACAGAAGGGCTTTTGGAAGGTCCAGCACACATGCTCTAGCCAACACTAGAGAAGAGGGTATGCAGTTCCTTAGGTGGGTCAAGAGAATGTAAAGAGAGATCAACAATGTGTATTGTCACTAAGAGAAATGGCAGTCCTAAAATAATCGGCGGGAGTGGAATTTCTGCTTTCGGAACTAGGGCGCTCACGCACCCAGCCAGCTAGGTGCCATGCTTCATCATTTGGGCCTGCTCCTCGTTGGGCCTCTTAGGTGGTGCTCTTTTGTTCTATGCCCTATGCCGTTTGGTGCAGTGGAGGTAAGGGACCTATAAAGCGTAGATGAGATGGAAAGTGAATAAAACAGGTTGGGTAGTGCAAAGACTGACTTTTATTCAGGTTGGCTCCCCACCTAGTTAAAAGGAAGAGTGGCGACTATCTGAATTAATGGTTCGGGATAACTGCGCTCTACTCTTAAGGGGTCGACATGTTTGATGCCTAATAGTCTGAAGGATCAGTGGCAATTCATCAGGACCTAGAGAAAAACTAGCAGTACGAATGTTACTACATATTGTGCTGTGTGTTATGTAGTTGGCTCCTCATGTGCAATGCATTACTTCTGTCTTCTCGTTGAGTCCATTGTCGGTTGTGCCCAGACGTAGGATAGTTTTTCCTTCGAAGCGCAATAGTATGGACTCAGTGCAACTTCCTTTTTACGTGTTTTAGGACTGTCCATTTTATGTCTTGTGTCCCATGTCTTTTTTCTTCGCAATTTTGTACCATGGGTGCATTCACGACTTTGCATTTAATTCTTGATCTGTGTCGAGTGATCCTCTTTTTTACTGCCAGAGTTGTTTTACCTACGTATGCAAGCAGGCATGGGCATATTTCACAATATATTATGTTGGTACTATTGTAATTTGTGAATTCTTCATGTATATTACTTTTGCCTCTGTATTCAAATTCATCTCCTTCGAAGGTACTCAAGCATGAGATGCAAGTTCCACATCGGTGGTGTCCTTCAAAGTGAGGTAGTGCTAGCATGGTCTGTATGGAACCTTTTGGTCTCTTCACCTGTGTATTGGGACGTACCAGTTTGTCTTTGAAGTTTTTGTCTGCTGACAGCTGTCAGGGGCCTCTGTTGGTTGCTGTCTTAAATCACAGAGTTGTCCTTGGGTTGGGAACAAAATTCTGATCCAAGGGATGTAATGAGCCAGATCACGTTTGTTTGCCATGATGGTACTGTCTGCCAAATGGGATGTATCTGTGAACAAGTTAAGGTTAGGTGCTGCACAGATGAGAAGAAGGAGAGTGTAGATAGAGGTATCCAACTGAGTTCAAAGGGGCATAGAACTAATGAGTGCCTCTGAAGAAGAGGGCCACTGTCCCCGTTCTATCGCCTGAGCAGGAAAGTCTTTCAAGGTATTGATTAAACTCCCCTGTCGTTAGGCTGGAGGGGGTTGTGTTAGACCTGGCCCTTTTTGCAGGGTCTTCCCCACACTGTATGCCTTCCTCCTACTACTTTTTGATAAAGTTGTTTTGATATCCTTGGGACTCTCTGGACTTTACCATTGCTAATCCGTGCTAAAGTGCTTGTGTTCGCTTCTTAAAACATGGTCACAAATACTTCTGCCGATTTAGCATATTTAATCTACTTGTAAGGCCCTAGTTAGGTAGCCTACATGTGCCCATGGCCTGTAAACTAAATGCCACTAGTGGGCTGCAGCACTGCTTGTGCCATCAACTTAAGGAGCCCTTTAAAAACGTCTCAAGCCTGCCACTGCACGAGACATCACTGGCAGGATACGAGGGAGCGCCTGAATAGGCTCTGTAGTGTCTCAACACAAAGAACTGTACACCCCCTGTAGTTAGTCCGGAACAAGGGCAGGGAAGGTAGGGCATCTGTACACTTCAAAGTTATGCCTCTAGAAGTTTCTTCCACTTCAAAGGCACAACTGTGTATGAAAAAAGGACATTGGACACCACCACTTCAGTACACTTCTGGACCTGGGGACCCTGCCAGGAAGAAGGACTACTGTGCTGCTGCAAGGAGTGCCACTATGCTGGACTGCTGCTCTATAAGGAGCTGCTCCATGATTTACTGACCTGCCGCACTCTTGTCTGGGGAAGAATCTAGGTATGCAACTCTATCTTGAACCCAGGACCCCCGAGTGACTCAATGGGCTAGTCTTTTGGCCTCTTGATCTGAGCCTCAGGGACAAAACAAGCTCCCAAGCAACTCCTGGGCCAGTCTTCAGCGCGTTCCTTGCTCCCAAATGATGCTTCTCAGGCCCTAGACCCTTGATGTGGTTCAGTGGGCTCCTAAAACAAGCTTTTGAACTCTTCCTGATTGCAAATGAGCCTGTTCGCAGGGAAATCTCACTGCTCGCACGGAACTTCAGCGTGAGCTCCTGCCGCCTATCTCCTTGCACAGCAAGCATCAATCGATCTGGAAGACCACCAACGCAAAGCTCCAGCCCGAACGCCTGCGACACCCGGCGTGCTCTTCGTGCCATGTCCACCACCGCCATCGATACTCCTTACTCCCTGCAACCCACTCCAATGGCGCAATACGGCTATTAAAGTGAGACGGCTAGTGCAAATTCTGGAGAACTGCCAAGATTTGGCGCTCTCGGCCTTGATTCGCTCGGTAGGCATAGAGAAGGAATTTGATAGTCTCGAATGTCCGTCTCTCTTCCAGGTTATGCGCAAGATGGGACTGGGAGCTGAGTTCGTGAGATGCACTTAAATACTATATAACTCAGCGACGCCCCGGGTGCGAACGGGGAGGACGGTATCGGCGCCATGTTCGGTGGGAGGGGGACGCAGCAGGGGTGTTCGCTTTCTCCGCTGCTGTTCGCGCTGGTGGTTGAGCCCCTGGCGGTGCAAGCTAGATCGGGAGGCAATATACCAGGCTGGAGATGCGGGGAGACATGCATTATATATCGCTCTACGCAGATTACCTGCTGATGTTTCTGGCAGCCCCTAGTGAGAACTTAACGGGAGCAATAGCTCTGTTACGGGTGTTTGGGGCGGCATCGGAGCTGTGCGTGATTGGAGAAGATTAGCCTATTCCCGGTGCGGCTAGCTCACAGACACTCTCACAGACTCTCTCAGACACTCTCACAGACTCTCTCACAGACTCTCTCACAGACACTCACAGCCACTCTCTCACACTCTCACAGACTCTCACAAACACTCTCTCACAGACTCTCACAAACACTCTCTCACAGACTCTCTCACACACACTCACAGACTCTCAGACACTCTCTCACAGACTCTCACAGACACTCTCACAGCCACACTCTCAGACACTCTCTCACACTCACACTCTCTCACTCTCTCAATCCTTCTCACAGACTACCTCTCACAAACTCACCCTCAGACTCACTCTCCCACTCTCTCTCACTGAGTGACTCACTCTCACTGACTGACTCTCTCTCACTGACTGACTCTCACTGACTCACGGACTCTCTCACAAACTCTCTCTCACGGACTCTCACTGACTCTCACTGACTGACTCTCTCTCACTGACTCACTCTCTGTCTCACTGACTCACTCTCTGTCTCACTGACTCACTCTGTCTCACTGACTCACTCTCTCTCACTGACTCACTCTCTCTCACTGACTGACTCTCTCTCACTGACTGACTCTCTCTCACTGACACTCTCACTGACTAACTGACTCTTGCTAAAAGACTGACTCACTAAAAGACTGACTCTCGCTTAAAGATTGACTCTTGCTTAAAGACGGACTCACTCTCACTGACTGACTATTTTACTGACTCTCTTTCATTCACTGACTGACTCACTCTCATTCACTCTCACTGACTGATTCACTCTTACTGACTCTCACTGTCTCTCACTCTCTCACTGACTAACTCTCTCACTCTCACTGACTGACTCACTCCCACTCACTCGCACTGACTGACTGACTGACCTTCACACTCCTGTTATTTATGCCCCCATAACAAATAAAAACACAGCAAGTAACCATTGGGTCAGGCAGATACAAGTTGCCTGCATTGAAAGGACGAAAAAAACTCAAGACATTATTTTTAATACTTTTATAATATGGTCGTTTAGTTGTACATAATGCTTTTTTGGTCATATCTAAGGTAACAAAAATGCCTCTGACGCTTATTTATTATAACTTTTCAGCATGCTGCAAACTTCTGTACAGCACAGATTAAAGACATAGGTAAAGTCAATATCTCTGGCTAAACACTTATAAGTTCCCAAAGGCGAGACCTATTGCATTGCAAATGCTTGTTTAGTGGTGCTCCACAGATAAAATTGCAGCGCAGTCTCACCATTCATTGTAGATTTGCATACTTTAATAGTAGGCGTGGTTTGGGGCGGGATGCTACACTGCAGGTGGCGCTTACAATAATGAGCCTGTGCTAATGAGTCTGCCAAGCGCATTCACTTGCTGTAAGCTACACAAGAGGGTCTCTGAAATTAGGTTGTACAAAAAAAAACGCTTTGTTTAAAATGAACTCCCAATCTCTGCGAGGCTGATCGAATATCTCATAAGAGAATAGGGTGTAACAAGAAAGAGAATAGGGTGTAAGAAGACATTCAGTGTACTCTGCTGAGGAGCGCTGTGATTCTGTGCGTTCACTTGTTCAAACTCTCTATTCTTCTTTCAGTGTCCTCCAACCCTGCCACACTCCGACCCCCACTATAGCAATGCGTTGTCCATGTCACATTGGATCATTCTCCAGTATGACGGCATTACCCATCATTTCTACCTCTTTGAAAATACAATATACCCTTATGTTTGTCCCGAGTTGAAAGTCTTTTCTCTTTTTTTAAATGAAGGGTTTTATTTTGGTAAATGCAAAGTACAATAAGAGAGTAAGAATACAAGGAACGGAAGAGTGGCAAAGCAAAACATAAATCAGGGCTAAGATGACAAAAAGATGGCAAGCAATGCAGCAAGACTGCCAGCAATTACAAATTATAACACACGGGTACACAGTTCAAGGGGACAGAGTTGCAAGGGGACACTAGGTTCAGAGGATTATGTGCCTCTGTGGCCAGCAGGGGGTAGGCCAGCTCTAGGGGGAGCCCTGGCTAGGAGGCGAGAGACCAGCTGTCTAAAGGTGGTCTCATACTCAGACAAGACCCCTCACGTGAATGAGGGCCAGGGTATTTTGAATACCAGTTGAGTCCACGTGAGAGGTAAGATAAGAGATGAAGGGGCAAAATATCCACCGGGCAGGATCCCTAGCAGGGGCAGCGCTAGGCGTGGGCAGCTGCCCATGGTACCGCGGCCTTCTAACTACGACTGGCCCCCCCAGGAGGCCATCATCCTTTTTAAAATGTGCCATTGTACCACTTACAGGTGGGAAACGCACTCCCTCGGGGTGTGCAACCGTGGTGCAGCTCAAGTCCAGAGGCAGGGCCATGGGCTGAAGGGGAAATATGACCCCCGCATCCCTTTCTGTTGCGGCAGACTGGGCAGGGCTGGGTTTGTGGCCTTGATCAGCTTTCCTTTGCTGGCAACACTTTCCCTTATCCTAATCACCGCATCTGCACGATAATTGCAGATGCTTGAACTGGTGTGAGGTGTGAAGTGAGCCCTGCATGAATGAAACGCGGAGCATCCAGCAGGGCTCACAGCAAGCAAGCATTTGCAATGCTAGGGGTCTCGCATTTACGCAAGGTTGAGCTATTGGCATTGTAAATGACAATTGCTTTTATTTATGTTTTTGTTTTTAAAACGTAAATAATAGGCCTTGTCATTTACAGTGCCAATAGCTCTAAATCTCGTAATCGCGAGACCTATTGCTTTGCAAATAAATGCTTGTTATTGGCCATAAGAGGTCTGGGGGCATTCATCTTTTAAAGTTCACAGAACACAGCCCTTTGCTTTGAACCCTTAATGGTGTCAGTAAGGCCCCTGTAATGTTGCTAAGAGTGTTTTTAAAATTACAACTTTGGCATCAAATTAGTACACAGAGGCAGAAACTACAGGGCTGGCTTCTTATCTAGAAAGACATTTTTGGGTAGTTTGGGTCACGAGGATTTGGATGTTCATTAATGTTTGTGGTAGCGGTGTTAGACGCTGCCCGTGATGCTGCTTGTGCTGACCCAGGAGTGGTGCAAGTTAACATGGACTTCACAGATGGTCTCCCCTGGGACTGGTGCTTAAGTACTGAGGTGTTTGGGTGTGCTCAAGTGGCGGCAGAGCTAACTGTGGCTCTGGGTATGGTTATGAGACCCGATTCTTTTGTTCTGCTTGGTAAGCCGAGACCGTACTTGTTGAATATTCACCCAGTGTGAGTGGTGAGATCCGCATTGCTGGTCTGCCTGAAGTTGTGATGCTGCCGACAGTAGCGTGTCTGCTAAAAGCAATGGCGTGACTGGTGGAACTATAAAGCGAAATAAGAGAAAGTTATCTTCCAACACCACAGTCTTCGTGACTGAGACCAGGAATACTGAAGACTCTGAGACTCACAGCAGTAATTTCTCCTTTCAGAGCGTTAATGCTGCAGATGGAGTGAAGCCCAGAAGTAAGCACATTACTAAGGTACCAACAAAGTTTAATATTATTCATTTGCATTAACTGTTTCTCTTTTGCAGCATTTGGAAATGCATTTTCTTATTTTCTTACTTTTTGGTTAGTTTTTTATTGTAGGCTGTTATATTCTGTTTAAAGGGAAAGATGTTGTAGTGTGTGACCTTAATGCTGCAGTTTGCATTTCATTACCATCATTTGCTTATCCTGGAAAATCTCCAGGGTGTAGGAGGTTTGCTGTTCCAGAGTTCTTTCTTCAGCTTCTGGGCAGTTGTCACTCTGTGGCGATCTGTGGTCCTGTTTCTCTGCTCTTCTTGTAGCAGCTTCTATCAGAGCTTCATCCTCCCGCCAAACGATAATAAGATGCCAGGCATCACCCAGCACACATCACAGCCTATGATGGGCTACGTCTATCTGCTTGACACACTTAGAGCGAGGATAACGTTCTCCGGATCTATCAGGCTGTGAATGTAACCTAAGGGCTTAAGATGAAATGAAGAGCTTACCTCCTTCCTGAGTGGCTCCAGACTGCTGTGTGCAGACCTGATAGCTGGCAGTACCCTGGAGTATGTATGTATAAATCAGATTATGCTGGAAGTAACCTGCAATATACTGGCATGCAGCACCCTGCCAACAAGTAGGATTTCTCATGGAATTTTATTTCCTGACACATTAATGGAGATAGTCTTTTAACTGGCATAAGAACAACACTGACCGTACATTTCCTGGCACTGTCTTTAAAATGCCGAACACATTAGGAATGGCATTTCTTTCTGCTGGAATAATAACACAAGTTATCTTGCACTCTGCTATGATGTTGCGCCACAGCTCTTTGGCTGCAATGCCTTACATGTTTCATTCAAACGTGCTTTCTGCAGGGCACATACATGATTTGCTGCTGTAGAGAAATAATGCTCCTGTGTACTGTGGCAGACTCAGAAATATTGAAAAACTTAATGATTTCTCTTTCAGCACTTCATAGTCAAACCTTTCAATTTTTGACTCAATCATTTGGAAGAAACATAACTTAGTACCATTAAAATAGTTGTGATGGGGAACATTCATGTGGGGTTAAGACTGGCTCGACCAGAGTGCTTGCTGACTTGGAGGAGTATGGAGTTGACCACCTTGCCTGGTCCGGTGTGGAACCAATCCAGCGAGGCTTTGCTGCAGACTCATTTGCCCTGATAGCTGGTCAAGAGTTTGAGGAGGAGGAGGTGAAGAGCTGGCTAAGTGTGCCATGAGGCTGGCAGTTCAGTACATCCCTGAGAAGTGAGCTTTGAGTCAAGTAGTGTTCCTCTTATACCACGTGCAATTCACCCTCTCCAAAACCTCAAGAATTCCTGGGTGTGAAGGACGACTGATTCTGATTGGGTGCTTAATAGTTTTCCAGAAACTCATGATCTTGATTAGTCATGTTTGTCAGTAGTTAATTGAACACGTCCATGGGTTTTATCTCTTCTGTGACACAATCTGCAATAAAAGTTTCTTTCTCGTTTCAAAGAAATATGAATGGCCGACAGCCTCTATAGATCAAAGAATGGAAGGGCTGGGGAACTGTCATTCATCTCACTGCTAAGCAGAGCAGTGTCATGCTTCACCCTCACTCCGGCCTCTGATTTTGACCAACATCGCTTAGAACACTGGGACTTTAGAGCCCATCCTTTTAATGAGAAAAACAAAACTACAAGTCCCATAAGCAATAATGGCGGAAGGTGTCATGCATGACCTGGGGCAACATCCGAATCAGCACATCCAGTTCCATTTTTTAAGTATTTGACACAATATTGAATTTATAACCTTTGTTTTTTATGGTCATGAGTCACCAGAATACTAAAACGTGTCTTTTATTTTCAGGGTCAATTAAGTAATGGTCACCAGCTTGGAAGCTCAGTTAATTCTTCAGTATTTGTCATTGATCTCCATGTGTGGCTGGTTTGGGTCTGCCTCCTGCATCGTTCCCGATAACTCGCACAGGTAAGGACCTTGTAGCAGCATCATGCTAACCCCATACTCGTCTGTAAGAAGTGCGCTCCGAGGCATGTATCGGATAATGTTTGTGAAACAAGCAAGCACTAATATCTGCTATGTACATTTGCTAAAATAAAACAGAATCAAATCACAGTATACTGTTCTGGAGGTTCAGTCCCAGAAACATTATCTGTAACTGAACGCAGTCACCCTAGGAAGCATGTGCTTTTAAGACAAGTTGCGTTCACTCACCTGAAGGTGACATGCTTCATCATTGGGCTATACTCCTGACCAGGCCGGCGCTACAATGCCTGGCAGGCACCACAAGAGGGCACTTTGTCAGAGATCTTTTAATAAGTACGCCGGATGCGCATAGTAGGACAGAGGATATTGTGTCATAAGATGTGAGATTGGTGAAAGTCTGAATATAAGATCAACTATTGACCATTTGCTACAATATAGTTAATGTGATCTTCCTGGTCCATGTTGAGATTAAAAACGGTGGCAGAGAAATTGAGGAACTAATGACCCCTATCACTGTGTGAAAGTGTCGATTACCTATGGACCTGCTGGTAAGCTGGGGTCTATTCTTCAGGTCAACCTTTTTCATGCCTTCTGTAGTCATGGAGCAATCTATTGGCATTTCATCAGGACCAAATATGGGAAAATGGGTAAATGTGACCTAATCTTCTCCACAGCGTGAGGAGCTCTGTAACTCAAAGCCCTGCACTGTGCATAGGTGATAAGGTGCCTATTAACATCTTACTGCCACAGGTGAGCGCTGTCTAACAGAGTGCACTAGATACGGTAACCTTCCTAAAATTAGGACATACTGACTTATCCAATAGCGAGGACGCCGCTTCAGAGGGCAACTGGTGTTCAGTTAGAGATAATGTTTGTGGGACTGAACCTCCAGAACAGTATACTGTGAGTTGATTTATATGAAGAATGTGTATACTGGAATGTCATTTTCCTCAGCATCTCTTATGATATGTAAAATAAAACACAACACACCTGGAGGCCAACAAATCTATCATACATTTAATGCAAAAATAGAAAAAGGCCAAGCAAACTACCAAGTGACAATTGTCTTTGCAATGGATGAGAGCATCCACCCTAAAGCAAGTTGGAGTATATAATGCTAATGCTACACAATGTATTTTTATACACTTTTCTCCTAATACAAGTCAATGAAACATGAACACGTGATAGAAACAGTTACTGAAACAACACTAATGAGTAGGAGGCAGGATCTTCTCTCGAGAGGAATGTGAGGAGTCCGTGAGGTGCAGATAAAAGATACACAGACAAGCTGCAGAATTCACTGTTTCTGGACATAACACTTCTGTTTGTCAATAATCAATTTACTACAAGATGCAGGAAAGTGTGCCGATGGACTTCACTAAATAAAATGGTTCTGGGCCCTAATAGAATCATGTAACTTTGCAGGCATATTAAGGCGAACAGACACATCAAATTAATATAAGAATATTGTAATTTGGTGATGTAATATATCAATGCACGTTGTGGCATTCATGTGTAACCAATTATCGGTATTGAAGAAACCAGTATATCCAGTTATGCTTTCTCAATTCCTTCTTCCTAGAGTCCACCACTACTGCTAGCTAGCTGTATTCAGCAGTGCCACCTGTGACCTGGAATCCTGCATTTAATCAATACCAAAGGTTGTCAATGCTTCTAGCCAACTCCGGTCACTGGTGCCACTCGCACCCCACCACCCTTGGGCCTGTTATTCTTTTAGCCAGCTCCAGTCAGTAGTGGCCCCTTGGGCCTGTATGTAAGCCTACTAGCCAGCTCCTGTTAGTACTGGCCCCTGGGACCTGTTATCATTCTAGCCAACTTGAGTCATTAGTAGCACCTTGGGACTAGTGATCATACTAACCAGCTTCAGTCAGTATTGGCCCCTTGAGACCTATTATCCTGCTAAGTAACTCCAGTCAGTGGTGACCCCTGTACCTTAAATCCTGCAAATATTCAAAACCAGAGGTTAACTCTACTGCCAACCACTTCCAGTCAATATTGTATACCAGAGGCTTGCGTTGTTGCTAGCTAGCTCCAGTCACCAGTGCCCGTCACATATTATCCTCAATAGGATCAATGGCCAAGGCCTGTGTAGCTGCTAACCTCCTCTAGTCAGTAGTGACCTCCCAGACCTGTTATTCTGCATATAATCAGCAAGGCTTCCGCCCTAATAACACTCACCCCACATCCTTATGGTATATTAGCAATGTAATTTGTTTACATCATACGGTAGGTACCGCACTATATCACATGATCCCAAAAACAAAGAAAATCAAAATTTGCCTAACCGTTCAGCACTCCACCTTGTAAAAGATGACCAAATCACACCAAGCACTATAGCCTGCCACATCACATGGCACACTCAGCAACAACATGACAAGATACCACGGCAGGGATTTGGGGCCATTAATCCTATGTTTGAGGCATGTGTGCTGTAGATGTAAATGCTTTGCATACTCCTGCAATCATGTGTTGGGTCCGGATGTTTGCAAGTTGTTTTTCTTTGACGAAGTCTTTCCAGTCACGAGGTAAGGTGACTCCTCCTTTCGATGATAGTGCACATGGGCATTGACTCCATTGTTCGATTGTTTTTTACCCCCAACGGGTTTGGATGTGTATTGCTGCGCTCCGAAACCGTTCTTCGGGTTCCCCTCGGTGCGCAGTCCACTCTACCCTCGACAGTATTGATTCAGTATGCATTTCTTTGTTCTCTGCGTTTCAGATCAATCGCCAAACTATCCATTTTCGATAGAAAACCTTGCGGACAACCGTCGGGCTACGTAGGGCCAGCCTTCTACAAATGGAACGGACTCCATTCCATTTCTTTCCTTGGTACCACACCAAGTACCCTTGCACCGACCTACATCAAGTTTGTAACTTATGCCTCTCTCCGGAGCACAAGGAGGAAGACTGCGACGCTTGTAAGTCGTTTCGGTCCAAGAGGACTCTACCCGATCATCAGGCTCGATGACGAGCGAGGCAGCGCCAAAGCATTCAACACACTGGATATCTTTGCAGACGAATCTGACCAAGAAGAGATAGAAGTAGCCTCCGTAGAAGAAGAGGCCCTCTCGATTCCAGAGTCTGATTCCGAGCTCGAAATCTATCTAGAGTCCCAAGATGTGCCTTCGGGACATGGTGCACTGAGTACCGAAGAACCCTTGCCCCCTAAATCCTCTTCTAAAACTCATAAGGCTACGGCACCACCTCTGCCTTCTGGCCAAAGTCGGCACCAAGACACTGTTTCCAACCCCACGTCCCTCGGCACCAAAACAAACCGTCAAGCCTTCCAGCTCCGGATCGAGTCAGAAGAAATTACCTTTGGATCCGAAATCATCAGGCTCCAAGGACAAATCTGGTTTGGAGCCGAAACCCTCCTCCGCGAAACACAAACATGCTTTGGAGCCAAAACCCTCTGCTTCGAAACACAATCTCGCTTCTGAGCCGAAACATTCTCAAGACTAGCCGAAATCCGAGGACAATGTTCTCGAGCTTCCAGAACCAATTTTAGACGTCCTTAAGGCCAAATTGGATCCCATACAAAATAAATTTGTAATGAATCCTGATACTGGACATAAATCCAGCGAAACACAAGCATCCTGGAGAGGACACTTCTGATAAGATTCCCTTAAAGAAGAAGGAGATGGCTACTAGCCATGTTTATCCTGCTCCACAACCCTCCCCACCTCCACCTTCTTTTCCTCAGTTAATAATTGAAGAGCCCTTACACATAACACCTCAGGGATCTCCACATCCATATCCAGATGTGGACAAGGTGATGATGATACTCATTTGCCTGCAGACCTGTGGAATGATTACACCATTGACCTCCAGTAGACAATGAGCCAGACCTTTACCCAGCAAAGCCGTCACCACCAGAGGATAATATGGCTTATGAACAGCTCATTGCCAGAGCAGCAGAGTATCATGGTGGTACCATTACATAAAGACACATTAGAGGAGGACTTTCTATTTGAAACTCTTGAGTCTACGCACAGGTGAAGTCAAACACTCCCTATGCTTGAAGGCATGATGAGGCATGCAGATGATATCTTTAAAGACCCTGTCAGAGCATGTATTATAACTCCACGGTTAGATAAAAAATATCAACCATCATCATCAGATCCTGTGTTTATTAAGGGAAAATTACCTCTTGACTCTCTAGTAGTGTCCAACGCTCGCAAAAGAGCTAACTCGCAAACCTGTGGGGATGCACCTCCCCAGATAAAGAATCCAAACTTACAGATGCCTCGGGGAAACGAGTAGCTGTTCAAGCTGCTACCGATTGACGCATCGCAAACACACAGGACCTACTAGCTAGGTACGACAGGGCACACTGGGATGAGATGGAGCAACTGCTCCAATATCTCCCAGACGAACACAAAACTAAGGCACAGCAGTTAGTTGAAAAGGGGAGACTCATTTCGAAGTCCTCAATGAGCTGTGCTCTAGGCGCAGCAGACACCGCAGCTCGGGAGATCAATACCAGCATTCTCCTCAGAAGGCGTGCATGGCTTAGGATCTCAGCTCGGGAGATCAATACCAGCATTCTCCTTAGAAGGCGTGCATGGCTTAGGATCTCAGCTCGGAGATCAATACCAGCATTCTCCTGAGAAGGCGTGCATGGATTAGGATCTCAGCTCGGGAGATCAATACCAGCATTCTCCTTAGAAGGCGTGTATGGCTTAGGGTCTCAGCCCGGGAGATCAATTCCAGCATTCTCCTTAGAAGGCGTGCATGGCTTAGGATCTCAGCTCGGGAGATCAATACCAGCATTCTCCTCAGAAGGCGTGCATGGCTTAGGATCTCAGCTCGGGAGATCAATACCAGCATTCTCCTTAGAAGGCGTGTATGGCTTAGGGTCTCAGCTCGGGAGATCAATTCCAGCATTCTCCTTAGAAGGCGTGCATGGCTTAGGATCTCAGCTCGGGAGATCAATACCAGCATTCTCTTCTGAAGGCGTGCATGGCTTAGGATCTCAGTTAGGAGATCAATTCCAGCATTCTCCTTAGAAGGCGTGCATGGCTTAGGATCTCAGCTCGGGAGATCAATACCAGCATTCTCCTTAGAAGGCGTGCATGGATTAGGATCTCAGCTCGGGAGATCAATACCAGCATTCTCCTTAGAAGGCGTGTATGGCTTAGGGTCTCAGCTCGGGAGATCAATACCAGCATTCTCCTCCGAAGGCGTACATGGCTTAGGGTCTCAGCTCGGGAGATCAATACCAGCATTCTCCTCCGAAGGCGTGCATGGCTTAGGATCTCAGCTCGGGAGATCAATACCAGCATTCTCCTCCGAAGGCGTGCATGGCTTAGGATCTCAGCTCGGGAGATCAATTCCAGCATTCTCCTTAGAAGGCGTGCATGGCCTAGGATCTCAGCTCGGGAGATCAATACCAGCATTCTCCTCAGAAGGCGTGCATGGCTTAGGTTCTCAGCTCGGGAGATCAATTCCAGCATTCTCCTCCGAAGGCGTACATGGCTTAGGGTCTCAGCTCGGGAGATCAATACCAGCATTCTCCTCCGAAGGCGTGCATGGCTTAGGATCTCAGCTCGGGAGATCAATACCAGCATTCTCCTCCGAAGGCGTGCATGCCTTAGGATCTCAGCTCGGGAGATCAATTCCAGCATTCTCCTTAGAAGGCGTGCATGGCTTAGGATCTCAGCTCGGGAGATCAATACCAGCATTCTCCTCAGAAGGCGTGCATGGCTTAGAATCTCAACTAGGGAGATCAATACCAGCATTCTCCTTAGAAGGCGTGCATGGCTTAGGATCTCAATTAGGAGATCAATTCCAGCATTCTCCTTAGAAGGCGTGCATGGCTTAGGATCTCAGCTAGGGAGATCAATACCAGCATTCTCCTCAGAAGGCGTGCATGGCTTAGGATCTTAGCTCGGGAGATCAATACCAGCATTCTCCTTAGAAGGCGTGCATGGCTTAGGATCTCAGCTCGGGAGATCAATTCCAGCATTCTCCTTAGAAGGCGTGCATGGCTTAGGATCTCAGCTCGGGAGATCAATACCAGCATTCTCCTCAGAAGGCGTGCATGGCTCAGGATCTCAGCTCGGGAGATCAATTTGAGCATTCTCCTCCGAAGGCGTACATGGCTTAAGGTCTCAGCTCGGGAGATCAATACCAGCATTCTCCTCCGAAGGCGTGCATGGCTTAGGATCTCAGCTCGGGAGATCAATACCAGCATTCTCCTCCGAAGGCGTGCATGGCTTAGGATCTCAGCTCGGGAGATCAATTCCAGCATTCTCCTCCGAAGGCGTACATGGCTTAGGGTCTCAGCTCGGAAGATCAATACCTGCATTCTCCTCAGAAGGCGTGCATGGCTTAGGATCTCAGCTAGGAAGATCAATACCAGCATTCTCCTCAGAAGGCGTGCATGGCTTAGGATCTCAGCTCGGGAGATCAATACCAGCATTCTCCTTAGAAGGCGTGCATGGATTAGGATCTCAGCTCGGGAGATCAATACCAGCATTCTCCTTAGAAGGCGTGTATGGCTTAGGGTCTCAGCTCGGGAGATCAATTCCAGCATTCTCCTTAGAAGGCGTGCATGGCTTAGGATCTCAGCTCGGGAGATCAATACCAGCATTCTCCTTAGAAGGCGTGCATGGCTTAGGTTCTCAGCTCGGGAGATCAATACCAGCATTCTCCTTAGAAGGCGTGCATGGCTTAGGGTCTCAGCTCAGGAGATAAATACCAGCATTCTCCTCAGAAGGCGTGCATGGCTTAGGATCTCATCTCGGGAGATCAATACCAGCATTCTCCTTAGAAGGCGTGCATGGCTTAGGGTCTCAGCTCGGGAGATCAATCCCAGCATTCTCCTCAGAAGGCGTGCATGGCTTAGGATCTCATCTCGGGAGATCAATACCAGCATTCTCCTTAGAAGGCGTGCATGGCTTAGGATCTCAGCTCGGAGGGTGTATACCAGCATTCTCTTCTGAAGGCGTGCATGGCTTAGGATCTCAGCTCTGGAGATCAATACCAGCATTCTCCTCAGAAGGCGTGCATGGCTTAGGATCTCAGCTCGGGAGATCAGTACTAGCATTCTCCTCAGAAAGCGTGCATGGCTTAGGATCTCAGCTCAGGAGATCAATACCAGCATTCTCCTTAGAAGGCGTGCATGGCTTAGGATCTCAGCTAGGAAGATCAATACCAGCATTCTCCTCAGAAGGCGTGCATGGCTCAGGATCTCAGCTCGGGAGATCAATTCCAGCATTCTCCTTAGAAGGCGTGCATGGCTTAGGATCTCAGCTCGGGAGATCAATACCAGCATTCTCCTTAGAAGGCGTGCATGGCTTAGGATCTCAACTAGGGAGATCAATACCAGCATTCTCCTTAGAAGGCGTGCATGGCTTAGGATCTCAGTTAGGAGATCAATTCCAGCATTCTCCTTAGAAGGCGTGCATGGCTTAGGATCTCAGCTAGGGAGATCAATACCGGCATTCTCCTAAGAAGGCGTGCATGGCTTAGGATCTCAGCTCGGGAGATCAATACCAGCATTCTCCTTAGAAGGCGTGCATGGCTTAGGGTCTCAGCTCGGAAGATCAATACCAGCATTCTCCTCAGAAGGCGTGCATGGCTTAGGATCTCAGCTAGGAAGATCAATACCAGCATTCTCCTCAGAAGGCGTGCATGGCTTAGGATCTCAGCTCGGGAGATCAATACCAGCATTCTCCTTAGAAGGCGTGCATGGATTAGGATCTCAGCTCGGGAGATCAATACCAGCATTCTCCTTAGAAGGCGTGCATGGCTTAGGATCTCAGCTAGGAAGATCAATACCAGCATTCTCCTTAGAAGGCGTGCATGGCTTAGGATCTCAGCTCAGGAGATCAATTCCAGCATTCTCCTCAGAAGGCGTGCATGGCTTAGGGTCTCAGCTCGGGAGATCAATACCAGCATTCTCCTTAGAAGGCGTGCATAGCTTACGATCTCAGCTCGGGAGATCAATTCCAACATTCTCCTCTGAAGGCGTGCATGGCTTAGGATCTCAGTTCGGGAGATCAATACCAGCATTCTCCTCCGAAGGCGTACATGGCTTAGGATCTCATCTCGGGAGATCAAGACCAGCATTCTCCTCAGAAGGCGTGCATGGCTTAGGATCTCAACTAGGGAGATCAATACCAGCATTCTCCTTAGAAGGCGTGTATGGCTTAGGGTCTCAGCTCGGGAGATCAATACCAGCATTCTCCTTAGAAGGCGTGCATGGCTCATGATCTCAGCTTGGGAGATCAATACCATCATTCTGCTTAGAAGGCGTGTATGGCTTAGGATCTCAGCTAGGGAGATCAATACCAGCATTCTCCTTAGAAGGCGTGTATGGCTTAGGGTCTCAGCTCGGGAGATCAATACCAGCATTCTCCTTAGAAGGCATGCATGGCTTAGGATCTCAGCTAGGGAGATCAATACCAGCATTCTCCTTAGAAGACGTGCATGACTTGGTATGTCTGCTAGGAAGATCAATTCCAGCATTCTCCTCAGAAGGCGTGCATGGCTTAGGGTCTCAGCTCGGGAGATCAATACCAGCATTCTCCTTAGAAGACGTGCATGACTTGGTATCTCTGATAGGGAGATCAATTCCAGCATTCTCCTCAGAAGGCGTGCAGTGCTTAGGGTCTCAGCTCGGGAGATCAATTCCAGCATTCTCCTTAGAAGGCGTGCATGGCTTAGGATCTCAGCTCGGGAGATCAATACCAGCATTCTCCTTAGAAGGCGTGCATGGCTCAGGATCTCAGCTCGGGAGATCAATCCCAGCATTCTCCTTAGAAGTCGTGCATGGCTTAGGATCTCAGCTCGGGAGATCAATACCAGCATTCTCCTCAGAAGGCGTGCATGGCTTAGGATCTCAGCTCAGGAGATCAATACCAGCATTCTCCTTAGAAGGCATGCATGGCTTAGGGTCTCAGCTCGGGAGATCAATCCCAGCATTCTCCTCAGAAGGCATGCATGGCTTAGGATCTCAGCTAGGGAGATTAATACCAGCATTCTCCTCAGAAGGCGTGCATGGCTTAGGATCTCACCTCGGGAGATCAATTCCAGCATTCTCCTTAGAAGGCGTGCATGGCTTAGGATCTCAGCTCGGGAGATCAATACCAGCATTCTCCTTAGAAGGCATGCATGGCTTAAGATCTCAGCTCTGGAGATCAATACCAGCATTCTCCTTAGAAGGCGTGCATGGCTTACGGTCTCAGCTCGGGAGATCAATACCAGCATTCTCCTCAGAAGGCGTGCATGGCTTAGGGTCTCAGCTCGGGAGATCAATACCAGCATTCTCCTCAGAAGGCGTGCATGGCTTAGGATCTCAGCTCGGGAGATCATTACCAGCATTCTCCTCAGAAGGCGTGCATGGCTTAGGATCGCAGCTCGGGAGATCAATACCAGCATTCTCCTCAGAAGGCGTGCATGGCTTAGGGTCTCAGCTCGGGAGATCATTACCAGCATTCTCCTTAGAAGGCGTGCATGGCTTAGGGTCTCAGCTCGGGAGATCAATACCAGCATTCTCCTTAGAAGGCGTGCATGGCTTAGGATCTCAGCTCAGGCGATCAATACCAGCATTCTCCTTAGAAGGCGTGCATGGCTTAGGATCTCAGCTCGGGAGATCAATACCAGCATTCTCCTTAGAAGGCGTGCATGGCTCAGGATCTCAGCTCGGGAGATCAATCCCAGCATTCTCCTTAGAAGTCGTGCATGGCTTAGGATCTCAGCTCGGGAGATCAATACCAGCATTCTCCTCAGAAGGCGTGCATGGCTTAGGATCTCAGCTCAGGAGATCAATACCAGCATTCTCCTTAGAAGGCATGCATGGCTTAGGGTCTCAGCTCGGGAGATCAATCCCAGCATTCTCCTCAGAAGGCATGCATGGCTTAGGATCTCAGCTAGGGAGATTAATACCAGCATTCTCCTCAGAAGGCGTGCATGGCTTAGGATCTCAGCTCGGGAGATCAATTCCAGCATTCTCCTTAGAAGGCGTGCATGGCTTAGGATCTCAGCTCGGGAGATCAATACCAGCATTCTCCTTAGAAGGCATGCATGGCTTAAGATCTCAGCTCTGGAGATCAATACCAGCATTCTCCTTAGAAGGCGTGCATGGCTTACGGTCTCAGCTCGGGAGATCAATACCAGCATTCTCCTCAGAAGGCGTGCATGGCTTAGGGTCTCAGCTCGGGAGATCAATACCAGCATTCTCCTCAGAAGGCGTGCATGGCTTAGGATCTCAGCTCGGGAGATCATTACCAGCATTCTCCTCAGAAGGCGTGCATGGCTTAGGATCGCAGCTCGGGAGATCAATACCAGCATTCTCCTCAGAAGGCGTGCATGGCTTAGGGTCTCAGCTCCGGAGATCATTACCAGCATTCTCCTTAGAAGGCGTGCATGGCTTAGGGTCTCAGCTCGGGAGATCAATACCAGCATTCTCCTTAGAAGGCGTGCATGGCTTAGGATCTCAGCTCGGGAGATCAATACCAGCATTCTCTTTAGAAGGCGTGCATGACTTGGTATCTCTGCTAGGGAGATCAATTCCAGCATTCTCCTCCGAAGGCGTGCATGGCTTAGGATCTCAGCTAGGGAGATCGATACCAGCATTCTCCTCAGAAGGCGTGCATGGCTTAGGGACTCAGCTCGGGAGATCGATACCAGCATTCTCCTCAGAAGGCGTGCATGGCTTAGGGTCTCAGCTAGGGAGATCAATACCAGCATTCTCCTCAGAAGGCGTGTATGGCTTAGGATCTCAGCTGGGGAGATCAATACCAGCATTCTCCTCAGAAGGCGTGCATGGTTTAGGATCTCAGCTTGGGAGATCAATACCAGCATTCTCCTTAGAAGGCATACATGGCTTAGGGTCTCAGCTCGGGAGATCAATTCCAGCATTCTCCTCAGAAGGCGTGCATGGCTTAGGATCTCAGCTAGGAAGATCAATACCAGCATTCTCCTCAGAAGGCGTGCATGGCTTAGGATCTCAGCTCGGGAGATCAATACCAGCATTCTCCTCAGAAGGCGTGCATGGCTCAGGATCTCAGCTAGGGAGATCAATACCAGCATTCTCCTCAGAAGGCGTGCATGGCTCAGGATCTCCGCTCGGGAGATCAATTCCAGCATTCTCCTCAGAAGGCGTGCATGGCTTAGGGTCTCAGCTCGGGAGATCAATACCAGCATTCTCCTTAGAAGGGGTGCATGGCTCAGGATCTCCGCTCGGGAGATCAATTCCAGCATTCTCCTCAGAAGGCGTGCATGGCTTAGGGTCTCAGCTCGGGAGATCAATACCAGCATTCTCCTTAGAAGGCGTGCATGGCTTAGGATCTCAGCTCGGGAGATCAATTCCAGCATTCTCCTCAGAAGGCGTGCATGGCTTAGGGTCTCAGCTCGGGAGATCAATACCAGCATTCTCCTTAGAAGGCGTGCATGGCTTAGGATCTCAGCTCGGGAGATCAATACCAGCATTCTCCTCAGAAGGCGTGCATGTCTCAGGATCTCCGCTCGGGAGATCAATTCCAGCATTCTCCTCAGAAGGCGTGCATGGCTTAGGGTCTCAGCTCGGGAGATCAATACCAGCATTCTCCTTAGAAGGCGTGCATGGCTTAGGATCTCAGCTCGGGAGATCAATACCAGCATTCTCCTCAGAAGGCATGCATGGCTTTGGATCTCAGCTCGGGAGATCAATACCAGCATTCTCCTTAGAAGGCGTGCATGGCTTAGGATCTCAGCTCGGGAGATCAATTCCAGCATTCTCCTCAGAAGGATCTCAGGGTTTAAGCCTGAGGTTCAACAGCCCATTTTGAACACTCCCTTTGACAACGAACACCTGTTTGGTCCTGTAGTTGACCAAGCCTTAGATAAGAAGAAAAAGGACACTGAAGTAGCAATATCCATTGGAGCACTCCAGTCCCCATCCAATAGGGGCTCGTTTTACATAGCAGGGTCCAAAACAACATCCTCAGACTCAAATGCTTCCTCCTACAAAGGTATCATCCAATCCTTTTCCTCTAGAGATTTCTACAGAGGAGGATATAGAGGAAACAATTCCAAAGGCAGACCCCTGCTCAAGAAGCCCTCAGCACCCCCACCGACCTCAAGAACTACCGACCCATCTCCCTCCTCCCCTTCGTGACCAAAGATCGTCCATGCCCTGCTAACAAAATTCATCGAAGAAAACTCCATCTCGAACCCTCCGAATCCAGATTCCGCAGCAACCACAGCACCGAGACCGCTGTCCTCGCTGCTAAAGACAACAACCACACCCTGCTCGACCAAGGGCACACTGCAGCTCCGATCCTACTCGATCTCTCTACGGCATTCAACACCGTCTCCCACCGCACACTCACCGGCAGAAACCACGACGCCGGCATACAGGGAACCGCCCTTGACTTGATCCGCTCCTTCCTCACCGGCAGAACCCAAAGAATCAGACTGCCACCCTTCCTCTCCAAACCCACAGAAATCAACTGCGGAGTACCACAAGGATCGTCGCTCTGCCACACGTTCTTCAACACCTCCATGGCCCTCCTCGTCACCATCGTCAAACAGCACGGACTCTGTATAGTATCCTACGCCCACGACGCCCAGGTCATCCTCTCTCTCATCAAGGACACTACACAATCGGACAACAGTACATCTACTTCACTAGTTGGGTTTTACAAGAATTGCACAAAAATCTCGCCTGTGTCTGGCACAAGTGCAATCTTATCTGGGAGCTTCCATCAACACTCTCAAGGCTCTAGCCATTCCCAATATAGCCAGGATTTACAATATCCAGGCCACACTATTACAATTTCAACCCAACCAATCATTACCAGCCAAAGTCTTCATGCATCTGCTGGGAACGATGGCATCCTGCGTTGCAATCGTACCTCATGCAAAGCTTCACATGCGTCCCCTGCAACAATGTCGAGAGTCAGTGGAATCAATCACAGGGGCCAGATGTACGAAGTGATTTTGCATGTGCAAACGGGTTTGCGAACCCTTTTGTACATGCAAAATCACTTTTGGCCATGTACAATTCCAAAATAGTGAGTTGCAGTTTATTTGCGACTCGCTATTTAGGAATTGTAAGTCGCAATTATGAAGGGGCATTCCCTTCCTAATTGCGTCCGCAATGCATTGTGTGAATGTTTTGAGACCTCAATTGCGGTCGCAAAACACTTGCAAATGACCACCCTCTTCAAGAGGGTGGTAATGCAGTCGCAATTTCGAAGGGGTCCCCAGGGTACCCCTTCCACTTTGTGACTGTGTCTAAAAATATTTTTTAAGGGCCGGCAGTGGTCCCAGGGACCACTGCCTGTTCTTTAAGAATGAAACGAAAACGTTTCATTTTTTTTTAATGCATCCCGTTTTCCTTTAAGGAAAACGGGCTGCATTTAAAAAAAAGAAAGGAAAAAAAAGCTTTTTTATTAAAAAGCAGTCCCAGACATGGTGGTCTGCTCAGCCCAGCAGGCCACCATCCCTGGTAGGGCTTGCATTCTCAATGGGCTCGCAAATTGTGGGATGCTCATTAATATATATGAGCTTCACAATTTGCGACCCTGACCTAGTGTTGGTAGAGAGCTGCAACCATCGCTCGCTGCAGTGGTGGAACCCTCAAAACTTAGCAAAAGGGCGGCCTTTCATAGACCCGATTCCACAGTAACCGGTTGGGGTACCCACCTTCAACATTACAAAGTCCAGGGGCTGCGGTCAGACAAACACAAACGTCTCCACATCAACTACCTGGAACTTCTAGCAGTGTTCATAGCACTCAGCTTTTCTCACCCAACTTGTAGGCAAGACTGTCTCCGTTTGCACGGACAACATGACAGCAATGAACTACCTACAGAAATAGGGAGGGACTCACTCTCTCCAGCTGTCGCACCTAGCACAAAGCATTTGGGATTGGGAGATTCGCCAGAAAATCTATCTCTTAGCAGAACACCTCCCAGGAGTAGACCATCAGATTGCAGACCTGCTGTGAGAAGTTGACCTGATGTATGATGTCCACAGTTCTGTGAGCACCTTGTATCAGTCCAAACAATCCCTTATGGTCATGGTTGTAAGTCAACCTTATAGACAAGCTATCCTAGGGGTAGCATGGACTAAGCAGCCTTAAAGGCTTAACTCAAGAGGGCATGTGAAGCCAGCTGTTTTACCATATGCAATCCTGTAATACCAAATGAAAGGACACCACACAAGTTATATATTATAAAAAATATTGTTTTCCACCAAACACAGCGTCCGCTGTGTATATGCAACTCCACTCCAGTTAGTCCAAAATAATTACCATCAAACCAGCGCGTTTTGCTAAGGAAAATTTATTCCATATAAAGTTCCAGCATGTAGTACACGGACAGTATGGAACCAAACCCAACGCGTTTCGGCGATACCTCTCGCCTTGCTCACGGGTAACTCGTGCGTTTCAAACTACAAACTAAATAAAGTTCAACAAAAGTGCATACGTGGTCAGTAACCGGCCATAAACATAGAAAGTGGACATAGGTAGTCTCACTTTGGTGGCCATCTTTGCATGGTGTTAGGATATGTGACAACCATTTAATTGTAACTGGTGACACTGTTTTATCTGTGGACATAAATGCATATTTATAATGGAGGTCAAAACAGCAAATACGTGCCCAGTGGCTAATTGAATACAACATTTAAATATATATACACACGTGGTCGGTTTTTTAGCACAGTAACATGAAAAACGGACCTTGAGTTATAGTTGCCTTTTTAGCATAATAAATCCACATGGGTTCTCTTTGACCCAATCTCAATGCAGAAGATTCACCCATGTCCTGTAATTAAAATAAATTAATAGCACAAAATCATTAAATCGAATATGTGCATGAACTGAAATACAAGCCAAGTGGCTAATAACGGACGGTCCATCTGGGGCTTATGTCACATGATCTATGACTGTTCTACTGTCAGAGCATAGCTGGAAAAAGTCTTGATTAATAAAGCCCAAATTGAAAATAAATAAATAAAATTAAATGTAAATGCTGAATAAGCAGAGCCAAGTGGCCAATTTTGATCAGTACAATTTGGATATGTGCTTCATCTGAGCCATGTTTGGCTTGTGGACCCTGCTACGCTCATCTTTACTCATCTTATCTTCCCCAGTGATAAACCATCTATTCTCTTCTGGTGACAAGTCTTCTGGAACCTGTAAATATGGTAAACAAGACAAAATACAGCCTGTCAGCTCATGCATACTGGATACAGTAAATTACAATTGTGCTTCATACTATGTACAACATGATCGGCTACACAACCTCAGTGATACTAGTGTGATTAAAAGTCTAAAAATTACAGGATTTAGGACACATAATGTATATCGTCTACGTAGCTAGCTAAAGTCAATACTCAGAATTATTGAGAATCAGAGAATGGGACCCCCAATGACCTTGTTGATTCAATCACCCAGATGCCACACCATTTCCTCCTCAGAATTCAAACCTCCCGGGATCAGGCTATCTAGGTCTACAATATACCTGTTCTCGAGCTGTCGTAGCTTACGGATCTTATCACCCCCTCTTTTCATTGGTGGCAATTTGTCTATCACAAAGAATTTCAGTTTTTTATTTATTATTATAAAAAATATATGTATTTATTCTCAGAATAATCCCCACTACTCTTTATGAGCAATGAAGCACAAGCGTTTAAACAAAAGCACAATATAACATATGAAAGTTGCACAATTATGGATGAGGCCGGTGGCCACTCAAACCATATACAAAAAAGTGGTATAACAATCACTATTCGATCAGTGGTAAGGCCTAGGGCCTTGGGAATCGCTTGGACTACGAGGGTCTAACAATTGTTAGGACGGGAGTAGCCCGCGGGATTCGGGTGCAGTGCCTAAAGCACACGCATGCACCAATGCAAAGTCAATAGTGCGTAAAATTTATCGAGTTACAGTTTTAAGAGTCTTCCGACTGCACTAGAAGGACAAAACTTTAGACTTAGACACTAGAGGTGTGAACCACTGCAGGAGTTACCTCACCCACAGGAAGCAGGTGCACAGGTGCAAAGATGTGTCGGGTTTCGTCACGCAGTTCTATGGTGCCTGGAGATGAAGATGCTGCAGGCGTCCAGAAGAGAAGTGTCCGGTGTGATCCAAGTGTGGATCTGAAGAAGTGTAGACCTGAAAGCAGAGGGGACAGAGTCTGGGTCACTAGCCAGTGACCAGGAAGGAACCAGGCAATGTCGGGCGCAATCAGGTTGATGTCGTGAAGCTTGTCTCCGCTGCCACGTGGACTCTTGGGCACCGAGGATGTCCTGGAGTGGATTACGAGCTGTCCCATGAAGGCTCTCGCTGTCTGCGGTGCCGGCTTCCGGATCGGAGTCAACAAACCTTGGCAAAGGCAACCCACACAGGATTCGAAGATCGCTTAACACTCGGATCAGCAAAGTCAGAGCGGTGCGCCTTTTCAGGGGAGCGAGGGCCAGTCTGGAGCAACCAGACCAGCTGTGTAAATTCAAAGGTTCGTCGGTTCTGAGGCCACTAGCCAACGGACAAGCGACCGGACCAATGCGTCGAGCAGGAAAATGCAAAAGGGCCCCACGCAGCACTCAAGGAGTGTGGAGGGGTGAGCCTCAGTGCAAAAGCTGCTCGGGGATGGAGCTTCTCACGCTCCAATGCACAGCTTCGAGGGAGCCTCGGATGCTGCACGGTCTGCGCTTCGTAGTTTTTTCACGGTGGCCGCTCCCACGCTTCAGGTCGCCTCCACGGGTCTCAGCTCTGCATAGACTGTGGATCGGGCTGTTGGAAAGCAGGATCGCTGGCTCTTGTCGATCTCTGTCGCTCGAGTTCTGGCGGGAACTGCAACAAAGCAAACGTCGAGGTGCTGGATGGTGCCTGTTTGCACAGGGTGGTCACTCCTTGACCACAAGGGAGTTTCTTCAGTCTTCCACGTCGAGTGGGATGTCGAAGGGTCCAGAGTTTCGTTTCATAGGTTTCAGTCAGGTTAATCTGATGTGCATTGGCACTGCTCCCACCTATATTCCAAATCTGGGGGCTGGATTACCTGCTAGGTCCCTCCTATGGGTGGGACCCAGGAAGGGGGTGGTTACACCCCTTTCCCTTTGTCCAGTTTTGCGCCAGGACTGGGGCAGGATGGCCCCAGAACTGGTTTGACTGGAATCTGCCCAGGGACACCTTGTGCGCCCCAGGCAGTGTCTAGTTTCTTTCAACCCTCCCTGCTACAATCCACTATCTCCTGTCTGGGGTGGTGTGACACCTCCCTGTGACAGGAGATCCTTTGATCAAGAGTCCTCTGCCAAGTTTCGGTCAGCAGCAGGAGGCCAGACTCGTGTCTGTGGCAGCAGCATCCATTTTGTGATGCTGGGGCTCTGGTTAGAATTAACCGCGTTTTCAGTAAAGTAACATGTCTTCTCCCTCTAGAAGGGTGGAATGCTACCCCCGTCGCCAGAACTGGCGAGGGGGTAGTATTCCAAAGTGTATGACACCAAACACAACATGTTTTGATAAAGCCAAACCAAAGTTAGCATTAACCGCGAGGATTATATTGCACTTAAGAGTATATGGTATGGCAGTGTCACTAGAACAGCTACAAGGAAATGGTTCCGAAAGCTGCAGACAGGCTCAGCTCATGCTAGAGCACCCTCTCACATAAAACCAAGCACTCTGCCTCCAGGATAGTTAAGGCCTGCCATAGGAGTGACTGATAGGTATATATGTGTCCAGATATAGGTTTAGATATAGGTATACTATATCTAAGCAAGGGGTGATTACACCACCTTGCCCCAGCTGAGGGATCAGCCAGTTGTGTCGATTTAAGGACCAGCCAGGGGTGGCAAAAGATATGCTGCAGCCCCTGGTAGACCTTGGATGCCCCTATGCCCTGGGCACCTATAGTGCACTGTACAGGGGCTGACAAGGAGTCCAGTACCAAATTGGTGATGTACCTAAAGTACATGGAGTCCATTTAAAGAGAGAGCAGATAGCCTGGGACCCTGATTAGCAGGATCCCAGGCCAACTAAGTCAAAAACCAGCAAAACACTAGGCAAAAAATCTGGGGTAACCATAGTCAGGTATCCACCCTCCTACATAACCCCCCCCCCCCCCAAACGAAAGGAGATAAGGCTATCCTTGACCAGGTAAGCCTGTATTACCTGAGTGGCCATATAAGGAGGAACCTGCACTGGCATGGTTACGCCCTGTGTCATGGTCCACCAAGTAATCCCTCACCCTAGGGGTATCAGAGGGTCTCCACCATGGAGAATTACTACCTGTGGTGTGTTATGGCAAAGTAAAAGGCTGGTGTTGAGATGGAGTACTGAAGTGAGGCTCCACTAATGTAGGGCTCAGCTTCCTCCAATCATCTTCAACCATGTGTGCCTTTCTTTCCTTGACTGAGTTGCACTGTGCTCTCAGGGTCAACCTCTGGCTGCCTAAAGCTGGAGGCTGGGTGACTTTGGATGGCTTACTGGAGGGACAGGTCAGGTTTGGGGCCTTAGGGTCCCAGGTTTGGCTGTGCCCAACAGTGTCCATGTTGGGGAGGTCCTTAACTTGTGATAAGGGGGATCCCTCAGATTTTTTTTAACTTTTTCACCTTGCTAGGGCTGCTAGCTTTGGTGCCCCTAATCTGCTGATGGATGTGTTTAATTTGACAGGGGGCCCTTTGGGGCTCACTGACCTCCTTGACCTCTGTAGCCCTGGGCTGACTGAGGCAGGGCAGAGAGGGGCAGGTTACCTGCTCCAGACTGGGTCCCACCTTGGAAGGGTCCACTGACATCAGGGGCTCTGCCAGGCTAGGCCTGACTACCTCTGGGGCAGTTTCTACACAAGGGGTAAGATCAGTTCCCTGAGGAGGCTGATCCTTTCCTATTGTCTGGTGGGAGGGAGATTTCTCTTCCACCTCAATGCTCTCTGTTTGTGTGGAGTGATCCATAGTTTCAGGCTTCACAACACAGGAATCAGTTTGAGTTTGGGCTGTGGCCATCACAGCCCCACCAACCTTTTCAGGAGGGGACTCAGTTTGGGTATGGGCTGTTACCATAACAGCTCTGCTAACCTTTTCAGGAAGGGATTCTGCTGAAGACGGGGCTGAGTCTTGCACAGCCCTACCAACCTTTTCAGGAAGGACATCTTGGATTGGGGCTGTGGCCATCACAGCCCCACTAACCTTTCCATGGAGATTTACCATTTTATAATGGGTTTCTTGTTCCACCTCAGCCCAGGCTGAGATTTCTAAATCATTCCCAAGTAGACAATCTACAGGCAAGTTTGGGGACACTGCTACTCTCTTTGGGCCAGTGACACCTCCCCAGCTGAGATTTACCACTGCCATGGGATGATTTTTCTGCACTCCATCAATGTTTGTCACCTGGTATGTGGCACCAGGTAAAAGTTATTAAAAAAAGGGGGGGATTGCCTTTCTGTGTTATTCAGTTTAGTTTAAACCATTAGGCAGATAGCAGATAGACTCAATCAATTTTACATGACATGGAGAAAAATATGAAATGCTAAAAGTTGTTATGGCCTTATTTCTCGGCTATTTTATTTTTTGCAAAAAACAAGTTTAAAAATTACAATACATAAATTAAAAGACAGTTTAAAACAATGTAAAAACAATCCTGAAGACAATATGCAGTTAATTGCTCTAAACAAAGATATTCTAGTTCTATACAGTTCTTAATTGATTTATAGATCTTTGTTGGCAGATATTACAGAGATTAAACATGAAATGTATAAACTAATACAATATTAAACAATATCAAAAAACATATGGAGTCCTTGTGTCGACGCGTTTCGGTGCTTTTTAGTTCAAATTTAGTAAACACCTTCCTCAGGACAAAACTTTGATAAAACCAGGTAAATTCTTTCTAAAAAGGAGAATACATGAAATTAGTCTTCAGTTTTTAATAAAAAAATAAGTTCCTATTCTCAACATGTTATGCGTCTATCTGCTGATATCACATCCATTGCATTGACTGATATCTTGAACTTACTCTTATTATATACTTGTCATAATTTTCTTAGAATACTGGACCATCAATATTACTTCCCAGGTCCTCTTTTTGGTTCTGGTTCATTTATATCATACACAGAACCTATTTGAAATAAATGAATGGAATATCACTGATGAGTTTCATAAATTTGTCAAAAGGAGCTTTAGTTGTTCTTTCAAAAGTTTTGTCTCAAATGGATTCTACAGTCATATCTTTTACAGTTCTCGTAAGTTAGATTTTTTCGTTTATACTGCGAAGTTGTTTGAGCCAGTTTTACAATTATGGCATTTGTGGTAAATAAATAAATAATACCCTATTTTTGGATGAATGAATGAATAACAGATAGCTCAATAAATAAGAGTCAAGATTCGAGGTAGTAGGAGTTTCTGCAGGTTTATTACAGCATAAGGACAGGATCAGGACAACCTGCATAGGAATAGGACAATAAGGCCCAGCAGCTGCCGGGGCTAGGTCTGGGATGAGCGCGCTAACATTTAATAACAAGACATTCATTTATATACATAGCGCAAACACATAGCATTACATTGCAGTAGGCGTAACAGTGGGTGGAGTAGAAGGCGTGACTCGTAACAGTCGCGAGAGATAACAGTAAAAAGAGGTGTAACTGGGAGTTTACTTAGACATGTGATGTAAAACGTAACAGAATATGTCATGAATGGGCGGAAACATAGGAGGGGGCTACCTAAGGAGCCGGGACCTCTAACCTAATGGTGCGCGAAAACTAGCAATGACGTATTACTAGGAGAAGCTGGGGGCTACGAACTCTGTGCTAGGAGCAGAGACTAGAGTCTGGAGGGTCGGAGTGACATGTACCTAAACCCTATCTGGTATCTAATGTTTAGGGAACATGTTGATATGAACTAGAAGTCATGAGGGGAAAGGCTAACTTGACTCTAAGACTGGACCATGCATTATTCTACATGTAGTGCGTGAAGAATATTAAATGACCATTAAATACAGTATTTCTCTAACATGGAGACGAGTAGGCTAGATAATGACGGAAACTATTGATGCAGTTCAGTAGCTTAGGAATGCAGAGGAGGAGGACTGGACTGATAGCAGGAACTATAACATACTTTTGGCAGACTCAGAGGCAGAGCCGGGGTGCACCGGGCACTGCGAAGCAGGAAGTAAGTGAAGGGTCGAGGATACAGGTGGGGGCTGTACCGCTCCTCAGCGAGGCTTTCAGGAGACAGGAGCTGAATCTGTGGTCCGGGCCCTTTTGAGGCCTGGAAACGGGGACTTTATAATGGAATAACGTGCACACTGAGAAACGTGGCAACATTACTTTACATAGGCCTGATATTCGTAGTATTCACGAGGACTGGAAAATAACATACTAGAGGTGGACACAACTGTAATTGCGTCATTAATCAGAAATGGGGAATAACATATGCATATTGGTCATGCACACATAACACATGATGGATGAGGCGTAGGGACACAGAACATGGCAAAATTTACTTTTCCACATTCCCTCCTTGTCACTACGTTTCCATCAGGAAACATCAATATTCATGATACCGTCTATCATTTCATACAGTACCATTTGCTCGTCTCGAATTGTCTTGGAACGGGATTTAGAACAGGGCTTGGGACTGGGAATACAAGAGGTAGCACACATGCTGCAAATCGCAGGGCCACATTGTATACAGAGGCAGCAGCTAAATATGATCGCTACTGCAATACCTAGGAAGGACAGGACTTTCCATCCCCATGCGGAAATTACATTCCAGAACCAACCGGACCATGTCCAGGTGCCTGGATCTTGGTGTAACAGATGGGCAATCTTATGGAGTCTGGTTATAGCTGAATAAACAGACGGCGCGTTATTTGGAATGAAAATGCAACAACTGGATCCGAGAATTCTACAGGCCCCGCCCCTATCGGCCAGTATGACGTCAAGGACGAGACGATTCTGTAAAACGACAATTCTCATAAAGGATTGCTCTTCAGTTAAGTTACCTAGAGCGGAGGCAGTCTCATCTACTACGGCTTCAAGGGTTCTTGTTAACCTACGAATAAGCTTACTATTTACAACTGTACCTAAATAAGGGAAAACACCTTTATCTATATCAATGAATTGCTCTGCGGCGGTTTCAGTATAATCGACAATCGGGAGATTTCTCTTGTGTCTAGTGTGTACTAAGAAAGAATTCCTATGATAATCAGGTGGGGCTAGAAAAACAGGTGGCAGTAGGAAAGCAATGTAACAGGTTCCCTCCCAATCGAGGGGCAGACGGACATATGCAGTTTGACCACAAACAAAATAAGAATGACGTGAAGCTATAAAAATAGATTTCCCACTGTCACTATACTTGATAACAGTAGTACATTCACTATGACCTATATGTACAGAACCATAACTACGGACACATAATTCGCCTTTGACTGGTAGTACTGAAATAGCGGGTGAGTCTGGAGTAGTATCAGACTGAACATTCAGGACCATGAAATTCGACGAATAATTTCCTAAATTATATACTTCATTTTCTAGATCTAAACCTGTTCTGTGGGGAAAACCTTGCTTGTCTGGAAAACATGTACTGTTAAGAAAAGACATATCTGTTGAGGATGACGTTAGCGTGGACCATGCTCCACACGAACCATTGTGTGAGAATGGATAAGGAAAGAGTGGCAGAACTCCCTTCGGTGTCTGGAAAGGGGGGAGTCGACCACACACCCAACAATTAGTGGCATTGCTGGTCTGGTGTGAATAATGTAACATACGGATGAATGTGTTATTACGCATTGCGAGGCGGTATGAATATTCGTGAGGAGGCAGATCACTAAACGTGTGCTCTACTGTAGCATGAGCAGACATATTTACATGAGGAACTGGTAAATACAGATAGAAAGCATAACTGGTGCAAGAAATCATTATGCTGAGAAATAATATGAAACTCAGAAAAACGATACATTGGAGTGAACTTCGACTGACTCTCTCACTATGGGGGTCTATTTTATACATGTCAGAAACAATTTAACCGTTTCACCTAGGGGAGGACTTATACAATCAAACTGGCTGACTTATTAGACCTGAGCTTTAACTTATACTCCTGTTGCGGAGTTTTCTCTAACAAGGGAGGGGTTGTAATAAAGTCTGGTGCGGGACAGTCCTTTAAAACAATGTTCTGGCAATCCTTCGAATCCTGGAAAATGTTCTTGGCAATGTCTTTGAAGACTGGCGTTGGTCCTTGGAAAAGTTTTACATGAGAAAGATGAACCCACCCCTTCCTGCCTTCTAACTTGACGGCAGTTCGGGTGGTCAAGAGGACCTGACGTGGCTCCTTCCAACGTGGTTCCAGCGGACTTGATCTGTCAAAATTGCGGACCATCACCAAGGATCCTGGAACGATCTCGTGCGGTGCCACCTCGGTATTGTCTGGAAATGCGGCGGCAACCTGTGAACGACATGAGTTGAGGGCAGACATCAAGGAAGCTAGGTAATCTGTCAGCATATTACATGAAACATCGGTAATACTTCGGGGTCTAGGAGTACCCCACATGTTAGGGGGGCGGCCGAAAACGACCTCATACGGGGACAGACCTGATCTGGAATGTGCGACCATACGCATGTAAAACAGAGCGACTGGCAAAGCTACTAACCAGTCCACACCCTTGTCTTTACAGATTTTTGCTATACGGATTTTCAGAGTCTGATTATGTCTCTCGACTAGTCCAGCTGCTTCTGGATGGCGTACACAATGGAACTTCCACTGGTACCCTAACAAAAGGGAAACGTGTTTCATGAGTTCGGATGAGAATGGCTGGCCGTTATCAGAATATACGACTCTAGGGAGTCCATATCTAGGGAAGAATTCACGAACCAACTGCTTGGCAGTGGTCGCGGCTGTGTAATCTGGGACTGGATATGCTTCTGTCCACCTGGACAAAGCGCATACTACTACAAGGACATACTTGAAACCTCGACATCGCTCCATCTGAATATAATCCATCTGGAGGACCTCAAAAGGGTGGTCAGGGGGCTGGAAACCACCTTGTTCCACCGGGACACTTTTACCTGGATTAAACTGACAACATATCATACAGGTACGGACTTTCTGCTTAGCTGCAGCTCGTAAATGCTTGTTGAACCAAATGTTCTGGATACTGTCTAACATAGCTTTTTCTCCTAAATGTGCTGGACTATGTGCGGTATTGATAATGACTTGAACCATAGAATCGGGGAGAAACCATGTGGCTCTACCCTTCGTTAACCATCCTTGATCTGTCTGGACCCCTCCTTGTACAGACCATTTCTTGATTTCATCGGGGGTAGCATGTAACTGGATATCTATGACATCTTGTGTAGGGTCCTTAACTGTCATGCATGTAATCAGATCTGGAGTATGTGTCTGATTAACTGGAATGTCTGGTGTCTGTGCTGTAAGCTTGGCTGTGCGGTCTGCTAAATCATTACCTTGGGAAATAAAGTCAGTAACTTTCGTATGTGCTTTGCACTTCATGATAGCAATAGATGTCGGTAAATGTATGGCATCTAACAGGGCTTGAATAAGGAGACCATGCTGAATCTTGGTTCCATGAGAAGTCATAAAACCTCTCTCCTGCCAGAGCACTCCGAAGTCGTGTACAACTCCGAATGCGTAACGTGAATCTGTGTAAACATTAACCTTCAGGTTCTTGGCATGTATACAGGCTTGTGTCAGAGCAACTAGCTCTGCTGCTTGAGCGGACAGAATATCAATACGGTGTGTTTCAATAACTTCAGTGTCAGTAGTCACTGCATATGCGGCGACTAGTTCTCCTGTACTAGTTCTCATACATGAACCATCCACATAAAGTGTCAGATCAGGATCTGGTAACGGAATGTCTGTCAGGTCTTGTCTTGGCTTAGTCGTAATGTTAACTACTTCCACACAATCATGTGGGTCTGGATTTGAACTAACTGATGGTAACAATGTAGCAGGATTCAGGACGTTGCAGCGTCTAATTTCTATGTGTGGCTGGAACAGTGTCAATTCATAACCTGTTAAACGTGCAATTGTCAAGTGCTGAGTTTGTGTTCGGTTTAAAAGAACTTCTACTGAATGTGGAACTTGTACTGTCAGGGAATGTCCTAAAGCTATAGAATCACTTTGTCTGATAGCTAGTGCTGTGGCTGCAACTGACTTGAGGCACGCAGGCAACGCCTGGGCGACTGGATCTAATGTGCTCGAAAAATAAGCACAGGGCTTGTATTGACCTGCTTGATCTTGTGTGAGAACAGATAATGCTGTACCTTCGCGTTCTGTAACGAAAAGTGTAAAAGGCTTACTGTAGTTCGGTGTAGCTAGAACTGGAGCTTGACATAGGGCTTTCTTTAACTCGTTGAAACTAAGTGTATGTTCAGATGTCCAAGGGAGGACAGTCGATACGGCTGCCTCCTGTGTCGTTAACTGTATCAGTGGCTTGGCTAGAAATGCATACTGGGGAATCCATTGTCTACAATAAGAAGTAAGGCCGATAAAAGCACGTACCTCCTTCTGGGTTCTGGGCTGGGGAAGACTCGCTATTAACTGGATACGGTCGGGTGTCAACTGCCTACCCCTCTTGGACAGCAAGTGTCCTAAGTATACCACTTGCTGGACACAGAATTGAAGCTTTGAAGGTGACACCTTGTGCCCCATTTCGGCTAGAAAATACAGAACTGTAAGTGATGCTCGCTCGCAGTCACGTTCAGAACGGGCTGTGATCAGTAGATCATCGACATACTGGAGCAGGGCAGTGTCAGTTGGCATGTGAATGTTGTCTAGTTGTCTCTTGAGTGCTTGACTGTAAATACTAGGGCTTTCTGTGAAACCTTGAGGAGCGCGTGTAAACATATAGCTCCTTCCATTTAAACAAAAACCGAAAAGAAACTGGCTGTCTGGATGAATTGGAACACTAAAAAATGCATTCTTGAGGTCAATAACAGTGAAAAACATGGCTTCGGAATCAATGGCTGTTAACAGGGAAGAAATATCTGGGACAACTGGGTACTGAGGAATAATACATTTATTAAGCTCTCGTAAATCAATCACTAATCGATATACTGGGGGTGCATTTGGATCAGTACGTTTCATGACTGGAATGATCGGAGAATTACATACATTGGAGTCAGTTTCTACAACTACTCCTTGAGCCATGAGCTCGTCAATAATTTTGGATAAGGCTGCTACAGCCTCAGGTGGCAATCTGTACTGTCTGATTCGGGGTAACACTACACCTGGCTTGAGAGTCACACGATAAGGTGTGATTTGCATGTAACCTACATCAGTTGGACCTTGCGCCCATAAATGCTGCGGAACATTAGACAATCTTGAATCAAAATCTCGTAATACATAGTGACCCTTAAAGTCACGTAGGAACAGACGTATTCCCTCTGGGGAACAGCAAATAACTGCACCTAATTCTTTCAGTGTCTTAATGCCTAATAGATTTTCTGGACATGATTTAGTAAGTAACAGATCAGTAGTACGGGACAATGGACCTACTTCTAGAGTAACTGGCTGAGAAATCTCATTAACTATGGGTTTTCCTGAAAATCCAAGGGAAACATTTCTTGAGCCTGAGAGCGGAGCCCCTGGAACTTCGGCATGACTAATTGTGGTCCTACTTGCCCCTGTATCGATCAAAAACTTTCTGTCTTTCCCTAATACTTGACTGTGAACATAGGGACCTTCTTGGTCTACAGGTATCTCGATGAGAGGCAAGCCTACCTCCCTCTCTAGGCTGTTTCATGAATATGACTGGTACTCTGGATACTCAGACTGTGCATACTGGTACATCTGCTGTGTAACGTGCTGTGTTGCAGCAATAGGCTGCGGTACTGTAACTGTCTGTTGTGCATTCTGTGGCTGAGGAATCTGTGAAACTTGTTCTTGTCTCGGCGGACGTGGTCTTTCTTTAGTCTTACCAGTAGCTATATTATGTTTCAGAACTGCACACTCGTTTATAAAATGACCTGGCTGTTTACAATAATTGCAGTTCCCTTTAACGGGAGCTGCAGGATGACTGGCTTGATTCGGACCCCTCTTCTGACTGTCTTGAGGAATAGATTGTGCAACTAGCACTTTCATTTTCGTGTCTTTCATACGTTTTCTTTCGTGTTCTTGCTCTTCTCTGATTCTATTCTGGTGATACTGGAGCATCTGGAGCATCTGGGACGGAGTATTTGCTTGCCAGGTGCTTTCGACTTTCAAAACTCGATTTTTAATTTGTGGACTTGAATTCTCGACTAATTTGGTAACGAAAAGATGAGGGTATGACTCACTACTTGTCTTGAGACCACTGTTAATACTGAAACATTTCTCGAATCTAGAATAAAAATCACTAATGTCTTCATCTTGTTTCTGTTTACAGGCTGAGATTGCATCCCAGTCTTCTTTCCTAGTTGTCAATAATCTGGGTAGAACTTGAATCAATAATTCTGGTAATTCTTTACATTTATCTCCAAGACCGGTACCTGGTACTCGTGCCTTGTCTTCAGCTTCTAGAGCTGTCCAATCGATCTTTTTCTCTCCCACCTCCCATTCTTTTTCTTTTAACTTTTCATACACCCCTGCGGGTAGCAGGACCTTTAACATTTTAATGATATCTGGGTAAGTGTATTCTCCCATACGGAGCATGTCTTTTAATTCTCTATGGAACCCTGCTGGATCTTTGTCATGACAGGGAATTAATTTCTTCATCTCTAGGAGTTCCATCTTTGAAATTGGAGTGTATACAAACACTCATTGCATTACGCCACCCGCCCCTTGGACTGGGTGGACTTCTCGTAACGGATTCTGTCTGTCTATATAGAATGGTTTACTTTCTGGGGGTGAGACATGAACAAAATGCGGGTTCAAAAACGTTCTATATTTGTGACGCTGTTCTAGAATGACACTTATTAAATCGGTACCTAGACCTCTCCATCTGTACTGGAGTAACTCGTTCAGGATATCATGCAACGGACCTGGATCAGAATGTTGACCCTCATACAGAGTAATGAGGTGCTGGATCATATACATACCCACCAGTCGTTGCTCGGCTGGGGGCAGTTTCAGAAACATTTGTGCCACTATTTCGTCTGGAAAAGTGGTAGAATCAGTAATCCATCGGACTGCTGATCGGGCTAGTTCTTGTTCGTGCATGGTACTTAATTCGCTATAACCGACTCGTGATTTCAGAATGTGATCGGTAGCTTGAAATGCTTGTTCTAGAGAACCTTGTTCTGGTGCTGGATGATGAAAAACAGACTTGGGTTCTAGGCGTAAATGGCGATCTGGAAATCTGGATTTTCCTACATACGCTATTCTGGCGGGATTCTCGTCTTCCTCTTCAGGATCAGAGATACTTTCTTTCTCGCTTACTTGTGCTGCTTTACGCTGTTCGTGTAACCTTATTATTTCTTTACGAATTTTCTTGTACATACTTTCCATGGCACTAATGGTCTTGTGCTTACCCTCGGCTATATTATCACTCCACCTTGTCAGGATTCTCATTTCGGCGGGATCTTTAGACGGGTAATCTTGTTCTCTTATTAGACAATTGATCAGGAACTTTAATATCATGAGCTGAATCTCGGCTTTCCTTTGAGACATAATCTCGCCAATACTTTCTGGATCATCCCCTGTACGGATGAAACGATATATTCTGTCTAGATCTTCTTTCATATTCGGCAAGGTGACTAGATACTCGGTCACCCTCCTTACACGTACGGAATATAAAACCATATTATATTCGCCTGGAACTGGATCATAAACACATTCGTTAAGGGCTTGCCTGATTTCTGTAACAGACTTATTACTTTTAGGAGTACGCTGTGATGCTTGAGCATGTAATTCGAGTGCTGTTAAACGCTTGTGTGGCGGCGGGGTTTGAGGAGGACCTCCTCCTGCGGCCCCTAGACTAGAATCGTCGACTGACATTCTTCGTGCTTGCAGGGTCGGTAATTGTAACGTGGACTGAACTTGTATGACAGGCTGACCCGGGGGTACCGTAACAGGTACTCCGGTGTCTGGAGAAACGGGAAGTGCCTGATTTACAGGGACTGGTGGAGCGCGAACTGGATTTGCATATTCTGGAACTGTGTCATCCAAATAGGATGAAATAAAAATATCAGCTGCGGTCGGTTTATGACGTAGTTTGGTCGGAACTAATGGTGGCGGGAAATTACTGGATGCCTCTGGGGTCGCTTTTTGCACACCTTCGGCAAGAAGAGGATACATACCCTTAATGAGGGCATGCCTCTGTCTGTCTGACTGTTCGGTTTTGACTTGTTCACCTATCTCGATTAATTCTCTTTCTTGGGCTCGTTCTTGGGATTCTCTACTTAACTCTGACTTTCTGACTTCCTTTTCCGTTCTTCTATGCGCTTCCTTACGCCATAATTCGATGGCATCTTTCTGTGACTGTCTGGCTTTCTTTTTCCATAATGCTTCTTCTACTCGCATGATACATTCGGCATCCCATGTACCCGATACGGGCCATCTATACTTTTCTTCCAACTGTTTGGTATACTCTACCCATAAATCTAGATACAATATGGCGCTTATGCCATGTTTCTGATACATAAAGTGACCTGGACTGTCCCTAGGCGGAACAGGAACTGCTGCTTCCAGCAGACCCTTTCTAGTTTTTAACTGACGTAACTTGGAAAAGAGCGGCATTCTAAACTTGAATCGGAACACAATACAATACACGAAAAACAATAACAATTGGGAAAACAATTCAGGCATACCACGACACTGGAAATACATTGAACAACATTATAAATAACAGTTCGAACAGAATACTACCTGAAAATACTGAAAACAGAAACAGAACAGAATTCTCGAGAACGGAACAGACTGGAGTTACTGGATGCACTGCTGTAACAGTACGGAACATACCGGTCCCATAAAGGAACACATCAAGACCCGTATCCACCTAGGTGAATACTTCGTTTGTGGGCTTGGGTACCACCAACCCACGGACCAGGAGTCAATTTAGACTGACCCTGTCTAGACACTACCCCAGCAATGGTACTCACCGGGCAGCACGGAACGGAAGGCCTCGGACGGGACTGGACTACGACGACGAACTTCGGACTTCGGACTTCAGTTACGGGTGGACCTCCGGATACCTCGGACCTTGGACTCTCGGCTTGGGCTCTGGTCGGGACTCGCCGCGTTCCTCCACCGTCTCGTTCGGATGCTGGACCGCCTCCTCCGTCTCCTCCGTGGGCCTGAGGGATACTTGAAGCAGAAATATCTGCACTTGGCCAGTATGGTTCCGTCACGACTGCAGAGGGTCAGGGGGTCGGCGTGGCTTCACCGACGCGTGGGGAAAGGGCAAGTCCCTATTCGGGCGCCATTATGTGGTAAATAAATAAATAATACCCTATTTTTGGATGAATGAATGAATAACAGATAGCTCAATAAATAAGAGTCAAGATTCGAGGTAGTAGGAGTTTCTGCAGGTTTATTACAGCATAAGGACAGGATCAGGACAACCTGCATAGGAATAGGACAATAAGGCCCAGCAGCTGCCGGGGCTAGGTCTGGGATGAGCGCGCTAACATTTAATAACAAGACATTCATTTATATACATAGCGCAAACACATAGCATTACATTGCAGTAGGCGTAACAGTGGGTGGAGTAGAAGGCGTGACTCGTAACAGTCGCGAGAGATAACAGTAAAAAGAGGTGTAACTGGGAGTTTACTTAGACATGTGATGTAAAACGTAACAGAATATGTCATGAATGGGCGGAAACATAGGAGGGGGCTACCTAAGGAGCCGGGACCTCTAACCTAATGGTGCGCGAAAACTAGCAATGACGTATTACTAGGAGAAGCTGGGGGCTACGAACTCTGTGCTAGGAGCAGAGACTAGAGTCTGGAGGGTCGGAGTGACATGTACCTAAACCCTATCTGGTATCTAATGTTTAGGGAACATGTTGATATGAACTAGAAGTCATGAGGGGAAAGGCTAACTTGACTCTAAGACTGGACCATGCATTATTCTACATGTAGTGCGTGAAGAATATTAAATGACCATTAAATACAGTATTTCTCTAACATGGAGACGAGTAGGCTAGATAATGACGGAAACTATTGATGCAGTTCAGTAGCTTAGGAATGCAGAGGAGGAGGACTGGACTGATAGCAGGAACTATAACATACTTTTGGCAGACTCAGAGGCAGAGCCGGGGTGCACCGGGCACTGCGAAGCAGGAAGTAAGTGAAGGGTCGAGGATACAGGTGGGGGCTGTACCGCTCCTCAGCGAGGCTTTCAGGAGACAGGAGCTGAATCTGTGGTCCGGGCCCTTTTGAGGCCTGGAAACGGGGACTTTATAATGGAATAACGTGCACACTGAGAAACGTGGCAACATTACTTTACATAGGCCTGATATTCGTAGTATTCACGAGGACTGGAAAATAACATACTAGAGGTGGACACAACTGTAATTGCGTCATTAATCAGAAATGGGGAATAACATATGCATATTGGTCATGCACACATAACACATGATGGATGAGGCGTAGGGACACAGAACATGGCAAAATTTACTTTTCCACACATTGCCTTTGGAATCTGGGGAATTAAAGAAGTAAGATCACATTGTTGGTTTTCCTCGGTATTCTAAATTTTAAACGAGGATTCATTTTCACTGGTCTTCCTTCTACTTACTTGGAGACCTTCCTGTTGCTGTGAGCTCTGGCTGGAATGAACTAATCGTTATATTACTTGTTATGTGCTCGGGGATTGTCTCTTTGTCGCCCTCTTGTCCTGGCCAGCTCGGCTTTGTATTTAGCAGGAAGTCCACCTGTCGGTGGAAAGGATTACGATTTTATTTTTCATTTAAACCCAGTACATCAAGAAAAATTATTCGTATTCTGAAGATAGTGCAGACATATTATCAGCACGATTTCTCGGTGCCACGGTTAAAGCACCTTACAACTAGCGATGTCTTTGTTAATACAGGGATCTTCACACTGCCACTCGCCCTTGCCCATTTTACGACAGAGACCATAACTTTGCTGGCAGTGGTATTGCTACTTTTACTTTAGCATGTCTCTTTTTAAAGAAAAATTGGTCTTTGTAATTTAAATCAAATAATCCAATTTCTTAGACAGTATCACCCGAGTTAACCTGCTGGTGCAATTCCAATGAATTATGTAGCCTCTTACCTAAGCTGGCGCCTTCGTTCCATAGTCTCTTCCTTTCGCGGTACAATCTGCTGCTAAAGTGTGTGAAACGCAGCCCGCTTTTTATAGTAACCTCTCATCGAGTTAATTAGATAATTATCGAACGCGTTCTGCCAATTATATTTAATTGCGGCTGGGGTCCGCCATTTTGGTAGTTTTTAAATTCCCTACGCCTCTAGTTTCCAGATGGGAACCAGTGTATGAATAAACTACCATTCTATAGTGTTGAGCAAATGCATGATCCGCTGCCCTGGGGACCGATTATTTTATCCTAATTTTCATGCTTAGGCTTGCTCTTATATATAATTGCAATGAAGCCAAGCACATGCTTCTAGTGTCACGGATTTGATGTTTACCCCCGCCATTTTGGTAGTTTTTGCGGGCCGATTTTGTAGTTCACATTTTTCTACTTAATTGCTATTACCATTTATATGTGGACACCTATTTCTTTTTTATCAATATTTATTTAATGTTCATAGACACTTCCTACAGTTTAAAGAGATGTTTAATCTTACTCATTTAATGTTTGTATTACGTGATAGATATTGTAAAAACTTTCACGGGAATGATGCATTTATATTTTGATCCTCAAAGCAATCCATCCCAAAGTTCCTAAAAACCTACAGATTTAAACTACACCATACAATCAAATGTTGTCAATATGGCCAGTCGCCCATCTTTGTGATTACAATAAGGCCCTATCGGTGCTTCCGATATCATGAATTTATTGTCCACCAACAACATTTTGGTACTGTTCTCGAGCCGATTTTATGGTCTACAATTTTCCGCTTGCTTACTTATGTAGTAAGTGTGTAGACAACTGGTTAATTTTTACCCTCATTCATCAAGATTTCGTGAGACTTCATACAATTTAAAAACAAGGGTTTGTGGCTACAATATAATGATCGCATAATGTATTGTCTGTGATACTTTTTCTTCCTCACATGTCATTGAGCATCATATATCTACGGTTTTGGTCAACATCATCTCAAGCGTCCCCGTTTGTTCATGAAAGTCGACATGCCTGATTTACAGGGTAGAACGATACGGTGCTTATTTGTATGGAATTGATTTTGTTTCTGATAGCTACCAACCATGAACAGCGAATGCTTTGTCAAAAAATTATTTTATCTAAGAAATTTATTTCTATTATAATTCAAATGAGACACCAAATATACATATATAATGCTCGATGACTTACAGTTTCAATCTTATCCACATTTATTGTCTTTATGCTATTAGAACAGCCTCATGTTTATCCAAAGTTGACAATCTGTTTATCCATATTGGTGCTTACCACAAGTGGACTATTGTTGTCTCTCATTGCAATTTGCTGTTGTTACCTCACCATTCTCTCCCATTCTTCTCTTCCATTTAATCCTAGATAATAGCTTTTAAATTTAGACATAAAGAATTGTTCTCTTTGTTTACGTCTTTTATCTATGTCCCCTCCTCTGGCAGATGGTTTCATTTTTGTCGAGGATGAACCATTTAAGGTCGTCCTCTTTATGTTTTTCAGCAATCCAATGCTCAACTAATGGGGCGTTCTTTTTGTGATTTTTAAGTGCTGATCGGTGCTCCGTTAGACGTAGCCTCATTTCACGTCCAGTCTCTCCTATATAACATTTTTGGCAAGGACAGACAAGTAGGTAAACTACATTGCTAGTCCTACAGTTCACATGGTCATTCATCCAGTGTGAAATCCCATTGATTTCTATCTTATCTGTTTTTATGATGTTTTTGCAATGGGAGCAGATTCCGCACGGTAGGTTGCCTCTGATGGCGGTGTTCCCTGTTATACTCATCTGATATCATTTGTTGGGTTCTCTAAAGGTTTTTATAAATTGATTTCTAATGGTTTTATTTCATCTATAGGCATAGATGGGCCTTTCTAGTTTAGTCTGACTAGGTTTATTTAGTAGCTCCCAATTTTTGTTGATCAGATTTTTTACTTTGTAACTGAAACCATTATAGTCCGAAACCATCACTAGGTCTGGTTTTGGTTGCTTGGTATTATCTTTAGGCTCAAACAGGTAGTCACGATTAAAATATTTGGCACGCTTATACGCCTCTTTTATTAATCTTTTTGGGTATCCACGCTGTGTCAATATCTGTTTTAAAGTCTCTGCGTGGACCTCAAATGTACGCCTATCAGTACAATTGCGCCTTATCCTGAGGAACTGGCTAAATGGAATCCCATCGCGCTGACTCCTCGGGTGGTAGCTTGTGTGATGTAATAGGGTGTTTCTACCAGATGGTTTCACATATAACTCTACAATCAGCTTCCCCTCTATCTCTTTGATCTTTATATCTAGGAAGTCTACTGAATCTTGACTTTTGTCGCCACTAAATTTAAGATTGGGGTCCCCACAGTTCAACCATTCTAGGAAACTATTAAGTTCATCTTCGGGTCCCTCCCAGATAAAGAAAACGTCGTCGATGAACCTCGACCAATGTTTGACGTTTTCGATAAAGGGACAGATTTCATTATAGATATGTCGATCTTCAAACTTTCCGACGTAAAGGCAGGCCAGGCTGGGAGCACATGTGGCTCCCATACTGGTGCCCTTCGTCTGGCAGTAATAGTCTTTATTAAAAAGAAAGATGTTATTTCTTAAGATGATTTCGATGCATTCAATAATGAATGTATTGTGTTCAGTCAAATCTCCGTTATCATCACTGATAATATCCTCCATCATTCTCACTGTATCCTGTTGCGGTATGTTTGTATACAGGGATTCTATATCCAAACAGACCAGCCACTGGTTCTCCCTATCAAAATCTAATCCCTCTATTTTAGAGATCATATGGGTTGTATCTTTTATGTACGATGGTAAGGCTGCCACCAAAGGTTGTATAAAGTGGTCTAGGTACTTGCTGAGGGGTTCAGTGAGTGAATCAATTCCTGATACTATTGGCCTCATCGGTGGGTCCCTCATATTTTTGTGCACCTTAGGGAGCCCATAAAGGGCCGGTATTCTTGGATGGTCATTAATCAAGAATCTATATTCCTCATCATTGATGATATTATCCTCTTTTGCTTGATTGACTAAATCTTTCACTTTCTTTTTAAGCCCTTCCCAGTCTGTGGCGCTAGATCTTTTATAGTGTAGTCTATTGTCTAACAAAGCCTGCATCCGATTGTTGTAATCTTCGGTTGCAAGGATAATAATACTTCCCCCTTTATCTCCTGGTTTGACTGTTATCTCTTCACAATTGGACACATTTTTAAGTGCCTCTCTTTCTCCCTTGCTCACATTATTTTGTGTCCAGACCTTTGTGTCAAGCAATTTTTCTGGGCCGCTCGTCACCACTTTTTCAAATGTGTCGACCTCAGGTCCCACCATGTTTACATTTGGGGTCCAAATGGACGGAGGTTTTAGTCCTGACTTGTTGTCCTTAGGTCTCATTTCCTTGCCCTCAAAAAATCTCTTGACCCTTATTTTCCTAAACAGATCCCTAACGTCTCTCTCTATGGAAAACCTACACCCCTGTGTGCTGGGGGCGAACCCCAGTCCCTTTTCTAATACCTTGATTTCGTATTCAGTCAGCACTTTGTCAGAGAGGTTGATAATAGGGGCCTTGTGATCAATTGCCACTAGTCCCAATGTTTGTGACTCCGTGTTCTCATGTATGGCCTCCTCATTAACCCTTCCTTCTGAAAATTGCCAGGACGGCCCCTCCCCCGTGTTCTGAAACCTCTGGGTTGCCTCCTCTGTTGTCCTAAAAAAGGCTGATATTCTCTGCTGGGCCCTGCTTCCTCTTCTCTTGATCCTATCCTTATACTATTATCAGTATTTCCCTCACTCTCCGAATCTGTGCTGTTGTATGAGGTATCAGAGAATGTGACATTCTTTTTAAAGAATCTATTTCTGTTATAGTTGAATTGTCTTCCATTGTGTTCTGGTGCTATTGGTTGGTCATAATAATCCTTTTGTAGGTAAGGGTAAACCAATTCAGTCTTGAAATTAGCTATATCTTTTCTCAATTTGTTAGCCTTCTTATTTATCATATATTCTTGATACCCATTGACATCCTCTTTGATCTCCTCTAATTTCTTTCTGGCATCATCTAAGGCAGTACTTTCATTGAGTTATTTTTCTAGACTGTCAATTTCCTCTCTTTCTATGATTATTATTTCTTGAGCTGTTTCGATTATAAGTAGCATCCAGTCGCGACTGCACCTATTCGCGATTAGGGTCCAGTTCTCTTTGAATTTTTCATTCTTCACAAACAGGCCCGGTTCATTTTTGACCTGGAGCCCTTTGGGGATAATTCCCTTTCTACAGTATTGAATAATGAAATCCGAATGTAATTCGGTTCGGATAATTTTTTTTTAAAGATTCCAGAGTTTATTCCACCTTTAATCATCTTCTTTAGAAAGTGTGATGGAGTTTATATTTTTGGAATTACCTCCTATAATTTTTTTGAATTGGTCTTCAGAAAAACCAAAGGTACGTAAAGTATCCATGGTTGGCCCTAAAACTAACTCTCCAGCCACAAGAGCTGTAATGAAACTTCCAAAAGAAGAGTTTCCCAGATAAACCAGAAAGGACTGGGTATATATAGTCATAAAAAAAGGGGGGGATTGCCTTTCTGTGTTATTCAGTTTAGTTTAAACCATTAGGCAGATAGCAGATAGACTCAATCAATTTTACATGACATGGAGAAAAATATGAAATGCTAAAAGTTGTTATGGCCTTATTTCTCTGCTATTTTATTTTTTGCAAAAAACAAGTTTAAAAATTACAATACATAAATTAAAAGACAGTTTAAAACAATGTAAAAACAATCCTGAAGACAATATGCAGTTAATTGCTCTAAACAAAGATATTCTAGTTCTATACAGTTCTTAATTGATTTATAGATCTTTGTTGGCAGATATTACAGAGATTAAACATGAAATGTATAAACTAATACAATATTAAACAATATCAAAAAACATATGGAGTCCTTGTGTCGACGCGTTTCGGTGCTTTTTAGTTCGAATTTAGTAAACACCTTCCTCAGGACAAAACTTTGATAAAACCAGGTAAATTCTTTCTAAAAAGGAGAATACATGCAATTAGTCTTCAGTTTTTAATAAAAAAATAAGTTCCTATTCTCAACATGTTATGCGTCTATCTGCTGATATCACATCCATTGCATTGACTGATATCTTGAACTTACTCTTATTATATACTTGTCATAATTTTCTTAGAATACTGGACCATCAATATTACTTCCCAGGTCCTCTTTTTGGTTCTGGTTCATTTATATCAGCTGTACTTGGAGGAATATTTTCTTTATTGCTATTCTTTGGACAACAGCTGTCTGTTTTCCAGTGGTCAGGCTTTTTACAAGCACGGCAATAAGGTTTCTTCTGGCTAGAGGAAGTGTTTTGGGACCCACCCCCATCCTTGGAGGTTTGGGGCCCTGTGGGAGACTTGTCCTTAGATTTATCCCCACCCTTTTCTTGAGCCTTGGAAGTATCCTTCTTCTGGCCATTACCCTGATTCTTAGGCCTAATCCTGGTTCTGACCCATTTTTCTGCCCTCTTTCCCAATTCTTGTGGAGAGGTCAGATCTGAGTCCACCAGATGCTGGTGTAAAAGCTGGTTCTGACAATTACTTAGGATCTGCTCCCTCATAATCAAATTATACAATCCTGTAGAGTCATGTACTTTTCTGCCATGTAGCCAACCTTCCAGAGCCTTAGTAGCACAATCTACAAAATCAGTCCAGTCCTGAGTCTGAGCTTTTTGGGTGTCTCTGAACAACAACCTGTATTGTTCAGTGGTTAAGCCAAACCCATCAATAAGAGCACTCTTCAGGACAGTGTTATTTTTAGCATCCTCAGCTCTAACAGTGAGGAGCTTATCTCTCCCTTTCTCAGAAAAGGAGAGCCACAAGATTGCTGCCCACTGATCTTGGGGGACCTGCTGTACCATGCAGGCCCTCTCTAGAGCAGTTATCCATTTGTGGATATCATCCCCATCTCTGTAGGGGGGCACAATCTTACTCAGGTTTCTATGATCATAGGACCTGTCTTTATCCTTAGGGATATTCCTGCCACCAGTGGGTATCTCACCACCTAACTTCTGTTCTCTTGCCAAATCAAGTCTAGCTTGGGCCAGTGCTACTTCTTCCCTTTCTATTTGGAGATTAACAGCTCTCATCCTGGCCTTATGCTCTCTTCTCTGGGGAGAAGTCATTCCCCTCTGAGATTCTCTAGAGGCACTAGAAATGTGAGAATCTCTGGAAAGAGATCTCTCCCTTCTATTGCCTGGGAGAACTCTGGTATGTACTCTGGGAAGGGGCTGACCCTCTCCATTTCAATGTAGGTCCAAGTTGGCTTGGCTAAGCCTTGCAACTGGTACCTGAGTATCCCCTTGTTCCTTATCTGACTCTTCCTCTTCTGATTCAGGGTCTGCCTCCTCATCTTCTACTTCTGGGGTGGTGTTCTCTGTGTCTAGGGGATCCACTCCTTCTCCTGACCCTGAGGGAACTATTCTAGCTTTATCAAGATCATCCTTCTCCAGGATGGCTATCAGGATTGGAATGGTAGGGTTGGGACCCTTTCTCAGCTTCCTTGCTGTGCACATGGCACGCAAGTCCCTATGGCTGAATTTGTCATAGCTGGAGGTTGCCTGTGGAGGGTCAGCCGTCACAGGTAGAGAGCTAGCAGCTTCACCTGTGCCAGACATGACTCTAGTGAGGTGTAAGTGATGCACTTACCTACACTAAGTGTTTTCCTACTGTGTACCTTGCTAGTGAGTTGTAGTCAGGGTGTGCTAATCCCTTTTATCTACAACTACTAAGTTCAGTAGAACTTAAATATGCTAAGCTTTGTTTATATGTACCTAGGTACTAAATGTGATATTTCAATTTGATATAAAGATTGCAATGGTAAAAACAACAGCAAGCTCAAATCCGCACCGCTGCTCACCAATGTGAGAAGTTGGCCTGATGTATGATGTCCACAGTTCTGTGGGCACCTTGTATCAGTCCAAACAATCCCTTATGGTGATGGTTGTAAGTCAACCTTATAGACAAGCTATCCTAGGGGTAGCATGGACTAAGCAGCCTTAAAGGCTTAACTCAAGAGGGCATGTGAAGCCAGCTGTTTTACCATATGCAATCCTGTAATACCAAATGAAAGGACACCACACAAGTTATATATTATAAAAATATATGTATTTATTCTCAGAATAATCCCCTCTACTCTTTATGAGCAATGAAGCACAGGCGTTTAAACAAAAGCACAATATAACATATGAAAGTTGCACAATTATGGATGAGGCCGGTGGCCACTCAAACCATATATCAAACAAGCATTTACAATGCAACGGTTTCGCCTTTCAAAACGTTAGAGCTATTGACAATCTCCATGACAATTTTTTAATGTTTGAAAACTGATGAGTAAATGTCATTGTTATTTATAATAACAATAGCTTAATGTGTTGCACCCACCTTAAGCTCCGAACTGTAATAAAGATGGCGGTTGCCTGTAATTAATTTAAAAACGTGTCCCACACTGAGGTTCTAAAATGCGGTACATTCCCCCAAAAGTAAACGAACAGCAGTTTCGATGAAAACAGCAAGTATTCAATGTAATAAACACTAAGCTAATATGTACACAACAGCCAGGCGCGACGGGAATAAACATGGCTTACCTCTAAGACGCGTAATGATACCGGGCAAAGGAATACATGCACGACGGGAAACGGAGACGACAGCCAGGCACGACGGGACACAGAAAGCCTAAAAAACATTAAAAGCAGAGTCAAAATAGCTTAACTCTAAAAAAAAAAAAGTTGCTAAAAATAAATAATAAACACGGCTTACCTCTAAGACGCGTAATGAACACCAAAACCAAATGCCGTGACGAAAAAAGGGGCGGGTGATGAAAAAAGGGGGCGGGACTTTAAAAAAGGCACGGGAACGCCCCCGATTCGCGTCCTGAGGGGGAAAGAGTGACGAACAACAATGTCTTCCAATGGCCAGCCTCCATTTATGGAGCTAGCCAATGGCAGACAAAGGCGGGACGTAGACAAGGGCGGGACATAGCCACATAGTGTACATCAACAGATTTCGCCTGCGCGAACGCTGCTGCGCAGCGGACGCCAGGCGAAACCTAAAAAGTGGTATAACAATCACTATTCGATCAGTGGTAAGGCCTAGGGCCTTGGGAATCGCTTGGACTACGAGGGTCTAACAATTGTTAGGACGGGAGTAGCCCGCGGGATTCGGGTGCAGTGCCTAAACCACACGCATGCACCAATGCAAAGTCAATGGTGCGTAAAAGTTATCGAGTTACAGTTTTAAGAGTCTTCCGACTGGACTAGAAGGACAAAACTTTAGACTTAGACGCTAGAGGTGTAAACCACTACAGGAGCGCCGGCGTTCAAGAGTTACCTCACCCACAGGAAGCGGGTGCACAGGTGCAAAGATGTGTCGGGTTTTGTCAAGCAGTTCTATGGTGCCTGGAGATGAAGATGCTGCAGGCGTCCAGAAGAGAAGTGTCCGGTGCGATCCAAGGGTGGATCGAAGTTGAAAAATACCTGAAATCAGAGGGGACAGAGTCTGGGTCACTAGCCAGTGACCAGGAAGGCACCAGGAAGGAACCAGGCAATGTCGGGCGCAATCAGGTTGTTGTCGTGAAGCTTGTCTCCGCTGCCACGTGGACTCTGGGGCACCGAGGATGTCCTGGAGTGGATTACGAGCTGTCCCATGAAGGCTCTCGCTGTCGGCGGTGTCGGCTTCCGGATCGGAGTGCAAAGATGTGTCGGGTTTCGTCACGCAGTTCTACGGTGCCTGGAGATGAAGATGCTGCAGGCGTCCAGAAGAGAAGTGTCCGGTGTGATCCAAGTGTGGATCTGAAGAAGTGAAGACCTGAAAGCAGAGGGGACAGAGTCTGGGTCACTAGCCAGTGACCAGGAAGGAACCAGGCAATGTCGGGCGCAATCAGGTTGATGTCGTGAAGCTTGTCTCCGCTGCCACGTGGACTCTTGGGCACCGAGGATGTCCTGGAGTGGATTACGAGCTGTCCCATGAAGGCTCTCGCTGTCTGCGGTGCCGGCTTCCGGATCGGAGTCAACAAACCTTGGCAAAGGCAACCCACACAGGATTCGAAGATCGCTTAACACTCGGACCAGCAAAGTCAGAGCGGGTGCGCCTTTTCAGGGGAGCGAGGGCCAGTCTGGAGCAACCAGACCAGCTGTGTAAATTCAAAGGTTCGTCGGTTCTGAGGCCACTAGCCAACGGACAAGCGACCGGACCAATGCGTCGAGCAGGAAAATGCAAAAGGGCCCCACGCAGCACTCAAGGAGTGTGGAGGGGTGAGCTTCGGTGCAAAAGCTGCTCGGGGATGGAGCTTCTCACGCTCCAATGCACAGCTTCGAGGGAGCCTCGGATGCTGCACGGTCAGTGCTTTGTAGTTTTTTCAAGATGGCCGCTCCCACGCTTCAGGTCGCCTCCACGGGTCTCAGCTCTGCATAGACTGTGGATCGGGCTGTTGGAAGGCAGGATCGCTGGCTCTTGTCGATCTCTGTTGCTCGAGTTCCAGCGGGAACTGCAACAAAGCAAACGTCGAGGGGCTGGATGGTGCCTGTTTGCACAGGGTGGTCACTCCTTGACCACAAGGGAGATTCTTCAGTCTTCCACGTCGAGTGGGATGTCGAAGGGTCCAGAGTTTCGTTTCATAAGTTTCAGTCAGGATAATCCGATGTGCATTGGCACTGCTCCCACCTATATTCCAAATCTGGGGGCTGGATTACCTGCTAGGTCCCTCCTATGGGTGGGACCCAGGAAGGGGGTGGTTACACACCTTTCCCTTTGTCCAGTTTCGCGCCAGGACTATGGCAGGATGGCCCCAGAACCGGTTTGACTGGAATCTGCCCAGGGACGTCTTGTGCGCCCCAGGCAGTGTTTAGTTTCTTTCAACCCTCCCTGCTACAGTCCACTATCTCCTGTCTGGGGTGGTGTGACACCTCCCTGTGACAGGAGATCCTTTGATCAAGCGTCCTCTGCCAAGTTTTGGTCAGCAGCTGGAGGCCAGACTTGTGTCTGTGGCAGCAGCATCCATTTTGTGATGCTGGGGCTCTGGTTAGAATTAACCGCGTTTTCAGTAAAGTAACATGTCTTCTTCCTCTAGAAGGGTGGAATGCTACCCCCGTCTCCAGAACTGGGGAGGGGGTAGTATTCCAAAGTGTATGACACCAAACACGACATGTTTTGATAAAGCCAAACCAAAGTTAGCATTAACTGCGAGGATTATAATGCACTTAAGAGTATATGGTATGGCAGTATCACTAGAACAGCTATAAGGAAATGGTTCCGAAAGCTGCAGACAGGCTCAGCTCATGCTAGAGCACCATCTCACATAAAACCAAGCACTCTGCCTCCAGGATTGTTAAGGCCTGCCATAGGAGTGACTGATCGGTATATATGTGTCCAGATATAGGTTTAGATATAGGTATACTATATCTAAGCAAGGGGTGATTACACCACCTTGCCCCAGCTGAGGGATCAGCCAGTTGTGTCGATTTAAGGACCAGCCAGAGGTGGCAAAAGATATGCTGCAGCCCCTGGTAGGCCTTGGATGCCCCTATGCCCTGGGCACCTATAGTGCACTGTACAGGGGCTGACAAGGAGTCCAGTACCAAATTGGTGATGTACCTAAAGTACATGGAGTCCATTTAAAGAGAGAGCAGATAGCCTGGGAGCCTGATTAGCAGGATCCCAGGCCAACTAAGTCGAAAACCAGCTAAACACTAGGCAAAAAATCTGGGGTAACCATAGTCAGGTACCCACCCTCCTACACCTGCTCAGCAGACACGGGTAGCAAGTACACGAGTGGGAACTTCATCCCCAAGTTCTTCTTCCCTACGTTCAAAACTGAGGTTTTCCACTGATAGATCTGTTTGCCACAGTGCACAACGCAAAATGCCCAAACTCTGCAACCAGGTTCCCACACCCAGCATCCGAAGGCAATGCCTATGGGCGATTTGGTCAGGGATATTTGCTTACGCTTTTCCGCCTCTCCTGCTAATTACATTACTAGTTCGGAAGCTCAGACAAATGTCCCTCACTGATCTTAATAGCCCCACATGTTCTCGTCAACCTTGGTACTCTCATCCTTAGAACTCTCAGTGGTTCCACATCAAAAGCTACATCTCACACCTTGTCTCCTCACTCAGAGCCATTGAGAAATCAGACATCCAATTTCCAGAGAACTCAACCTAGCGATTTGGCTCCTGAAGTCATAGAGTTTGGTTATTTACAACTACCACCAGACTGTATGAATATTCTCAAGGAAGCTAGAAAGCCAGTACTAGAGCATGTTATGCAGCAAATGGAAACGTTTTGTCACCTATTGTAACAACAACAATATCAATCATCTTGATGCTTTTGTGCAGAACATCATTTGTTATCGGTTGGATTTACAGCAATGTGGATTAACTTACACATCCATTTGTTTACACCTGGGAGTCGTAGCTGCATACTTGCAAAATAGACAACACCTATCTCTCTTCAGAGTACCAGTGATTAAAGCCTTCATGGAAGGATTAAAAAGGGTTATACCGCCAAGTATTCCCCCCTGCCCCCGAGTGGAACTTAAACATAGTCCTTACAAGGCTAATGGGCCCGCCTTTTGAACCAATGCACAAATGTCAGTTACAATTCCTATCATGGAAAGTTGCTTTCCTCATAACGATAAACTCACTAAGGAGAGTTGATGAACTTCAGGCATTACCTATACAAGAGCCTTTCTTTCAACTTCACAAAGATTGAGTGGTTCTACGTACCAATCCTAAATTTCTCCTTAAAGTAGTTTCTGCTTAGGGGTAATTCATGTGCGAAATCAAATTAAAATAACATTAGCATTTTCATTATTAATTGAACCATCGTAATTCATGTATAGAATTTATGTGCTTCAATGATAATAGAATCAGATAAAAGTAATTAGCAGTATAAGCACATTGAACAAAATAAATAGTTCCACCATCTTTCTAAAACAATGTACATATGCAAGCATAGAACAACTGTATGTAGCTTTTTCCTACAAAGCTTTCTGTGTGTCTGTCTCCCATTCCCTGTAGGAAGAGTTTGTAGCTCCCCGTTCTAGAAGAGTCGGTCAAGAAGGAGCACACTGCATTGAATAATTTCTTGGTATGCACTTTTTATTAGTATTACAGGAAATCACAATGATTGATTGTCTCTTTTATACTCTTCTTTCCCACAGGGTCTTCCACTTCAGTCCCTTAGGTGAGCCTCGGCCGCCGTCGTCCCTCGGACAGAAGAAAAAGACTCAGGTAAGTGTTTTTGCTTTATGGTTTAGTCAAGGGAGGATGTGAGGGATAAATAATAGCTATGCATAAATGGGAAGGGAGCGAGTAGAGGTTGGAGTAACCAAAAGAAAAAGAGTAGCCGATGATTTCTGCGTTTGTCTTTCTTTTCCGTCTCACTTATTTCCTTTTACCTGGGTCCCTTTCACCCCTCAACCTACCCTCCCGTCACTCTTTGACTCAGCCCCTTTCCAAAAGCCCCGTAGACCCCTACGCACCTGGAAGAGCCACGTCACTCCGGGGCCGTGGCGTGGTGACTCCACGTCCTTCAGTGAGGTCTGGTAGTAGATCATGCCTCCAGGTATTCCGAGGCTATTCCCCTCAGGACTACCACTGCCCCTGCAGTGGCCAGGGCCCTCATTAGCATCTTTACCAGGGTGGGCTTCCCTAAGGAGGTGGTGTCATACCGAGGTACCAACTTCATGTCTGGCTACTTAAAACACATGTCGAAGGAGTGTGGCGTGAATTACCGGTTTACTACCCTCTACCACCCACAATGTAATGGCTTTATTATTATTATTTTTTTTAGAACTTTATTTTAATTTTGTCAACATACAACCTGGCAGTCAGTATACATAGACATATCATACCAATATGTTCTACGTCAGTAGGTTAATCAAGAAGCAGTCAATAATTACACTTGCACTTATCTGCTTTCCCATTCTCCAGGTGATCAATAAGTGTCCCATTCCCCTAATTGAGAATGTACCTTACAATTGTCATGTGGAGACACCTCCCTGCTCATCCCCAGTGTCGTAGTGTTCTGCCTTATCAATTTCAGAGCCAGAGTCTGAATCTGTGTCTGTTGTCACTCGGGAAGAAGGAGCGAATATGCTACTTACCAGTATGCATCTGTTCTTGGCATGTAGGGCTGCTGACATTCATATCTTTAGCATAGATCGCCGCCTAGTGTTGGGTCCGGATGATTGCACATTGTTGTCTTGGAAGAGTCTTCGAAGTATCACGAGATAGGTGGCTCCTCCCCTGGACTACAGTGCGCATGGGCATCGACTCCATCCTCAGATTGTTTTTAGCCATTGTGGCAAAGATGGAGTGTAACACTGTGAGTGATGACCATGCTAAGAGTAATTGTAATTGCTGCTGCCGCTACAGGCGCCGGGGAGGAGGGCGGACGATATGAATGTTAGCAGCCCTACATGCCAAGAACAGATGCATACTGGTAAGTAGCATATTCGGTTCGAGGCATGTGGGCTGCTGAATTCATATCAAGTGTGTGAAAATACACTGGCCAAGCAAGCTCAAAAATATAAGGAAAGAGGATATCCATCAGAGACATTGCACAAACAAATGGATAGAGTCCTGCAAATGGACAGAATGGAATTACTGAAACCCCAGAAAAGAACGACGCAAAATAGAATGGTATTTGTAACTAAATACACTACCCAATCACCCAGAATTAAAGACATCATCAACAAAAGGTGGGAACTATTATCCACGGAACGGGATTTCAACGGATTGTTTAAAGAACTGCCATTACATGCATACACAAGAGGGTCAAATTTAAGAGAGAAACTAAAACACAGACCACTACCAATAACGTCTTCAACAAACAAGGGAACAATGAGATGTCTTAACTGTACAAATTGTAATAACGTGATTACAGGAAGCACATGTACTCATCCAAACACAGGAAAACTGATACACCTAAGACACACCAGTGATTGTAACACGCAGAACGTTGTGTATGGGATTAAATGCCCATGTGGCAAAATGTATGTAGGGAAGATGGAACGGAAGATAAAAACACGGATAACGGAACATAAGAGCAGGATTCGCAACGAAAATATGACTTCACCATTGGTTCAACATTGGAAGCAGGAAAAACACAGCATCTCCCAATTAAGATTTTTAGTGATTGAACAGGTACAAATCAAACTGGGAATTGACAACCATCAAAGATTAATGCAGCGGGAAATATTTTGGATTAAATATCTTAACACAATGGTGCCAACAGGCCTTAATGAGAAATATGATTTAGCTTGTTTTCTATAGAGAGAACCATAGAATTAATTACCATACTTGAAATAAGCCTACAGAACTTTGAGCAATTTATAGTGCATGTATACGATAATTTAATCTTGTGAACTTTTGAAGAGAAAATAACCATTTGGACACTGAATTTACAGATGATCGTATAATGAGTATGTATAAATGATAAGCATCTGAGATCAAACAACTCACACATAACATGAGTCCAGCATATCACAACATATGACAATTTATCCATTGGGCAAGCCAATAATGACAGGAGGTTGAAGCAATGATTTATTGTATAAAACATAGCCACACGTGGACAATGTACATGGGTCTAACACTAAATTTTTATATATCATTTAAAAACATACTTAGAGCCCAATTTATGATACCCGTACATGCAACCTCATGAGAGTTAAATTGGTATCACGGATAGATATTAAGGCAGTGGTATGAGCGTTAAGTATCCATCGTCGTATAGACATGACCTATAAACAGGCAGTCCATCCCCAAAAATCTTTCTATGATTTTCTATGGCCATGAGATCCAAATACGAAACAATACGGTGTATTGGCGATTATTGTGAAAAAGAACTTCGAATAGTGCAGACAGTAACCATGAAAGCACAGCAAAAACGTTGTATTTTACCATACTAAGATGGCGCTAGGATATTTCCAGGGAGAGTTCTAAAGCTTATAGACAGTCCGTTTTTTATTTTTACCACTACGCTAACACGCGGAGATGGCGGAGTTCATGTAATCGTTTCTTCATGCGGAGCGAGGAGATAGATCATACCACAGGGTAGCGGACCTTGGATAATTGAGGAGACAGGAAAGAATTTAACAGGTACGAATAGAAGGGCCAACAGGGGTGGTAGGCTGATAGACTTGTATACACCATAGTAACCGCGAGGTCCTATCATTGTTTTTTCAGAGCAACAAGTTAGTGAAGACAAGGTACGAACATGTCATTCTTTATTTTGGCGAAGTTCAGCTGCTGTATAGAAATTAGAAATAAACACTTACAGTCGTAAATTTTTTGTTACAGAGCATTGCAGTGCAGACGAAGAAGTATGTAACTATACCAGGACATGACAATTCAGTCATAACATTTTCAGGTAGTCAGCTAAATATGGCCTCATTTTATTTTATTTACACAGAAAACCAGTGGCAATAGTTGGATATTGGCACAAACAACACCACACAACAGGTGTTATCAGGTAGGCACATTTTCATCTACATTCAAGCGAACCCCCATGTACAATATAGAACACAACACTTACATCATGTTATTTTATATTTTACAGAATTGCCCCTGATGAAGGCACTAAACAGTGCCGAAATGCATTGGGCTTCACAAGAAGAAATGTTTAAAAGCAACATGTGCAATATTGAAATGTACTAATGTAAATATGACATTATGAAAGTAAATGTACGTTGTCATGTATAATGTTGATAACAAGAGGAAATGAATAAGTGCAAAAATATGATTAAAATGTTGATATAAACAACAAGGATAAGAGTTCATGTAAAGAATTGGTAAAAATATGAACTAAGTAAGGTGCGGAGCACCAGGTGAACAGTGCGCGATCAGGTGGGCTACAATACCCATCATAACTCAGTATTGATTTAAGGACTGACAACCCTTCAGAATCGCAGCACCAATAGATAAGGATTAATCCAAGAGGGGGAAAAAAATGGAGTGCTCCCCACGAACCCAATAACTATAATCATAACTTTGTCAACTTAATGAGGAGGCACCCAAAGAAACGACGATGCAGTTTGACACAATAACAGGAATAACAGACAACAGGGCCAATACACTGGCCTATACAAATGACCAGGCAGATCAAATTTATTCACTAATAAAGGAAGTACAAAACATGGACGTACATGGAGGTTCAATAACCCAACAACTAAAACAGCTTGAATACCTAACTCGGCGACAAGTAAACCAAAGAATGCATGCTTCAACACTCATACAATACCATAAAGCAAAGCGTATCCCTAGAGGTCTTCGTTTATCCATAAAACCAATGTTGTTTTGTTTCAATCTGAACTCAAAATTTATGGACAAGTAGTATGGCATACTGAATAAGTGCTCCTTAGATCTCATTCTACTCATTATAGAGGAATTGGCCAAAACCATACGAGATTTAGAAGAGGAAATCTACTCACTTAAAACAGAACTGGAAACAAGGATGGAAACTGATACTTGGAAGATCAGCCTGGATGGAATTAACTTGAAATTGGACAAATATGAAAGAGAGCTACAAGAAGGAAAGCTACGCAAATATAAATGAGACACCATAGATTACAAGCTTAATGAGGTGTATACATGGGCAGACATTTATGCTCGGCGACAGTTTATCCCCAGGAAAACAACGACAACTGCACACTCGTCGGAGGAGAGCTTAGTAACAGAGAAGGAAACATCTATTCGAAGAGGACCAGTAAAAACAACACAAGACGGCATGATATTAACTACAGATGGCAGTCAACAAGCAACAACAAGTAGAGATGTGGCTTTTTTGTCACAGGGACAGGACCAAGGGCAACCACCAACGAAACAAACAGAAACAACAACCACAGGCGAAAAACAAGACGAGGGAGGGGCAGGAAAATCTCTACGAAGTGGACGACAAGTAGTCTAATAATTAATATCTCCTCGACACCATTAACTCAACAACAAATAATGACTTTAAACAAAGGTCTTTCATTCGTACCAACGACGGCAACAAATGAGTTAGAAACTGAGGGTGCGTTTTTTAGATTCATGCGAACACTAAAACTTAGACACTACTTTGAGAATGTGGCAGAACCAGGAGACCACCAGGATGAGAACACAGAGAGACAATTCAAACCGAAGAGTGTGTACCAAGCCCCAGTATCGCACAAAATGTTGGACACATTTGAGATAATGGTGAAAAATATCTTCAATCACTGGATTATGGCAAAATACGACATAACAACTTGACCAAGAGTGAACAAAATATTGTGAATAACTTGGCAAATGACAAGACACTCACCATACAACCGGCAGACAAGGGGGGAGCCCTTGTAATAATGGATACACACTTTTATGAACATAAGATCAATGAACATGTGGCAGATGCAAATACTTATTTACTGTTACCATCAGACCCTACAACTAGGCTCCAAACGATGCTGGATGGAATTTTGCAAACAGCCAAAGTCAATGAATGGATAAATGACCAAACAGTGGCATTTTTAACAGAGAAAAACCCAAGAAGACCAAGATTGTATATGATCCCTAAGATCCATAAGCATCCTACCAATCCACCGTTAAGACCTATCGTTTCGGGATGTGGGTCAATATTTGACCCCCTCGGACGATACATTGATCATTTCCTACAGAAATTCGTGCAACAATGGGGGTCCTACATCAGGGATACCACGCATTTTTTTGAATCAGCTGACGTGGATACAAGAAGGATTCCAAAAGCATTGGATAATGCGCACCATAGACGTGGTCGCACTTTATACGTCAATACCACATCATGCTGGGCTTGAATCTGTGGTAAATAAATAAATAATACCTCTATTTTTGACTAGATATATAATAACAGATAGCTCAATAAATAAGAGTCAAGATTCGAGGAAGCTGGAGTTTGCAGGTTTAATACAGCATAAAGGACAGGAACAGGACAACCTGCACGGGCAAGATCTGGGATGGCTAGCAACTTTTAATAACAGTGCACAAGCATATATAGTTAAACAAAATACATGATGTTCAATACAATAGGCGTAGCAGTGGGCAGGGCCTGTAGCAGTCGCGAAAGATAAGGCAGAAAGTAGGTGTAACAAGAGGCGTGAACAGGGCGTATACATAGACATGTGATGTAAACGTAACAGAATATGTCATAAATGGGGCGGAAACATGGAGGGGGCTACCTAAGGAGCCGGGACCTCTAACCTAGTGGTGCGCGCAAACTGGCAATGACGTGTTACTAGGAGAAGCTGGGGGCTATGACTTCTGCGCTAGAAGAAGAGACTGAAGTCTGGAGAGTCAGAGCGACATGTACCTAAACACTATCTAGTATCTGGTGTTTAGAGAACATGTTGATAGAATCCAAAAGTTATCAGGGTAAAGGCTAACAGACTCTAAGACTGGTGCATGCATTATTCTACATGTAGTGCGTGTTGAGGAATATTAACTGACCATTAATACAGTATTTCTCTTACATGGAGACGTAAAGGCTAGACTGTGACGGAAACTATTGATGCGATTCAGTAGCTTAGGAATGCAGAGAAGGAGAGCTGGACTGATAACTGGAATCATAACATACTCTTGGCAGACTGGCAGGCAAAGCCAGGCCGAGCCGGGCACTGTGAGGCATGAAGTAAGTGAAGGGTCAGGGATACAGGTGGGGGCTGTATCGCTCCTCGGAGAGGGTTCAGGAGACAGGAGCTGAATCTGAGTCCGGGCCCTTTTGAGGCCTAGAAACGGGGACTTTACAATGAAATAACGTGCACACTGTGAAACGTGGCAACGTAGCTTTACATAGGCCTAATACTCGTAGCTTTCACGAGAACTGGAAACTGGCATACTAGAGTTGGACACAACTGTAATTGCATCTTTAATCGATCATGGGGAATACATATGCATATTAATCATGCACACATAACATAACATGGGGAACACGTAGGGACACAGAACATGGCAAAATTTACTTTTCCACATTCCCTCCTTGTCACTACGTTTCCATCAGGAAACATCAATATTCATGATACCATCTATCATTTCATACAGTATCATTTGCTCGTCCCGAATTGTCTTGGAACGGGATCTAGGACGGGACTTGGGACTAGGAATACAAGAGGTAGCACAAATGCCGCAAATCGCAGGGCCACATTGTATACAGAGGCAGCAACAGAATATGATCGCTACTGCAATACCTAGAAATGACAATATTTTCCATCCCCAGGCAGAAATTATACTCCAAAACCAACCGGACCATGTCCAGGTGCCTGGATTCTGGTGTAACTGATGGGCAATTTTATGAAGTCTGGTTATAGCTGAATAAACAGACGGCGCGTTATTAGGAATGAAAATGCAGCAACTAGATCCGATGACTCTACATTCTCCTCCTCTATCGGCCAGTATGACGTCAAGAACGAGACGATTCTGGAGCACGACAAATCTCATAGCAGATTGCTCTTCGGTTAAGTTACCTAGAGCAGAGGCAGTCTCATTCACCACCGCTTCAAGGGTTCTGGTTAATCTACGAATTGACTTACTATTCTGGACAGGTCCTATGAAGAAGAAGAATCCTCTATTGAAATCTGTATACTGTTCTAGAGCAGTTTCAGTTTGATCGACAATCGGGGACTCGATCTCCCTTCTATGTCTAATGTGTACTAGATGTGTGTTTCTATGATAATCGGATGGGGCTAGAAAAACTGGTGGCAGTAGGAAGGCAATGTAACAGGTTCCCTCCCAATCGAGGGGCAGACGAACATATGCGGTCTGACCACAAACAAAATAAGAATGACGTGAAGCTTTGAAAATAGATTTCCCACTGTCACTATACTTGACAATAGTAGTACAATCACTATGTCCTACATGTACAGAACCATTATTTCTGACACATAATTCGCCTTTGACTGGTAGTACTGAAATAGCAGGTAAGTCTGGAGTAGGGTCAGACTGAACATTCAGGACCATAAAATTCGAAGAATAATTACCCAAATTATAAACTTCATTTTCTAGATCTAACCCTGTTCTGTGGGGAAGACCTTGCTTGTCTGGAAAACATGTACTGTTCAGAAGGGACATATCATTTGAAGATGACGTTAACATGGACCAGGCTCCACATGAACCATTATGTGAAAACGGATAAGGAAACAGTGGCAGAACTCCCTTCGGTGTCTGGAAAGGGGGGAGTCGACCACACACCCAACAATTAGTGGCATTGCTGGTCTGGTGTGAATAATGTAACATACGGATAAATGTATTGTTGCGCATAGCAAGACGATAGGATAGTTCGTGAGGAGGCAGATCACTAAACGTGTGCTCTACTGTAGCATTAGAAAACTTATTTACATGAGAAATTGGAAAACATAGATGAAATGCATAACTCGTGCAGGTAACCATCAAGCTTAAAAATAATATAAAACTTAGAAAAACGATACATCGGATTGAGTTTTGACTAACTCTCTCACTATGGGGGTCTATTTCATACATGTCAGATACCTGTCTAACCGTTTCACCCAGGGGGACTTAGACAATTAAACTGGCTGACTTATTTTACTAGACCGAAGTTTCTGTTTATACTCCTGCTGCGGAGTTTTCTCTAACAGGGGAGGATTTGAATCAAAGTCAATTGCGGGACAGTCCTTGATAAAAGTGTCTGTAGAAATGTTATTTAAAGTTTTAGGTCTTAGTCCGTGAAATTTCTTAACATGCGACAGATGCACCCAGCCTTTTCTGCCTTCCAACTTCACGGCTGTGCGGGTGGTCAAAAGGACTAACTTTGGCTCCTTCCAGCGAGGCTCCAGCGGACTTGAACGATCAAAATTTCGGATTAAGACCAGGGTGCCGGGAAGGATCTCGTGTGGCTTGACTTCAGTATTGTCGGGAAATGCAGCGGCAACCTGTGAACGACAAGAGTGTAGGGCAGACATCAAGGAAGCTAGGTAATCTGTCAGCATATTACTGGAAACATCTGTAATACTTCGGGGTCTAGGTGTACCCCACACGTTCGGGGGGCGGCCGAATACGACCTCATAAGGGGACAGACCTGATCTGGAATGTGCGACCATGCGCATATAAAACAAAGCAACTGGCAAGGCAACTAACCAGTCTACACCTTTTTCTTGACAGATTTTGGCAATGCGGATTTTCAAGGTTTGATTATGTCTCTCTACGAGACCGGCTGCTTCTGGATGTCGTACACAATGGAACTTCCACTGGTACCCTAACAAAAGGGAAACGTGCTTCATTAGTTCAGATGAGAAGGGCTGGCCGTTATCAGAATACACGACCCTAGGGAGTCCATAGCGGGGGAAATATTCACGAACCAACTGCTTGGCAGTGGTCGCGGCTGTGTAATCTGGGACTGGATATGCTTCTGTCCACCTGGACAAAGCGCATACAACTACAAGGACATACTTGAAACCTCGACATCGCTCCATCTGAATATAATCCATCTGGAGGACTTCAAAAGGGTGGTCAGGAGGCTGGAATCCACCTTGTTCCACCGGGACACTTTTACCTGGATTGAACTGGCAACATATCATACAGGTACGGACTTTCTGCTTGGCTGCAGCTCGTAAATGCTTGTTAAACCAAATGTTCTGGATACTGTCTAACATAGCTTTTTCTCCTAAGTGTGCTGGACTATGTGCGGTATTGATAATGACTTGAACCATTGAGTCGGGGAGAAACCATGTGGCTTTTCCCTTCGTCAACCATCCCTGATCTGTCTGGACCCCTCCTTGTTCGGGCCATTTCTTGATTTCTTCGGGAGTAGCATGTAACTGGATATCTATGACATCTTGAGTAGGGTCCTTAACTGTCATACAAGTAGTCTGATCTGGAGTGGATGTCGGTGTCTTGTTAACTGGTATGTCTGGTGTCTGAGCTGTAAGCTTGGCTGTTCGATCTGCTAGATCATTACCTTGGGAAATAATGTCAGTAACTTTAGTATGTGCTTTGCACTTCATGATAGCGATAGATGTCGGTAAATGTATTGCATCTAACAGAGCTTGAATAAGGAAACCATGCTGAATCTTGGTTCCATGAGAAGTCATGAAACCTCTCTCCTGCCAGAGCACTCCGAAGTCGTGTACGACTCCGAATGCGTAGCGTGAATCTGTGTAAATATTAACTTTCAGGTTCTTGGCGTGTATGCAGGCTTGTGTCAGAGCAACTAGCTCTGCTGCTTGAGCGGACAGGGTGTCAATACGGTGTGTTTCGATAACTTCAGTGTCAGTAGTCACTGCATACGCGGCTACTAGTTCTCCTGTACTCGTTCTCATACATGAACCATCCACATAAAGTGTCAGGTCGGGATCTGGTAATGGAATATCTGTCAGATCTTGTCTTGGCTTAGTCATAGTGTTAACTACTTCCACACAGTCATGTGTGGCAGGATTTGAAGTAACTGACGGTAACAGTGTAGCAGGATTTAGAACGTTGCAGCGTCTGATTTGTATGTGTGGCTGGAACAGTGTCAGTTCATAACCTGTCAAACGTGCAATTGTCAAGTGTTGAGTCTGTGTTCGGTTTAAAAGAACTTCCACGGAGTGTGGAACTTGTACTGTCAAGGAGTGTCCTAATACTATGGAATCACTTTGTCTGATAGCTAGTGCTGTGGCTGCAACTGACTTGAGGCACGCAGGCAGAGCCTGGGCTACTGGATCTAGTGTGCTTGAAAAATAAGCACAGGGCTTGTATTGTCCGGCTTGATCTTGTGTGAGAACAGATAATGCTGTACCATCACGTTCTGTGACAAAAAGTGTGAAAGGCTTACTGTAGTTCGGTGTAGCTAGAACGGGAGCTTGGCATAAAGCTTTCTTTAACTCATTGAAACTAAGTGTATGTTCAGATGTCCAAGGGAGGACAGTCGATACGGCTGCCTCCTGTGTCGTTAACTGTATCAGTGGCTTGGCTAGAAATGCATACTGAGGAATCCATTGTCTGCAATAAGAAGTAAGGCCGATAAAAGCTCGTACCTCCTTCTGTGTCTTGGGCTAAGGAAGACTCGCTATTAACTGGATACGATCGGGTGTCAACTGCCTACCCCACTTGGACAGTAAGTGGCCTAAGTAGATCACTTGCTGGACACAGAATTGAAGTTTCGAAGGGGACACCTTGTGCCCCATCTCGGCTAGGAAATACAGAACTGTAAGTGACGCTCGCTCGCAAGCACGTTCAGAACGGGCTGTGATCAGTAGATCATCGACATACTGGAGCAGGGCAGTGTCAGTTGGCATGTGAATGTTGTCTAGTTGTCTCTTAAGTGCTTGACTGTAAATACTAGGACTTTCTGTGAAACCTTGAGGAGCTCGTGTGAATTTATAGCTCCTTCCATTTAAACAAAAACCGAAAAGGTACTGGCTATCTGGATGAATGGGGACACTGAAAAATGCATTCTTGAGGTCGATTACTGTAAAAAATATTGCCTCAGAATCAATGGCTGTCAATAGGGACGAGATATCTGGATACTGGGGGATAATACATTTATTGAGTTCTCGAAGGTCAATCACTAATCGATATACTGGGGGTGCATTCGGATCAGTACGTTTCATGACTGGAATGATAGGAGAATGACATACATTGGAGTCAGTTTCTACAACTACTCCTTGAGCCATAAGCTCGTCAATAATTTTGGATAAGGCTGCTACAGCCTCAGGTGGCAATCTGTACTGTCTGATTCGTGGCAAGACTATACCTTGCTTAAGAGTCACACGGTGAGGTGTGATTTGCATGAAACCAACATCAGTTGGACCTTGCGCCCATAGATGCTGCGGGACATTAGACAATCTCGGATCAAAATCTCGTAAAACATAGTGACCCTTGAAGTCACGTAAAAACAAACGTATTCCCTCTGGGGAACAGCAAATAACTGCACCTAATTCTTTCAGTGTCTTAATACCTAACACATTTTCTGGACATGACTTCGTAAGCAATAGATCAGTAGTTCGGGACAATGGACCTACTTCTAGAGTAACTGGCTTTGATATCTCGTTTACAATAGGCTTTCCTGAAAATCCAAGGGAAACATTTCTAGAGCCTGAGAGCGGAGCCCCTGGAACCTCGTCGTGACTAATAGTAGTCCTACTTGCCCCTGTATCAATCAGAAACTTTCTGTCTTTCCCTAATACTTGACTGTGAACATAGGGACCTTCTTGATCTACAGGAATCTCGATGAGAGGCAAGCCTACCTCCCTCTCTAGGCTGTTTCATGAATACGCTTGATACTCTGGATACTCTGTCTGTGCATACTGGTACATCTGCTGTGTAACATGCTGTGTTGCCGCAATAGGCTGCGGTGCTGGAACTGTCTGTTGTGCATTCTGTGGCTGAGAAGTCTGTGAAACTTGTTCTTGTCTAGGCGGACGTGGTCTTTCTTTAGTTTTACCAGTGGCTATATTGTGTTTCAGAACTGCACACTCGTTTATAAAATGACCTGGCTGTTTACAATAATTGCATGTCCCTTTAACGGGAGCTGCAGGATGACTGGCTTGATTCGGACCCCTCTTCTGACTGTCTTGAGGAACAGATTGTGCAACTAGTACTTTCATTTTTGTGTCTTTCATACGTCTTCTCTCGTGTTCTTGCTCTTCTCTGATTCTATTCTGGTGATACTGGAGCATCTGTAACATCTGGGACGGAGTACTAGCTTGCCATGTACTTTCGACTTTCAAAACTCTATTCTTAACTTGTGGACTTGAATTCTCGACTAATTTAGTAACAAAAAGATGAGGGTATGACTCGCTACTCGTCTTCAAACCACTGTTTATTATAAAACATTTCTCAAATCTGGAATAAAAATCACTAGTGTCTTCGTCTTGTTTCTGTTTACAGGCTGAGATTGCATCCCAGTCTTCCTTTTTAGTTGCTAACAATCTAGGCAAAACTTGTATTAACAGTTCAGGTAATTCTTTACATTTGTCTCCAAGACCGGTACCTGGTACTCGTATCTTATCTTCAGCTTCTAGAGCTGTCCAATCGATCTTTTTCTCTCCCACCTCCCAATCCTTTTCCTTGAGTTTTTCATATATGCCCGCAGGCAACAGGACTTTTAACATTTTAATAATATCTGGATACGTGTATTCTCCCATACGGAGCATGTCTTTTAATTCTCGGTGGAACCCTGCTGGATCTCTGTCGTGACAGGGAATTAATTTCTTCATCTCTAAGAGTTCCATCTTGGTAACTGGGGTGTAAACAAATACTCGTTGCATTTCACCATCTGGTGTCCTAACTGGGTGTACTTCTCGTAGCGGATGCTGTCTGTCTATGTAAAACGGTTTACTTTCTGGAGGTGAGACATGAACAAAATGCGGGTTCAGAAACGTTCTATATTTGTGGCGCTGTTCTAGAATGACACTAATTAAGTCGGTACCTAAACCTTTCCATCTATACTGGAGTAACTCGTTCAGGATATCATGTAACGGACCTGGATCAGAATGTTGACCCTCATACAGTGTAATGAGGTATTGGATCATATACATACCCACCAGTCGCTGCTCGGCTGGGGGCAATTTCAGAAACATTTGTGCCACTATTTCGTCTGGAAAAGTGGTAGAATCAGTAATCCATCGGACTGCTGATCGGGCTAGTTCTTGTTCATGCATAGTACTTAACTCACTATAACCGATTCGTGATTTCAAAATTTGATCGGTAGCTTGAAATACTTGTTCTAGAGAGCCTTGTTCCGGTGCTGGAAGATGAAAGACTTTCTTGTGTTCCAGGCGTGACTGTCGGTCTGGAAATCTAGATTTACCTACATACGCTATTCTGGCGGTATTCTCGTCCTCTACCTCTTCAGTAGAAGAGTCATTTTCTTTCTCGCTTCCTAGAGCTTCTTTGCGTTGTTCGTGTAACCTTATTATTTCTTTACGTATTTTCTTGTACATACTCTCTATACTATTGAGTGTCTTGTGCTTACCCTCGGCTATATTATCACTCCACCTTGTCAGAACTTTCATTTCGATCGGATCTTTAGTCGGGGAATCTTGTTCCCGTATTAAACAATTGATCAGAAACTTTAATAACATAAACTGGATCTCGGATTTCCTAAGAGACATGACTTCAGCAATACTTTCTGGATCTTGTCCTGTACGAATGAAACGATACATTCTGTCTAGATCTTCTTTCATATTCGGTAGGGTGACCAAATACTCGGACACCTGTCTTATACGCACGGAATATAGAACCATACTATCCTCGCCTGGGACTGGATCATAACAGCATTCAGTAAGAACTCGTCTGATTTCTGCAATGGACTGATATTTGGGCGTACGCTGTAACGCACGTTCATGTAACTCGACTGCTCCTAAACGTCTACTTGGCGGCGGGGTACCAGGAGGACCTCCTCCCGCGGCCCCTATACTGGAATCGTCGACTGATACTCTTCGTGCTGGCAGAGTGACCGATGTGGCGGGAATTTGTACTACGGGCTGGACCGGGGGTACCGTAACAGGTACTGCAACAGGTGCCCCGGTGGCTGGAAGACCATGAATTACATTATTTACAGGAGCTGGTGGAACAGGATTTGCATATTCTGGGACTGTGTCGTCCAAATAGGACGAGAGAAAAATATCAGCTGCGGTCGGTTTGTGACGTAACTTGGTCGGAACTAAGGGTGGCGGAAAATTACTGGATGCCTCCGGTGTTGCTTTCGGCAAACCCTCGGCAAGAAGAGGATACATACCCTTAATGAGGGCATTCCTCTGTCTGTCTGACTGTGCGGTTTTAACTCGTTCACCTATTTCGATTAATTCCCTTTCTTGGGCTCTTTCTAAGGATTCCCTACTTAATTCTGACTTTCTGATTTCTTTTTCGGTTCTTTTATGAGATTCTTTGCGCCATAACTCGATGGCATCTTTCTGTGACTGTCTGGCTTTCTTTTTCCATAATACTTCTTCTATTCGCATGATGCACTCGGCATCCCATGTACCCGATACGGGCCATCTGTACTTTTCTTCTAACTGTTTGGTGTACTCCACCCATAAGTCTAGATATAATATGGCACTTATGCCATGCTTTTGATACATAAAATGAGCTGGACTGTCCCTAGGCGGGACAGGAACTGCTTCTTCTAACAGACCTTTTCTAGTTTTTAACTGACGTAATTTTGAGAACAGCGGCATGACTGAACTATAGTCTAGACGCAATTACAATACACAATGAACACGATAATTACTGAAGATACACCACTTTCATACCACGACATTGAAACACATGAATGACATTTAAAATAACAGTTTTGACAAAATACTACCTGAAATACTGAAAACAGAATACATGAATTTCTCGAGAACAGAACAGACTAGAACAGAAACTAGATGCACTGCTAAAACAGTACGAAACTTACCGGTCTCATAAAGAGACACGTCAGGACCCGCATCCACCTAAGTGGACACTTCGTGTTGGATCTGTGTACCCCAAACCCACGGACCAGAGACAATGCAATTGACCCTGTCTAGATACTACCCCAGCAACGGTACTCAACGGGCAGCAAGAACGGAAGGCCTCGGACTGGACTGGACTGCTACGACGCCGGACGGACGAACTTCGGACTTCAGTTACAGGTGGGCCTCCGGATACCTCGGACCTTGGACTCTCGGCTTGGGCTCTGGTCGGGACTCGCCGCGTTCCTCCACCGCCTCGTCTGGACGCTGGACCGCAACCTCCGTCTCCTCCGTGGGCCTGAGGGATACTTGAAGCAGAAATATCTGCACGTGCACGGTATGGTTCCGTCACGGCTGCAGAGGATCAGGGGGCTTGCGTGGCTTCACCGGCGCGTGGGGAAAGGGCAAGTCCCTATTCGGGCGCCATTATGTGGTAAATAAATAAATAATACCTCTATTTTTGACTAGATATATAATAACAGATAGCTCAATAAATAAGAGTCAAGATTCGAGGAAGCTGGAGTTTGCAGGTTTAATACAGCATAAAGGACAGGAACAGGACAACCTGCACGGGCAAGATCTGGGATGGCTAGCAACTTTTAATAACAGTGCACAAGCATATATAGTTAAACAAAATACATGATGTTCAATACAATAGGCGTAGCAGTGGGCAGGGCCTGTAGCAGTCGCGAAAGATAAGGCAGAAAGTAGGTGTAACAAGAGGCGTGAACAGGGCGTATACATAGACATGTGATGTAAACGTAACAGAATATGTCATAAATGGGGCGGAAACATGGAGGGGGCTACCTAAGGAGCCGGGACCTCTAACCTAGTGGTGCGCGCAAACTGGCAATGACGTGTTACTAGGAGAAGCTGGGGGCTATGACTTCTGCGCTAGAAGAAGAGACTGAAGTCTGGAGAGTCAGAGCGACATGTACCTAAACACTATCTAGTATCTGGTGTTTAGAGAACATGTTGATAGAATCCAAAAGTTATCAGGGTAAAGGCTAACAGACTCTAAGACTGGTGCATGCATTATTCTACATGTAGTGCGTGTTGAGGAATATTAACTGACCATTAATACAGTATTTCTCTTACATGGAGACGTAAAGGCTAGACTGTGACGGAAACTATTGATGCGATTCAGTAGCTTAGGAATGCAGAGAAGGAGAGCTGGACTGATAACTGGAATCATAACATACTCTTGGCAGACTGGCAGGCAAAGCCAGGCCGAGCCGGGCACTGTGAGGCATGAAGTAAGTGAAGGGTCAGGGATACAGGTGGGGGCTGTATCGCTCCTCGGAGAGGGTTCAGGAGACAGGAGCTGAATCTGAGTCCGGGCCCTTTTGAGGCCTAGAAACGGGGACTTTACAATGAAATAACGTGCACACTGTGAAACGTGGCAACGTAGCTTTACATAGGCCTAATACTCGTAGCTTTCACGAGAACTGGAAACTGGCATACTAGAGTTGGACACAACTGTAATTGCGTCTTTAATCGATCATGGGGAATACATATGCATATTAATCATGCACACATAACATACCATGGGGAACACGTAGGGACACAGAACATGGCAAAATTTACTTTTCCACAAATCCGTAGAATGGGCTTTGCTTAAGATGGATGAATTATCAACCAATAAAATCTTTTTGTTACAGTTGCTTAAGTTTTGTCTCAACAACAGTTACTTTATTTGGCAAGACAGATTTTATGCACAACTGAATGGAACGTCCATGGGCTTTGCAGGGGCCCCTGCCTACGCTAATACATTCATGGCCCAATTTGAAGCACAAAATTTGATGAATCGGAGAGAATGGTCACATGTGAAAATGTATTGTCGATTTATCGATGACATTTTTTTGATTTGGGATGACACTCTAGAGTCATTGGAAACATTGATTGGAACGTTAAACCAAGTTGATGCAAGAATCCAGTTCACACATAAGGTCAACAAAGACGTCGTGGACTTCCTAGACGTCAGAATCACCAAATCAGACACTGGTTTTACAACAGAACTGTATACAAAACCTACTGATCGCAAAAATGCTCTTAATTATATGAGCTTCCATCCTAGGAGTTTGATTAGGAACCTTACGGTGTCACAATTCATACGGATTAAACGAATATGTTCAGATACACAAGTGTGTGAAAATACACTGGCCAAGCAAGCTCAAAAATATAAGGAAAGAGGATATCCATCAGAGACATTGCACGAACAAATGGATAGAGTCCTGCAAATGGACAGAATGGAATTACTGAAACCCCAGAAAAGAACGACGCAAAATAGAATGGTATTTGTAACTAAATACACTACCCAATCACCCAGAATTAAAGACATCATCAACAAAAGGTGGGAACTATTATCCACGGAACGGGATTTCAACGGATTGTTTAAAGAACTGCCATTACATGCATACACAAGAGGGTCAAATTTAAGAGAGAGACTAAAACACAGACCACTACCAATAACGTCTTCAACAAACAAGGGAACAATGAGATGTCTTAACTGTACAAATTGTAATAACGTGATTACAGGAAGCACATGTACTCATCCAAACACAGGAAAACTGATACACCTAAGACACACCAGTGATTGTAACACGCAGAACGTGGTGTATGGGATTAAATGCCCATGAGGCAAAATGTATGTAGGGAAGACGGAACGGAAGATAAAAACACGGATAACGGAACATAAGAGCAGGATTCGCAACGAAAATTTGACTTCACCATTGGTTCAACATTGGAAGCAGGAAAAACACAGCATCTCCCAATTAAGATTTTTAGTGATTGAACAGGTTCAAATCAAACTGGGAATTGACAACCATCAAAGATTAATGCAGCGGGAAATATTTTGGATTAAATATCTTAACACAATGGTGCCAACAGGCCTTAATGAGAAATATGATTTAGCTTGTTTTCTATAGAGAGAACCATAGAATTAATTACCATACTTGAAATAAGCCTACAGAACTTTGAGCAATTTATAGTGCATGTATACGATAATTTAATCTTGTGAACTTTTGAAGAGAAAATAACCATTTGGACACTGAATTTACAGATGATCGTATAATGAGTATGTATAAATGATAAGCATCTGAGATCAAACAACTCACTCATAACATGAGTCCAGCATATCACAACATATGACAATTTATCCATTGGGCAAGCCAATAATGACAGGAGGTTGAAGCAATGATTTATTGTATAAAACATAGCCACACATGGACAATGTACATGGGTCTAACACTACATTTTTATATATCATTTAAAAACATACTTAGAGCCCAATTTATGATACCCGTACATGCAACCTCATGAGAGTTAAATTGGTATCACGGATAGATATTAAGGCAGTAGTATGAACGTTAAGTATCCATCGTCGTATAGACATGACCTATAAACAGGCAGTCCATCCAAAAAAAAAATTCTATGATTTTCTATGGCCATGAGATCCAAATACGAAACAATACGGTGTATTGGCGATTATTGTGAAAACGAACTTCGAATAGTGCAGACAGTAACCATGAAAGCACAGCAAAAACGTTGTATTTTACCACACTAAGATGGCGCTAGGATATTTCCAGGGAGAGTTCTAAAGCTTATAGACAGTCCGTTTTTTATTTTTACCACTACGCTAACACGCGGAGATGGCGGAGTTCATGTAATCGTTTCTTCATGCGGAGCGAGGAGATAGATCATACCACAGGGTAGCGGACCTTGGATAATTGAGGAGACAGGAAAGAATTTAACAGGTACGAATAGAAGGGCCAACAGGGGTGGTAGGCTGATAGACTTGTATACACCATAGTAACCGCGAGGTCCTATCATTGTTTTTTCAGAGCAAGAAGTTAGTGAAGACAAGGTACGAACGTGTCATTCTTTATTTTGGCGAAGTTCAGCTGCTGTATAGAAATTAGAAATAAACACTTACAGTCGTACATTTTTTGTTACAGAGCATTGCAGTGCAGACGAAGAGGTATGTAACTATACCAGGACATGACAATTCAGTCATAACATTTTCAGGTAGTCAGCTAAATATGGCCTCATTTTATTTTATTTACACAGAAAACCAGTGGCAATAGTTGGATATTGGCACAAACAACACCACACAATAGGTGTCATCAGGTAGGCACATTTTCATCTACATTCAAGCGAACCCCCATGTACAATATAGAACACAACACTTACATCATGTTATTTTATATTTTACAGAATTGCCCCTGATGAAGGCACTAAACAGTGCCGAAATGCATTGGGCTTCACAAGAAGAAATGTTTAAAAGCAACATGTGCAATATTGAAATGTACTAATGTAAATATGACATTATGAAAGTAAATGTACGTTGTCATGTATAATGTTGATAACAAGAGGAAATGAATAAGTGCAAAAATATGATTAAAATGTTGATATAAACAACAAGGATAAGAGTTCATGTAAAGAATTGGTAAAAATATGAACTAAGTAAGGTGCGGAGCACCAGGTGAACAGTGCGCGATCAGGTGGGCTACAATACCCATCATAACTCAGAATTCATATCTTTAGCATAGAATACATAGCAGTCCCTCCATTAGCGGCGGCCGCCTGTGCCAGCTGCAGCAGTTTGAAAAAGTGTTTTTAGAACAGCCTGCCCTACAGCTGCCTGCTGTTTGGAGTGCACATCTACACAGTAGTGTTTTGTAAATGTATGTGTGGTAGACCATGTGGCTGCTCTACAAATGTCTTCTAAAGGAATATTTCCAAGGAAAGCCATGGAGGCCCCCAACTTTCGCGTGGAGTGGGCCCGTGGGGGAACCGTTAATGTGCGCTTGGCTTTTTGATAGCAAATTTGAATGCACTTAACGATCCACCTGGCTATACCTGCTTTGGAAATGGGGTTGCCTTTGTGTTGTTCCGAAAAAGCAACAAACAGTTGCTTTGTTTTCCGAAAATCTTTGGTCCTATCAATGTAGTACATTAGAACTCTTTTGACGTCCAGTGTGTGGAGCTTCCTCTCCGCCACAGACTCTGGATTTTGGAAGAACACTGGCATTTCTATAGTCTGATTGATATGAAACTGTGAAACCACATTAGGAAGAAACTTAGGGTTAGTACGGAGTACCACCCTGTTGGAGTGAATCTGTATGAATGGCTCTTGGATAGTGAGTGCTTGGAGTTCACTAACGCGTCGCAGCGATGTGATTGCTATGAGGCAAGCCACTTTCAACGTCAAGAACTGTATCTCGCATGAGTGTAGAGGCTCAAAAGGTGGACCCATCAGTCTGGTAAGGACCACATTTAGGTTCCATTCAGTAGCCGGTGGGTTCCGGGGAGGAATAACTCGTTTGAGTCCCTCCAGAAAGGCTCTAATGGCAGGTACTCTGAAAAGCGAAAGGTGCTGCCTGTTTTGGAGATAAGCTGCTAGTGCGGACAAATGTATACGAATGGAAGCATATGCTAGATTGCATTTGTATAGATGTAACAGGTAACAAATGATGTTGTGGGTAGATGCATCTAGCGGGTTGATGTTTTGGTCTGCACAATAAATGACAAACCATTTCCATTTTGCTGCATAACACTATTGGTGGGATTTCTTGCCTCTCTTATGATATCATACAGTCGGGAGACAAGTTGAGGTAGCCAAACTCTAAGACCTCAGGAGCCAGATCGCCAGGTTGAGCTGTTGCGGATCTGGATGCTGAGTGTCGTCATGGTTCTGCGTCAAAAGCCTGGGTGTGAGGTGCAGCCTTTGATGCGGTACCACGGATAGTTCTAGAAACATGGTGTACCATGGTTGGCGTGCCCACGTTGGAGCAACCAGGATGAGTGCCATTGAGTGTTGCTTCAGCTTGCGTGCCACCAGCGGTATTAGAGGTGCTGGGGGAAAAGCGTACGCAAATATGCCTGACCAGTTCATCCATTCAGGTGTGGAAACCTGGCGGAAAGCTTTGGCATTTGGCGTTTTCCTTTGTGGCGAACAGGTCTATCTCTGGATGACCCCACTGCTGGAAGTACGGGTAGAGTACAGATGGATGTATCTCCCACTCATGCATCTGGTGGCTGTGCCTGCTGAGCAGGTCCGCCATCTGATTGTCCTTGCCCGGGAGGTGTTCCGCCATGAGGAAGATGTTTCTCTGAATAGCCCACTTCCACATGCTCTGAGCCAGATGAGACAACTGTGGAGAGTGTGTACCTCCCTGTTTCTGTATGTAGTACATGGCCGTCATGTTGTCCGTCCGGATCAACACAACCTTGTTGCACAGATGTACTTTGAACGCTTTCATTGCTAAGAAGATAGCCATCAGTTCTAGAAGGTTGATGTGCATCTTCTTTTGCTGCGCTGTCCATAGTCCCTGCACTGTGTAGTGGAGTACATGAGCTCCCCATCCCTGGAGAGATGCGTCCGTTGTCAGAATAATCTGTGGCACAGGCTCTTGGAACGGTCGGCCCTTGCAAAGGTTTTGTGGATTCCACCAATGCAGAGAGTTGTATGCACGACCGGTCACCAACACTAGGTCTTTCAACTGTCCGTGAGCCTGGTTCCACTGACGTGCTAAGCACTCCTGAAGCGGATGCATATGTAGTCTCGCGTGCGGGACTATGAAGATGCAGGAGGCTATCATGCCTATCAACTGCATGAACACTCGTGCCGGAAGCGAATGTTGTGGTCTGAATTTTTGTATCAGCAATTGAATGCTGTTGATTCTCACTGAATTTGGCTGTGCCTTGGCTGCCAGAGTATCTATTGTCGCGCCCAGATACTGCCGTACGTGGGCGGGCTGAAGGTGGGACTTTGGATAATTCAGTGAAAACCCCAGATCGTGAAGAAGTTGAATGGTGTGGGACACGTGGGCGGCACACTGCTTGTCCGACTTCGCTTGGATAAGCCAGTCGTCCAGATAAGGGTAGACGTGAACGTTCTGTCTCCGTAGGTGTGCAGCCACTGTCGCTAGGCACTTTGTAAACACCCTGGGTGCCGTCGTCACTCCGAAAGGGAGGACCTTGAATTGATAATGTTGATTTTGAATGGTGAACCTGAGGTATTTTCTGTGTGACGGGTGTAGCGGAATATGGAAATATGCATCCTTCAGATCTAATGTTGCTAGAAAATCCCCCTGACTGAGTAACGGTAGAACCTGCTGCAATGTGAGCATGTGAAAGTGTTTCGATAGGATGTACTGGTTTAAGGGCCTGAAGTCCAGTATGGGTCTGATGGACCCGTCCTTTTTTGGAATTAAGAAGTACAGCGAGTACACCCCTGTACCCCTTTCCTCCACAGGCACGAGCTCTATTGCTCCTTTTTGCAGCATGACGACCACCTCCTGCTGCAATAAGTGCAAATGCTCTGTGGACATAGGACGGTGCCTTGGTGGGATGTTGGGTGGAGTGGATGTTAACTCCAGACAATAACCGTACTGGATACGCTTTCTCACCCACCTGTCTGTAGTGATGGATGTCCAGACTGGTAGGAACTGTTGCAGTCTCCCCCCGACTGGTGTGGCATGGTCGGGGGGCAGTGACAAGGCGTCACTGTTTGTTAGTGGCGGAGGATCGGGAGCTGTTGTTTCCGGGACCTCTGCCCCTGGTGCTGTTTCCACGATAGCCACCTCTACCTTGTTTGTTGTAGGTGGTTTGCGCGCCTCCTTTAGTGTATTGTGTCTGCTGTGACAGCTGGCCTCTGGAAACTCCTCTATTGTTTGAGCGACGAAAAGAACCACCCCGAAACTGCTGGGACTGTAGAGCCCCCATAGACTTTGCAGTCTCAGTGTCCTTTTTGTTTTTTTCCAAGGTGGTGTCCACCTCGGGTCCAAATAAGTGATCAGGGTTTACAGGCTGATTTAGTATGGTGGTTTGTATCTCAGGCTTAAAACCGGAGATTCTCAGCCAGGCATGCCTGCGCAACATTACACCTGTGTTAATTGCCCTGGCCGCGGTGTCTGCTGCGTCCAGCGCACACTTGATAGATGCATTTGAGATAAGCTTGCCTTCCTGTATGAGCATCTCTGCTGCCTCCTTATATTCGTCTGGCAAGTGTTGTAACTGGGTTTCAAGTGTATCGTAATGAGCCCTGTCATATCTTGCTAAAAGTGCCTGCGTGTTGGAAATGCGCCAGATATTGGCCGCTTGAGCTGCTACCCTTTTCCCTGATGTTTCTAGCACTTTAGATTCTTTATCAGGGGGAGGAGCATCACCCGTTGTTTGCGAGTTTGCCCTCTTCCGGGCATTTGAAACAACCAGAGAGTCCAACGGCAACTGTCCCTTGATATAAGTAGGGTCCCCAGGTGCCGGCTTGTACTTCTTCTCAATCCTGGGGTTAATCACCCTAGCTCTGGTGTTTTCTTTAAAAATGTCTCCAGCATGTTTTAAGACACCCTTTAGCATTGGCAGAGTCTTGACAGTTCTCTCCGAGGTGGCGAAGGTGTCAAACAAAAAATCAACTTCAACAGGGTCAGCATGGAGCTGGACATCATGATTTTTGGCAGCCCTTTCAATAAGCGCATTAAACGCCGCCAAGTCTTCAGTAGGCGAGGTTTTTACAGCATACGCTTGACTGTCTGGGGCAGTGTGGGTATCTCCTGGGTCAGCAGCGTCCGCCCAGGGTTCATTGTGATCTTCAGGATCAGTGTCCATAGGATAAATGTACTCCTCATTGTCACCTTCTTCTGTCTCCACATCCGAGTAAGTTGGCGAGATAGGAGCAGTGTCTTGGCCATGTGGTGAAAGAGGCTCAACAAGAAGAGGTGAAGTTGTAGAATCCTTCTTCTTTTTCAATGGAATTTTATATGACTCCCGAGGCTGTTCAGGGGCGATCTTTCTCTTATAAATGGAAAGTCTACCCGTGTCTGCGTCGATGAATTGCCTCGACTGCTCTTCAAGCGGGGGCTGTCGATGCTTTGTGACAAGGTCCGCAGTTGTAGGCTTCGGCCCCGTGGACACCCTCTTGGACGCTTCGACGGCCGGTTTAGGGGCGAAGGCTTTAGGTACCACTTTCGGCGGCAGTGTGAACTGGATGGGTGCCGACGATTTTTGAGGTTTAGTGGGAGGCTTCGGTGTTGGAGTGTCCTTCGGTCCGACAGGAGAAGCCTTCTCCTTAATGCGTTTCAGCGATTCCGACACCTGCTTGGAGAAGGAGGCAGACGGCTGTGTCGACTCGACGGGTACCTTCGAGGCACCGCCAGGCGTGGGCTCGAGGTTCGTACTGCTCGTAGCCTTATCTGGTCGACGCGTAGGATCTACGACCTTCCGAGCCCTGAGTCCTTTTTCAGTGTCGACGGCCTTGGGCACCGACTTTTTCGGGTCGACGTTCTTGACCAGTTTTTTCTGTGTCGCAGTCTTCGGCTCGACACCCTTCAGCGACTTCACCGGGTCGACAATACTTTTCTGCTTCGTCGGTGCCGATAGTTCGGAGGACTTCGAGCCGACCAAAGCAATACGCACTTTCGGTTTCGATTTCGCCTCCAGTGCTTGAGGTTGAGTAGACACCGAAGCTTTCTCTTTCGGTTTCGGTTGGTCAACCCGTGGCTCTTTAGAAATGTCCGTAGCCAGGCCCTGAGGCGAGGCTGTAGAACTGAGTGTACGATCTCGGGTAAGGCCATGTGGCGATCCCTCGACCTGAGCCTTATTGAGTGTTTCGGTCTCGGGCCCTGTAACAACGATCGGGCCTTGCTCTTCGCCCAAGCTATCTTCTCCGGCCCCAAAGACCACATCGTCGTCTCCTACCTCATCGACGACGTTATCAATATCGACCATCTCGACATCTGCGTCGTAGTTGGAGTCGTTCTCCGATGCAGGATCAGACTCTCGAACTTCCTGCTCGACTCCCTCATCCTCTTCGGTATCGAAAATGTTCACCGGGTCAGGTGCCGTCTGCTGGGCCTCCTTGCGCGCTGCGCGTCGAAGTCGAATCGTCTTCTTGGAGCGGAAACGAGAACAAGCCATACAGCTGGCTTCATCGTGATCCAGAGACAGGCACTTGTTGCACACCGGGTGGACGTCGATATGAGGATATTTGGAGTTGCAAACGGGACATCTCTTGAACGGGCTCCGTTCCATGATGGTTCGTCGATAAGGCCTCTGGCGTCGACCGGGCCTTCAGTGCCGAAAGCCACACGGCTGTTTCGGAGGTTCGGCTGGGAAACCGAGCTGAAACAAGAACTGGCACCGATCGCAAGACAATACCGACGATAACTAAAGGCCTTTTGGCCAAAAATAAAGTTTACTATTGATTCCGAACTTGAGTTAACAAACATGCATCCGAACCCAATGGCGGAAAAAAACAATCTGAGGATGGAGTCGATGCCCATGCGCACTGTAGTCCAGGGGAGGAGCCACCTATCTCGTGATACTTCGAAGACTCTTCCAGGACAACAATGTGCAATCATCCGGACCCAACACTAGGCGGTGATCTATGCTAAAGATATGAATTCAGCAGCCCACATGCCTCGAACCTAGGAGTTATCTGTATGAGCACAGCAAGTGTTTAGTGTATCCTCAAATTTGTCATCCTTTCTGCTAAGGCGCATATGTTTCTCCTCAGCTAGGGCCCAGTCGGGCGCATCTCTATGCCAGAGCGCAATCGTTGGAGCATGCTGGGGTAGCCATGTGATTGCAATTCTACGCCATGCCAGTACCATAGGCGACTGGCATGGTTAACTTGCGCCTCTCTGGCATCTAAAGAGGCTTAATAAACAGCATTTGGGTGTCAGCTCAATACTTAGTTGTGTGGCATGCTCCATTTCTTCGCCAACTAGTTGCCAGAAGGAGTGTATTGCATCGCAGGGCCATTGTTAATGTAAGAAATCAGCCCCCACAGTGTTGCAGCGCAGACATATATATGGACAAAACCCGACCATTCGATAAAGGTCTTGTGGCGTTAAGTACGTCCTGCGCAGAAAATTATAATGTATCCGTCAACAATGGGCATTACTAGAAACCATGCATGTTAGTTCACAGGACCGCTGCCAGTCTTGATCTTCCATTGGAATGTCAAAGTCTAAATTCCAGGCCTTTTGGGTCTGTGTGTAGTGTGTAGTGTCTACTGGACAGTTTAAAATGCAGCCCTTTGGGGGTGCGAGGGGTCGTGGCTACTCCTCTTCCTTTCGGGGAGGTTACAACCAATACCAGCAGTACCATCCCTATCACGGCCAACCGTGTTACTCCTCCCTGCAACATCAGTGGTTTAGACAGCCGCAGGCTGCCTCTTACAAGCAGCACAGAGGGAAATCCTCCTGCTGAGGTAGAGATTCCTCAAAAAAGCAGCGCCAACTGTCAACCGCTCTTCCCATCAAACCGACCAAAGTTGGAGGGCGGATCTCCCATTTCTTCTCCAATTGCTCCGCAATAACTACAGATCGATGGGTTTTGGACATGGTGTCCAGAGGCTACACCAAATTCTCCCCCCAGAGGTCCTCCTCCTGCCCATCTGAAGGACCTTTTATGCCAAATCAATCTCATCTTAAGGAAAGGAACGATCATAGTGTTCTGAATCTTCAAAGGGGATGCAGGCTTCTATTCAAGATTCTTCCAAATCAAGGAAAAATCGGGGGAGTGGCACCCCATTCTGGACCTTCGTTCCCTCAAAGATTCCTCAAGAAGCAAACTTTCCAGATGTTGTCTCTCCTAGAAGTACTTTAATTACTGTCTCAAGAGATTACAAGCCAACACTGGACCTTCAAGATGCCTATTTTCATGTCCCTATTCTACGCAGACACAGAAAATTCCTGCGCTTTAGAGTGGCTGGCAGAGATTTCCAATTCCAAGTTCTTCCATCTGGCCTTCGCTCTGCACCCGAATGTTCACTAAAGTCTTGGCGCCGGTGGCAGCATATCTTGGTCAAGCTGGTGTCCAAATATTTTGCTAACTCGACGACTGCCTTATAAAGGTGCAGTCGTTCGCAGTCGCAACTAGACACACTCAGTCATGCCTGTCTCTGTGTCTTTCCATCACTCTGGAGAAGTCTCAGTTCACCCCCTCTCAAGTGAGGACCTTCTTGGGGGCCATCATAGACACACAGCAAACAACGGCTTTTGTCTCAAACGAAAGACAACAGCGGATTTCCAAACTGGCAACTCTCCTGCGCACATAAAAGTATGTTTCTGTTCGACAGTTCAAATCGCTTCTGGGAATGCTGTCTTCCTGTATCCCCCTAATTCCCAACTGTCGCCTCAAAATGGGACCCGACTGGAGGAACTCGACAACCAATTGCAACAAGTCTCAGGGTCCTTAAACGATGTCATCAACATCACGACTCAGTTACGAAGAGCATTGCTATGGTGGACTCGCATACCAAACATCTCAGCAGTTCGTTTGTAGTGGACACTCCAAGTTTCATCCTCACGACAGATGCCTCCTTCGAATGGTGGGTAGCGCATCTTCAAGCCCTCACAGTCATGGGGAAATGGGACACCCACCTATGAACTTGGCACTTAAACCTTTTGGAGTTACTGGTGATATTCCCGGCTCTGAAGTCCTCTTGCACCCTCATTCAAGGAGCTCAAGTGTTGATCCGAATGGACAACACAAAAAGCATGCATTATGTGATCCACTTTGATATCCCTACAAGCTCAGCAAATTTGGGACTGGGCGATTCAACACAAGGTCACTTTAACAGCAGTTCATGTTTCGGGGGTGTCCAACCTTCTAGCGGACTCCCTGAGCAGGTCGGTCTTGTCAAACCACTAGTGGGAACTTCCATCAGCCGGCACTGGACAGCATCTCTCCGCTTTGCAGACACCCCAATATGGATTTATTTGCGACCAACCTGAACCGCAAATGCCCATTCTATGCAAGTTGGCTTCCCCACTCAGAATCGTGCGCGAATGCGTTTTTGATGAACTGGTCAAAAATATATGCTTACGCTTTTTCACCAATTCCTCTAGTCGCAAAAGAGTACTTTAAAAAAGGAAGAAAGAACCCTGTAGCATTCTTCTCATAGCCCCCAGATGGTCTCGCCAGTTCTGGTTTATGGAGCTCCTCCTCCCTGTCGGAGTGCAATCCAATTTGGCTGTGCCCAATTTCGAATCTTTTTTACTATGAACCACGGCCGGATCTGCCATCTGGATCCAACTTCTCTGCGATTGGCAGCCTGGCGCCTGAACCTTGCCTGAGCCTTGCCAGTTTGGTTATTCCTCCGACTGCAGGGAGGTCCTCACTAACGATAGAGCACCCTCCACTATCAAAACCTACAAACTCAAGTGAAAACGGTTCTAGCTTTGGTGTGAAGCTTCAAATTCAAATTCTTCAGTTTAACTCTGAGAAGACAGAGATTCTACACTGTGCAGTAGGTAGAATCCTTCCTAAACGTCCGCTTGAGTTTTGGCCAACATCCCCTGCTACTCCATTGGCTCCCAGTAGCGTGGTACATAATCTGGGAGTCATGGTTGACAACAAATTGACATTAGAAAACTGTCAACAAAACAGCTGGAAGTTGTTTTACTCTGATCAGAGCATTTCGGAAAATCCTTCCGATGTTCTCTTAACAGAACAGAGCGCTGATAGTCCGGAGCACCATCCTCAGTAAGCTGGACTATTGTAATGCCCTGTAACTAGAGTCCCCGCAATATCTGATTGAGAGATTGCAGAGAGTACAGACCATGGTGGCCAAACTGGTACTAGTGCAACCACGCCGCTCCTCCACCTCCCGGGCACTCTCAGATTTACACTGGCTGCCAGTCTCGCAGATGATACGATTTAAATGTAAATGTGTTTCCATTTATATAGCGCACTAATCACCCAGGGGTCTCAAGGCGCTTGCTTAGGGAACCCGTCCTGGTATTCCCCTGTGAGATACCCCGGCAGGGTATTCACAAGGTGAAAGCCAGGCATTCCGCCGCGAGGGGCCGTAGTGGAGATTAAGCAAGCTATTGCCCAGAGTCGCAGAGTGTGACCCCGTGAGTCGAGTAGGCACCGGAGCGAGAATTGTCGAGTCCGTGGAATTTTTGAGCCCGAGACCCGCCGAGGCGGGGAATCGAACCCTGGTCCACGGCTGATCTCAGCTTCCGGGTCTGCCGCCTCTAACCACTGAGCCACGCTTCTCCACTATGTATATAGTATTTAAGGCTCCACATGGTCACGGGCCCAAATCTCTGCAGGAGAAACTGACATGATATGTCCCTCCATGAGCACTGCGCTCCTCATCGGCTAATCTGGTGAGGGTGCCTAGAGTTAGGAAAGTCAAATCAGGAGGTAGGGCCTTCAGTGCGGCAGCGTCCCGCCTTTGGAATACTCTTCCATTTGATACGAGACAAATAGACAACGTCCTACAGTGTAGAAAACAGTTAAAAACCTGGCTCTACCCTCGAGTATGCTCCTTGGCATCCTGCTAACTTCTTCCTGGCAGGGGACACAGTCTCTCGGCCCTAAGCTAGTCGCCTGCATTACAGCGCCAGGTTACCCGTAGAGTGTCAGTTGCGCTTTACAAATAATGATAAATAAATAAATAAATAAATGTTCACCCTGTTCACTCTACGCCAGAGCAGCTTCTGCCTTTTTTCTTACAATTAACAAAATCCAGACTCTCTCACTCTACTCTGAACGTTTTTCTGGCTGCAATTTCCAAATTCCGTCAGGATGGCTCCAATTCTTTTTATTCTTCAAGAATTATTCAACAATTTTTCAAAGGCTTATTTCAGATGTTCCCTAAAATTCGACACCCGCCTCCTCCTTGGCATCTGAACATTGTGTTGGCACAACTCATGATGTCCCCATTTGAGCCCATTCGTAGGGCTGATCTTAAATTCATCTCCTTGAAGACATCGCTGCTTTTAGCTCTTACTTCGAGTCAGCGAGATACAAGCTTTTACTATCAAACCACCTTTTCTTCAATTCACCAAAGACGCTGTGGCGCTCCGCATTAATCCGGCCTTAATTCCTAAAGCTCCATCTGATTTCCACCTGAATGAGCCTGTCATCTTAAAGACTTTTCCCCTAATCCACAGTTGCCAGCAGAAAAGACTTTACATTCTGAGATGTTTGACATTTTATTTGCAGAGAACAACCAGTATTCGTAAAACTGATCAGCTCTTCATAGCCTACGGCAGGATGCGTAAAGGACCTCCAGTTGCTAAACAGACTATTGCACGTTGGATATCTAGAGCAATTTCCTTTTGCCATCAGCAAGCAGGCAAGACACTTCCTGCAACGATTAAAGCGCTCCATACTAGAGCAGTCTCCTCTTCTACTTCTCTCTTTGCTGGTGTGCCTCTTCATCAGATTTGCAGAGCTGCGACCAAGCACTACTGTCTGGAAGCTGCCAACAATGCTGACACTACTGTGGGGCAAGCGGTGCTACGTAATCTTTTTAAGTAAGGTGAGCCTCTGTTACTTACCTCCTCCTGCACACATTGTATATATGTATATATTTCTGCTTTTGCAGATGTGCCCATGTTTACTGCTAAACTGTAATATACGTATATGTATTCTCTCGTACTCTGTTTACAATGTACTTATGGCTTACTATGCACAGTTCTCGAATTACTCCTATCTACTCTGATTCAAGCATGTGAATCTATGAAAGATACCCCAATACTGGAGAAGAACATAAGTTACTTACCTGAAAACTGTGGTTGTCCAGTATTGGTATCTTTCATAGATTCACATGTGACCCACCCACCTCCCCTCAGAGGCTCCCCTCTTCTCCTTGGCTCTTATGCCACACTTGTGCTCAAAAATCGGAGAGCCTGAGCCTCTGATGAGAAAGTTCCAGAGGGTGCTGTCGCCTTATTGGCTGGAGTTTGGACCATATCTAAGGACTTGGACAAGTTATTAAAGTGACAAGTTTTTTCCTGTTAACTTCTATGTTACAATACTTCCTATTGCTCTTTTAGCTATGCTTTCGCTATATTGCTATTTATTCTGTGTACCGAGGGAATCCCACTTCGGCGACGGAGATTCAAGCATGTGAATCTATAAATGATACCAATACTGGAGAACCACAGTTTACAGGTAAGTAACTTATGTTCATCTTCCTGATCTTCCGGAGCGGATAAAAGCAGTTAGAGACCACCGTCACAATCTGGGATTTCATAGACAGATCGCAGCGATTGTGATGCCAAGTCTTTTAGTTGATCTAGATGGTAGGGGTGGGTTTTCCAACTCAGACGGCCAAAAATTTGAGTTCCAGGGCCCACCAATAAGGATCATTTCAGTGTTGTCTGAGTTTAAATGCAGGTGGTTACTGTTCATCCAGCTACCAATATCTCACATGGTAGTTTGAAAGTTACTAACGGAGGCTGCAGACTAACGATCGTCAGCGTAGTTGAAAGTGCATACCTTTCTTTAGCCTAAGGTTTGAATTAGAGGATACAGATACAGATTGAAAAGGTGCGGTGACAGGGAGGAGCCCTGCGGAACCCCACAAGTCAATTTGACTTTAGAGGTAGAGAATTGGGCACAGCGTACAGCTTGAGTGCGATCCTCTTGGAAAGACGTAAGCCACTTAAGGCCCTGTATCCCTGCATTACTCACATTGTCCACCAAGAGGACGATGAAGACTCTGTAGAGGAAGGTTAGTCTCATCTCTTTCATTTGTGGGGGGAGGGTGTCAAGAATACACGTGCCTCTTTTGGCCATTGTTAGCCCCCACTTGTTGCCTGGAAAATATTGTGGGTTCGACTGGAAGTGCACAGATTCCCTTCCAACCAGGCCTCCTGTGCCAGATCTCATTCCCTGAACTGTTCCCGTCATTTCCACATTGGCACCCCTTTAGCTCACATATAAGTTCCTAGTAAAAGGTACCCCTGGTACTAAGTGCCTTGTGGTTAAAGAGGGTCCCTAAGGGCTGCAGCACAAATTATGCCACCCTAAGGGGTCCCTCACCTAGCACATGCACACTGCCACAGCATCCTGAGTGTCTTGGTGCAGACAAAACTGAAGAGCCAACCTGTGTGCCATACCCATGACCACTGCTAGAGGGGTGTCCTACCCATATCTCAGGCAGTGAGTTAAAGTTCACAGATGTATATAGTGCGACTCATCACCCGTTATGGTTTCCAGACGCTGTCTATGGTCACGGGGTGATAAAGTGATTTGGCCAGAATCACAGGATGTTGCGCTGAAGCAGAGACTCGAACCCTGATCCCCAGTTCCTGAGTCGGCAGCTCTGGCTGCTGCACCACATCCCCCCTCCTGTGAGGGCATATCTGCATGAAATGCCCCTGATGCCCCTGCAATATCCTAGTCGATTCCTGGATATTGTAAGTGACCAGGGAAGTCATAGTAAGTACCTAGGCTGGACACTAGTCATTATGAGTTCGCCGATTCAGAAAAGGGGGTGGTGATGAACAGAGTGTCTGAATTAAGCAGACCACTCTTACCCAGTCCAAAGATCAGGGCTTGATCCATCACCGTTATTTATCTCACTGCCCCATCCCAGCTCAGAACCTGGCTATATGCAAATTAGTCTGTCCCTGGCCCAGTGCATCATGGGAACAGGGCAGACCAAACTACCAAGCCAATTCTTCACCAGAAAGGAGACAAGCTACCGGGGACCGGTTTCTGGCATTTCAGCCTCTTCGGCCCGGCTTGCTTGAATCCTGATGGAGCAGTGAGAAAGGGACTCATGTCTGAGTATACCCTGCCACACCTATAGTGGCCAAAAACGATTCAGAAAAGGGGGTGGTGATGAACAGAGTGTCTGAATTAAGCAGACCACTCTTACCCAGTCCAAAGATCAGGGCTTGATCCATCACCGTTATTTATCTCACTGCCCCATCCCAGCTCAGAACCTGGCTATATGCAAATTAGTCTGTCCCTGGCCCAGTGCATCATGGGAACAGGGCAGACCAAACTACCAAGCCAATTCTTCACCAGAAAGGAGACAAGCTACCGGGGACCGGTTTCTGGCATTTCAGCCTCTTCGGCCCGGCTTGCTTGAATCCTGATGGAGCAGTGAGAAAGGGACTCATGTCTGAGTATACCCTGCCACACCTATAGTGGCCAAAAACGATTCAGAAAAGGGGGTGGTGATGAACAGAGTGTCTGAATTAAGCAGACCACTCTTACCCAGTCCAAAGATCAGGGCTTGATCCATCACCGTTATTTATCTCACTGCCCCATCCCAGCTCAGAACCTGGCTATATGCAAATTAGTCTGTCCCTGGCCCAGTGCATCATGGGAACAGGGCAGACCAAACTACCAAGCCAATTCTTCACCAGAAAGGAGACAAGCTACCGGGGACCGGTTTCTGGCATTTCAGCCTCTTCGGCCCGGCTTGCTTGAATCCTGATGGAGCAGTGAGAAAGGGACTCATGTCTGAGTATACCCTGCCACACCTATAGTGGCCAAAAACGATTCAGAAAAGGGGGTGGTGATGAACAGAGTGTCTGAATTAAGCAGACCACTCTTACCCAGTCCAAAGATCAGGGCTTGATCCATCACCGTTATTTATCTCACTGCCCCATCCCAGCTCAGAACCTGGCTATATGCAAATTAGTCTGTCCCTGGCCCAGTGCATCATGGGAACAGGGTAGACCAAACTACCAAGCCAATTCTTCACCAGAAAGGAGACAAGCTACCGGGGACCCAGTGTAAGAATTGGCTTTTGTAGTCTGGTCTGCCCTGTTCCCATGATGCACTGGGCCAGGGACAGACTAATTTGCATACAGCCAGGTTCTGAAACTGGGATGGTGCAATGAGCTAAAAAACGGTGTTGGATCTAGCCCTGATCTCTTGACTGGGTGAGAGTACTCTGCTTAATTCAAAGACTCTGTCCATCACCACCCCTTGTTGTAAATAATTTTGTCCACCCTAAGCGTGGAAGGGTATACTCAGATGTGAGTCCCTGGCTCATTGCACCATCAGGATTCAAGCAAGCCGGGCCGAAGACGCCTGAAATGGCAGAAACAGGTCCCCGGAAGCTTGTTTCCTTCCCAGTGTAAGAATTGGCTTTTGTAGTCTGGTCTGCCCTGTTCCCGTGATGCACTGGGCCAGGGACAGACTAATTTGCATACAGCCAGGTTCTGAAACTGGGATGGTGCAATGAGCTAAAAATCGGTGTTGGATCTAGCCCTGATCTCTTGACTGGGTGAGAGTACTCTGCTTAATTCAGAGACTCTGTCCATCACCACCCCTTGTTGTAAATAATTTTGTCCACCCTAAGCGTGGAAGGGTATACTCAGATGTGAGTCCCTTGCTCATTGCACCATCAGGATTCAAGCAAGCCGGGCCGAAGACGCCTGAAATGGCAGAAACCGGTCCCCGGAAGCTTGTTTCCTTCCCAGTGTAAGAATTGGCTTTTGTAGTCTGGTCTGCCCTGTTCCCATGATGCACTGGGCCAGGGACAGACTAATTTGCACACAGCCAGGTTCTGAAACTGGGATGGTGCAATGAGCTAAAAAACGGTGTTGGATCTAGCCCTGATCTCTTGACTGGGTGAGAGTACTCTGCTTAATTCAGAGACTCTGTCCATCACCACCCCTTGTTGTAAATAATTTTGTCCACCCTAAGCGTGGAAGGGTATACTCAGATGTGAGTCCCTTGCTCATTGCACCATCAGGATTCAAGCAAGCCGGGCCGAAGACGCCTGAAATGGCAGAAACCGGTCGCCGGAAGCTTGTTTCCTTCCCTGTGTAAGAATTGGCTTTTGTAGTCTGGTCTGCCCTGTTCCCATGATGCACTGGGCCAGGGACAGACTAATTTGCATACAGCCAGGTTCTGAAACTGGGATGGTGCAATGAGCTAAAAAACGGTGTTGGATCTAGCCCTGATCTCTTGACTGGGTGAGAGTACTCTGCTTAATTCAGAGACTCTGTCCATCACCACCCCTTGTTGTAAATTATATTTATTATGAGTTCGCCAGCTCCATGATTGCCTCACTGAAATATGTGATGTTTGGCACCAAGCATCTCAACACAATAAACTTGTGCTGATTCCAGTGTCGATTTTAATAAAAATTGCACACAGAGGGCCCCTTAGATGGGTCCCCTGAAACCTACCAATCCTTAGTGTGGTCATTGACTGGCCTGAGCAAGCCTGTTACCACCAGAGTGTGTTCTGACCTCAGGGGAGAGTGCCTGCGCACTCTGAAGCTGAGAACAATGCCTTTCCTGGGTGGAGGTGTTCAGGTCTTCCTTGGACAGGAAGAGCCATCCGTGGTGGGGAGCTTCAAAGGTCTTGCCTCCTTTGTAATGCGACCCCAGCCTCTCCTGTTCGAAGGAGCTGGCCTCCATCCTGTCCTCACCCCCTTTTTGGCGGCAGGACAGGCCGGAAACCTTAGATAGACTAGGAGATGTGCCCCCCTCTGCCAACTCCTCCCCACGGGTGCTGGAGGCTAGGTCAAGTACACTTTTCAGTGCCCACCATCTTGAATATGATGGGACTTATCCAGTTAGGGATAGGACTGTGTCCTCCTCTCACAGAAGGTGGGCATGTTAGAGGGTGTAGACACCACAGGCAAAGGGCCCATTGGACATTACCTGTCACTCCCTTGTAACGCCCTTAAATCTAGTTTTTAGGTGGCATCCCCAGTCTCTGAACTACAAACTAGTTCCCTCAAGCCGCTGTTACTTATCTGCAAGCAGCCTCTGTCCGATTGCCCTAGTCCCCCTTAATTTATATTGGGTTTCCAACCTTGAACTTGCACTTGGGCGCCCCTGTGCCGCTGGTGGTGCACTGTTGGTTCTGAAGTGACAATACTGACCTTAACTTCCGAAGAATGGTCTTGTAAGGAGATGCTCCCCGTATGTATGTTGAAAGTTTTCTTCACCCCATAGGTTAACATTGCAAAGTCTGAAAATTGCACTAATTGTCCACTTTTTATATTGAACAGTATTTCTATTGCAAAACGTATTTACTCAAGATGAAATTCTGTGGTTCCGCAAAATAAATCTAACAAGGTATCATTCTTAAATTGGTCTCAGATTTATTCAATGAGTGTGTGTCATTTATTGCACCTGTGTGTACAACAAATGCTTAAAACTACCCTCACATATGTCTAACTGCTCCCCCACACTACCACAAAAGAGCATTATTATTATCTGCTTTAACCTCTGTAAAATCTCTGGGGATCCACAGGACTCTCTGCACACTATACCTCTTTTTGGTATAGTATAGTGAGAGCCGACTCCCCACGCTCAAGTACTCACACACACTCAGACATAGACAGACACAGACACACACACACTCTCTCTGACACACATTCTCACACATACCCACGTAACTCACATAAGAAACATATATTTAACTTCTAAATGACACCTTCAATTAGGACCATTAGTAAATAGGTTCTTGCAGAATTTAAAAGATCCTACTTCTGAGGATATCTGTGCAGTCATCCCCATGACAGGAAAGAAGAAATGCAAATGAAAAAAATACTTTAGGAGGCTAAGCATTCTTAAATTAAGGAATGAATGAAAGATAAACCAGGAATAGAGAGAAACAGACAAAGAAATAAGAAAGAAAAAAAAAGAGTAAAATAAAGATAATAAAAACAAGGGAATAGAAAGTACGAAAGAAAGAAATGAGGCTCCCATATATTATATTCAGTGGTGCTTGTAATACGGTGGCCAAGATATCCGTCACGTTTGTGTCTGAGTAACCCTGCCAGCGAACTCTAAATCAGGCTCTTGACACTTTGAAATGTTGCTGCTGTTAACTGTGCACCATTACTTCCTCAGAAGTCACGGGCAAGAGGCTCCTGGTCGCCTGTCACATACTTTTTATAATTACAAGGGTGTGACAACACCACATAACACCGCATAAACAACAAGTGCAAATTAAACCGCAGGGTTCAAATAAACCCACACACACACCGTAAGATTACTCTGTACTAAACACACAAGCCTCAATAACAGGTAACTAATACAAAGACTGATGGACATAATGAAGCAGACCTAGAGATACATGCATAGCACAGACAAGATAAAGGTCTTGATTTAGAGTTTGGTGAGCAGGGTACTCCTTCACAAGCGTGGTGGAGTATCCCGTCCAACAAACGGATGGTCTGCCTGTAAATAGATCGGACAGCCCTTCCTCTCTAGATCAGGCTGTCTAATGTATTTTTCTCTTATTCAGGACCAACAGGGAATACATGGCAGTCGTGGTGAGAATTTCTTTTTAAATGAATCCCACTTCCTGGGAGAAAATTAATCAGGGAGAAAGTTCCAATGGTGTGAGAGTGATTAGTTATTGGTTTTTAAAAACAAACTTCAGCTTTGGAAGCTTGTTGTTGAAAAACACAAAAGTTGGTGAATGGCTGCCTGAAACATCCCCAAGGGATCCAGAGAATTGTAGATCAACTTCCTATAGATGGTTGAGATTGCTTTTTCGGTCAGTGGATTAGTTAGCAGCTGGTCCTCCAGTAGGGATGCATCAGGCAACTTCCCCCCTTCCCAGATGTGACCTTGCAGAGCGTGACCCACCTGCAAATGTAAGAACCGTTTTTAGTCACCTAATTTATACTTTTGTTGTAGGATCGTGAAGGACACAAGTGCCTGTCCCCTCCACACATCGCCCGGTCGCTCTAAGCTAACCAATCCCCATTTTGTGAAGCCCTGCAATCCTCCCACTGCACTTAAGAGATCACCATCATACAGTGGAGTAATTTCAGTCAGCTTACCTTCTCAGCCTAAACACTTGATAGCCTCTCTCCACACCCTTACCACTGTTTGGGTATGAGTACTTTCTTCAATACAGCACCGGGGTGAGGTAATCTGTCTTGCCCATGGCCAATTGATCTACCTGGTAAGCAGGATCCTCGCGGTCCGCAAAAACCCAGTTGTTGACTGCCACCAGCTGCGTGACCCAGTTATACTTGAGAATGCTCCGGACCGCCAGTCCACCTTAATCTCCCCTCTATACCTTACTAAGCACGAAGTGCAACCATCCCACAACAGGAGCCAAAGTTCTCAGTCTACCTTTTGAAAGTAAATATCTGGTGGGATCTTAAAGGACGTTTTTTGCACGATGTACAGGAGACCCTGGAGGGTATTCACTTTAAATAGGGCAACTCGGCCCAGAAAGGAGAGCGGGAGCGCCTGCAAGTGTGGGGCATCCCAGCGAAGCCGGTCTAATTTCTGGAGTATGTTCCTGTCTGTGGCTCCCTTGTAATAAACACGCCCAAATATTTATGGTTTAAATCTTTATTAATTTTTAGACAGAAGAAAAACAGGACCCTCAGCTCCCACGACAGAATGCAAAGGAGACCACAAGGTCGCAATTTTTAACATTACCACAGGCAAGAAGCATGGAGCGAGTCGACAGAATCAACAAGAGAAGAACAAATAAAGAATTTTCCAAACTAACCCCCCACCCGCCCCACCCGCCCTTTGTCCACCGAAAAACATAAAATTGGAAGGAATAAAGGGGAAGGCTACGCCCTGATCAGCGTCGTCTTGTATGAATTTTCATGGAACTGTCACTAGGAGTCTGCGTGTCTGGGAGACGCCGTAGTCGAAGATATCTGGGGCATGTCAACTCTCGAAATTCGGACACCAGGAGGGTCAAGAAGGGTCACCACAACTCAGGGAACTCCGACCCCCTACCAGCCAGTGTGAGCGTGAATTTCTCCATACCCAGTATCATCCAAAGCCGTTGAAGCCAGCCGGAGAGTGTAGGGATTTGGGCGGTGCGCCAGGGGATCAAGATGTTCTGCAAGGCCTCCCCTATGCCAATCACTATTAGTCGTCCCCTTCGGGATTTAAGTGGATTCATCAATGGGTTAGGCAGGCCCAGGAGGATATAGGAGGGAAAACGAGAGAGCCGAGTTTCTAAGTGAAGATCTAGTTCATCCAGTACTTGGGACCAGTATGGCTGTATGTGGGTGCAACTCCAGAGGATGTGTTCCAATGTTCCTTTCTCCCCACACTCCCTTCAACAACAGATCGCTACATCGAGGGTCAAAGCGATTCACGCGCTCCGGCGTATAGTACCAGTTAGTAACTATCTGACACATGAAAGTATGCCTTAATTTCATTGCCCTTGATTCATACTCTGGACCATAGTTGAGGGATAGGTCTAGGCATAGTCCTTGCAACACACTATAGATTTGCGTGCGGCAGAGGCCAGAACTCAAAAGTCACGGTACCAGATACAAGTAGGTGGTAACTCAGGGCAGGGGAAAACACCTGTTTTCCGTGGGAGGGAAATTCCCATCTCAAAAATCTACATTAAAAATAAATTAATAGTATTCTTTTTTAAATATCTGTTTGGTGCCAGTCCATATGACTTTAATATCTGCCTTTGGGGTTCTATGTTACAAGTCCATAGGGTACATGTTTCCTTTGTGAGCTTAATAAAATGTTGGAAATTCTACAAATCGTCACTCCTACATCCAAGTACTCTCAGGCTACCATTCTACACTCTGCTTGTAAATTATTTTTGTGGAAATTTACATGTATTATGCATTAACTATTTAATTTTAATACTATAGGTGATTGAAATTACGGACGAAGAAAGCAAGATTTAGCACCAGGCAACTGAATGTTAGTGCCATAAGAAGGATTATTTTGAAAAACTGAAGGACATCCAGCATTCTAAGTTTAAACAATTTCCAGAATCTAGCTGTGGCGAGGAAGTGGGAGCTGAGGAAAGTACTATATCTGTAAGTGAAGTCCCTAATTTAGCATTTCATAAACACTGAGCAAAGCCATATCTGTGCACACAGCATCAGAAATAATCCCAGAAAGACCAATCACAGCATCCTCATCTGAAATATTATCAGAAAGACAAATTGCCTCAGCATGACAGAATAACGTTCATCTAAAGCATCATGTAATTTCAGAGAGGAAGCACACACTGCATAAAAGAAAGATATAACAAAAGGTTTCTTCTGTAAACCATCAAAGAAAAGACTCTGAAAGAAGACTCCGAAGCTGACACGTTAACAACCAAAAGATTGGAAAATCGCCTCTGTTCAACAGCCATTTTTAACCAGTTACACAAGTTTGAGACTATCTGCCTCGGGATATAACACCTCGACCCACTCTGCTCTGGCGAAAACCTTAAAAATCCACCACTTTATTGTTTTCATGACTATCTCAGATTGTTTCTTTTTTAATGTGTACTGTTTTGTAATTCTATGTAAATCGCCTCAACATTATCTGTTGTGCAGGAGTGATATGTAAAAACTGATTAAATGAGCGTCGTTGCGCTATAGCTAATGTAAATAAATCCTCGTCTTCAGAACTACACCTTACACCAAACATAGAAAGGGTAAAATTAACTGATGTTCTGCGACTGGTGAGCCACAATAGTACTGTGCATGTTCTAATGTTCTCACTTACTGCCATTAGGTCAGTTTAAAAAGGTACTTCTCAGTTTAATCATTAAATATCAGACTAACACCTTATCACTGCACTATAAGAATAGTTTTGAGAAAAACTTCAGTCACAAAATAAGTTGCTGCCGGAGAGGCTATAACCAAAAGACTATTATCTGCTAGAAACATTTCGACAGGTGTTACAGGGCTGCTTCTAGACATATTTTGCTCAATTAAAGTGTTAAGAAGATTACACACAATTTCTTTTAGAGATAAATACTGAACATTATCTAAACAAGCCAGACTCTAAAATCGGGTTCACTCGTACCGTGGCATATAAGCAAGAGAAAACTAAATGTAACGCTAGTAATACACCTTATAAAAACACGTGCTGTGAGAACAAATTCAGTGTTCAAACCCACCTCAATCAAAGCAAAATAACCCAAGTTGGGGAAATAAGTTACCTGTGCCAAAAAAAGATTCAGCCATCAATCTCATCCCACTGAATTTGAGAGAATGCACACTGGGAAAAACCTCTCTCAGTGCTCAGAGTGCCAAAACAATTTCAGCAGTAAATCTTATCTCACTGAGCATATGAGAATCCACACTGGGGAAAAACCTTATTAGTGCTCTGAATGCCAGAAAAGGTTTAGTATTAAACGGAGTCTATATCAACATGCATTAACCCACTCTGGGGAAAACCCTTATCAGTGCTCTGAATGCCCAAAACATTTCAAACTGAAATCATTTCTAACTGCACATTTGAGATTCCACACTGGGGAAAAACCTTATCAGTGCTCTGAATGCCAGAAATGCTTCATTTACAAAAACAGCCTCAAACAGCATACAAGAACCCACACTGGGGAAAAACCTTATCAGTGCTCTGAATGCCAGAAATCTTACATTGCAAAATGCCATCTCACTCAGCATATAAGAACCCACACTGGGGAAAAACCTTATCACTGCATTGAATGCGACAAATGTTTCAGAGACAACCCCAGTCTCACTCAGCATATAAGAACCCACACTGGTGAAAAACCTTATCAGTGCTCTGAATGCCAGAAATGTTTCTGTGGCAAAGGAAGACTCACTAAACATACTAGGACCCACACTGGGGAAAAACCTTATCAGTGCATTGAATGCGACAAATGTTTCAGTGACAAACGCAATCTCACTCAGCATATAAGAACCCACACTGGGGAAAAACCTTATCAGTGCTCTGAATGCCAGAAATGTTTCTGTGACAAAAGAAAACTCACTAAACATACTAGGACCCACACTGGGGAAAACCCTTATCAGTGCATTGAATGCGACAAATGTTTCACTGACAAACGCAATCTCACTCACCATATAAGAACCCACACTGGGGAAAAACCTTATAGGTGCTCTGAATGCCAGATATGTTTCAGTGAAAAAAGACGTCTCATTCAGCATATAAGAACCCACACTGGGGAAAAACCTTATCAGTGCTCCGAATGCCAAAAATGTTTCAGCCAAAAATCTAGTCTCACTGCACATGTGAAAATCCACTCTGGGGGAAAAACATTATCAGTGCTCTAAATGTCAGAAAAGATTCAGAGGTAGAGATGGTTACATGCACCATAAGAAAACTCACCATCAAAAATGATTCAGTGCTCCAAATGCCAGAAAAGCATCAATTTTAAATGCAATCTCACAGTACATGAGCAGACGCACACAGGGAAAAAACATTACCAATGTTGTGAATGCCCGAAATTCCAATGTGATAGGCGCAGCCTCACTAACCATAAGCGACTCCATACTGATGAAAAACCTTATGAGTGCTCTGAATGCCAGAAAAGCTGCAGTAAAAAACGCTATTTCACGATGAGAAACTCCACACTAGAGAAAATCCTTATGCCATAAAAGGTTGAATCTGAAAGACAGTGTTATGCTTTATGAGCGATTTCACTCTGGGGAAAAACCTTATGAGTGCTCGAAATGCAAGCAATGTTTTGGGTACAAATTACTTCTCACTTGACATGAGCGAACTCACACGGGGGAAAAATGCCTTATGTGTGTTCTGAATGTCAGATAAGGTTTAGTCTTGAATACAATGTCATTTCACATGAGAGAATTCACACTGGACTAAAGCCATATACAGGAGGGGAAAGCCAGAAACGTTGTACTCAGGAAGGAGATATCACTAAACATGAGAAGTGCATCCACACCAGGTGAAAAGTAAGGCGTATCTTGAGTTGCAGAAAAGTTTCTAACAACCTGACTTTACATGAGAGAGCACATATTGTAGTTGCAATAGAATTCATCAAGAAATTTGCAGGATAACTTAGGCTGCCCGCATGCAACCTCCAAAGAAATTTCTGGCCTGGAAATATTTTTAATTGCAACAGAATCCACAATTTGAATATCTGAAAGTTACAAAACTCTCAAGGTCTTTACTTTACACAGAGAAGTGTTAGTGCTTGCAAAAATCGACTAATTGCCCAAAAAATCACAATAATAATGTCTTAAATTTTACTCCACCCAAAAGGTTTCTACTCACCCTTGTTTCTTAACATATGACTGATATCTATTTTTTCATGATAAGATTAAGCCTATGCGGAGTTCCTCAGTGAGAAACTCCGCAAAGTGACAAAAAAACTCTGGCGGTCTACGCGGAGTTCCGCAAGCAGCAGAGTGCGTAAGGGTCATGCAGTTTGTGGTGATTTCATCCCATGTCGGAGGATCATTTGGCCCTTCTCTTCCAGGAAGTTGTGGATCTCTTTGTCAAACGCGTCCCTGTGCCAGAAGTAGGTCGGGGTTACTACTCCCACTACTTCTTGGTACCCAAGAAGGACAAAGGCCTGCATCCTAGCTTAGTCCTCAGGGACATCAACCGCTTCCTCCTAAAGAAGAAGTTCAAGATGTTAACCTTGGCTCAGGTCTTGTCTGCCTTCGACCCTGGAGATTTGATGGTAGCGTTGGACTTGCAGGACACTTACTTTCACATCCCCGTCTTGCCTGCCCACCGGCATTACCTACGGTTCACGGTAGGCCACACGCATTTTCAGTTTATCACGCTCCCCTTTGACCTTACCAGCCCACCCCCCGGGTGTTCACGAAAGTGATGGCGGTGGTCGCAGCTCATCTGCGCAGATCAGGGGTTCCAGTCTTCTCCTATCTCGACGACTGGCTGTTGAAGGCTCCCACCTCCAGACTACGACGGACTTCCTGCATTTGCTGGGGTTCTCAGTTAACGTGCTGAAGTCACACCTGATTCCAACCGATAAGCTCCTTTTCATCGGAGCGGTTCTGGACACAGCACAGTTTTGGCTCTATCCTCCCCCAACCTGAGTTCACAGTAGTGATGGATGCGTCACTCCTGGGTTGGGGCGGCCATATGGGAATGGTGGAGATCAAAGACCTCTGGTCTCCGGCGAAGTCCAGGCACCACATCAACCTTCTGGAGCTCCGGGCGATTCATCTTGCACTGAAGGCATTCCTTCTTTCTGTCAAAGGAAGAGTGGTGCAGGTGTTCACGGACAACACCACCGCCATGTGGTATTGCAACAAACAGGGCAGGGTGGGGTCGTGGACCATATGTCAAGAGGCTCTTCGCCTTTGGACATGGCTGGAACATCAGGGCATATCTCTGGTGGTTCAACACTTAACAGGTTCACTGAACGCCAGGACGAACAAACTCAGCCGCCAGTGCATGATGGATCACAAATGGCATCTTCACTCGAAGGTCGTGCTAGGTCTCTTTCAGTAGTGGGGAGAGCCTTGGTTAGATCTATTCGCCACCGAGGAGAATGCTCAATGTCAGCAGTTCTGCGTGTTAGAGTTTCCAAAGCGGCTCTCGCTCGGCGACCCTTTTCATTGCGAGTGGAGTTGCGGCCTCCTGTACCACTTCTGCCAAGATTGCTGAAGAAGATCAAACGCGATCAGTCCCAAGTCTGGTACCCTGAGTTCTTGAGCATGGCCATCGATCCTATTGTTAACAGATTTCTGAAGTGCATTACTCATCTCTTTCCTCCTTCTCCTTTCGTAATGCCCTAGTGGGAGTTGACCTCACTTATCTTATGTGTGCTCCCTTTGAGCGCCTACATAATTGTCCTCTTCGCCTCCTTTGAAGACTGCTTTTTTGCTTGCCATCACCTCTGCTTGCAGGATGAGTGAGCTTCAGGCTTATCTTCCAGACCTCCCTTTCTTGCTGTCCATCCAAACAAAGTAGTCCTCCGTGTAAGCCCTCTTTTCTGCCCAAAGTGATAGCCTCTTTCCACATAGGTCTGACCATCAGATTACCTACCTTCTTCCCACCTCTGCTGTGTTTTTCTCTGCCAGGTGCACAACATATAGACTGTTCACACACTTTCTGTAGTATGCTTTGTTCTGGGCAGATAAACTCTAATCCCCACTCTCCTTCTATCCTCGTGTTAGTGCAGCCCGATGTAAACAGTAATTGTAATGTATTTAGATTTACATAACACTTACTACCCCATACGAACTTTGAAGCGCTTTTTCGGCAAGTAGCACACTACTCTAGGATCCAAAAATGATTCGTGGTGAATTAGTATAGGGAAATATAAAATGTATATGAGAGCTGGACATGTTGGTCTATTAGTTGGGTTAAAAAAGATTGTGGGGAGATAGAAGAGGGAAGGTTTTGCATTTATATAACGCTTGCTACCCCTGATGAAGTGTTGAAGTGCTTTTCGGCGAGTAGCATGCTACTCCAGATCCCAAAAAGATGAATAGACAGATCACTTATGGTGGGGAGGTTGTTTTATTGTATACACACAACTGTACACAAATTAATAAAATTCTGTTATAAAGTTGTATCCAAGAGGCAGGGATAGTCTCTGATAATAATGTATACAATACTGATAAGTTTTAAGTTGGCTTGCCATCAAGACTGATGCCCCGTAATGTTGATGCAAAGTCATCTGTGCTGGCGTATCCTAAACTCTTGTTGAATTGTAACATCCACCTTGTAGGTACTGCTATTTGTATCAGGTCCACGTTGTAGGCAGACACAAACACCTAAATTGTGCACTATTTATATTAAGCATAATAATCATAATGTAAGTGAGCAGATGACAGTAAGCACTGTACAAGCTGTATTAGGTGCTTAGCAGTAGAGTGACATAGAGGGCAATAAACACTCACTAAATCTTTTTTATTATTATTAACAGTCCTCATAAGAACATACAATTCAATACGATGTACAAATAGCCCATTGGGGAACAGTTCAGGCATCATCTGGGGATTACACATCCGAGAAACACAAGTGTCTTTCATGAATACAAATTGACAACTCCTCCAAGGACTGCACTGTATTATTGACACAGGCAAAATGGCAAACAAGCAGTCAGGAGGCGCACTGATTGTATACCCCCCACCTGACAGGATGGTGACAGACCCCAACCACCTGCAGGGGAAACGTGCCACCTCACTTAATAGCTGCCAGACGCTTTACTAAGTAAGCAGACTGGTGGTTTACAACTGCGCCTACGTTGGGCCACCACATGTTTTTTCCAGCATAATCTGGTGTGCTCCCCCTGTGTGGGACGATAGCACCCACTAGAGACTGCACCGTTGTGTAGTCTGGGACAGTGCACCTTCCATGTAATTCTGAACTGGGCCTTTAAATACGGTACTATTTTGTGTGCCTATTTAATTCAGGTATACAAAGAATGTGGTACTACTTGTATACTAGGGTAGGACAAGGAAGATTGAATTTCTATGGTGGCAGAAATGTTTTTGTCAAAGTTCTTTATGCCCTAAATTCTCTCCCGTACCCTGAACATAATGAGATTACGTAGAATACACCTCTGCGTGCCTAATGCTGCCATTTGTATTTCAAGCCCAGTGATCAATGTGGCTTTATCAAGTTTAAAGCCATTAGGCGTTTCCGACCTGTCTGATACTTGCATATGGAAAAGATGGGTCATTTGAACCTAAAGATAGATAAACATATTCATAGGTCACGATTTATGTCTGCATCTAATATAAAACTGTAAATTAAGAGAGGTGATAAGTCCGAAGTTAAAGGCAGCCGCTAATCGAGCTGCATTTGTACATAGGCCTTCCTATATTATGATATCTATTCCTGCTTAAGTCTTTAATTGTAATGAATACTTTAATACCCAGGCATGAAGTCATCGTCGAGCTGTTTAGATAATCCACCTGTCTCTCCATTTCTTCCCCACTGCATCCTTAACCAGTGGCCTAGCCAGTGTGCCTTGGGCCCCAAGGCAAGAAAGGAAATGTGACCTCTGCTGTTTATTTGGACTGTGGAAAGCAGCAATAATCATTGTTCTGTGGGCCCCTCAGGCCTCTGTTTGAACTGTGACAAACAGCAGTTATCAGGGTTCAGTGGGCCTTTAGGACATCTGGGACCTGGTGCCACTGCACCTGCTGTACCAAAAGTAGCTAAGCCCCTGCCCTTAACAGCTTCTATTCTAGCCCCACTGGAGAACCGAAACAGCCAAGTACTGTTCTGGCCATATCTGCAGGCATGCAGCCGCCTCTTCGACTGAAGGGATTTAAGTCGCATGAAAGCAGCATGCGGGAAACAACCATTTTCTGAGGTAAAGTCAACCAACGCCTTGTCTGTTCCAACCTGAATCCATTTAAAACCAGGGACGAAAAAACGGTTCATTGTCATCCCTTGCTTATAAGAAGGGTAAAAGAGATTCATCTAACATTACAGTGTACCACATAAAAAATTGTGATTCTGTTTACAAATTAAAACCAGCATGCATATAGGGAGCCTTTGGCCAAAATAGCCATTTTCCCTACCCATACGTTTAACACATCTTATACAAAACATGCTAATTACGTTGTCATCCGGAAATAGTGATTAATACCTACTCGTAAGCAAATGCTACTTAGAATTGTCTTTCACTTCAAGCTTTCAAAAGTAAATTGATATAAAAGCAGGATTGAATTTTTGACATTGCGTACTCTTACCAAAATTTAGAGCATCGATTTTATATGACACACCATAGAAAAAAGGAGTTGTTTATATATACTAAACCTCCAGAAACATTTGATTACCCAGTTATAAAGTCACGTCTAGCTTAGTTAGTTTATAGTCTTCTTTTTTTTTAATAGAAATTATTTCACATTGTTACTGGATCTTCATGGCTAAACACTTATAAGGTCCCAAAGGCGAGACCTATTGGCTATGACAATGCTTGTTATTGGTTGAGTACATTGAGCAGCAGAACTTTTGATTAAGTCCTGAAGAATGCCGCAAACACCTCTTTGGAAGGTTAATAGACTGAAACATGTTGACCTCTTATTGACTCTAACAGTGCATATATATTTCTCTCACAGTGCCCTGTTTTTAATCCTGGCCCATGGGCGTACAAATAATGGAAACCACATACCCTTTAGCAAGTTTTAACTTTCACTCAGCTGCCCCCACTACACTGAGCTCATTATTGTGGTATTTAGTATACCTTTCTCTATAACAAAACATGCCTGAACTCCTCCCTGTCAGTGAGGGTGTTGTATCACGGTGCAAGGAGATTCCCAATAAGGAAGCATGCCAACTATGGTGGGTGAGGGAAATCACCCTTTTAAAGGGATATTTCATCTTAGCTAGGTCTTCATTTGCAACAGTAATCCTCAGAGACCCAAGGGTTTCTTGATTGTGATAGAAATAAATTTGTACCCCTTCATTGTACGTTCAAGCACAGACCATTGCATGAAATGTTGTGATCTATGTAGGAAAAATACTCTGTGCACTGTGAAAATGTGTTAAAATAACAGAAAGTTGATTAAAACATTTAATACCTTCTCAAACCTGGATTTATCTAGAAGAGAAGTCTGTTAATTCTAGCTGATTTTTGATACCACAAGGTATAAGTAATTAGGGGATCTTTATCTGATATCTGTATCAGTAAATTATCTGAAATAATTGAACATAAACTTTTGCAAGTATTATTTCTAAAGATAAAGGAAGTTCTATATTGGTCTTTTCTAAACTAACCCCAGTGCGTATGACTACAATAACCACCTCTCTCAAATCAATATTGTGCTTGTTTTAGTGAGAAAGCTAAATGATCTAGGAGAAACCAGGAACTGCGCATCAGTATTATTCTTAGGAAGCTTCAAGTTAGAGAGTGAAAACACTTTTTAGAGTGCCCCAAAAATTGTGATAAAGATATTTCAATGCGAGACATTCCTAGGGTCTATCCTAGCATCTCACAGAGGGAAAATGCATACAAAGTTATGCCACAATGGTATTACACGCCCGCTCGACTGCACAAAATGTTCCCTGCAACGTCCCCCTTGTACTGGAGGTGTTCGAATGCATCTGGAGAGTTCATTCACATTTGATGGGATTGTCTGCTCCTGACCCTGCTCTGGAAGGAAGTCCTTAGTCATATTAAGGAGGTACTGGGCTTCCCCCTGCCTGAGTCCACAGCCACGATCCTTTTGGGCCTTAAACCTGATAACCTAAAAGCACTCACTTGCAGCGATTGGACTATAGCACTTCACTTGCTTAGGGCGGCTAAACAACTTATAGCACTATATCGGAAAACTACCTCAATTGCCGCTTGGTTCGTGCGTTTGTGGTATGTAATAACTATGGAACTTTTTACAGCGCGACTGCAACCACGAGACACCCGCTTCACCGCTGTTTGGCGACCCTTAGTTAAATACCTCTGTAAAATAGAACATGCGCGTTATTTACCCTGCAAGCTTAGAGCGCTGCGACTCTTTGAGGATGCTATACTCCCCATATTATACATAAACAAAGTGTGGAGGGTCAAGGGGAATATTTAACGACCTGCCTGCTCAATCCCCTACTTACAAGATACTAAACACACAAGGGAGCAAACAGGTCTAAGGATGGTGTGTGACTATACCAGTGACCGTGATACAATTGGATGCATGTATGAAAAGTTGCTGTTGATAAATGCGATTCAAAACATAACAGTGTTGTTAGCAGCATAAGTTAAGACAATTTCCATCAGTCCACCCTTATGGTGGAGTTTGCATCATGTGGAAATTGTTGATCATTCCATTACGCATCCGACCATATAGTGCCGGTGCGGGAAATGGATCTTAGTAATCTAGCCATGGTGTTCATCCTAGACTCATGTGAAAAAAAGTGCAGTGCTCAAATAATGATAACAAATTAAAATTGACTACCCAGATCCTGGAAAATGTAACCAGAGGAATCTATGTGTCAAAGGTTAAAATCACGCCGAGTAGTAAGACCACCCTATGGCGCTTATGCAGAACGGTCGACATGTTTCAGCCAAACATGGGCATTGCCCTGGCTTTCTTCAGGACCTTGAGACATGGAATAGCTACTGCATAAATACATGATATCTTAAGTCAGAAAATATCAGTAAATGTACTTAAAAAAGGTACATATCTACCGGGAACCTTGAACGCTTAGTTAGCCCACTGGAGGAAGAGAAGCATATCTTCTTCCTAATATAAAAAACAAATATAAAGAATCTTATTTGTTTACAACATCACTAGTTAACATACATACAACCGCATGAAACCACAAATAACCGTATAGACCGACACACCTGCATGAATAATTTTGCATTCTGCATATTGGAGAAGCATATTAGCTAAATCACCTACAGGCATTTCCTCCTAGTGATACTCACCCAGCTTTATGTGGGTGAAGACCTCACCTCACCCGGCGACCGCTCGGGAGTATGAGGCCCCGCTCTGTAGTGTAGAAAAAAGACACAGTCAGCTCACAACTGTACAGTGCCTAACCTAATTGCTCTACACACTTAACCCAACATATGTGTGACAAACACCCCCCCGTTTGACCAAGAGCCAATCTACACATGGACTCACAAAGGGCCATTTCAAGATCTCACATACTGCGACATTCCTCATGTCATAGAACACAGTCTAGACACATATGTGTGTCTTTCAGCATGTTGTCAAAAGATTATTGGTAGAAAAAACCATAGCATAAAGCCGGGGAAACACGTCCAAAGATAGCTCCATGAAACACCCAAAGTAAAAAATCATTTGAGCGCCTGAGGACCCAAAATAGCTGAATTCTAAATAGAATTGAAATTAATGTAGAAATGAGTGCCTCCTCATCCTCTCTCTTCGACAAAAAATGAATGGTCTGTTACCCTCAACAGAAACTAACTAATGTGAGGAAAGGATAGACAGGACCTTCGGTGGCTCACCTGTCCGTCGGTGCCCCGGATCTGCAACCAAGCGGAAGTGGAAGGTGAACGTAGTGCCGCCCTTCATCCTTTAATAATCGCCGCTGATTGAATAATGAGTCATCCGGGGTGTCTAGGAGGAGAAACTGCGGAAATGCGCGCAGAAACTCACTGTTCCCTCGCGCATGCGCAGTAAGTTGGACCCGCGACGTTGCCCATGCATCGGTATTACAAAAAAGAGAGAGAGAGAGGAAAGATCCCCTCTAAGGGCTCTTCTCAGTCAATGCTCAGACGGGTACACAGAAACCTGTCTGTGATCATTAAGAAGAAAAAGTGGAACACACTTTGTCCAACACTGTATTCTTCCTCGATTGAATGTCCGCCCCCGGCTCCCTACTCACGCTCCGGAGGGAGACACTATTCTCTCAGGCATGCGCATGGAGACTGTTACCGAGCAGAACCGAGCTCGGCAGGCTGACATTGAGTCATTCCTTATGTGAAGAACTCCAGATAGGAAATAAAAATAAATGCATAATGATTCAAAGAGAAGAGGAAGGTATATCTTTCGTTGTGCTCTAGATGATTATATTTTTAATGGCACATCTTTTCTAAAACAACCCACATTAAAAGATGCTGAAATGAAGGGAAGAATTGTTAATTAGAACAACAAATATACCTATAATGGGTCACTGTGTAATGGAGCCTCACTAAACCCCATATAGAATTAAAAACGTGATTATACTGTAGTTAGCATGGAATTACCCACTTGTAAATGGAATCTCAAACAAAGGGGTTATTGTCATGAAGTGTCAGAGAGGGGGGTAGATTGGACGAGGTGGGCAGGGGGGCAACATGCACAAATAGGTTGGGTGAGCTAAAGGTGCAAACTAAAGTGCGTTTGCATTCAAACATAATGGACCCGCAACCAAAGGTTGCTCAAATACTATACATAAACAAAGTGTGGAGGGTCAAGGGGAATATTTAACGACCTGCCTGCTCAATCCCCTACTTACAAAATACTAAACACACAAGGGAGCAAACAGGTCTAAGGATGGTGTGTGACTATACCAGTGACCGTGATACAATTGGATGCATGTATGAAAAGTTGCTGTTGATAAATGCGATTCAAAACATAACAGTGTTGTTAGCAGCATAAGTTCCTGATAACTGCAGTTTGCTGTGAGTAAACCTGACATCAAGGTTGGAATGTGTGCTGCTTGTGTTCGTACTGTATGCGTTTTTGTGATGGTAAGTCTGATGTGCTGGACAGAGCGACGCTGGCTAAAAGCCCTCTCTACATTTGGTACCCGTGTTTGGCTTTTTTTTCCTGTTTGTGTATTTTTTAATTTCACTCTGAAATAATGGCAGAGAATATTTATATTTAACAGATGCACACATGACATACAGCCATAGCACAACAGAAGCAAGTGGTGAGGTGTGAAGTAATGCAATACTGCATTACATGGCAGTGTTTGTGAAGAACTCCAAAACTGCAGGCTTTCGTCAACTTAATTCGCACAGTTGCTCTTTAACCCACATGAACATTTTATTCACATTTAAAACAAGCATTTGCAATGCAATAGGTCTCGCATTATTAAAGTTTGAGCTATTGGTGTTGCATTATTTACCAATGCCAATAGCTCAAACGTTAATAATGCGAGACCTATTGCATTGCAAATGCTTGTTTTGGGAGGAGACTGCCAGTGGCACCATCCCTCAAGAAACCTGTGGAGAGAAAAAGGAATCCATTACTACACCTGTCAAGACGAAGAAGCTGCAGCCCCCACTCCTTTTGTTTTGTCCTCATCTCACCTTTAAGCATTGAGTGTTACAGCCGTTGTCGTGGACCTGGGCTCCGTCCGGCCAACTGCGGATGCTTAGGTCCCCAGATCAACTCTTTATACTGGAGTTTAAGGTGTAATCATAGGACTGGGAGCCTTCGCACTTCAGTATCTACACAGTCTCAGCTCTCTGCCCATGGTGATAAGGGGTTGCCAGAGGCTATTTAAGGTGTTACCAACACTGGCTAAATGAAGGCGAGCCATTGCAAATGCAGAATTCAGCCAGTCCTCCGTTCTTGGGGGGTTAGGGTCTTTCCATTTCAGGCAGATCTCCCTGCGCGCTAATAGGATCAGACACAGTAATAGTCCTCTATCTCTTACAGCCAAGTTTTTTGTTGATAGGCGGTCATCAGTAAAAAAGACTAGAGTCCCATTAACCATGATGTTGGTAGCAAAAATCCTGCGCAGGTAGCCTCTGATTCCTTCCCAAAATGTTACCAATTTTTCACATTAAAAAAAAAACATCGATATATTTTGCTCTAGGGGCCAGGCCTCTATAACATTTAGGCTCGGGTATTGGGGCAAACTTTGCAATTTTAGCTGGGGTATAATAGATATGATTAGTTACAAAGAAATGGTTTTTATTTAGGCTGGCGGATTTAGTATATTTGTATAAAAGATTTAAGGAAGGCTCTAATAATTCCTCTATTAGGGATTGGAAGGGAGATTGCCTCCACACCAAGGCCTGCAATGGAATGGCTTTGTCGTCTGCTTCAACCATTTTCCTGTACCAAATTGATACCTCTCTCTTAATCTGATGTTCTGACATAAAGAGATTCTCAGTTTCCCAATCTCCCATTATACCCCCGCTCTCTGCCTCAAACCATGATTTCAGTTGTATAAACTTAAATTTGGAGAACCCAGGGCCTATCTTAGCTTTTAGTATTTCCCACCAATACATCCCATTGGTACCCCCCAGATCTGACCAAATGGAGACTCCAGCCTCCCTAATAGGGGCACCCAAACCATCTTTAAGACAAAGAGGAGTCCCCGGGGAATCCAAAATGGGGGCATGGTCTGAATAGTACCCTATCTCGCACCTAGTCCTTACTTTGCACCAGATTTCTAGCGTATTTTTCAGGACCTTTAGGCGCACCTTCTTGAAGAATTTTTTTGCTCCAAATTACGGGAACGTGCGATCGGCCCGAGGTTATCTAGAGCACAGCTTTCCAAACTGTGTGGCGCGACACATTACTGTGTCGCGCCCCAGCCGTAGTTGTTTTTTTTTTTTTTTAAACTTGTTTTTATTAGCATTTCGATATTGCACAATACAGACCATATCCTGAGACATATACACAATAGAGTGCACGAACAACAGTGGGGGTCGAGAATGGGGGAACAGTGGCGGTTGGGTCGGGTCCGTTTGGTCCGTGTGCTAGCAGTAGTAAGAAACGTGTGGGGTATAAACTAGGGGAAGAAGCATGTGGGTGCAAAGTGTGCGTAAGAAAGGGGGCGGTATGGGTCTGGTGAGACTGGACGTGACTAGGTGTATTGCGGAATCGTGGTGCTATCAGAGAGGGAGCCTTAGGCCTGGGATCATGACTGCATCGTGGGGCCAGGGGTGGCGGAACTGGGCGGGGGAGTTTCCGGAGCTCTCTCCTGTGTCAGCTGTTTGAAGCAGTGTATTAACATGGCCCATTCCATGGAGATGGGACGCTTCCGGGCCCCCTTAACCTCTTCTTCACGTAAAGCATCCTCCTCCGCCGCTGCCCACTTACATACCGCTCCCACCCATGCCGCCAAGGGGGGCCCGCGGGGGATCGCCAGTGCATGGCTATGCTCCTCTTTGCCAGTAATAGTGCCAAAGAGATGAAGCGCTTGTGTGCCCTGAGATGCTTGTGGATCCAGAATATGCCCAGCGCGCTGGCCTCCCAAGTGGAGAGGGTTGTAAGTCCCATGAGGTCCGTCAGAGTGGTGTGGATCACTTGCCATAGAGTGTGGAGGGTAGGGCAGCTCCAGAACATGTGACGGAAGTCTGCGTCCTGGGAGTGACATCTGGGGCAAAGGAATTGGGAGTCGGGGTAGAATTTTTGTAGGCGTGCTGGCGTCAAATATGCCCTATGAAGAATGTTGTATTGTACGTTTTTGAAACGGGCATTTCTAGATGTCTTTTTGGGGGCTTTGAGTGCCTTGACCCATTCAGAGTCGTGTAGTGGGCGTCCGGTGTCGTCTTCCCATGTGGCGCGCAGCGCTGTCAGGGGTGTATGCGCAATGTCGCGTAGCGCCCTGTATAACCAGGTAACCAGGTGTCGGCCCGTCCCCATGTGTAGGATGGCGTGTATAACCGGATGCGTATCTCGTTCCCCAGCCTGAAGGTTGTGATGGGGCGGAAGCCTTCCAGGAGCTGACGATGACGCAGGAACTGACCTGGGGGGAGGCCGTACTTGACCCCATCCGTAGGTGGGTCGCGCGATGAGATGACTTCTGCCGGGAATCGGCAGTCGAGCTGCAGGGGCTCTTAGAAGGGGTGAAACAACAACAAAGCCATATTAAAATGCGCAAGGTCTTTAATGACCTGTGAAGTGCTCGGGTGCGGCTGTGAGCCGTCCCGGGCTGCCACACACAACAGGGGGGGGGGTGAGTGGGATGACCCTCTGATGCCAAGGGGGGTGGGGGCTGAAACCCTTTGATGTCCACCTCATCTCCCGTATAAGGCAACCCTCCGGGCACTCATGACCACTGAACACATACAGGGTCCCGTCTCATCCCTCCTATAAGGGCAGCCTTGGGGTCACTCATGACACGTTCACTGCTAATCCCCCCCCACCCGTCCTCCTGTAAGGACACTCTGGGGTCATTGCCCGTACAGTGCTGCTGCCCGCCTCACCCCTCCTGAAAGGGCAGCCAGGTTTGGTCAATCATGGCCAGTGAGTGGCATGTACAGTGCCCCCGTAGCATGTCATGTGTGGGCAGGGTGGGGGGACGTGCATGAACTGACCGAGCCTGTGTGGAAGCAGCGTGGGGTCACCCACGCATGCAGAAGATGGCTTTTACAGGCACTAATCTACTTTCTCTTAGTCAGTCACCTATGAGCAATAATCCACGCACCACATGATGCATCTCCTGCAGGATGGTCCAACGGTCCAGCGTGGACGTGGCTGCTGAACTCGGTCCGTCACCATGTGTATCAGAACGTGTTGTTAACCTGGCTCAACACTCTCCATTAATATTATCAAGCCAATGAAAGCGGAGGTGTCACTCCTGCAGGTAAAGCCAGACGTTAGGCAGAAAAGCTACATCCGGGTCAGCTTTCGGCTTCCAATTCGTGTTTCTAAGCACTTCCTAGCCTGTGTAGGGAAAGGTGCTGATGGACAGAGAATAAGATGAAAGGATTTGCTAAAGATCACACAGTTTGAGCAAGTGTGGAAGGCAGGATGAAACCACGGATTTTCATGCCGTGGTTTCATCCTTGCTTGCTATTTCAGATGTTTTAACCCCTGATGAACTGCAGGGAATAAAAGATTGCCTAAAAGAGGCTGAGCTTTAGATGACATCTGCAGAAGTATGATGGGGGGGGGGGGGGAGAAAGGGGGGTCCTCAAGGAGCAATTACATTAATAAATAATGGTAGAAAACATCCTTTACGTTTTACCATGCAGCTTTTGCCAAACTTTTTTTGTTGAGCAAACTAGAGCCAAAGGTATCAGAGCGCTTTACCTGAGCACCAGTTGTGTTACAGACAGACACTTGCATTTTTGTGTGTGTGTGTGTGGCGTTGTGTGTGTGTGGGGGGGGGTTGTGTGTGGGGGGGTTGTGTGTGTGTGTGGGGGTTGTGTGTGGGGGGTTGTGTGTGGGGGGGTTGTGTGTGGGGGGGTTGTGTGTGTGGGGTGTGTCTGTGTGGGGTGTGTGGGGTGGGTTGTATGGGGTGGGTAAGGGGGTGTAGGGGTGTGTGTGGGGATGTGTGGGGGGGTTGTGTGGGGTGTGTGTGTGGGGTGGTGTGTCTGTGGGGTGGTATGTGTGGGGTGGGTGTGGGGGGGTTGTGTGGGGTGTGTGTGCGGTGGGGTATGTGTGTGTGGGGTGTGGGGTCTGAACCCACCATAGGTGGTTCGGGCTCGCTTGCTGCGCTTCCTTGCGTTACCGTGTCCCTGAATTTTTTTTCACAAAAAGGTGTGTCACCAACATGAAAAGTTTGGAAAGCTGTTATCTAGAGTCACCAAAGCGGCCGGGCGAGCTGAATTGGTCTTGGTCTGATAAATGCACGCATCCCGGGAGGTCAGAGCTCATCGGCATGTATTAGCTCTAGATTTACCACAGTTATCCAAGTAACAGATGGAGCGATCAAAGGAACCATAACTGATTTAATGAGCCATTCGCAGTTTCACTGTACCGGCCGTGTGTACTTACACGTGCATGGCTTCATCTTTGAGACAACCATTACCTGGTTGATCCTGCTAGTAGCATATGCTTGTCTCGCAGCCCCCACTCCTTACCCTTTTGGAATCGTGTTCATCAATATTATTGATTTATAAAACCGTAACATTATCCTAACACCCAAATAAAAAGCAAAATTCACAGAAGAAACAAATCATCAAAGCCATATTTCCCTCCCACAATGCCTTATAATTGTTGGTTGACAACATTTTAAAAGACAGGTAGTCAGTCTAGTCAACCAAAAATGTTTTTCTCCTAATGGACGAATAAGGCTACAAGCAGATAAGAAATTGAACATAATGAAGGGGTAGAAGGGAATGCAAAGGAATAGTATCTCATTCCTGCCGTGCTGTACTGTTGTGGTAACTGGTAGTGTAAGACAACATTGGGGATCCATGACCACTGTCTCTGCCCCTGTATTTTTCTGTTCTCTTTTTTTGATAAACTATTTTTATTGTCTTCACACACAAATTCAGCCACATATTACAATGCATAAAAGCATAGGTATATACAAAAGGTAAGACTTTCCCGAAGTACAAATCTGGCAGGTTAAAAAATAGTATAAGTAAACATTTCCATAAATCTAAATCCGCCCCCCAGCCACTTCCCCCACACCCTGCGATATTTCCTAGGACAACCACGTGTTTCATACAATGTTTTCTCCTGCGTGGCTCACCAGTCTAAGAAAGGGGGTATACAATGCGGAAAAAAGAGCATAGTTATCATTGAGCTGTTTTAGCTTTCAGTTCTTGTTCATGAATGTGTAAAAAAGTAATCAATTTGCAGTAGTTTTGTAAGTACTGTCATTGTAAGCGACGGCAGTGGCAATGGGTGGTGCAAGCTGGGGTGACCTCCTGACAAGATCCCTGGCACTTATTTGTTTATGTGCAAATTAAACACTGGTCTTACCTCATTAATTTAACTCCCAACTCAGAGGCAGGCCCCTGGTATACTCCAACAGATTACCAGCTCCTTCAGGAATGGACGCTTCCAGGAAAACCTATGGCTCGTGAAGGTTTCCACATAAAATCCAGGGGGACTATGTCAATTTGCGACACAAGAACATTGTACAGTACATAGATTTCCAATGTTTAACAAACCGTTCAGTAATTGGGGCATTTTAATTGTGCAGTGCAGTTGATCATCCAAATTAACTGTGGGCAGCAGGCTTAAGCTGCAGGTTCCTGACATTTCCATTGGGGACTGCTATTCAGTATTTTCTATGCTCAGCAAGAACCATTCTGCTTTCCTGTAGGTTTCCTGGCTGGAAGAATTCCTATAACACATTATAGCTATTAGGCACCGTCGGATTTCATAACCACATTTATATTACCTTTCAAATATGTGATTAGTGACGATACATTTTCTTCTTTAATATACACCTAAAATGTTTCATTTTATTTGATGCGTGTAGATGAGAGGTGTTTGCAAACGGCAGTTAGTGTTATTAGCTGCCGAAAAAACGCTGAAACTCATGTTGTTTCTGCCAACATTTCAATTTACCGAGGACAAGCAAAAAATAAAACGCAAGAGCGCTCAAGGAAAGTGTTTTTATTTAGAACTCGGATAAATATACATGATGTCGGAGAAAACTGAGTGGCTGTTTGTTTAACTGAAGGGGGGTTGGGAGGGGGGGGTCACAGAGCAACAGAAAGTATAGCCGCAGGCAGCAAGACTTTTCCACAATTTTGCAGAGTTATCTTTGGACAACTCAGAAGTTAAGACTCAGGCTGACCTTCGACACCTGCTTCCCTCAGTCCTGGGGCACATTACCACACATACCTCTCAGACTTATCCGAGCAGCTCACTTATGACAACAAAACACACAGATGATAGTCAGCGTGCACGGCCGGCTTTAGCGCTGTTCGCGACCGGTGTTACAATATGTTTGGCGCCCCCCACCCTTCCCATCCACAAATTTCGTCACTACCGCCTTCCAACAGTACCCCTCATATCCCCTTAGCCCCTCTATTATATGCACTTCATTTTTTATAGCGCTACTAATTCACTCACACTCAGGTCTGTTGTCTGCATGGTGCACTGTCAGTGACACCTTTGCAGGAGGCACATTTTGGGGCCTGGGACAGGGAGTCAGGGGCGTTGGGAGAGGCTACGGCCTGGAGTGACAGAACAATCATGGGGTGACAGAACAATTAAGCCTAATTAACAAGTAAATGGTCTGTGAAAAGACCTGTGAAGTACTCAGGTGCGGCTGTGTGTGTATGCGCCCAGGAAGGAATTTCAAACAGCAGGAAGGGGGTATGGCGAGAACTCTGGATTCCAGCGTAGCAACATTTTCTAGTATTTTACCGTTTCTAAATATAAATAAAGACCAAGGAAATATAGATTTCCGTCTGTATTTATATGTAGAAATCCGTAAAAATGGAAAACCGGGAGCCCTAATTATAATGCACTTAAGAGTATATGGTATGGCAATATCCTGGAACAGCAGTAAGGAAATGGTTCCGACCACTGCAGACAGGCTCAGCTCATGCTAGAGCACCATCTCACATAAAACCAAGCACTCTGCCTCCAGGATTATTAAGGCCTGCCATAGGAGTGACTGATAGGTATATATGTGTCCAGATATAGGTTTAGATATAGGTATACTATATCTAAGCAAGGGGTGATTACACCACCTTGCCCCAGCTGAGTGATCAGCCAGTTGTGTCAATTTAAGAACCAGCCAGGGGTGGCAAAAGATATGCTGCAGCCCCTGGTAGGCCTTGGTGGCCCCTATGCCCTGGGCACCTATAGTGCATTCTACAGGGGCTGATAAGGTGTCCAGTACCAAATTGGTGATGTACCTATAGTACATGTATGTGAATTTAGAGAGAGAACAGCAGGCTGTGGGTCTGATTAGCAGGCCCACAGCCACATTAAGTCGAAAACCAGTGAAGCAAAAAGCAAAAAGCAAAAATTGGGGGGGCCATAGGATAGCAGACCCTACTCTCCTACACTGGCGGAATGAGTGATAGTCCTGGGGGCCATCAGGGCATCACACCAATCCACTTCATCCAGAGTTCCCACCCATTGATGTCGGAGTCGGTCGAGCGTGGTCGTGGTATTATTAATTAGTGTTCAGGAGATGCGGGAGACTTCCCACCTTCCCCAGGTCCCCAAGCATGATCTGTGCCTCAGGCGGGTTGTGCTCAGAGATGCGTGTGCCCTCAGAGAGGTGTACATGGAGGGCGTGACGCAGCTGCAAATATTTGTAGAATTGGAGCTGGTGCAGGGAATACCGGATCCGTAGGTCCGCAAAGGGACGCGTATGGTCATTCACCCACACATCGCCCAGCTGAGAGATCCGGTAAGATCCCAGGAGCGAAAGCCCTGTAGGCCACTCACCTCCTTAAGCCAGGTGCGGTGCCAGAGGGGGATGCACCGGGTCAACTTGTGTGTCCACTGAGTGTGCCGCAGCGCCACCCGCCAGGAAAGGAGCACTGAACGCATCACGTCCGGCAGTCAGGATGGAATGCGGTCCCCATAAAGTATGGATTGGATGTCAGTCAGTGGCAGCATGTGCAGCTTAAGCGTGTAGGCCGGGTCAGACCACCTCCCACTAAACCAATCATGTAAGGAGAGTCTGTTCTCTTAACAGTACTACACAAGAAAACATGTCAAAGAGGGGCGAGGGAAGTGAGTCCCTCATAGGCGAAATCTACATTTGCTTGACTGATGTTTCAACTACTGATGTAATGCTAATTAACCCGTTCCGTGCTCCGTCGGCATTAACTCGCGGGTGTTGCACGTGACCGTTGGCCACCGCCACCCTGCCCGCTCAATGGAATGCCCGCACCACGACGGACATTCCAACGCGGTAAACGGGGTAAACTGAACCTGTCTGTCTAGCATGGCAGGATTGTTAACTTGTTCAATGCAAATAAAAATGATTTAATAATATAAAAATAAAAAAGAGGGGCGAGTGAAAGCTTACTGGTCACTCTGATCACAGGCCAGGGAAAACTCTTCAATCAAATGGGATGCAGAGGGACATCTGTGTGTCTGTCTGAGAAGCAGAAGAGTGCAAACAGCTCCTTATTGCCCATCCTGCCTGGAAGGTGCTGTGGACGAGAAGGTACTACTTCCCTGACCACTGGTTTATTCTGGTAAGACACGCGCAGCTCTAGTGCACGCGGGACCTGTGGTTGGATGACTTACTGCTGATATCTTATCATGGATGAGCTATGACACCCTTTCGAGATAGGGTAAGGACCCGGCTTGTGATACGAGGTAAGGAGATGGTTGGTAACAGTCCCAAAGATCTTGTGTGCTCCAGAAAAGTTCTCAAGCTGTCGTGGGTGGTGGGAGGAGAAGGACAAATAAAATGTGGGAAATAAACCACCAAAGAACACACGTGCAACAAAGTGCAAAACAAAGTTTCCCCTATTTCCATTTAATTAGCAAAATGTGTACCCTTAACAATACAATGCTACCACTGTACGAAAATCCCATATTATGCCTTTTCCTTAATTTGCATTCTGGGGATAATTGTTCTTGAGTGAGTTGCAGCTCTCACGCCCTGCATTTGTGATTAAAGAACTGTTCTAATAATATTGTTTCACCTAACACATGGATTACAAATCTATCTAAATGCCCCATTATAAGTTCAGCCTTCATGAATAGCAATAACAATATATTTAAGTTGATAATCGGGTCTTTTTCACAGATGCCAATTCTGAACAAGCATTGCTTAGGAACTGGAACGGAAACGTGGAAAACGTAAAAATGGCGGTGAAAAAGGGACATATTAGCCCAATTGTAAGAATATGGACAGCATGCTTCTCCCACCCGCCTTCACTTAAGCGGAAGAAAGAGGGTGCTGGGTTTCAGAGCTCATTGCAGCCATCTCTCCTCTTACTGTGCCAGCTTGATGTGACCTTGTTGTGGGACTCTTAGTCCCTCAGACTCGAGATGGCCATTGTTTATAAACAGATACAACATTGGTGGGCAACTTGCAAGATCGAAAGATGCCTTAAAGATAAGCAGCAAAATTGATTTATGCATCTTTTCAGTACAATTCGGTGATTGATTTCATAACCTATCAGTATAAACATGTATGTTGTAGAGGTATCATTGTAAGCCGCCAAAAACAAAGGCACTGGATGAAACCACTTGGATGTGGTACAGATAGCATGGCTCGGAGAACAGAGTAGCACAGCCCTGCCAGTGCTGCTTTCTCTAAAAATAAAACAAAATGTCTTTACCTCTCAGAGAAAGTAAGCTCCCAATTGATCTTCAATTGCCCGGTACGTCAATACAGATACATGGCTTAGAATACGCATGACGTTCTTATCTTACTGACACCAGTCCTTTGGTGTAAGCAGTAAGACCATTGTGCGTGATAAGCAAACATCCAATTCATGCATATGCCGACAGGCAGTTTGTGCTCCCACAGAGACTGAACAACCATATATCTGCAGTGGGACACTTACCTTTTGAGCGAAAGACGGGAAGAGGGTTAAAAAAAAAACAGCAGCACGTGGGGTTGAAGAAGATGGACTGCTGAGACATGCACTCAACAATAAGAGTGTATGTTGAAAAGTTAAGAGAGAGTGCCTACAGTGGAAGGACACTGGCCACCAGTAGCAGTACTTTTATCAGGGTCCACAGCGCAACGAAGACACAAAGGCCAGAAGGAAGATGAGGTCGAGGAGGAGGCGCTGACCAATAGGAAGCAAGGGAATGAGTGATTTGGGAGCCATGTGGGAGACAGCCAATGGTAAGTACCTCTGACTGCCTTCGAGTGAATGGGGATAAAACCGAGGATTTGATCATTGGTAGCCAACAATCTATTTGGACCCATTCTTGGTTGCCAGAAATGCTGGGGCAACATCCCAGCGCTGTTGACTTTGCAAAGAATCATTGCGTCCTGGTTGATTACAATCTGATCTTTAATCTTCTGGTCAATCCCTTAGGAAGATGTTTCAGTTTCTTTATTTTCCTGCATGTAAACAAGCGGCGCTGGCACTGATTATGTCCAGGATGGATCACTGCAACGCGCTCTCTCTGGACATTAGTAAGACAGCCATTGACAAGTTGCCGCTTGTCCAGAATGCTGCAGCAATACTCGTTCTTGATCTTCCTAAATATCATTCATTCTCTGCTGCTATTCGGAAACTGCATTGGCTTCCAGCCACGAAACGAATTGCCTTCAAGGTCTTATGCATTGTCCACAAGGCACTTCACTATTCAGGCCCTGAGGGAGTTAAGCATCTCTTTCAACAGTATGTTAATTCTAGACAGCTGCGTTCTGATGGAAATAATCTGTTGATTATTCCTAGACTTCTGGAGCAAGATGGGGAGGAAGAGCTTTTGCTATGGCTGCATCTAAGCTTTGCAATACTCTTCCTCAGTCCATCTCCTTCTGCCTGGAAACCCATTTTCCTTTCTGCAAGGCCCTGAAGACCTGTCTGTTGCCTTGTAATGTCCCTTTAGCTCAGGAATGATGCTCTTGCCCTCCAGTAGACTAAACGCATTAGAGCCTTGACGCCGTCGGGCATTTGTTTGTGCTTTATAAATTGCCAAATCAAATCAAATTAAGAAAAGTGACGTGGGAGACAGCCAATAGTAAGTAATGGCCCCGTTTAAGATTTTTTTAAAATGCAAAAGATTTTACAAGCACAACGCAAGCGCATGTACATCATTTAAGGGGTCGCCAGAAGTCGTGGCTGCGACCCCTGGCATGCCGAGAATATGCCTCTGGCACTGTCTCTGCGACCCCTGCACTCCAGCCAGACTGGCCATGGCTTGCATTCGGCATTTCCCCAGGGCACTTCTCAAAAGTGTACAGAACAGCAAGGCCTGCACTTGAAGGGGTTAATTAATTTCAGAATGCATGTAAAGTCGTTCTGTGCGAGCAGAAGGAAGCAAAGAACATGGTTCGTGGAGGGCTCATGCACCTTAGTAAAGATCTTCATTTTAGTCAATAAGCTAACTGCTCCAATTGGAGGACGCCTGGTTGTGTCTCTGTCCTCTAAATATTCAGCTTAAGCTTTAGCATGTGTTATTAGAAATGTATTTTTATCTGATTGTCATGCTTCCCAGTCGATTCTGCATACTACCTAGCAGTGTCAGGCAATTAACAGCCCATCCTGTCTAAAGCATCCCGATTTCCCTTGCAGAACACAGTGTTGCCTTCCATATCAGACCCTGCCTGGTGTTTTTCGGAAGAGGCCTGTTCAGACTTAGCTCCTGCTCCCTCAGTCCCTGCTTTGCTTTCCTTTCATGCCTAAGCCCCCCTATTTTCCTTTTTTAGGTCTCGCCTAGGCAGCGCGCATGCGCTGCTAGGAGATGTCCTTTAGAGTTCGGTCTGCACTTTTCCGCACACTTGTGCATGTGGGGGCATCCACCTTGCCGGAGTGAGCAGCGGCGCGCAGGGGCCATATGTTTGTAATTAACATGGCCACGCTTGCTTACATTTGCCTGTACACTCCCTCAACCCCGCACACATATTTATTTTGCCGGCGCGTGTTACGAAGCATTCCAAGGCTGTCACTTCCATCCTGTGCACTATCCCCCCCACACCTCCCACTTGTTTATTTCATGGGCCTGCACTTACCCACCACTGTCACGGACAGCGCCTTTCAGATCGGCAACCTGCCTGCCCCAGTCCCTGCTCTCGACGCACTCCCTCCACCCCTCCCACTTGTTTATTTCACGTGCCTGCACTCGCCCGCCACCGTCATCGGTTCAGCGGTGTAGGGCGCACATCAGGCGTATGGGGACCCGTGCTGCCTGAAGACTGCTTCCGGCTCCCACTCTCTTCACCTGCACAGCGCCGCCACCCACTGGTGCTCACAGTCCCTGTCTTATGCTGCTGCAGCTCCTGCCATTGCACAGTCCCCCCCGCCGCCATTCACACGCTGCAGAAGGATACCACCATGACATTGATCTTTGTTGGCGGCCTCCCCTACCACACTACCGATGCCTCACTCCGGAAGTACATCAAGGAGGCCGTAGTCATCACCTACCGTCAGACCTGCAAGTCCCGGGGCTACAGCCTTGTAACTGCATATAGCGCTCTGTGCATGGACACACTGACCAGTGGTTTTATTTTGGCACTGCTGAGCGTGTACTAGTGCGGGGACTTTGTACTGGACTTTGTGTTTATGTTCTTGTGTGAGGGGGCCTGGATATATAGCGCTCTTTGCACGAAGGTGGTCAACTGTATATTGCAGATGGTAAGGTGGCCTTTGGTGGTCCATAGAGAGTTTTTGGGTTATTTCCTTACCCTGGGTCTAGATCAAGAGCTCTGTGACGGTAGCCTCACGGTCTTACATGTAGGGAGTTAATACAGATTTTCTTTTGGGTTTTGTAAAGCGCTGAAACACCCAGGCCGCTAGAGAGCATCTGAGATACAAATACCTAAAGCAGGGGAGATTGCCATGGCATGTACACAGAGTGGTGTACGAGCACTCCAAGACAAGGCGCTGTATTTTCTTTCCAAACACTTAAGGCTAGTGCTTTGGCTGCGCCCATATGGTGGAGTCCAGCTGTTGTGAGGCTGTAATAAGGGATTTTGTACGCCGCCCCCGTGGTTAACCACCACTGTATTTCAGAGCATACAGTTAGTGTTCGGTTAGGGAAAGGGAAGTCATGTGCAATATATCCTTGTTCTACAAAGTCGGGATTTAGGGGTTTTAACTCCCCACCCCGCGCCTCTTCTCCTGGCGGTCTGTAAGATGCGAACTCTTGTCTCGGTATTCGCAGCCCTCTGGGGGTGTTTTTGTCTCTGGGAAGCCTCCTGACCAGCTCTGACAACACCAGAATATAATCACTACATCCAACCCAGGATCATTTTGTGTTGAACCTTCCAGGTTTCAGTGTCCTGTGTTTTTTGTGCGTGTTACTTTTTTTTTCTTTTTTCTCTGTTCATCTCAGCACTTGATACTCACTGGGATTGGAGCGATTAAATTATGCACATTTTGTCTGCTGTCTGACATAAGAGGACCATAAATAATAAACACCAATGTAATTATAGATTGTTTTTTAATAACAAAAGCCTTGATGTGTGAGGCACTTTTTTGTAAAATGATAATGAGAATGGTTCCCTGTCCTAACGTGTTTTCCTTCCTTCCCCAAAGGACCTTTAATTTTGTTTGCTGAGATGAAGCCACCGGATATAGGAGCTGAGTGCCTGACATTTTTCATGGTCACTGGCTCAGAACAAACTCCTATCTGGTTCAATTTCGCAGAGACTGCTAATGATTTCATTCAAAACAGCCACCTGGTCCCCGTATTTGCCTTTGATTAAAAGAATGGATCACATTCAAGAAGTCCAGGCTTTCTTTTTAACATTCGCATTTTACTCGCGGTCTATTGTCATTTTACTTTGTTTCATGAGGAGCTAAGTACAGAAATGGTAAGCTGGAGCAGGGCTGAACTGAATCTCATTTCATTCACTGAAAACATTTGTAAAGCTCGCTACTCACCGTGAGGGTCTCAATGCACTGAAAGGGGGGGGGGATGTTGCAGCTACTGATCGAACAGCCAGGTCTTGCGGGGTCTCCTGAAAGTCAGTCGTTCTTGGGTCTGACGCATGTGGATGGGGAGGGTGTTCCATGTTTTGGCTGTATGGTGGGAGAATGATCTGCCGCTGGTGTTCGTTCGGTGGATGTATGGGACGGAGGCGAGGTCAGCGGAGCAAAGCTGGCGGTTCGGGGTGTAGAAGGTGGGCCGTTTGTTAAGTTATGCTGGTCCAGCATTGTGGAGTGCTTTGTGAGCATGGGTGAGTCGCTCGAAGGTAATCCTCTTGTGGACCGAGAGCCAGTCCAGGTCTCTGAGGTGGGCGGTGATGTGGCTTTGGCGAGGGTTTCTGAGGGTGAGGCGTGCGGAGGCGTTTTATATGTGTTGGAGTCTTTTCTGGAGTTTGCCCGTGGTTCCCGCATAGAGGGCATTGCCGTAGTCCAGCCTTCTGCTGACGAGGGCCTGGGTGACCATCCTTCTTGTTTCGATGGGGATGCATCTGTAGATCTTGTGAAGCATGCGCAGGGTGTTGAAGAAGGAGGAGACAGTGTTGACTTGGTAGGTCATGGTCTCGCTTTTGGGACCTTATAAGTATTTAGTTATGCAGCACAATATCCTTGGTGCAACAACCTCAACGGTTGCATGGCTAAACACTTATAAAGCCTCAAAGGCGAGACCTATTGGCTATGCAAATGCTTATTAAACTGCTGTCAAAGCTCATAGAATGCAGCAAAAACAGCTATTAAAGACAAGAAGCACACAAACTACCTCGGCAGAGCTGAAAACAAGGACAGCTCAGGTAAAGGGGAGAGAGGTGCTCTGGGTGCCCTTAGCTGACAGGGAGAGAAAGGGGGAATTGTATTTGTGCAACTGTGAAAACTCAACTTCATAAAGAGCTTGCTCAGTCTCTTTTGCCAACTCAGTTGGGCAATGCTCGTGCTGACCAGAACTGCCTTAATGCAAATTGTTAAAATGTAAACATTAATGATTCACCTTTTTTATGTACTTGTCATTAGCAGACATTGACGCTGTCGTTTAGATCCTAAATGTCCTATAGAGGATCTGCGCGTTTGGATAACAAAAGCTGTGGGTCTGGTGGCAGACTGATTCTGTACACCCCCACCGGGTATCTTAGCCTTATTTGTATTAGCTAGCTCAAAGTGCTACTAGAGTCTCCTCTTATCAGGGAGAGAATAGTTTCTGGCAACCTCAGAGCATGACAACCCTGATCCCTCAGAATCATGGAAACACTATATTACTTTTCGCTCAGTCACTCGTGTTCACTTAGTCTGTCTCAGAGATACACAGAATAAACAGTCTGGGCGTTTCATTAAGAATTTATTGAACAGTTGTTTTTCTCGTGTAGAATATATGAGCTGTAACAACCGTTAGACAGTAGTAGAGATATATCATTTTTTTTAAACTTTATTTTTCAGTTTATACATCTTAAAAACAATAGCACACAACTGGCATCTAATCAGTGTATGTACGCAGATCGACTACCTCATTAGCGGCACTTAGGGAAAACAGGCGGCAACAGAGAGGGAACGGACATATGGGGAAGGGGTACAAAAGTATATAATCATAGGTTGAATCCTGTTTCATGGTCTTATAAAGAAGTAAAATCAGCCTACGCCCCTTGCCGCAGGAAAGAAGGATGTCCAGGTTGTGGGTCAGTGGTGGAGCATCCGGGTACTGGGACCAGGTGACCTTCGCCACCCCCTGGAGTCCCTCGAAGTGTAGCTAATACCCTTGTCCAATGCCAAAAGTCTCCTCAGCCTGCTCATAGGTAATGAAGGACTTATTAGGGTAAAGGTCAGCCAGAACTTCGCAGCCACCCTCCCTCCAGGAATGAAAGGACATATATTGCTCCATATCGATGAAGGGGGCCAATATCCAAATCGGGAGCTCCCTGTGAAAGTGTGCTCTCCGTAAGATTCTCTCAACAAACCACAGCCATATAGCGGCTGTATGTCGCACAACATAAGGAAGGGACGTGTCTGCCCCCCTATCTTGCATCAGGGCCACCTGCAGCGCATGGATATGTACCCTACCAGAGAGGAGGCTGCATGTTGTAACTGGGCCGCATAATAATATAGATCAAAGCGCGGGGCGTCAAAGCCCCCCTCCTCGTAGCTGCAAACAATGGTATGAAGAGCCCCTCTACTTTGTCGGTAGGCCCAAAGCAGGGACGTGAGAAGCGTATTGAGAGTGCGGAAGACTCGTGGTGGGAGCGGACACAGTAAATTCTGAAGGACATACAACGTCCTAGGGAGCATCACCATCTTGGCGACGGCCAGTCTTCCCATTAACGAGAGTGGTAAAGAATTCCAGAAAGACACCGACTGCTGTTAGGACGAGAATATACGATCGACATTCTGGACAAACGCCTGCGCGTCCATCGGGCCACCCGTATACCAAGATAACGGAGTCCCTCACGTTCCTAGCGCAGCCCGAGGTCTGGTAGGTCTCCCAGGGGCACCGAATCCAACCACGCCAGTGGAAAGATCAGGGACATATGGCAGTTGAGCCGTAGCCCCGACACCTCTAAGACAGCCCTGGCGAGTACCCCGTGCCAGCCAACATATCTCGGATTGCGCGCCCCCCAGTTTCACCCTGGCGCGAGGGGCCGTATACAAGATGCAAATCCAGCAACAGAAATTGGGGCCTAGCCCCATGGTACAGAGGACCTCAAGAAGATAACCCCAATCGACCGTGTCGAACTCTTTGGTGAGGTCAATGGATACCGATGCCATCTGCTCTTCCCGACCCTGCACCTCGTGTAGAATGTGATTCAGCCTCCGCAGATTCATAGCCGTATTACGTCCCGGTATGAAACCGCACTGGTTCTCATGGACCAGGTGAGTCATGTACGGCGCTAAGCGCATGGCTAGAAGCTTACACAAGATTTTAACATCCGTATTGATCATCGTGATCGGGCGATATGAGGAAGGCTCGTGGCCATCCCCCCCGGCTTCAGGATCATGTATATTTCCCCCAGCGTCATGCTCGGTGGAAGAGACCCACTCTCAAATGCGTCAAGATAAACCTGCAGTAGGAGTTTGGGGAGTGTACCCTCAAAGGCCTTATAAAACTCAGGAGGGAATCCGTCACACCCCGGGGACTTGGCCTTCGGCAGGCGCCGCAAAGTGCACCTCACCCAGTGTTAGAGTTTCATTGAGGTCCTCCTGAACCAGCTTAGGGAGAGACTGCAGGGCCAATTCCCGAAGGTAAGGGAGATAAGATGTCTCAATAACAACGGGGTCCGTAGCAAACACCCGCTGGCGATGTGACCAAAGGACCCGCAGCAGTCCCACTTCTGAGTGGACGAAGCCCCCCGTAGGCCGTGCAGGGCCACAATTCTCTCCGGGGCCCTCTCCCGTCGAAGAATACATGCCAAGAGTCGACCCGATTTATCCCCCTCCCTATGAAGACGCTACCTATATTGTGTGAGGGTATATTTATCGAGCCTAACCAGATTATCGTGGATGCGTGTGCGGGCGTCATGCTCCCCCGCGCTCATTATAGTGTCATGGGTCTCAGAGGTCTGCAGGTCTAAGAGGTGGCTTTTCGCCTCCTTTACCTCTCGTTGGAGCTGCTTCTGGACCCCATAGGTTAGGTTCATGCTCGCCCCCTCACCACGGCTTTTAGGGCGTCCCATTTTGTGGCCAGTGAGAGATCTCCCCCCCCCCCAGTTAAGGTCCACATAGTTAGCAATAGCAGTATCTATGTGGTGCTTAACTACCTAGTCCTCAAGAATTCCGTCGGTAACCTCCAGGTCCAGGGACGACACACCGGGGCCGACACACCGGGGCCCCCAAGTCACCTCACATGCCACAGGGGAGTGTTCAGAAAGGAATTGTGCCTGATGGGTAACCTCAGGTAACAAAGTGGTCTCTGGGTTTGCAATTAAGACCCTGTCCAAATGACTATGTGTGTTGTGAGTGGGGGAAAAGCAGGTGTATACTTTTTGAGTCGGGTGCCTCTGGCACCAGATATCTTGAGCTCTTATATTCCCCATGACCTCCCGGAGTTTCGCTGTCATTCGTGGCTTCGTGCGTGCACAGGGTAGGAACCGGTCAAGGACGCACTTAAAGTCCCCAAACCATAGCAACGGTACCTCCAGTTCCGGGACCAGCGCCTCCTGCAGGGACTGAAAAAAGGCTGGGTCATCAGTATTCGGGGCGTAGGAGTTCAGTATGGTGACATCCCTGCCACCTAGCTTAGCTCTAAGGAGCAGGTACCTCCCATGGATGTCAGCCTCCACAAACTGGACAGCAAACGGGACTCCGGGGCTACCCACACTAGGACCCCCCCTGGCATATGTAGAAAAGGAAGAGTGGAAAACCTGTCCCCGCCATTTTCTCCCCAGTTTTTGAGCCCCGTCATCCGTGAGGTGAGTTTCCTGGAGGCACGCTATCGAAACCTTATGCCTGCGAAGGGAGGACAGAATCCTATATCTCTTGGTGCACGTACCCAGCCCTCTCACATTCCAACTCAGGAATTTATGCCCCATGTAAGGCGAAATAACCCATCATGCCGTAGTCCACGTCCCACGCAGCCATCCCGTGCCCAAAATGCAGTACAGACAATGCCTGGATAAAAACAACAACCCCCCCACAAACTTTCCCCCCACCCACGAGCAATTTACTGACAACAACAAAACATGCAGAGATGCCCTTCCCGTGCTGGTGCCAGGATATGCACAGCCAACCCATGAGCCCAACCAGGCCAACCTACCCAGCTGGTGGAGAAGACAACCCCCCTTCCCAGGTTCAGCGCCCGACTCATGCCAGCCGCCCCCAGTCATTTATGCAGAGTCTCGAGCCAACTGAATAAGCGTCTTAGGAGCCATTAAGTCCCTCCCGCCAGGCCAGCCCCCATCCCAAAGAAGCCGCCACAGTGTGTATCTCGGTGCCTCAGAAATCCATGGGGAAGGTGCCTAGAGCCCCAGGGTCAATGCACTGGCAGCGAACCCTCCCCGACTCAGGCCACAGCATCCCACCTCTCTATGCATTATCCCCCCCGCTAGCTACATATGCCGGAGTGATTAGCCAGAACCCCTCAAGGGTAGCAATACCCAGTGTTTAAGTGGCAGGCTGTCCCCCCACCACAACAGTATGAGCAAGGAAATAAAGGAAGGATACCATCCTCAAGGCGGGACCGAGTAGGCAGTAAGAGAGCCCCTGACAGTCTCAGGAACAGTGTCTGTAGTTGGCTGTAGGGTTTCCAGCACCAATTCCCCATCCTGAGGAGCTGCCACAGAGAGAACGGAGGGGTAAGCAGTCTCCGATGACTCCAGACGGAGGGCGCCATCATCCCCCACCGTGATTCGCTGTCTCTCTCCTTGGGTGGCGTCTGCCGATCGACTCCCGTGCCTGTTGCCGTGCCTCCTCGGCGGCCTGGACCCCCAAGCACCTCGGGCTCCCTCGCGTTCACCCTGCTGGAGGGCATCTCCCCTGATCTTGAGCCACTCCCACACCTCCTCTGGGGCATCAAAGAAATGCACCTTTCCCTGGAATAGGACCTTGAGCTAGGCAGGGTAGAGTAACATGTACTGCATGTTGATGTCCCGGAGTTTCTGCTTAACAGTGAGGAAGGATTTCCTCTGTTCCTGTACCTGGAGGGTGTAGTCCGGGTAGATAGAAACCTTAGCATTTTCAAAGGTGAGGTTTGCCGTTTCTCTTGCCGCTTTCAGTATACAGTGTCTATCCTGATAATTCAGGATTTTAGCAATAAGGGCCCTCGGGGGAGCGCCCAGCCACGGCGGCGGGACCAGCGCCCTGTGGGCTCGCTCTATCTCGAAGACCTCAGACAAGCCCCTGGGGCAGAGTTTCGTGCATATCCAGTTCTCCAGGAATCGTTCCGCATTGTCCCCTTCCGAGCATTCTGGAACACCCAGGACCCTGATGTTGCTGCGGCGTGCCCCCCCCTCTACCTCCTCCGCTCTGCACTCCAGTTCCCCTGTCGTGGTCGTGAGCCGCGAACCCGTTTTCTTCAGGGATGCTACCTCACCCTGCAGCTGGACGATATCCCCCTTTGCAGTGGAGACCTTATCAGCTACTTTCCTCAGGTCTACCCGCAACAGGTTCACATCGATGGAGACCATCTCTATCTGCTTCTCCAGGGTAGTGCGAGACCCCTGTATTGCCTGCTGGGAGCTCCACCCGGGAGGGCTCATAAGCTGCCTCACTCTCCCCATCCAAACCTGTCTGACGCGTAATCCGCTGCGAGGGGAGGCGCTGCGTGGTGTATTGCGTTAAGGTGTTGAGTTGAGATGCACGGGCCAGCCTGTCCTTGCCCATCTTGCTGTCCTCTTGGGGGTTACTCTGGGAACCGCAAGGTTCAGCGTCTCAGCTCCACTGCACACAATATTCCTGCTCGCCGGCAAGCCAGAGGAGGCACCGCAGGAGTCCCTCAAAGGAAGAGCCCGTTCCGACCACAATATGCCGCCTATGCTCCCCTCCGTCTAGGGCAGCACAGAATAAGGGAGAACACAGTCTTTGTGAGGCCTCCGCCATAGGTCACCGCCCCCCCGGCACATGTGGCAGTCCCACCAGGAGCCCTGGACCACGGGTGTAGCCCTCCTCCGGGGGCCAGTATCGCTGATCCTGACTGTCAGGTGCGCCTCCGCTGTGCGCCCAGTCCCACACCACAGTCCACGGTGCCTCAAGTCAAATCAGGAGCCAGCAGTAGGTACCACCTCCACATCCAGTAAAGTCACAGGAGTTGCCACCGGCGAGTGCCAGCCCGGGATCACGTGCCTCTCCTCCAATCATGCAGACCGCATCCCCAGCCTCTCCTACATATGGGCCCTGGTGTCTGTCTATTGTTCGGGCTGCCTCCAGACCGGGCACCGCGCAAGCCACCTCCCACGCGTAGAGGCCAGAGGCAAGGCAGAGGCCCAGCCCACGCGACAGGCCCCAGATGATTACGGGTGCTCCCCCGGCAATTATGAAATGTCCAAGCCGGTCTGCCAAGCATGCGACAGGCCCAAGGGGCGGGTCACACTCGCGCCGATGCAGGCCGCATCCCCGGCCTCGCGCAGGCACCACTCCGGCTCCCGACCACTGGGCTGCCCACCTCTTGCTAGGGCGCCGCCACCGCTTGCACTCCGCCGCACCCCCGGAGGGAATCACCGGAGCACTCGACGATCAGATAGCCTGCTCCAGGCCACAGAGGCGCCACCGCCTTCTCCAGGCTCCCCGCGGCACCCGACACGGCCCTGCATCCACTCGTGGGGGCCAGATGTTATGCGAAGGGTCGGTCCCCCGCGGGAGGCCCCCGATGACAGCCGGCGCCTCCTGTGAAGCCAGGTGCCCAGATAAGTCCGCCGGGCTCACAGCAGTCACCATCACCGGGTCTCCCTCAGAGCAGCACAGGCCGCATCCCCGGCCTTGCATAGTTCTGGCCCGTGAGTCTCACGGGCCCAACACTGCGATGGCCGTTTCCAGGCCGCAAACCAGTTCCGCCTTACTACCCGGTGTTCCCCCTGCCTGCAGGGTCCCGGGCCGATCCAAGGGCTCGGTTCAAGCTCTGCAGAAAGGATTTTTACAGGATTTATGCGGCTGGCCGGTCAGGAGCCAAAGGTCATGTCCTGTCGACCCTGCTGCTTGGCCGCGCCCCCCGTAGAGTTATATCATTAGCAGTACTACAAAAGTAAAGAAATGGTAAAGCTCTACCATGTAGCAATAATCATGAATACATACATAGATATAAAACACATGATAAATGTGCATACTCTTACAATACTTCACTAACTAGATATACCTAAATGTACAATGCATCTATGTAGGTGTTATGCCAAGAGTTACTCTAGGATCTAGTCAACACCATTACCTTAGAATAAGAAAATGTGGCACCCCATCCTCGTCTCGGGTTGGACACCCCGCAATGGATGTTAGACCACTGCTAGCTGGAGCGTCTGCATGCAGGAACCTCAGTGTCACTGGTCAGTGTATATAAAGCAAAGTGGATATGCCTTCATCGACCTGCACATCAATGTGTCTCCTTAATATATCAGCTTGACAAATAATGATGAAGCAAATATTGAGTGCATTCTTAGTGTCCAACGCTCATCCACCTAGGGCGCCAAACTCTTTATCCACACAGTGAAGAAAGATCTAACTTTATCAAGGCATATCCACTTTGCTTTATATACTGTATGTAATTATTTGCTGATCTAGCACTCAAGTACCTTTGAATCAACAAGTTTGATAATTAAGTTCTGTCAATTGGTATAGAATAGATAGTGAAAAGTTCATGAAGTAATGAAATATTAGAGACTATATAATTGATGCGTCTTTGTGTGAGATAAATTGTACACAGATATACTGATACAATATGCTTTTAGGCTACCTTTCATGACAACAGAGATGCCTTGTTAGAAGATCTGATTAGTGCAAACCCCGGAAAAAGCATGACATATCCCAAGATATTGGCGAAAGAAGGGTTTATCACAGAAATTTGTATGATTGGAAAGGGTAAAAAAACAAGAACTGTAGCGATGGTGGGATGCCACCGTATCACGGAAGTACATAGATAAGGAAAAAGTCCTTAGAGGCCTACGCGTGCTGATTTTTCCCTCCTTTGAGGATTTGGATAAGGGGCACCTTCAGGAGTGGGAGAAACTTTTACTTCATTCTTCTATGGGTAAGGTGGATATCCTAATAAGAGACACTGAATTAAAACGAGAGATGCTTCTCTTAGAAATTTCCAATCTGGAGAAAGTGATACAAGATCCTAATCTCCCAGATGTTACAGAACGCAATTGGGCCATTCTTAAAGAGGAATTGTAGAAACATCAAATGTATTTACGGGAAAAGAAATCCCAAAAGATCAAATGGGATGAGCGAGATTATCGCAAAGGCAGGGTATATACCTGTGCTATAAAATGTGATAATATAAAACCATGCATGAGCCAAGAGGTTCCGAATGTACATCGTAGTCAGCAGAATTAACAAGTATGTCGGATGTGTCTAGTAACAGCAATGTGACAAGTGGACGATCATTAAAAGCCCTTAGTGGTGCAGGAGGTATGGGGCCTGACCCGTTTGTTTAAGAACTGCACAGGTTCAGGAAAGGCAACAAGCAAGCTTTCAAAAAAGATATGAATAGAAAAGAACGCAGAGGGGTAAATTAAGAACAAGATCCAAAAGAGAAAGTAGGGGTAACAACAAATGGAGGGCACACAATCAAAAGATGTAGAATACCCTCATGATACTGAACCATGTAATGATATCAATATTGTAAATCTCTCTGAACATGTATGGTCAAATACAGAAATAAAAATACTAAGCAAGGGACTTGGCTTCTGTCCTAGCTCTAAATCGGATTTCTCATTGTTTCATATCAGTTGCTTTAAATTTGTCAGGAACATTAAATTGCACAAATATTTTTCAGATATTCCCAATACCACAAACATATGTTTACCATCTGACCAGAGTGAGTCTATGCCATCCATTAGAGAAATCAAGGATTTACTATTACTACTTAGTTTAGATGACCAGGAGGACAATCCAACATTACAAACAGTGGCTACACATTTGGAGTTAGACACTTATTCAAAAATCAATAGCGGATTCAAAGTGAAATCTAGATTCACTCCACAATTGCAGGGAGGAAATAACATCGATAAATTCCAACAAAATGTCATGTCTGATCTCTATACAGTGGAGGACAAATTTCATACTAAAAGTACATTTTATAGACAAAACATCACGGTAGAAGAAAGAAATGCTGTGGGCAATTTTAAAAAGCAGTCCCTTGTCATTTGAGAGGCTATGTGGCCCCCCAACTATGGAATAAACTACCCACCCATATCCTGTCCCTCGCTAATCATCTGGAGTTTCGAAGGGGTCTAAAAACGTGGCTCTTTCCCAAATAAAGTCCCCCCATACCTGTCTTGCTCCAGGGGGTCAATGCCTTTTTCCTGCAAAGCGCCTTTAGACCTTTTTGGTGATAAGTGCACTATATAAAAGCATTTGACATTGACATTGACATCAGGACTATACCTCAGAAATAGACAGACAGCTCAGTGATGTGACGACATACATGCAACTTAGTGGTAATCCCATGAAAGAAACTAAAGATTTGATATATAGTCAACTAAAGTTTTGGAATGATCAGTGCCTAATCTCGGATTTGGAGATTAAATATCTCTACAATGATGAGCCTACTTATCCACGCATCTATTGCTTACCCAAAGTACACAAGGGTGGAGATTTTCCTCCGGGGAGACCCATCATATCTGGTGTTGGGTCTCCCACTGAAAACATCTCTGAATATATAGGTCTGTTGCTTCAACCGCTGGATAAAAACTTGCCTTTGTTTATCCAGGCTACTGGTGATGTCCTGAATAAAATTGGAAATGTGGATTGGGTCGTTGGGCATCACTTGGACGTTTGTGCATTGCACACAAGTATTCCAGACAAAATTGGTCTAGACGCAGTACGACATTTTCTGGATACAAGACCTATAGAAACGTCTGATGTTGTTGGCAATGAATGAACTGGTTCTTAACAATAACATCTTTCTGCACAGTGGTATTTGTTTCCGCCAAATTAGAGGGGTGGCCATGGGGGCAAAATTTTCCCCATCGTTGGCCATCCTTTATATGGGGTACTTTGAACTAGCACACATCTGGTGCAAAGGCCCAGTAAACCTTCTGAACAACATCTTGTATCTAGGTAGATACACTGATGATATCCTTATGTTCTGGTCAGGCACCATTGATGAATTAGACCAGCTCTTTGCATATATGAATGACAATCCTTTCAATTTAAGCTTTACAAAGGAACAAAGTACTTCTAGCATAGATTTTCTAGACATCACTATTGTGGTGGTCAAAGGTAAACTACTTTCAGTTCCTTATAGAGAACCAACTGCTTATAATGCCTTATTGCATGCAGAGAGCTCACATCCTATCTCACAGATTAATTCATTTCCTTTGGGGGAAATGGTGAGAACGAAAAGAAACTGTATTGACGAAACCAGACTAAATGAAGAACTGGTACAGGTGGAAAAAAGATTTATGGCCAGGAGATATGGCAAATATGTAATTGACACGGCTCGGTCAAAGATCAACAAGAAGGACAGAAACACACTTCTCAAACACAGATGCAGTAAAAAGGTGTCGGATTCTACAAAAATCAGATTTATCCCACCATATACTTCGATCAGTACAGGTTTATATAGAACCTGAAACAAACACTGGCATCTGTTATTAGAGGATGGAAGTCTACGCGAGAAGATAGGCACCAAACCCTCAATTACTTTTAGGAAGGGAAAAACACTTAGACAAGAACTATGTCTGAGTTATCTTCCACCTAAGAGAACAAGAACATGGTTACCTACTGCCCCCATGGGATTTTACAAATGTGGAATGTGCAGTGTGTGCTATTTTGCCATGAATAAAACTACCAAATTCAAATATAATAGTGCGATAACACACAGTTAATCACTTCATAAACTGCAATACTACATATGTAGTTTATTGTATGAAATGCATTTCTAATAAAATCTATATTGACAGCACTATACGGCCCTTAAAAGACAGAATACAAGAACACATAAAAGCAATCTGCATTAACAGCACGCAATACCCTTTTGCAGTACATTTTAACACCATACATGCAAACAAAGAGTTCATAAATATAGGGCTTCATGGGTTAGATGTGGCACAGCTGGGCCAAAGAGGTGGTAACAGGATTTTCAAACTGCGACAGATCGAAAGTAAATGGATAATTTCCCTACGAGCAGTAGAACAGGGAATAAACACAGACAAAGAACTTTTTGAATTACTGTCATGAATTGGGTTAGATTTATGTATCACAACATATCTGTATTTGCTAATACTGTTGCTAGTGATGAGCAGTAGATAGAGAATATGTAGTGTCTTATATAGCGCTCAATATCTACCTACGCCGCAAAACATCAAGCAAGACTGATAAAGGTCATATCATACTAGCAGGAACATATGACGGCCTAATTCATATACTTTATAACATAATTTGGAACCATTTATGTTATAAATGTGAATGTATAATATGAAATACGACTAGAGGTGGGGTTTCTATAGTTATGAGTACGGAGCAGGATGTCTAATGGAGCTGTTATGAATTTCATGCCTAAACACATAGAAGGGATCTTCTATGGATTAGTCACAAAGGGGAAACATCCTTTACAACGCAACTTTTACCACGCAGTGCCTTTACGACGCAACTTTTACAACGCAAACCATTACCACGCATTGCGCTGGGGGCGCTCTAGGATAGGGAATAGGTTTAATTTACTATCCAACACCTTCCCTACTATCCACGGGGACTGTAATTGGTATAGTAAATTAAACTATTCACTATCCAGCGCCCCAAAGCACTATGCGTTGTAAAGGCATGCGTTGTAAAAACAGCGTTGTAAAGGCATGCGTGGTAAAAGCATGCGTTGTAATGTCATACATCCGTCACAAAGGCATTCAGGTTGTTATTGAAGAAAAAATTGTAAATTAAGGACGTAATTTGCATTGTCACAGAATCAGGCCTGAAATGCCTCAAATGTAAAGATGTCCGATTGTTTGCTATATGTCTACTGTTTATATATGTATGGCAATATTTATTGAATTATGGACATATTGTTGATATTACTTTTCACATGCGGTGAGTGATGCACCGTATTAAGGAGAGCGGTTGTCCGGTCTAATGCGCTTAAGTCGGTTAATGAATCGGGTATATATTTATTCAACATGGGCTGTGGATGGCATTTGAAACTAAAAGATGGCCGCCACGTCCTGTATTCTAATTCTCCTTGACCTTTCTGCAGCCTTTGACACTGTCAATCACAACACCCTCCTCAACATTCTTAAACAGAGAATGGGCATGGAGGGCACTGGCTTAAATGGTTTGCCTCCTTCCTCTCAGATAGATCCCAAATGATCAAAATAGCAAACAGTCTTTCATCTCCTGGGGCGGTAGGTCAAGGTGTTCCTCAAGGCTCTATACTTGCACCCATATTGTTAAATCTCTATTTAGAACCACTGGGAAATCTCCTAGGTAAATCCGGGATCTTCTATCATCGCTATGTAGACGACACTCAAATCTACCTCAAGGTTGCCTCCACTCACGATCTCGCCATCCTAAGCTCGACTCTCGACTCCATTCAAAATTGGATGTCAACTCATCAACTGATTCTGAATCCCTCCAAAACTGAATTCCTCCTCCTCTCCTCCTCACTCTCTCCTCCCCCGGTTCAATCATGGATGGATCAGATGACAGGGGGCCTCATTGAGCCCAACGTTGTTCAACGTTTTTGTGTCTTCCCTGGCAGCAATAGGAAGAAAGTGGGGTGTCAAAATCTGCTCTTATGCAGACAACACCCAACTAACTGTAATCCTGGATGAGAAGAACGACCCCAAGGATAGGCTGCTAAATTGTCTCTCCGAACTGTCTGATTGGATGCATAGCCACTGCTTAAAACTGATCGCAGACAAATCAGAGATATTGCTGTTCGGGGGACACACTCAACTGTGGAACAACAACTGGTGGCCAGTATCCCTGGGTACCCCACCAACTCCGACACTAAAAGCAAGGAATCTGGGAGTAATGGTTGACACCACCCTGTCTATGAAATCTCACGTATCTACAATATGCGGCAAAGGTTTTGTCATGTTAAAGATGCTCAGAAGAGTCTTCCCCTGGATTCCCATAGAGTGTAGAAGGATCCTGGTTCAATTACTACTGATGAGCAGGCTGGACTACGGAAACTCCTTGTTCGTAGGCATGGCAGAATATCTCTTCACCAAACTACAAATAGTGCAGAACGCGGCAGCCAAGGCCGTATGCAAGAAAAGAAAGTTTGACTCAGCCAAGGGCTGCTTACGAGAGCTCCATTGGCTACCAATGAGGCAGAGAGCAACTTTGAAGATGATGTGTATAACACACAGAGCACTGCACAACACAGGCCCACTTATCCTTAGAAATAGGATTCGGTTCTATGCACCAACCAGAAATCTTCGCTCTCAATTCACGGCAAGAGCAAGAACTACTCGGGTGAAGAGAGCCAGGATGGGAGAGCGAGCCTTCTCCCACATAGCTGCAACCAAATGGAATGAATTGCCCGCAGCTCTCAGACTTACGGACTGCCACCTGGCATTTAGGAAACAACTGAAAACCTTCCTTTTCCCTAAACCAGACTAAAATGATATTACCCATGTTAACCCATCACTCATTATAGCTACTACAGCGCCGTGAAATCCTACTCAGGATGATTGTTGCGCTTTATAAGAAAACAATAACATAACATAACATGCATTGTGGCCTTACCTCGCCAGGCACAGTGACAGGGCATTCTCCTGTGCATCTTGCACCTCTTCTTTCTCCCCCTTTACCCTCTTACACCCTCTATACACACCACAAACAAAACTCAGAGCAAAGACCACACTACCTGACCTCACTTCACACCTCACTATCCTGCTTCCTCCACAACATCTGCATGGTCACCTTCACAGACTGTGTGCACCCTGCACAGGCCATCTGTTACAGACTTTGTTGTCACAGAATGGTTGTACCCATCACATGTACTCTGTAATAGATGTTGGAGTTACAGACTGCATGCACCCTGCGCATCCTCTTTTTTGATGTCAGAGTCACAGACTGTACATACCCTCCACATAGCTTTTTGCAATACCTACTCTGAACATTCCATTTGCTCCAGATGACAGACTGACAACTGAACATACCCTGCACATGCACTCTGTTACAGTTGGAGTCACAAATTATGCATACCGCAACCATCCCCTCTGCTATAGATGCCTGAATCAGAGATTCTGTACCCTGCATACCTCCTCTGTGTCTGTACCTACTCTGCACAAACCCTTTGCTAGAGATGTCAGAGAGTGTACACATACCATATGTGAGAAATCAGGACTTGTTCGTAGTGTTTCCCCACATGTTGGCCCCATGTTGACTACTAGGTGCTAGTTTTCTGACTCTGATTGTGCCCTGAGCTCTGCTAACAGACCAGACCCAGGGCCTGTGCTCTGATTAAAAGTACATGGTAATTATGTATAATTATAATTGATACTGACAGGCACCTGTAAGTCTCTAGTTTATGATACAAACCATCTATAAGTCCCTGGAATAAAATAGGGCAGGGAGGTATAGAGGTCCATTAGATGTCCATCATCACATGTCTTTATTTCAGTTTACAAAGAACCATAAAAGAATAACCTCACAAGGAACAGATGACAGACAATACAATAAAAAGAGCAATCAGGCAAAAGTGAGAAATGCGCGAACTAGATGAGCCTATGCTATGAGAACACAAATTCAAATTGGCCAAACATGACTAATAAAATAGCTTTTCGAGTACAACGTTGATTCTCACATATTGCCTAAAAATGCTCTTGGTCAAACTAAAAATATATGTATAAATATATATGAATAACATTTTATATACATGTATATATATATTCACTGAAAAAAACATAGGTTTCACACCAGTTATAGTTAGCTGGAAATTTTACTCGCATAAAACCATTGAAATTCCCACGTTATAGTTAGTTGGACTCACTATAACTTGCACGTCTGCAATGCACTGCTGATGACGTCACATACTACATCACTCAAGACAGTGTTTTTAAAAAAAAAATTGATTGGTTAACTGGCTTATTAAGTGTATCTTAGTGAATACATATATTAGCGAGTAATGTTTAAATATTTAAATATATGCATGAGTGATGTAATATGTGACGTCATCAGCAGTGCATTGCAGACGTGCAAGTTATAGTGAGTCCAACTAACTATAATGTGGGAATTTCAATGGTTTTATGCAAGTAAAATTTCCAGCTAACTATAACTGGTGTGAAACCTATGTTTTTTTCAGTGAATTTCAAAGGTTTTTTAAATGCTAATTCCTAACTATAACTGGTGTGTAACCTATGGTTTTTTCAGTGAATATATATATATATATATATATATATATATATATATATATAAAATTTCTATGGCAAAATGAAACCCCTCTTTTTGTTCCTTTTCAAATTAAATGTATTAAGTGTTACCACTTTATTCCAATCAAGATGACTTCAGGTGTGCCATACTTTTGTCATAAGTAAGACTGTTAGCGTTCTAGTTGTTCTTTAGAACACTCTGGGACATTCTGTCATTGGGCTATAGTTGGGCTACATCTGGCTGATATTTGGGCTACATTTGTTTTTTTTGTCTCTGGTGGCCATCTTGGGAGACTGCATATCAGAATTTTTTTAATGAAATATAAGAGGATTTGAGAAGTCACTCAAAATGTGCCCTAATTTTTCTTTCTTCAGCACTAATCATATTTTCTATGGCAAAATGAACCCCCTCATTTTGTTCCTTTGCAAATTAAATGTTTTAAGTGTTAACACTTTATTCCAATCAAGATGACTTCAGGTGTGCCATACTTTTGTCATAAGTAAGACTGTTACTCTGGGACATTCTGTCATTGGGATATAGTTGGGCTACATCTGGCTGATATTTGGGCTACATTTGTTTTTTTTGTCTCTGGCGGCCATCTTTGGGCTACATTGGGCTACATTGGGCTACATTGGGCTACATTTGGGCTCTAACATATATATATAGCCCAATGTAGCCCAATATATATTTTTTCAAAGTTAATTTTCGTAAAAACCACTGGAGCATATATCTTGAGTCATAGCAAAGGCACATCGGGGTACCAGTCCCTACAATTTTGCCAAGTTTGGTGGAAATCCATTCAGCCGTTCGGGCTAAAAGTGAGTCCAACCGCCCTATGGAAATTAACATGAGGAAAACACGTTTTGGGACCCCCCTTTTATCTCGGCCCCCGCTTGACGGATCCCCCCGAAGGGAAGGAGCGGAGCGCAGCGAGGCAAAGTTAAGGAAAATTACAGGCAGATCCCTCATTCGGCGCCAAAGTTATTCCCAATAGAATGTTGCGGATTTCCTATGGAAAACGATCCTAACTATATCAGTGGTCGTCAGGGGTCGCTATGCTCCATTCGCCTCCGTAGGTCCGTCCCATTTTCAGTACAGACAGTTCATGTAGATGACATAGGTAAATATGTCAATCTCTCCTGCGGGCTTTCCGATCATTCACTAACGGTCCAACTAACCGATCATTCACTAACGATCCAACTAACCCTGTGACATCGACAATGCGAGTTGAAGGGTATGTGGTGTTGGAATGCCTGGTGGCTGTTGGATGATACTCTTGTGAAACATCTGCGGGATAAGATCATAGACTATTTTGACATTATTGCGTGTTCTGTACCCGCAGCAGTTACAGTTTGGGAAGCATTCAAGGTAGTGACTAGAGGAAATACCATGGCTCAGATTAGGCGTAACCCGCAAATTGGAAGAGAGAGTGTTAGACCTGGGAGCCTTGGCATGGATTTCCCATGCATATTTTTGCCTTTGCCTCCTGTGTTTTACTGTGTGTTGGATTTTGTTTTTGCTGGTCTAGATCCTTTGGGTTACTGCTGTTCAGTGCCCAAGTGCAAGTGTTCCCTCTGTAAATTGTCATCATGGATTAGTGTTTCCATATTTGGTTTACTAATAAGTCCCTAGTACAGTGCACTGTGTGTGCCCAGGGACTGTAAACCAAATGCTGCTAGTGGGCTTGCAAACATAAACAAAAGGGGTATACCCAAATTACCTTCCTAAACCTGGGTATGGGACATACTTTAATACAAGAAGAAATGGTACGAAGGAAAAGATTCAAAAAAGTTTAGAGCACATTTAATTACCCTCTCCGAAATGTTGTTATTCTTAATGTACGTATCACAATATATTTACAACACACATAAACATTGGCACCTAATCAATGAAGAAAACGGAAAATAACATATACCACAACATTATATCATCAACATAAACATAGTTATACATTACACGGAAACCCTAGTACATTATTCTCACTAGTGTCCACCCATAAATTCTGGGCGAACCACTGAGAGGTAGTCCAGGTGAAACACTTAAGGACTAGCGCTAGTGTGTCACTACACAATTCCAAGGAAAACTGTAGTTACGAGGACTCCTCCTTAGAAGTGTCGACGTGACCACGTTTCAGCCTTTTCTTCTTTGGCCTCCTCGAGACAAGGGTAATAAGATATTAATCATTTTTAAGCGACCGGAACACTTGCCACAAATAATTTACATGGCCTTGAGCACACTGGTGAGACAGAGTTAGTACCATCTTTTATTGGCGGGGCTGTTCTTTGAATATATACTTTTTTATGGTATCTGCTCCTTGACATATTATTAAAAGTAAACCCTATGTGGAGCTGATACAGTGATCACAATCCCCGGATTTTACAAATGATGGGAGAACTGGACTTCCATGTAGCGGAGAGAAACAGTTGATCAAATTGGGACTTTAAACCAACAAATCAGGTCTGCAAAATGAGGTGGGGGAGGCCTTTTTAGATAAGTTATATACAAAGGGTGCTGAAGATATTAAATTGTGTCTTGATTCCTGAGGCTGGTGTGACAATAGGGTCTTTTGAAAATCTTGTCATGCGGATTGGCGAACGTTTAACGGGGAGAGGAAGGATAGGGACATTAGAGTGGGAAAAATGGTTCGACGCAGACTGTTCTAAATCCCACAAAGCTCTAATGAGTGCTTTAAAATATTAACCCAAGAATGAAGAATAGATAAAGGCATGTAGGAAAGCCTTAAACTGGCCATAAATCAAAGGAAAGACAAGATACGGGAACAAGCATGGCACAATATGAATCAGGTTAGTGTTTTGTCGAATAGTTCAAAATTTTGAAAAAGCATAAACAGTCCTTTTTTTTATAGAACAGCACTCTGTGAGGACAGACCGTGTCATCCCTGCTGATGTATGGGCTAGTTATTTTGAGCAGATTTATAGAGGAATAGATTTGGGCAGAAACATCACCCCCGGGTACCTTGCAAAGAGATACGCTCGCTATGCTTTGGGGTAGCTGAGATCCGGGAAGCAATCATGGACACATCAGGACGAAAAGCCCCTGGGCCTGATGGGGTCCCTGCAGATCTTTATAATGCTGACCCTGGGATGTGGGCATAGATCCTAGCTAGGGTCTTTAATGCAGCAACGGTAGGCGGTTCATCCCACTCTTGGTCTACAGCGGTTATTTTACCCAATTTTAAAAAGGGCGCTCGGGATGACCCTGCTTGTTATCGCCCGATCTCAATATTAGTCTGTGCTGCAAAAATGATGGGGAAAGTGATTTTACAACGCTTAACAATATGGTTAGATGCAAGTAATATAATATCTGACCTGCAATACGGTTTCAGGCAGGGGGTTTTATGGATCAATGCATAAAGGTACTCTTGATTATCGGCAAATACTCACTCACTATATAGGGACATATGTACATGGCTTTCATGGACTTAATGTCCACTTTCGACCGAGTGAATAGGTCAAAATGATGGCCTTTATTAAAGAGTGAGGCGAGTGACAATCTAGTGGCTTTTCTGCATTGGTCCCACCTAAATTTAACAGCCTCTGTCAAATACGATGAAAATTGTTCCCTTACAGAAACCTGGGATGTTAAGCTAGGGGTGAGACAGGGATGTATTTTGGCCCCTGTTTTATTTACCCTATATATTAACAATCTGGGTGCAGCCCTATCATCGGCTAGCAAAGACACTCCTAGAGCAGGTGCTAAACTCATCCCTGCTCTTTTATACGCAGATGATGGAGAGGTGCACAGGTGGAGAACTGACAAATGTTGCTACATTTCCCTATTTGGGTATCGTGGGGCAGATTTGCAAGCCCCTGCGTCATTTTTACGCCGCTGTTGCGTCACTTTTTGTGTAAAGATGAGGACATTTACAACGTGAAGCATCTGGGGAGATGCGTCACGTAAAACCCTGCGTCACATTATACCTGTGTCAGGTATAATGTATGCAGGGTGGGCGTTTCAACGCAAAAAAGCCTAGTAGAAGTGACGCAGTGAAATCTACAAGATTTCACTGTGCCACTTCTAGGACGCCACTGCATCAAATTCTTATGCCTGCTTGAAGCAGGCGTAATAAGTGATGCAGCACAAGGAGAATAGGCCTCCCCTGCATTGCTGGAGTTGCGTCGTGCTTGCGACATGACTCCAGCAATGCGTGACTTTTGCGTCAACAGCTGTGTCTGAATTTCGGACGCATCTGTCAATCCTTGCACCATGGTGCGCCATATTGGAAATACGGTGCATCCATAGTGGCGCAAGGGTTTCTCAGGGTGGCGTAGGGAAAGTGACGCATCTTTAGATATGCGTCACTTTCTTGTAAATCTGCCGTCCTATTTGTCTTGGGTAGCGCAGTGAACACTAAAAAACAAACACCCTGTCTAGATCAGCCAGAGCGACAATTGAGTTTGCTAGGAGACTGGAGAGCAAACCACTACGAGCATTACTGAAGGTCTGTAATGAGAAATGTATACCAATGGCCACATATGGCAGCGAGGTATGGGGCTATAAGGAGGTTGGTGATCAGCAGGTGGGTGATGATAAATTCCTGCGGAAACTATTATCTGTACCCCCAGCACCCCATCTTTTATGGTGCATGAAGAATTAGGACGGGGTTATATCTCTGACCGCATAACAGTGGCCCCTTAAATAAATATGGTCTAGCCCCACACCTAAACTGAACCAAACTGTTTTAGAAGATTGTCTGAGCCTCGACGAGGTGGCTGACATTCCTTGGCTGGGTTACATCTCACAGCAGCTGGCGTATTTAGGTCGCTCTGAGCTTTTTATACATCCTAGACAAATGCACCCTGGGGAGTTGAAGGTAGTTAAAAGACAATTTTTAGCTAAGAGGATGGTGGCAAGGGAAAATAATGAACTTACAAAACCTACGATAGGACAGTACATAATCTTGAGTCCTGGAACTTTATAACAGCCCTTCTGGTCTTATATTAAAACATCTACACCACTGTTTTCTAATAATCAGGTTTAGGTTCAATTGTATGCACTGGTCCCTCACAGTCCCTAAGGGCTTTTCAAAGCCTGGGGCTGTAAAGCCAGGCCCGAGTGATGATTTCTTGGACCAAGATCGCATAAATGTTATCGTCTTCTGTGGATTTTATAATGATCTTCGGTTAAGATACATTTTACCACTTTTAAAACACTGTAATTTTGCACAAGTGAGGCCAGCACTGATATATCTGCAAATGTTGTCCTCACCTTTGATATGCTTCGGGGTTGGGAGTTTCTTAACAGGAGCCCTACGCAGAAAGACAAAATGTGATCGTGCATTGACTTGTCCCTAGAATTGTTAGATTTTAAGGCCATTGTTTTAAATCATTTGTTAGTACTGCACAGAATGCTCTTTATCCAGGTCAAAGAAGGGGTAGTAGTTTTGACATGTAGTAGTTTTTATATTTTATTAAAATTAATATAAACTAGGGCTATATCACTCGTACATGGAAATGTGTACATGACTTATCGGTTTCGCCCTTTTATTAAGTATTGTACAAGTTTTGAAAATTTTACTCTAGGGCTGAGCTATTGGGGAGACACCCATTACAACGTGGTCTTTACACTGCAATAAGTTTACAACGTGGCTATTACAACGCAAGTCGTTACAACAACTTGCGCTGGATCGCGCTATACACTAATGAATGGTATGATTTACTATTCCAACACATTCCCTACTGTTACGTAGGCTGGAGTTGGAATAGTAAATCGTACTATTCCTAAGTCCAGCGCCATCCAGCGCAAGTCATTGTAACGACTTGCGTTGTAATGACTGCGTTGTAAACGTATCACGGTTTGAAGACCGCGATGTAACGTCATACATTCGTGCAATTGTGCTTTTATGTTCATTATTGGCCGAATACATTTTTATTTGACTTGTATTAGATTTTGTGAGTGGCCTTTTTGAAAAAAGTGAAGGAGAGTGATAACGGAACCCCAAGTGAAGTAACCATAGCCAGACCTCTAGGCATAGGTGAAAATGAAGTGAACATAGCTGAACTCAACACAGTAGTGACTACTACTGAAAGTCATGCCATCACCTCACTCTCCCTTACCAACTCCCCTGAGACCCGCAGCTTCGGTGGCAGGCCCGGGCCGGCGCCGGAGGCAGAAGACCGCAGCTGGCTATTCCATTTTGCTTTGGTCCAAATGTCCGACACGAACCCATCGACCCTGGCAAGTGTAGTTTACACTGACTGCGCATGACAACTCTGTCACACCAGCGCAGCTCTGCCCCACCCTAGACCCCACCCTGAGGCTGAAGACAGCACTGGAGGGCGCGTGCAGAGTGCACCATATAATTAATGAGCGAACAGCGACGAGCATAACTTTAAAACTGGGTTCCAGAGATGGACCCTTACAGTAAGTGTACTGTGCACTGCGGGGGCCCCTGGAGCTTGGGCCCCTCTGCACTGCGGGGGCTGGAGGGGGCTGGAGGGGCCTTTGTTACACCCATGCTACACCGCACAAGACCTCTCGCTGAAAGTGATCTTACCCTATCTCAAGGGCGCTTCCACTACTTCTCTGACTCCCAAGTAGGCTGCGGATCTAGAACATCCGCTCAGGATAGAAGATGTTATCTCTAGTATCTCCTGACTAAAGCCTTCCACATCCTCAGGGCCAGACGGTTTTCCAGCCTCCTTTTATAAAACTTTCTGTCAGAGCCTCGCACCAGTCCTCATGAGGCTCTTTATCGTGATCAGGGACACAACACCACTCGCCCTGTCGATCCTCCGAGTAGATATAGTAGTAATCCCCTAACTCGGAAAAGACAGGACTCATTACTCTTCCTTTCATCTCATCTCCCTCCTGAACACAGATCTCAAAATCTTTACTGGGATTCTTGCCGTTCGATGTGGCCCTCTCCTTCCCGGCATCATAGACCCTGAGATATGCCAACGAAAGAATGCTCTTAGGAATAAACACAGAGGAAGCATTCGATAGGATCCACTAGCCCTATCTGGCAGCCACGCTGATCCACTTTGGCATAGGGGACCACTTTCAGAGATGGATCCTCAGCAGTTACTCCCACCCAGCAGCCACTGTTTGCGTCAATGGGCACCCATCCTCTCCCTTCCCCGTTGCCAGGGGGGCCAGACAGGGGGTGTCCACTGTCACCCGTGCTGTTGGCCCTGTACATAGAACCCATGGCCCAGAAAGTGCGCACCAACCCACAGATATAAGGAGTCCAATTTAATGGAGAGACGCATGGTAAAGGGGTGTACGCGGATGATGTCATAGCTTCTATGGAGGAACCTTCTACTTCACTGCCCACCTTCCGAGCTGAGTTGAAGGATTTTGGCTTAGCATCAGGCTTCAAGATAAATATCCAGCAATCACAAGCTCACAACATTACTCTCCGGCCACAGATACTAAACGCTTTAAGACATGCTTGGCCTTTACAGTGGGTCCCTGTATCCATTCCTTATCTAGATCTCCAGCTAACACCTACCATTGCATACACTGTTACGGTCAACTACCAAAAATGGTCTGATCTGATCAAGAATGCCCTATGTCAGTGGCGGTCCTACCCCTTGCCTTGGCTAGGAGGCATTTCTGCCATTAAAATGACAGTCCTCCCCAAGATCTTGTTTCTTTTTCAAGTGCTCCTGGTCTTTCCTCCACCTGGGACGCTAAATTCCCTACAGCAAGAAATCAACAAATATGTATGGGCAGACAGGCAACATCGCCTCCGCAGGGACCTCAGCTAACAATCCCTGGATGAGGGGGGCCTAGGAATCCCTGGTCTCCTCTGCTACCAGGCAACGCAATTGAGGGTCTTTGTGGAATAGTTGCGGGCCAAATCCGAGATGAAATGGTTATTTTGGGACGGAGCGCTCAAGGAACAAGCACTATGTAGCATCCTGTTCCTCCCGAAGCACAACGGGCCCAAATCTTTATATCTCTCTTCAATCACTAAGGCACCACTGGCAGTTTAGAACAGTCTAGCGGCACAAAGGAACCTCACTACTTTCTCCTCACCGCTCACTCCTATAGCTAGTAACCCGGATTTTGACCCAGGCTCTCAGAACCCATCTTTGAAGTCTGGGTGCAGACAGGCTGCAGATCAGAAGGCCACCTATTTAGCCTGGAGGGCCCACTCCCCTTCGAAGCACTCCATGCAGACTTTACACTTCCTGAAAGAGAGCGCTGGCACTACACCCAAACCAGACAGTGGGTGCTGCAACCCTCTAGGCACCCCCGTGCCCCCGTGCAGAACGACAACTCACCCCCTTCGAACGCTGACTCTTGTCGAGGCCTTCCAACAAGTGCCTGGTTTCAGACCTATATGGCCTGATTAACTCCTCAATGGAGACTCCAAAACCCAAGGGCCAACTCCGCTGGGAAGCCGACATCGGCAGGGAACTCACGACATGAAAATGGGGTGATGTCTATAACCGGGCACGACACACAGCGCACAACATGGCCATGATCGAGATGGCCACAAAGATTGCAACCTACTGGTATTACCCACCTCACAGGATTCATAAATATAACCACTCCAAATCTCCTGAGTGCTGGCGACAGTGTGGTACCCCTGGTACACTACTACACATATTATGGGATTGTCCGAAAATTAGGCCCTATTGGGAACAGGCGCTCGCAGACATTGACACTCATCTGGACACAGAACTCCATAGATTCCCAGCCTATCTGATCTTAGGCCTTCCGAATCCTCTCACTTTCCCCCTTAAGTCTCGACTGGGTAAACAAATTGGCGTGGCATTATGCGCGGCCCTGCAAAACCTCCTCTCTCACTGGGGCACCGCACATATACTGACCCGCCTGGGATGGTTACGCCATATGTGGCCGATATTAGGGATGGAACGCATCAACCTCTCATTATCCAACCAGGGATCAGCGTTTCCCACACTATGGGCACCATTCCTATCATTGTTAAAATCAGAATTTCAAGAACTTACCTGCCCCAAATATCTCCAGTTGTTGCGCATACCTGAGATCGCCCAGCCCCCTGACCCCGACCAACACTAATGACACACTCTACAAGAATTATCTTACGTTTTATCCTCCCTACTTGCCTGTCCTTTTAGTCACCAGGTCCGGGGGTGAGCTCAGGGGGAGAGGGATTTCTGGGTTCTTTCAATTCAGAGTATGACCCCCTTTGTAGCTGGGTCCCGCAATGCCATCATGAATACGCCTTGTTTTATTCTTCTGGTATGTTTAAAAACTAATAAAGAAATTTAAACCACGTCAATGCGGGTTTTGGTGGACATCTTCAATTTACATCTCCACCTTGTTCAGGTCCAAGGTTTAGATACATCTATAATGTAGTAGACAATATTTTGTCATGAACATTACAAAGGGCCAGATGTAGGTAATCTACATTTACAGATTCTAAAGTACCGAATTTTACCGATTTGGTCATTTAGAATCGGTAAATTGTATGTAGGGAAAAATTCGGTAAAATGTACCGAATCGGTAAGATTCGGTATTTAAGAATCGGTATTTCCCATTCATTCCTAATGGCCTGGAGGCCCATAGGAATGAATGGGAAGCCATTCACTATTATCGATTCGGTAAATACCGAATCGGTAATAGGGGGCACATATTCAAGGGTGGCAGGGTGTCACATTGACACCCTTTGGCACCCCTGAATAGTGCATGGGTGCACATGTGGCACACATACATGCCCTAAGGGCATGTATGTCTGCCACATGGCACTTCAGATTATATTCAAAAGTGAATTTTTAAAAGAATTCGGTAATTACCACCAACTTGAAGTTGGTGGTAATTAACAAATTCTTACAGCACATAAGCACTCTTTAATGTGCTTTCTGCATAGCATTTACCGATTCGGTAAATAACAATTTCGTATTTACCGAATCAGTAAATACTGATTCGTTTTTATCGAATCGTCACCTACATTGGAAGGGGCTAAATACCGGTCGGTAACGGCTGAAATTTGGTAAATTATCGAATTTCGGCTGTTACCGACCGGTATTGGGCTACCTTCATCTGGCCCATAATGTTCTAATGGTAGTTCTGTGTCAAAAGGCTGACATCTAAGCATGGGCGAATTTTGCGAATTCGCGATCCGCGAATTTGCGGATTTGCGAATTCGCGATCCGCAAAATTCGCGAATTTGCGGATTTTTTTATTTTTGCGTGTTCGCGGGGCGCTTGGTGTGTTCGCGGGGCTCTTTGCGTGTTCGCGGGGTGCTTTGCGTGTTCGCGGGGTTTTTTGGTGCAAGACCACGATGCGCCCTCTGGTTCATCACTGCCACTCCCTCGTTTTTTGTGCCCTTCTGCCCTCTGTCCCACTTGTTGTGCCCTTCTGCGCTCTGCCCCACTTGTTGCTGTGCCCTTCTGCCCTCTGCCCCACTCTGTGACCTTCTGCCCTCTGCCCCACTCCTGTAACTATTTTTGAATGGCGCCGGCAAGCTGCCAGTGCCATTCTAAAATAGTTGCTGAGTTAGCTTCAACAGGAAGCACTAATAGATAAAATGCAGGTGCTCGAGCATGGCTATATGCAAATCAGTCTGACAGCCACAGTGTGGCAGGGCATGCTCAGACGTGAGTCCCTTGCTCACTTTGCCACTGGATTCAAGCAAGCCGGGCTGAAGACGGCTGGAATGCCAGAAACCGGTCCTCGGAAGCTTGTTTCCGGTCCAGGGAAGGCATGGCTTGGCTGTTCGGGCTGGACTGTTCCCATGAGGCACAGGGTCAGACTGATTTGCATATAGCCATGTCTGAACTGGGGTGGCAGAGTGGGCTAAAGAACGGTGATGGATTAAACCCAGATCTTTTGACTGGGTGTGAGTGTTTGATTGGTTCAGATGCTCCGTCCATTACCACCCCCTTTTGTACCGCTTTTGGCCGCCATAAGTGTGGCAGGGTATGCTCAGACGTGAGTCCCTTGCTCACTTTGCCACTGGATTCAAGCAAGCCGGGCTGAAGACAGCTGGAATGCCAGAAACCGGTCCTCGGAAGCTTGTTTCTGGTCCAGGGAAGGCATGGCTTGGCAGTTCGGGCTGGACTGTTCCCATGAGGCACAGGGTCAGACTGATTTGCATATAGCCATGTCTGAACTGGGGTGGCAGAGTGGGCTAAAGAACGGTGATGGATTAAACCCAGATCTTTTGACTGGGTGTGAGTGTTTGATTGGTTCAGATGCTCGGTCCATTACCACCCCCTTTTGTACCGCTTTTGGCCGCCATAAGTGTGGCAGGGTATGCTCAGACGTGAGTCCCTTGCTCACTTTGCCACTGGATTCAAGCAAGCCGGGCTGAAGACGGCTGGAATGCCAGAAACCGGTCCTCGTAAGCTTGTTTCCGGTCCAGGGAAGGCATGGCTTTAGCAGTTCGGGCTGGACTGTTCCCATGAGGCACAGGGTCAGACTGATTTGCATATAGCCATGTCTGAACTGCGGTGGCAGAGTGGGCTAAAGAACGGTGATGGATTAAACCCAGATCTTTTGACTGGGTGTGAGTGTTTGATTGGTTCAGATGCTCCGTCCATTACCACCCCCTTTTGTACCGCTTTTGCCCGCCATAAATGTGGCAGGGTATGCTCAGATGTGAGTCCCTTGCTCACTTTGCCACTGGATTCAAGCAAGCCGGGCTGAAGACAGCTGGAATGCCAGAAACCGGTCCTCGGAAGCTTGTTTCCGGTCCAGGGAAGGCATGGCTTGGCAGTTCGGGCTGGACTGTTCCCATGAGGCACAGGGTCAGACTGATTTGCATATAGCAATGTCTGAACTGGGGTGGCAGAGTGGGCTAAAGAACGGTGATGGATTAAACCCAGATCTTTTGACTGGGTGTGAGTGTTTGATTGGTTCAGATGCTCCGTCCATTACCACCCCCTTTTGTACCTCTCCAGGAATCTGGCACATCCCCCAAGAGCCAACATTCGTCTATAGGTGGGACAGATTTTCGGACCAGAATTCGATGTTCGCTTTAAGCAATTGACCAGGAAGACCGTTTGGGTCTGGTGCGCCATTTTTCCTGATTTTTTTTAGGATTTTTGAGACTAGCAATTTACAAGGCGAGGCCTTCTTATCAGTGGTGGAGTATGGCTCGTCTCTTACTATCGGTCCATTGTTTGACTGGGAGGCCGGTTTGTCTTCATTGTATAGAGCTTTTACGTGCGCTACCCAGGTTTAGGCCTCAAGGGAGTTTTCTCTGTGATTAGTTCCTCGGCTAAGATTACTTAGGTAGCTCCAGAACTCTTGTGTTTTCCCGGGGCTCAGCAGGTCAAAGATCTTCAGCCATTGTCCATCGCAGTATTCGCGTTTTGCAGCCCACACTTTCTTGGAATGGCTTTTTGCAGCCTCTTGTAGATGTTTTTTATCTGAGGCTGTGCCATTTTTACGGAAAGCTTTTTGTTTCATATTCAAGTGTTTAGCACTATTTTTGATTACCCGGTTGAATCCGAGTGCAGCTGGTGGGTGTCAATGGGGAGTCCTGTTTGAATCCTCTCAAAGTATCGCCGCTAATGTCCCAGTGATGCCATCCCATGTTAATATAGCTCCCTTCTTCTGTTCACACGGTGGCCAGCCCACCCACGAATTTATCCAGTTATTAAATTTGGAGGTCGCTGCGTGCCCCCATTTAATTATTCTGGGGAGCTTTATCAGTTCGTCTCCGTCAGCAGCCCCAATGCATTGCAGCCTGTGGCGTATTTCTGCTGTCAGGTTCAGAGTGATTGTTAGGGCGGCATGGTCGCTGTTACTGCATGGATGGACTGTATAATCTGACATTAGGGGATGCAATTTGTTGCTTAAAATGATGTCATCGATCGTCGTCTGGTTATTATACGTGGTTATTATACGTTAATATTCTGGATTTTTCTTTATATGGACTAAATGTGCTGTGGCCAGTTTGTACGATTTTAATAGTTCGTTCATTGCCTTAGTAGCACCAGACTGGTGGTTTTTTATGCTCAAGACCCCTATGTTGTGAATGTTGAGGTCACCGAGGATAATGCAATCTGATACCAGAAATTGTAGCAACAAAGACTCTAGATGGTTTGTTAGCTTAGGAGGGTTTGCTGTGTGCCCATACAGGTTGTGATAGATGTTAATTACTAGAATTGAAGTTGTTCCATGTGATGGGTAGAGGCCTTTCAGAATACCCGCCTGGAGCGTATTTGGTAGGTTGTTTATTTCCGTAAATTCTAGTCTAAGTGAGTGCTTTATATAGATGCATGTCCCACCTGATGGTCTTCCAAATATGTTGGTCTTTGTTGCTGCTTTGCGTATTCTGCATATCCTCTTAATGAGAGTGGGTTAATCAGCCAAGATTCTTGTATACAGATTATATCCGCCTCCTCCAGAAAAGTCACCGCAGCTTGATTATGTAACAGCTTTTTGAAACCCTCATTCAGCACTGCTTGATGCTGTTCCTTAGAATCCCTACTCCCTCTGTACTGCTCGAAGCTGCTTTGTGGATTCCCTACTCCTTCTGTACTGCTCGACACAGCTCCTTGCATTCCCTAATCCTTCAACACTGCTCAATACCGCTCCTTGGATTCCCTACACCCTCTGCGCTGCTGGTTGCTGCTCCTCCGATTTTCTACTTGAGCAGCTCTTTGGGTTACCTACTCCCTCTACACTACTCCATGCCCCTCCTTGGATACCCAACCCCTTGTTAGAATAGAAATGATTTTGTTTATGTATTCTTACATGTAAGTTAGCATTTGGTGCACCATTTTCTATTTTTGCGCCATTTGCATTATGATCAAAACTAATCCTTTGCTTTTTCCAAGAAATGACCTTTTCTGAGTTGCATTTCTCCAGGGTTGAGTTTTGCTTCACTAATGAATACACTATTCTTTATAACGCATACCTTTCCCACCAGATAGAGGCCTTCTCCCACTTGTTTAGTGGCAGGGACGGGCAGAACGACCTTGATTAGCAGATGATGGGTGCCCGCTCTCAGAATGGAAACAAACTCCTTGTATTTCACTGTTTAGCTACATCTGCTTGGAAAATTCCATGATGGGCGGCCTTCATTGGTTCTGAAATGTACATAATGTATCTTTATGCTTGCTGATGTCAGTCCCTCTGGAGCACTCCTAGTGACTGGGCAAACCGGGCTCCGCTCTGAGTGTACTTTGAATAAACAGTTATTGGTTTGTATTCTCTAATGTCTGAGCGAATCTTCATTTTGTGTGGTAGGCTGAGAGGTGGTCATTAGTGACCTGTGTGACCCTAAACGGGTTACTTCCTTCATCCCTCTACGCTGCCTGATAACACTCCTTGGATTCCCCACTCCCTCTGCGCTGCTCAATGCTGCTCCTAGGATTCCATGCTCCCTCTGCGCTGCTCGATGCCTTTCTTGGATTCGCTGGTGGTTTATGGGAAATGTAGTAAATGCTGTTTTTCATTAAGATGTTCTTTGATTGCTGCTGGATTAATAAAGTGATGAACGATATGCATAATCGTCACCTCTTTGTCCTTAATAGAATCTAAACTTTCCTTTTTCGTTAGCTAAGAAATGTTTACCTTACTGCATTATCCTCAGTAGAAAGTGCTTTCAGTTTTCCACTTCAATTCCACCAAGATGAATTTTAGCTGTGCCACACTTTTGGAATAATTTCAGAAAGTTAGTACTCTAGTTGCTCATTAGAACACTGTGGTACAGCTGCTGACATCTGGGAGTTAACTGGCAGTCTGCTGCTGGCGTTGAAAGTGCATGTTTCAGTCTGCATGCCAAAACGTTTTAAAGAAATAGAAGAAGATATTTGAGAACTCATTTAAAAGGTTTTCTAATTTTGCTTTCTACAGCACTAACCATAATGTCTATTACAAAATGGACTGCCTCTTTTTATTCCTTTTTAAAGGAAATGTTTTTAGGTTTATCAGTTTGATTCAATCAAGATGGCTTCAGGTGTGCCACAGTTTTCTCATAAGGAACACTGTTAGCGCTCTAGTTGTTCTGCAGAACACTCTGGGAGGCTGCAGTAGAACACTGTATATCAGCTGACATTCACTGCTCCTGCTTGAAGTGCACAATTTACTGAGAATGTCAGACTTTATTCTCACATGGCTGAGAAAGACAGTGTGGAATTACAGAATACATGCTCTGCATTTTAGCTTTTGGAGCACCTTCCATAACCCCGGCGAGAAAATCATGAGAAAACTGTTTTCTCTTATATATGATTTATGAAATCTCAGTTGAGGGTAGCATTTTTCACAGGGTAAAATCAGCCTAGCACAGACCGCAATACCCAAAATAATTATGGTACCATCAACAAATGATTTATATTGCAACAGTTAGCATCCTTTATTTTCAAAGGGTATGTCCAAGAGTCCTGTAATGGCTGCCAAGGCATGTTGCCATGTTGTGGCCAGCCTGTAAAGGGGGGTTCCTTTCGGGTGTGCCCACTCTGCCACCTAACATATTTTATAGGTTGAGCATCAGCACATGCGCTGTCTGCAAGACCTGCTGTAATCATTACAAGGAGTGTGATCCCACATGGCTGCTTGCCATTGGTTTACTCCTCCATCACTCTTCTTTGATGGCTTCTGATTTGGCTGACACTCCTGTAACATCTCTTCCGGTTTTCTCTCAGGAGCACCGGCCAACTACAGTTTGGTTACGCTGTAGTTGTATATATGCTCCTTTGGGGACTACTGCTTTTATATCCACACCGTATTACTTTTCTTCACACGGGCGCCCCGCTTCATGTTTCGCAGGGCGCCCGTTTCTACCTATTTAGTTTATTGTTACGGTCCAGATGTTGCCCCCGTGCAAGGCAGTCATTCCCGTTCCTTATCTCATCAAACAGTAACTTGATGTTTCAGTGATAAATAACAGTGTTATATAAGCCAAACAAAGCCATTTTCCACAAGAAAACAGTATGTTTGGGTGCTACCTGGCAACATGAAATTTTATTTTAGCGATAATAAAGCATTTTTGAAAATGTGCTTATTTGTTTTGTATTATTCTTAGTCACCACCTCTTCACAGGTCATAGAGGCTAGTGCTTCCAGTGTAGGATGGGAGAGGTGAGCAGGAGCCTGCTGCTGGTGCTGCTAGCTCAAGAAGCACTGGCAGTGCGGAAACATTCACGGTACAGGGCTGTACGAAGCAGACAAAGGCAGCACAAAGCCAGCATTCTGTCATTTTCAGCACAAGTAAAGTATGAAAAGCGAAATGATAATCCATATACCACGCGCAATGAGCCCAATGGCAGCACTCCATAGTGTTCAAGCTTTCGATCATGAAGCTGCGTGAGCCTGGGTCGGCTGTCTCTTGACACAGACAGTGCAGCCATTTTGAAGCAAGCAAATCGACAGCAGCACACCGGGAGCCAAGGCGAGAATTAGAGGGAAGCCGCCAAATACGCTGGAAAAAATAGAATGAAAAAATGCCGGTATCACACCAAATATAGTTTGGAATGAGGTCACAAGGCTGGAGCTAACAGTTTAAAAAAAGTGGGCCAGGCCTGTAGTGGTCGAGGCATTAAAGGTAGTGTGAATTAAAGCACCAAAATAAAGTGGGAGATCCGTATTTAAAAGCGCGTGTACTTCTGTACGCGTTTTAGTAACATGAAGGACAAATGTTTCATGAGAAGAAGTGAGAGCGACTTCTTTTTGAGACAATAAAGCTCTTATTCTGTTCAACTTGTTGAACTCTGCTTTCAGGGTCGGAATGAAAGGCCACATAGAGATATCAAGCCTCCAATGCGGGGGTGGGAAAAGCTCATTTTTACAGCAAACTACTCGCTGTGAAACAGTGACAATGTTCAGAATTCCAGCCAACATACCGCAGCAAGCTTCATTATTTAAAAGCAAATAGCTACCAGTTGCTTATAGTGTGAATGTTGGTACGATAGCTGTCACAGGAATTCCCTTCAAAATGCAAGCTAAATTCGGAGCCTCCACATTACACGTGCTGTACAATTGAACATTCTTGCAATACGAATGAATGATCAGGTGTGGATGTGCACTCCTCGCCTTTTAAGTAAACCTCTTAGCCATCCCTCAGACATCTGTATGAGAAGGGCAGAGACCAAACTTCATGGAGAAAAGCAGTACCAGTGGTTCATATCCACCCAGGGCACAGTGTTTCATACATAAACTAAACTTAAACAGAGGAAAAGGCAATGTTATTAAACCATGGATGAACCAACAGCTGAATTAGATTCTGCTACAGAAAATGGTAATGGTTCTAATTTTTTTATATGCAATAGAGAATGTGACGCATCCTTCATTGACATGAACTGTTATTTTTCTGTTAAATTAAACGGTAAAAACACTGGCGAAACATTAATGTAGTCCCAAGGAACTTTCCCAGATTTTAAAGTTTGTAAGGTCCATGCAAACTGCGTGATGGACCGCAATTGATTTTGACCATGGAAAAAAACAGGAACATCATCTTACACAATGTCCACAACAAATGAAACAATATTATGCAAGGTGTAATTCCTGGAAGAGAGTGTGTTAATGCTATTATCAATGACAGCAAGCACTTTTTCCAAATTAGCTTGGTCTATTGCTCTTAAACGGGAAGCAGCCTCAACCTGAGACAGTTTCCAAACTTCATTGTAAATCGCACAAATATATATCTTTTAGGTCTTCCACTCACAGGACCCTTAACAAAATCAGTTAAATCAACATTGTCCGTCAACAAAGATAAATGATGTTTAACAGACGAAAGAGTGGAATGTTTCAGCCAATTTTGACATCATTTCCCCACTGACTAGGTGGTAACTGAAGGGAAAGTTTCAAAACGGGGATCTGTTCTGTCCTGTGTAAGGCCAGGGGCTAAACCCAGAAAGCCATGTTGACAAGAATCAGAACTTGTTGGCCACAACAGCCAACCCTCAGGATCCAGTGACGAAATTCTAAAGGAGGAGTTAGAAATGAAAGATTGTAATTCATCAAGGTACCTATCGGTATGATTGTTCCAATTAGGGTAAGCATGCAGATTAGCAATTTTAGGGGTATTCATGTGTTTTGAAGTGGCCAAACCAAGACAAGTTGTTTGTGAGATCGTACTATTTAAAAACAAAATGTGGCCGAGAATAAGACATGCTTGGTGTAAAGCTTCAGTGCCCTGCACTTGCCAGGGTCTAGAACTCCAAACAGATTTAGGATCTATGGTATCATTCCATAGCTTGTAGCAACCCACTGCTAACTGATCTGCAAAGGATTTGGAATGCAACAATTTTGTGTGAGTAAGCCTCACTTTCGAATTTGATTTGCAATTTAATTTAAAATAAAATGAGCTCGGGTTAGACCGATAGAGTCAGTAAAATATGTGAATTTATTCAAAAGGGTATTTGAGCTGCCTTCTATGGGAGTAGGACAATGTTCCCATTGGGTGTAATTAACCACATTTCTAAATGTATTAGCCTTATGCAGAAAGTGATGGCCATAGTGTTGGTAACAGAACAAGTCGGCGTAGTTTGCGGAGTCTAAATATAAATCCTCAGCATCAAAGGCAGCATAATATTTCAAATCAGAAAAGAGAGCTTCAATGGCTTGGACATCCCAATCATCAGAACGTATGTTTTGTTTCACAACATCTCCCATTGAAACACGAAGTACATTAGGAACATTAACCACCTCTGTGGGTCCATGAATTCGAAATTTTACTGCATCTCAAAATTTTACAACATCTAGCATGGGCTAGGCAGTGATGTTTACAAAAGTCTGATCTCTTTTCATGATGTGTGATGAGGAGTGTGGGGCCAAAGTTCCATCAATTAATCTAATTTTTGATCGTTCAGTTATATAGTGTCCATTTACCAGACGAAAAAATACCATCACAAATCCAATCGACAAGAACAAAAAAAGGAGATGAGAACCAACCAGATGTAAGTCCAAGGTGGAACCAAAACATGTCTTTTAAACAAAGTAATAAAAATAGAAAACCTCAATGGTACACTCGATATTATAGAGTCAGAGTCAAAAGAAAAATGTGACTGGTCAGCTGGACTTGTCTACACACCAGGCAATGACAAATCTGTGGGATATGTATACTCAGTATCTTCATGTGGATCACCAGCTGGCAAATTTAATAATGGATTAGTGACTGTGGACATCTCTATAGCAAGGTCAGGCCTGTTGGTGTCAGTCGAGGCCAAAACAGAATTTCTCAGCAGTGCTGTACAAGAGACAGCAGGAGTCATACTAAGAGGAATTGGTCACTCGTTGTAGTTTGACATTGTCAATGGAGTCGTACCTGTTTACCTAGCGACCAGGAAGTAGTGGTAAAATGACTGTTCTTGTACCCTGCATGCCAAGCACTGGAACGGGTGCATCATACGAGGGGCTGAACTCCTTCTTGTTCTCCACCTTCTCACGGACCATGTCACCGACTCGGGGTAGCCAGCTAACTACCTGAATCTATCGGAATCTGTAGAGCAGCTTCAACTCCATATGTGGAGGACAAGTGTTCCTTTGCAAGACTGTCTCGAGTCTCTTGTAGGTTCTGTAACACAGCAGAATTATTATCTACGTCAAAGGGAACGGCTGTCGCCGCCATGTCTAGACCATCAAGGTCTGGGACAAACATTTTTATGCCAAACAGCATTTCGTATGGGGTCTGCCCACCCAGAGATCTTCTAGGAAGATTATTTAGTGCACGTAGTACCTAAAACCCTAGCTGTCAAAGATTGCTTTAAGTCACGGTTCATTCGCTGCACAACAGAATTGCCCTCAGGCCGGTATGGAGACAACAATTTCACCTGCAACCCCAAAGACCCTATGGCTTCCTTGTATGCATTAGAGGTGAACGCTGGACCCTGATCAGAATGGACGGTCCCACATGCAAAAATTCCCACAAAGACATGCAAATCTCTGATGACAGTTCAAGCATTAGCACTCCTTTGTGGCCAAACCCAGAGAAAACGTGTGCATGAATCCACTGCAGCTAAGATATACTTATATGCAGTATCAGCAGAAAAAGGTCAGTAGTGATGTAAATAAACACAACCAAGTGGTCTATTAGATATGTACAGCTGAGTCTTTGGCAGCCGAGCAGCAGTTGAAGGTTTAATCTGCTGACATACATAACAAGAAAGGACATATTCACAAGTTCATTTATACAATCCACGCCACCAGTAACGCTGCTGTAAGATAGAGACATACCGAGGCTATACCTTCGTGAGCGACTGTTATCAAGGGCAGCCTGCGTTCCACGTCGGGAATAAGCCGGTCACCAACGTTGTTAATTCTCACATAGGGAACTTTATCAGGACTTAAATGATGAGTTTTTAGAAGGGAAATCTGTTGTATTCTCTTCACTTATGTTTCTCTGTACCCCTTTAAGTCCTGCATTCCATTTTCCCTGATGTCATCTTCCCCTGTGTTCTGCCCTGTCAGTTAGCTCCCTGCTTTCTGATGGGAACACCAGTTATTCTTTGTGGTGCTTAATAAATAAGTATTAAGCCTTACATCTGCCTACTAGCTTCATTTACAACACATGGCGACATCGAGCAGAAGGAGCTAAACAACCACAGAGGGAGGAGTACTCCACTGGTGAAAAGAACCACGCGGATTTTGAGGAAAAAGGAAAAAAGCGCTCCTATTTCAAAGAACCACGCAAGTTTTGGAACAAAGAAGAACCTTTTATTCCATGTCAAAAGTACTGTAATGGAAATATCTTTGCTACCTTGAGGAAGAAGAAATATTACGTTGTGAACTGAGGCCTGCATAGTTTCCAAAACAACTGGTGAGTTTGGGAGAACATTTGCCTATTTATATCTTGTATCTAATAGAGACTTCGTCATGCTGGGATTATAAAGAAGCGCACCTTGCTAAAGGAATTGTATCCAATGCTACATTTCGGAAACTTTGGACTAAAAAGAAATTCTTAAGCACGTTTAAAAAAAAATATTAAGGAAAGCGAGGGCGCAAATTCTTAAAAGGAAACGGAGCGATTTGTGTTGTATTTGTGTGACATTCAAGATATATTAGACTTTTCCCTCGTCTGAACCGGCATCACCGGTACAAATTCACAGGTTGCATCTTTTAAAAGTCTCCTCGAGCAAAGAGACACACGAGCAGACTCCTCGAGCGGAGAGACACACGAGCAGACTCACCGTTCGATTTCACTGGCATTGTTTTGCTTCAACGGAGCCGCGTCAAGAAGGAAGCACTCGAACAAGAGAGGAACAAACATCATTGACGGAGATGACGTGCCGGCAGTGACGCGACTGCGCAACGCAACGTACGTGGCGGCCATCTTAAAACTTCTTTGGTATCTTAGCAACTGGCATCTCTCCTTTAACATCGCACCAAGTTGAAACCGATGCTTCAAACGGCATACCGTGTGACTGGAAAGAGCCTCTAAAAACGAAAACGAGTGTCAGCAAGAGAAATTTAAGGGTGAGAGTGTCATTTACAAATTGAATTTATAATTTGTTTTTTTTGGACTCTAAACAGCGTACATGGAAAAGTCACCACGAACACATTTCCCTACATAGTTAAGGTAGAGAAAGAGTAGGGAAGCACATATTGCACGTTTTAATGAGGAAGAGTTGACATTTTAATCGAGTTTCACTATCTCTGTGTCAAAGAGAACAGTGCTCCTCTAAAGAATTTTGGAATGGAAAATCTGAATGTCATAGCACCTCCATTGTTCCTACAAGCTACTGGAGATCCACCCATTGAGTGGGATGAATGGATAGACATTTTTGAGAACTATATCGAGGCACTTGATGGGAAAGATTTCAGTGCAATTAGAAAAAAAGCCCTCTTGTTAAGTGCATTAGGCAAAGAGGGTCAACATTCCTTTAAATATCTTCCAGTAGCAGTTAATCAAGATGGTAGGGCAATAACCAATGTATACACAGAAGCCAAAGCTCGGATGAAAAAACAATACGCAAAAGAACTAAATATTGTCATGGCGAGGCACAAATTTTACACCCAACCCCAGAAGAATGAGGAATCAGTAGACCAGTTTGTAGCTAGGCTACGTGAACTGTCAATAAAATGTAATTTTGGAGAGATAAGAGACGAAATGATAAGAGACCAGCTGATAGTACAGTGCCGAAACAAAAAAATGCAGGAGAAACTGTGGGCGGCAAAAAATCCTACCCTACAAATGGCCATCGACATAGCAAAAGTGGTTGAAGAATCGAATACATGCATGAAAGAGATGGAAAAGAAAGATAACACAAAAGAAAATGTTCAAAGGAATGGTGTTTCTTGTGTTGATCATGATGAAGTTGCTGTTGTGAATAAGAGAAGTATAGATCAAGGGGGAAGTGGTCAGAGGAGATTTAACAATGCGTTCTCAGGCAGTGACAGGAATAGATCCCAAGGAAGAATGTGCAGTAGGTGTGGGAGTACTTTTCACAGTTCGGACTTCAGGAGATGCTTTGCTATTGACAAGATGTGTAGGAAGTGTGGGCGGAAAGGACATTTTGCGAAGATGTGTAGGGGTACAAATGTTGATAAAGTAGCTGTTGTCGAAAACAGGGATGAAGTAAGAGACATCGTTAGTATTGAGGGTGCCAACAAAATATTGTGTCTAGGTGGGGATGGTGTGAATGAAGGTGAGCCTGGGAGAAGATTCAGACCAAAAGCCCTGTTCCTTATTGATAAAGTTGAGGTCCAGCTGATGGTTGACCCTGGATCCTTATGGACCATTATTCCCAAGAATATGTATTTAACAAATTGGAAGGATGTGCAGCTATCTCCTAGTGACATTAATGCCTGTGGTTATCAGGGCGAAAGTATAGAGGTGATTGGGTTTATGGTGTGCGTAATATCATTCGAGGATCGCTCAGCCGAAGGAAAGGTGTATGTAGCCAAATCTGGTCCTGCAATTTTAGGATGGGGACAACAGTATGACCTCGGAATAATAATAAATCCTAGGGCAGCACAACAAGTGATGGTGGTAGATAACATAACCACAGATTCGATAGTTGAAGGAATGAATGGTCTGTTTGATGAACGTATAGGAGAGTTGAAGGGTTATGTGCATAAAATTGTTTTGCGGAATGATGCCATACCCATGCAACACAAGGTGAGAAAAGTTCCTTTCATTGCACGCGAGGAAGTGAAGAAGATATTGAAAGAGATGCTAGATCAGGGTGTGATAGAGCAGATCGAAACGTCACCCTGGATTTCCCCCGTAGTTATTACGACCAAATCCGATGGAAAATTTCGTTTTTGTGTGGACCTTCGCACCCTGAACCAAAACATTGTAGTAGACAACTTCCCCTTACCGAACATCAATGAGTTGGTTTTATCACTTAAAGGTGGAAAGTATTTTTCCAAATTGGACCTTCGCAGCGCCTATCATCAAATAAAACTGCACCAAGGCTCAAAAGCACTGACAGCGTTCATAACAACCGAGGGAATATACCAATTTACGCGAATGCCTTTTGGACTCGCCTCTGCAGCCGGGGTATTTCAAAGGATGATGGGTGCTGTACTGAAGGGCGTGAACAAAGTAGTGTATTTTCAGGACGATGTCCTGATATTTGGAGCGACTATTGAAGAACACAATGTGATCTTGAAGACCGTTTTGGAGAGGATGGAACAAGCAGGATTGACTCTTAAGAAAGAGAAATGTAAATTTGCGGTGGAGGAGGTTGAATATCTTGGGTATACCTTGTCTGTTGACGGGGTAAAACCCAAGAGAGACTTATTAGACTCCATTAGAAATGCACCACCTCCAGGTGATAAAGATCAGTTGAGGTCATTCCTTGGCCTCATCGAGTACTACGCTAAGTTTGTAAGAGATTTTGCAGAGAAAACCGAAAAGATCAAGGTGCTGTTGAGGAATGGATGCAAGTTTGTGTGGGGTGTGGAGCAAGACGAGTGTTTTAAAAGAATCAAGGTGGAAATTTGCGAGGCAGGCATTTTGACACCGTTCGACACCAACCGCAAGTCAGTTTTGACAGTAGACGCGAGTGCTGTGGGTGTTGGTGCGGTTCTGGCTCAAGTACACGAATCTGGTCTTAAAACTGTAGCGTTTGCCTCGAGGACACTCACTACAGCCGAGAGGAATTACTCTATAATCGAGCGTGAAGCTCTAGCCGCAGCATGGGGTTGCGAATATTATAGGATGTACCTGTGGGGGTTCAAGTTCACGCTATTGACAGATCACAAACCCCTAGTTAAAATACTTTCACCTGGCGGCGCTGGCAAGGGTTCTGCCAGGTTAGCCAGACTCGCTGCCAGGATCCAAGAGTACTTGTACACTGTGGAATATATTCCCGGTTGGAGGAATTGCCAGGCGGATGGACTCTCTAGACTTTCACTACCTTGGGAGAGGGTGGACAAGTTAGGAGTAGAATCTCTCAACTCAGAGGGTTCTGTTGCCGCTGTAGACAAAGTGGTAGATATGTGTGCTGGGGCAATTAGTAGGAGTTTGTGGAATACATCTATGGCTAAAGATGTGGTGTTGTGTGGAGTCAAAGACCTGATAGCGAAGGGTCCAAGGAGAGAGAGTTGCTTATCTCCCGCACTTCGTCCCTATTTAAAGGTTCTGGAACAATTGTCTATCTTGGACAAAGATGGTTTCATGATTTTAATGGACGACAAATTCATTCCTCCACAAGAAGTGTGTTTTACTTTATTTAAGTTAGCCCATGAGGGTCACCTGGGGCAGTCCCTTACTAAGAAGAGAATCAGGGAGAATTTTTGGTGGCCCGGAATGGACTCCAAAATCTCGCAGTGGGTAGAGAGATGTACCGATTGCTTGGAAAACGAGAAGAGACTTAAAGTGGGTAGCCATACTGGTTGTGGTTCAATAGTAGATCCCGGGTGTCCTTGGCACACCATATGTCTTGATTTTATTGGCCCATTCTACCAGTTGAGTCAAGATATGAGGTTTGGGTTAGTGGTAGTTGATGTCTTTTCCAAGTGGTTGGTAGTCAAATTCATGAGGGAAATCACTACGAACAGCACCATTACTGTGCTGAGTGAGATCTTTAAAGAGGAAGGTTTTCCCACAAGGATCATTACCGATAATGGGACGCAGCTCACCTCCCTAGAGATGGCTAATTTCTTGGGAAGATGTGGTATTGCACACTCAAGGACCTCACTTTACAACCCCCAGGGGAATGGCATAGTGGAGAGAGCCAACCGCATGGTTAAAGGTGCCATTCAAATGGCGATTTCTTCAAGAAAGGATGTGAGGAATTTGGTTAATGACCTGGTTTGGGCCTACAGGACTACTGAAAATAGTGTGACCGGTTTGATCCCGTTTTCTGTCATGAGGGGACGTTCAGCAGGCACTAAACTGGTGGCTACGTGGATGAAAGAATATCTGAACGCTGACCTTCCTGCTGCTCCCGATGAACCTGACACCGTGCGTGAATCAGATGGCGCGTGTAGATTTGCTGTGAATGATTGGGTGAAAGTCAAACCAGGTCGAGTGAGTGTCGGATTGACGAAGTTCAGGGGACCATTCAAGGTCAAGTCTGTTCATAAAAGATATGTCACTCTATATAATGGTGAGAGTTGGAACTTGAGACGTGTGGCACTGTATAAAAAAGCCGAGCAAGAACCGGTGAGAACCGATGAGTCAAGTGCCAGTACTACCAATGGGTCTTATGCCAGTAGAACTCAGAGAGTAAGAAGACCTCCAGGTTATTTACATGACTATATTTGCAAGTAAGGTTTCTCTCTGTAACAAAGAGCATGTACTTATTATGTTTTTTTTAGATTTACTTTCCTTTGTTTTTTTTTGTTTCTCCATATGAAGGGAAGAGGATATGTTGTATTCTCTTCACTTATGTTTCTCTGTACCCCTTTAAGTCCTGCATTCCATTTTCCCTGATGTCATCTTCTCCTGTGTTCTGCCCTGTCAGTTAGCTCCCTGCTTTCTGATGGGAACACCAGTTATTCTTTGTGGTGCTTAATAAATAAGTATTAAGCCTTACATCTGCCTACTAGCTTCATTTACAACAAAATCCTTAGGGTAATTATCACCGATCTCTGTAGCAACGATAGCTGCCAAGATGTCATCATCATTCTTACTGTTGGACCTTGTAACTGCTGCTACTACATATGTTGCTACTGCGGTCTTTGCTGCTTCATCAGCAAGACTGTTGCCAACAGCGTGTACTCCTACATGCTGGTGACCAAGAGTATGAATTACATTTACGAGAGGCAGACGTTCTTTACTTCTGCGACTCAAACCAATAGCATCTTGTGCTTAATTGTGCCACCTTTGGAATCACGATAGTCATTCTGAGTCCAAAATAATACATTTTTATTGAAGGACTGAACACAGGAATAAGAGTTACTCACAATTAAAGTAGTCACACGAGGGTCAGCAAACTCCAATGCAAGCGCTAGAGCACAGTTTGAGAAAGGTGTGTCAGGGCAAGCTTTGTTTTTTATAGTCTATTATGGAAAAATTCCAATCACACGATGGTTCATTTCTTTGTTTTAATAATGGTGTTACTATAGTCGTGATAGTACGTGGGAGAACAGCCAACACTTGTTTCACCCCTTACATGGCCATCCGGCCTGGGGCTCCCTCAGGGCGTTACTAATCAGGTTGAAGAAGTATATCTGGTCGTACTTTTCTGTGGATGAATAGGGATTCCCTGATTTTGGTGTAATGCTGGTACAAGTCGTCTCGTGCGATTGGAATTTTTCTATAATAGACTATTAAAAACAAAGCTTTCCCTGACACACCTTTCTCAAATGTTGCTATAATAGGGGGTTAGGCCCCATCCCGAGGGCAAGCTTGACAAAAAAGAGGGACCATTGCTCATAAACGGCCAGTAAGGGATTGGGACCTTTTACCCCTCATGCTCACTAACCCAAGCACTAGAGCACGTAGTTCTGCCAACTGGGCGGTACAGTCACCTAATGTCTGCGTGTGCACGACACCAGACTTGAATTCTCCATTCACCATGGTACCAGCCACGGTTGCGCAGGTCAATGAATAAGAATACTTAGATCCTATCGCCGGTTGCGCTGAACCGTCAGACTAAATGATACAATGGTAATCCTCAAGCGTGCGCATGGACAGAGGAGCAGGATGAACAAACTCATACTGTAAGAACTCCTGAGTTTGCAATGAGGGGTCAAAGATAAATGTGACATCCGGAGATGTCAACGAAGTTGCCCATTGTATCCAACTAGGATACATAACTTTCGAATTTGGTACACTGGCTTTCATCACTGCTTCAGATGCAGGATAAGGTGTAACAACCAACATGCGTTTTCCTTGTGACAGCGCTCTCTCTTTTAGAATCGCCATCTGTACAGATGTCAAAACTTTCTCGACAGAAGAAAATTGCTTTTCAGCCGAAGTGTACAAGTGTGACTTGTAAGCGATAGGAATTGTATCTCCTTCATTAAACGTCAAGTACGTGAAACCCACGGCACCAGGCACAATTCTTATTACCAGGTTTGTAGGTTAGTGTGGTTATCATGAGTCAATAAGTACTTAGATTCAAGAAGATCAGATTTCAAAAATGGCAGAATAGCTGAATGTTCAGGCAGCCAACATGACTTGGTAAAAGTTGGTTGTATCAAAGCATATATAGGTTTGATATGCTGGGCATAATCAAGAATATAAGTACGCCCAAAATTAAAAAATCCCAGCAAGGATTGTAGTTTTTTCAGAGTTGCAGGAGACCGTAAACATGCGCATTTCTCCAGGAAGTGAGGTGCCAGACTTCTACCTTCATTGTTGAGCTCATAGCCCAGGAACAACACTGTGTACTCCGCAATGTGTGACTTTGCAAAGTTACATTTATAACCAAAGTGCGCAAACATAACTATGATGCGGTCAATGCAACACAAATGCGGCCATAATTTGTCATCCATGAGATAAATATCATCAATTTACGAGTACGCATCAGGATCAATGCCATCTAACAAAGAGACGACACCTGCGGCAAAGACGCCTGGGCTGTTTGTATAGCCCATAGCCAATCTTTGAAATTGTTTTTGTTTGCCGCCACAAGTGAACGCTGTCCATTGACTACTAAAAGAGGACAGATTATGACTAAAAAAGCCATTCGATATGTCTAGTTTGGTCTTAAATATTTTTCGCACCAGACTGTCAACGAGAGCTGAACTGTGGGTGCTCTGTACCGCACATGTATGACAATGTGAATTTAAATGTCAATAATCCAAAACCAGGCAGTACGACCCATCAGGTTTGGTAACAGTGAAACGAGGATTATTCATGGGTGACACACATGTCTCAATCAAACCTTCATATTCTAATTGTTCAAGGATTTCCGCAACAGGAGCTTTAGCCTCTCGCCGCATGGGATATTGGGGTTGTGGCTGTGGCATAGACCGCAATGGAATCTCATGTCTGGGAGAAAGTTTATCCCACCCGACTTGACTAAGGTACAACACAGGTGCAAGCACCAGAGCCCACTCTTCTGCAAAGTTCTGTGGACTGCTCCTTGGGCACGGTGTGCAGAAAACTAGGGAGGGTTATCTCATCCCCTCTTGGAGCGGCCAAAACGAAAAGCAGGGCCCAGTCTGCCTCAGTTAATAGAATGTCATATGTAGAGGTCAGGTGTTCCCAAAAAATCCCTTTTATTACACGTTGGATGTCACCTTCTATTAAAAGAACTATATCATATAGTCTGTCAGGGGGAGCCACGTAGTGTCAGTAGTTTCCACTGTGACAACGACGCCAACTCCGCAACCCTGATCGACAACCTCGCCAACCTTGGCCTCAGACAACTTGTCACCGCACCCACCCACGCAGCCGGCCACACGCCGGACCCTGTCTTCTCCACAGGCACCCACGTCGACTTTGACCACACCACCGAACTCCACTGGACCGACCACCGCTGCATCCATTTCACCTTCAAGAAACCAACCACGCACACCGCACCCAACAGCTGCCTCGCCGCTGCTGGAGCAAAGTCACCTATGACCAACTGATCACCACTCTCGCCCAGAACCCACCCACCGACCCCACCAACCCAGACAGCGAAGCCTGCAACCTCTGACAGTGGATCGACGACTGCGCCAACTTCCTCGCCCCGCTCATGAAACCCTCCTACAGCCACACCACCAAGAGAGCCACCTGGTTCACCGACAAGCTCCATACCTCCAAACGCACATGCCGGAAACTGGAGAAGATATGGCTCCATGAACGCACACCGGACAACTACGCAGCCCACAAGGACGCCACCCGCAGACATCACCACCTCATCAGATTAGCCAAGAGATCCTCCTTCAAAGACCGCTTGGATAACAACGCACACGACAGCAAGGAGCTCTTAAGCATCGCAAAGGAACCCTCCAACCCCAGCGCCAACTACATCCCGCCCTCACAAGAACTGTGCGACTCACTAGCCATCTTCTTCCACCGCTAGATCGCTGACATCCACGACAGCTTCAACACCACAACCACCCCGACTACGCCAGACTCCACCTCCCCTGTGAGCACTACTAGTGCCAACCGCCTGACCTCCTGGTCCAACGTCAATGACATCGAGACAAGCAAGGCCATGAACTCCATCCACTCAGGATCTCCGTCAGACCCGTGCCCACACCACGTATTCAACAAAGCAGATGCAGCCATCACACCCCAACTACTGAAGGTCATCGACATCTCCTTCGAAACAGCGACATTCCCGGAAAGCTGGAAGCACGCCGAAATCAACGCCCTCCTCAAGAAGCCCAAGGCGGACCCCAAGGACCTCAAGAACTTCCAGTCCATCTCCCTGCTCCCGTTCCTGGCATAGGAGATCATCGAGAAAATCGTCAACATGCAACTGACCCGCCACCTGGAAGACAACAACATCTTGGACCCGTCCCAGTCCGGATTCAGACAAAACCACCGCACGAGACAGCCCTCATCGCCGCCACAGACGACATCAGGCACCAACTAGACAATGGCGAAACATCAGCCCTCATCCTCCTGGACCTGTCAGCTGCCTTCGACACGGTCTGCCATCGGACTCTAAAGACACGCCTCCTAGAAGCCGGAATCCAAGAAAAGGCCCTTGACTGGACCACGTCCTTCCTCTCTGGCAGAACCCAGAGCGTCCGAGTCCCACCCTTCCAATCTCAAGCCACCGACATCATCTGTAGCGTCCCCCAGGGCTCATCTCTCAGCCAGATACTGTTCAATGTCTACATGGCCCCCCTCACACAAGTGGCCCGCCATCACAACCTCAACATCATCACCTACGCCACAACGACACCCAGCTCATCCTCTCTCTCACCAAGGACGCACACACCGCCAAAACCAACCTCCACGAGGGAATGACGGCCGTCGCCGACTGGATGAGGAGCAGCCGTCTGAAGCTGAACTTGGACAAGATGGAGGTTCTCATCCTCGGACCCACCCCCTTAGCCTGGGATGACTCCTGGTGGTCGACCACACTGGGAACAGCACCAACACCCACTGACCATGCACGCAACCTAGGATTCATCCTCAACTCCAACCTCTCCATGTCAAAGCAGGTCAACGCTGTCTCCTCCTCCTGCTACAACACCCTCTGCATGCTCCGCAGGATCTACAAGTGGATCCCGACCAAAACAAAAAGAACGGTGACACAGACCCTCATCAGCACAAGACTGGACTACGGCATCGCACTCTGCGCAGGAATCCCAGCCAAACACCTACGACGACTACAACGCATCCAAAACGCCTCCGCCTGACTGATCGTCAACGTCCCCGCCGCAGCCACATCACCCCCCACCTGAGAGACGTACACTGGCTCCCTGTCGACAAGAGGATCACCTTCAAGCTCCTCACCCATGCACACAAAGCACTCCACAACGCCGGACCAGCCTACTTGAACAGCAGACTCAGTTTGCACACCCCAACCCACTAGCTCCGCTCCGCCAGCCTCGCTCTCGCCGCTGTCCCCCGCATCCAACGTATGACCTACGGCAGCAGATCCTTCTCCTACCTCGTCACCAAGACCTGGAACACCCTCCCTACCCACATAGGGCAGACCCAAGACCTACTCGCCTTCAGAAGACTCTTTAAAACTGCCTCTTCGAGCAGTAGCAGCACCCCCCTCACCATAGCGCCTTGAGACCCTCTGTCAAGCGTTCACACACGAGGTTCCTGTTGTTTCCTTCTTGGAGATGCACGCTCCCAACCCCCCTATGAACTAATCAGTCAGCAAGGAGTTAAGCACTTGCACAACTACGTAATCCACAAGGGAAAGGGGAAGTGGATAGAGAAACAAGACAAACAACACTGGATCTCTTCCTGAGATGGCAGCTCGGTTTCTCTTTGAAGTGTTCAAGACTTCAGGTTCATTCGTACCTTCACAAAATAACAACGATCCTTCAAGTCTCAAAATAACACTTTGCTTTTCTTTTGAAATAATGCTAAAATTACTATTACATACCTAAATCTGTGAAGCCCTTTATAACACTCCTATGATTGTCAGGTTTCAATACTTCTGGGTTAATGCCTTAACCCCTTCGATGCTGGTGACAGAACCGTTCCGTCATCAGTCACGGCTGAGCTGTGCTGATGACGGAACGGTTCCGTCATGACCGCGCCCTGTTCTGGAATGTCCAGCACAGGGCGCGGCTACGGCGCCGCGGTCAAGGTGTTAAAGATCAATACGCAAATAAAATGAATAATCAAAACAATGCACCAAGATATCAGCAATCATTGGTTAATGGTTAGTGTTTGATATAGTATTCAATTTCACACCAAACGTGGCCTACCTGACACGTGTGTGCTGCTTTCCTTAAAAGGGATTCTGAGAATAAAAGACAAAAAAAGAAACAACAACAATATCCTCCTTTTAGGAAGTTTAACCTCTGTCCTGCATACGAATTCTCCTATGTCAAATTATACATTGAATACAAGTGACTTAAAGAATCTTCAAAACACTGTTTAGGGTTTTTTTTATAAAACAGTTATTGTCTCTGCTGAAATGTCAATAACGATTTTCTATATTGATTTGTCAATCAACTATGTTCATAATAAATGAAAATTGAAAATAAACTTGCTTTAAATATATGCCAAGTTCCAAAAATCCGTTTTACAATCAAGAAAATGATTTTCCAGCTCTCGAGTCTTTTACAAATAAGAAGCTTGTCTTTACCAATGCCTGTCTTTTGATCCTGAGTTGCTTGGTAACCAGATCTCTTACTTGTTTACACAGGAAATCAGATCGACGAGAGAAGGCTCAACCGGAACTGAAGATCGAGGGAACTGAAGCCTCCGGTGCCTTTCGGAGATCGGAGGACGACGAAGGAATCACAAAAGGGGAAGGTACGTTTTTAAAGGAAAAACGGGAACTGAGGTTTTCTAAGGGAATCGGGAACAGAAGCTAGCGGGAGGAATTCCAGATGGGAGGGAAGCGGAACCAAAAGAAAGGGACTGAATCAGACGGGTCTCAGATGCCAAACAGGAACACTCACGGTGATGCTGTTGCACGAAGCGAAGCAACACTGTGAGCGAGGGCAGGGTATTTATAGTCTTTGCTTGGGTGTTCCTTCACCTGCTCACGTGTATTCAGGAAACCGTTCAAAACGTGAGAGTGAAAAGGCTCTTGTATTCAGTTCTACACGTGCATAAAACTTGAACAGTAACAATCATTGCTAGCTGCAAGAAAATGTACCAACAAACATTGCTAGCTACAAATGAATCACTAGCAGTACTTGGCACACAATAAACAGTACTTGTCACACAATACGAGAAAATGCATAATTAAAGGGATTAACTTGCAATGGCATAAGAACCCATGACACCCTCACGGGTAAGTAGCGTGCTTTACAAGTACTCTGATTGATTGATTGATAAAAGGATCAGTTGCTGTCGCCTTCAGATATGGCCGCAGTGCTTGCCGCACTATTGTAACCTCCGCTGCGCTGTCGAGCAGCGTTAATGTCCATGTCAGGTTACGAAGCTATGTTCTCACTAGCCGTGGCATACCTTATGGTTAACGCAGCAACTTTCTTTTTCTGAAAATGAAGGCGTTAACGTGGCAAGTCGTCCTGCTTGCCTTTACCATCAGAGGGGCGGGGCCGCTCACGTCCTTCTGGGGCACCCCGACCCCTGCCGTGTTCACCACCACCGGCTTGTGTGCCCGATGTTTCCTCTGAAGAACGACGAGAATGTTGCTCAGGTACCTGAAATCTATCAGGAGACCTAATTCTTGCGTGGTTGCACAAATCATAAGTGCGCTTAGTAGACACTGGTATCGGCGAGGCCGGACGCGACCCCTGTTTCTATTGCTGCTTCCTCTGTTTTTTATTCTTCCAATTCTGTTTTGGAAAATTTGGACGGTCGTCTTTAGTAGACTTTGCCATCTGAGTCTGCGGTTGAGTTGCCGTTTTAGCAAAAGGCTTAACACCCAAACTATTGCGACCAATGGTCTTATAAGCCTCCGCAATAATTCTCGGTAATGTTCGGGGTTTGACGACGTCTGGGACAAGGCGCAAAGCATTCAACACCTGAAAGTTAACCGCATCTCCCTTTACATTACAAAAGATGAGATCAGCAACTACATCAAACACTCCAAAGAGCCTCATTCTCAACTCGACAGCCGCCTCCGGACTGTGCTCATCCTGAACACGCTTGATCACAGAGGGCAAGACAGTCATAGACAGCATGCCGAAACACTTTGCGTATACTGCTGCAAATACTTTACCCCAATTCTCACAATCTGTTACCTCTGGCAATAAGTCTTTCTGCAAGCTAATTGTGAGAATCCTGTATTTTTCCACAGGAGTGGTATTAGGAAACATTGCTTCCAGTTAGTCAAATTTCTCAGCAAGCCAATAAGGCATTTCGTACTTAGTTTGGGGGTCGCTTTCCCATTACCGAATTAACCGAATTAACCATGACGGGACAAATTGGCATCCCGGCCGGTCCAACTTGTTGCGCTGCAAGAAACATAATGAACTAAAGCCCTATGTACCCCAATAAAAGAGGTATAAAGTTGACACAAGTCGTCAATCGGGGCATTGAGATAGCGTGGATATGGTGTGAACCCGGCTAAGACTGGCAAAGTTGCCCCAGGAATTGACAAGGGTCCTAACCGAACCGGAGTTATGGAGTGGGGGAGGGTGCCATTAAACCAAACACGATGCTGCCCTGCCGAAATTGGAATCTCTTGTGTCCTATATGGAGTATAGTTCATAGGAATCGCAGTGTGAGTGTATGTTTGGAACATATCCTCATCCGCATTTATTGCAGGAAACGTGACCCAAGAGTAGAACAGCACTCACCACAAAGATAACAGACATACCATCGTCTGGTACTCCAAACTGCGTCAGATGACGCCGGAGCGCTGCCTGACTGTGCTGAGCTATATCAATATCACACATAAGGATATAGAGAAGAAAAACTATTTATATAAATTGCAGCACAAAAAGGGTAGTTATTCAAAACGTGAATCTTTTTTATAAATCTCAAGCTTGAATTCACCTATAACACATTTGTATAGGTAGGTTAATCCGTCACGCCTGTTAACCGGAAACAGTGGTGAGGGTATTGTGGACAGATACAAGCACTAATCAAGACGTTGGGCGCCATGTTGCGGGGATTTTGCTCATGCAGAGAACTATGCGCAGGAAACCAGGACCTCAGTGTATTGTATGTATGTATGTATGTATGTATGTATTTGCATACTTATATAGCGCTATGCTGTCACCCGGAGGGTATCCTGGCGCTTTGACACAACAAGCCGAACCACCGATGCAGAGCTCAGACTGCTCTTGGGAACAGATGGGTTTTGAGCCTATTTTTAAAAGCTGGGAATTCAACCTGACTCCTTAGCAAGAGCGGGAGAGAATTCCAAAGTCTGGCGGCCACAAAGCTAAACGACCGCCCACCCATCCTTATCCTCTGAACTCTAGGGACCGTCAGCAAACAGGCAGAGGAGGAGCGTAGGCTCCGAGAGGTGGAATACCAAGAGAATAAGTTCTGCAGCAAAACTGGGCCCTGTCCATGCAAAGCACTAAAAACCAGGCAGGATGCTTTAAAAAGGATACGCTGATGTACAGGCAGCCAGTGTAAATCCTGAAGTGCCGTGGTGGAAGAGGCAGCGCCCGGTCGAGAAAGTGCCAGCTTAGCTGCCATATTTTGGACCCGCTGCAGTTTGCCCACCAGCGTACTAGGCGCCTCCAGGAGCAGTGCGTTGCAGTAATCCAGTCTGCTTAGGATCAGGCCCCGCACTACCTCTGGCCTAGCCTGCGCTGGGAGCAGTGGTAGTACTTTCCGCAACATCCGAAGCAGCATCATGCAGGTGGCTACGGTTTTGTTGACGAAGATGTCCAGTTGTAGGTTGGGGCCAAACATGACCCCCAGATTTCGTGCAGACTCTGCTGCAGTCACAGCCCCGGAGAAGGAAGGGGGCCAGAAATCATCCGGTAGTGCAGGCGGGACACGGTCATTGGAGCAGTACAGCACCTCCGTCTTAGATCCATTAAACTGGAGGGAGTTGGAGCGCAGCCAGTTCGATGTGGCAGTCATACAGCGGTGGAATGTCTCTAAAGAGACAGCATCTTTGCCCTCCAAAGAAAAGACCAATTGGGTATCGTCGGCCGAAAGATTTTATCAATATGATCAGAGGGCAGAGGTACAGATTGAATAATATGGGGCTGATGGCCGAGCCCTGCGGGACCCCCTGCCCAACTTTCCGCACATCCAACTTAAAAGGCGGCAAAGCCACCACCTGCTGTCTGTTGTTAAGGTATGAGACTAACCAGTCCCTGGCCAGCCCCATAACCCCGATCTACTCCAGTCTCTCAATGAGGGTGGAGTGGCTGACCGTGTCGAACGCGGCCGACATGTCGAGCAACACTAAAAAGGCTGCCCGACCTGTGTCGACCCGCGAACGAAGATTATCCAACACGGCCACCAACGCAGATTCCGTCCCATGCGCTGGCCTGAACCCAAACTGGGCCACATCCAACCTGGTGTTATCCTCTAGGAAACTGGATAGAGAGCGGGTAACCAACTTCTCCAAGATCTTAACCAGAAACGGGAGCAGGGAGATGGGCCTGTAATTTGACATACAGGTGGGGTCGAGTGAAGGTTTTTTCAGGAGGGGGGAGACCACCGCCAGCTTCCAACTCTCCGGAACAGTCGCAGTAACAAGCGACTGGTGGCAGATAGAGTACACAGGGTAGAAAATTTCTTCCTGGAATAGTTTCCAGAATTTATGCGGAAGAGGATCCAGCGGAGAGCCAGATGATACAGTCTGTGCCAATTTACAGAACTCCTCAAAAGGTGGAAAAGAGAAACAGCTCAATTGAGGTCGATTGGAGAGTTCACCCGAAGCTCCCAGACTAAGGGGAGAGCAGTTCTGCCAGGGACGACTGGGAGATTTCTCCAAAGCCTCCAGACTAGAGGAAAGGCAGCTCAGCTGGAGACAGTTGGATGATACTTCCGAGACTGCCGAGCTGAGAAGAGAATAGTTCAGCTGGGGCAAACTAAAGGGTTCCTCCGGAGCTCCCAAGCTGAGAGGCTAACAACTCTGCCGGGGTCGACTGGAAGACTCTTCCGGAGCTCCCACACCGAGAGGGGGACAACTCGGCAGGGGTCGACTGGCCGATTCGTCCGGGGCTCCCGGGCTAAGAGAAGAGCGACACAGCTGGGGAGGACTCTTCCGGAGCTCCCAAGCCGAGGGGCGAGTAGGTCGGCCGGGGTCGACTGGAAGGTTCTACCGGAGCTCTTGACTGAGAACAGCATGGGAGACCTCCTGGGGAAGCCTGACTATATAAGCTGTCCAAGGAGACCGACAGAGGCGAGACCCCAAAAACCCACCTCAGTGCCCAGAACCCCAATCCAACTAGCATCAGTGTCTCATTCGTTCTCCGTACTACAGCAAAGCTACCAATGATTAGAAAAACCAGAACAAGTGACTTTGGGACCTCTCAGGAATAGTGGGAATCAAGAACACTCTTTCATTTTTATTCTCATAAATGTGCACAATGTGAGTAATCAGAGACAAGGTACAGTTTAAAATGTTTATTTCGACTACGTGCTCTAAGATGCAGTATATTTGCTAACATAAGTAAAAATATGCAAAAAATCAATACAATCAGCATTGTTACAATTCCATAAAATACAAAGGGAGAAATCATATTATAATGATAGTGGAACCTGGTCTATAGTGCCTTGTGTACTACCCTCCCCTTGCTAGGTATTATAATAATAGAGGATCTCTAGGTTAAAACGGGGACCGCATACCTCCAAAGTCAGGTGAAGTGAATCACATCCCAGCTCAGCACAGTTCTTTGTCGATTGAAAGTTTTTTCCAAGTGCCAGTCTCATGCATGCAATGCAATATTAAAAGCACCAGAGTATCAGAAATGAGAAGCTGTGTTCGTGTTGTGTCTAGAGCGTGGGCCGATCAACCTGCATCAACAGCATACATTGTTATTTTAACCTTGAACACTTTGTGCAGACTTGAGGTCGCAGTCTGAGTCTAGAGATGTAAAAAACAGATCATTCTCATGTGAAGGAAAAGCAAGCAGTTTGTCTTTATAAAAACAGAGACATGTAGTGTCATGTGCAAAAGCAGCAAAATGGCGCTTGAGCAACTAACTCACTTATACTACGTATTCATCCCTACACTTTTACAGGTAGCATGAACAGGAACACTTGGATGTTTTCCTTTGTAACTCTTCATCGCTAAATAAAAACCACCAGTGTTTCTTTTCTTTTATTCCACATTGTGCTAGTCTCCCAGTGGATTTCCTGTTATATCACTTTTTTTTTCTATGTGTACCGAAGTGAACAATCACTGGGAACAGACACTTTTATTATTCTACAAATCTTTGGTTTTCTTCTTTTCTTCTAGTCGAGTCTTCATTCATCTGGTATCTGAATATCCCACATAATTATATATTTGTTCCTGGAATTCCTTCATCTCACAATAACTGCACTGTTCTGCTCCTGTCTATGTCCTCAGATGAGTCAATATTATTGTTAATGTTCTTAATTTCTTTCTGAATTCATTGCATCTCTAGGATTATTTCTAAGTGAGTTAAATGAAGGCGTTTGTACGCTGAGGCTATGTAGGATCAGAAATTGACAAAAGCTCGTCACACTTTTAGTGCAATTGTAAGGTTTACCCCAAGTGTGTTCACAATTGACAAAATCACTTCTGACATTTATTGCAATGCTCTTTTTTACTCTGTGTGTGTTAGTTGATGTATCCAAGGTTTAATAACTGACAGAAGATATTCACACATTCGCTGCACCTGAAAGGATTTTTCTCTGTGTGCATTAACTGATGAATCCTTAATGCGGAAGATTTCCTAAAGGTACTTCTACACTCACTACAGTTGTACGGTATTTACAGAGTGTGTGCAAGCTGATGTCTACATAGCTTGATAATTGACTACATTTCTTCACACATTCACTGCGCTTGAATGGCTTTTCTTCTGCGTGTGTTCGCTGATGCTTGCTTAGGATTTAAAAGATTCTTTTCCCCTTTGTGAGCTCGCTGATGATTTCTTAATGTTGAAGAGTAAGTAAAACTACTTCCACATTCACTGCAATGGTAAGGTTTTTCCCCAGTGTGTATTCGCTGATGTCTCCGGAGGCTGGTTAACCGACTGAAGCTCTTCACACATTCACTGCACTGGTATTGTTTTTCCCCTGTGTGTATTCTCTGATGTGTGCGGAGATATGTAATGTGACTGAAGCTCTTCACACATTCACTGCATTGGTATGGTTTTTCCCCTGTGTGTATTCTCTGATGTGTGTGGAGGTGTGTCATTTGACTGAAGCTCTTCACACATTCACTGCACTGGTATGGTTTTTCCCCTGTGTGTATTCTCTGATGTATGCGGAGATATGTAATGTGACTGAAGCTCTTCACACATTCACTACACTGGTATGGTTTTTCCCCTGTGTGTGTTCTCTGATGTGTTTGGAGGTCTGCTAACCGACGGAAGCTCTTCACACATTCACTGCACTGGTATGGTTTTTCCCCGGTGTGTATTCTCTCATGTGTGTGGAGGTCTGTATTTCGACTGAAGCTCTTCACACATTCACTGCACTGGTATGGTTTTTCCCCTGTGTGTATTCGCTGATGTGTTTGGAGATGTGCTAACAGACTGAAGCTCTGCACACATTCCTTGCAATGGTAGGATTTTTCCCCTGTGTGGATTCTCTGATGTGTGTGGAGGTTTGATATCTGACTAAAGCTCTTTAAACATTCATTGCAATGGTATGGTTTTTCCCCTGTGTGTATTCGCTGATGTCTTTGGAGATGTGATAACTGACTGAAGCTCTTTATACATTCATTGCAATGGTATGGTTTTTCCCCTGTGTGTGTTCGCTGATGTCTTCGGAGGTCTGTTAACTGACTGAAGCTCTTTACACATTCAGTGCAATGGTATGGTTTTTCCCATGTTTGTATTCGCTGATGCTCTTTTATGGTTTCTAATTGGCTAAAGTTCTTGACATATTCAGTGCAATTGCACGATTTTTCTCCTGACCGTGTTTCCTGAAGGGTCAGCATAGTTAATAAACCACTTGCGTTATTTTCACATTCCCTGTATGTGTGTGATATTTTTGATTTAACAATAAAATACAAGACTCACTAAATACCTGCCACATTCATAATATCAGTAAGACTTCCTTGTGGGTGATTGCATCTTTAGATTGGATAAGGGCTTTGCATGCTTGCGGGTAAAGCTTAATATTCCTTCCGGTAGGTGCAAATTGGGACAATACTCTGTACTTCAGAGAGCAGAACTCCGCTTTCCTTTAGCCTTCAGTTGTTTGGCTCCACTTCATTGTGCTTTTCCCTGGTGCCTGCGGTTTGGCTAGAAAGTGTTTGCAATACACCTAGAGCACTGAATGCTGGTCTGACGCCAGTTTAGATAGCGAAGCACTGCTCTAGCAATATCATGATGGTGAAGCGACTCATAATGTGTACAGCTACTCCAAAGAGTGTCCCGGGGCAAAGCACAGGTCAGAAAAGAAAGTAAATCAGTTTGTTTCAAACATGGACAAAAGGTTATCAACCTTTTTTAAACATTTTCATGTTGCTAACAGCTCAAAGCTGAGGAGGGAGTTTGTTCCAAGCTATGGATCCCAAATAGACACAAGACCTTCCTCCAACTCTCATACCGGCCTCATGATCAAAGCTGGTGTTGGACGCTTGTTTATGCAGCAGGTGGTTTGTCAGTGTTATTGTCTTGGTTTTGTTGAGGTCATTTCTTCGTCTTGGGGTGTCGAGGTGCAGATCTCAGACTCGGACACTCACTGAATTGCCTTTGACTGCTTCTTCCTGGATCTGTCCTCTGCCTCTGATTGCACTGATGTTTTTGGAGCTTGTTATTTTTGATACTTTTTGCAGGTTTGATGTGTTATCTTCATTATTCATAATCAATCCGTGCACTTAAGGCTTATTCTCTGTTGGATGTAAAGAAATGCAATATTACTAAATGCAAATGTAATAGAATGTGAATACACAATATTTAACCAGCTGTAGAAGACATCTCTTCTCTACCATATTTGAAATTTAGTAAGGAACATTTTACCATACATGGATATTTCATTAAAACTGTGGTTGAACATGTCACATCTTATTTACTTCTGAAAAGGCAGTGATTTACCATTGTTCAGAGTAAATTACTAACAAAAGGGCAGCCACAGAGCACTCGTGCTACAGGTACAGTTTTGGGTAGATACACATGGACAAGATTTCATTTAAACAGAACAGATTGTGGAAAAAGAGAGGAATCAGGAAGCGCTGCCGTTAATTCAGTTTCAGGAAGTATCTACCAAAGGTAGCTCTTCAGGAGTGGATAACAAAAGTAACTCTTCAGGAAGTGTATAACAAAGGTAACTCTTCAGGAAGTGTATAACAAAGGTAACTCTTTAGGAAGTGTATAACAAAGGTAACTCTTCAGGAAGTGTATAACAAAGGTAACTCTTCAGGAAGTGTATAACAAAGGTAACTCTTCAGGAAGTTTATAACAAAGGTAACTCTTCAGGAAGTATACATGACAAAGGTAACTCTTTAGGAAGTAGCTACCAAAGGGAGCTCTTCAGAAAGTGTATAACAAAGGTAGCTCTTTAGGAAGTATATATGACAGAGGTAACTCCAGACACCTTTTTCCACAATGCTTTCCTGTTCACACTGGATCAGCTCAAATGCCAACTCCTGCCTTTACCTTGCAGCTCATTAAGAGTCTTTCTATGAGTGCGACGGCCCTAATGATCGCCGTACTCAGGGTTGCGGTCCAAATGCCACCATCTTGGCAGACTGATTGGCGTATTATAATTGTGATGGTGGGACAGCCCCCTCCCGCCAGGATCAAGGATCTCGCTGTGGAGGCAGTCTGCAAACACCCTGAATATGTTGGCAGTGCCAATGCCGACATCGCCGAGCATATTACGGTCTGCATATCCGCTGCCCTTTTCCTGGCGGGGACCCCACCATGAAAAGGATAAAGGACATGCAGGTAAGGAGGCCCTCACAGGGCCCCGGCCGATTCTGCTCCTGGGGTTGCATGCAGGGGGCACATGTTGTGCCACCCTATGGAATTGCACCCTTGTTCCTGCACAGTGTGGCATGCATGACATGGTGCAGGAACATGCTGCAGGCACTCTTAAGGTGGTGGTATGCTGTTTAGGCTCTCTAATGAGCCTAATACAGCCGCCGAGAGACCGCAGCTGCACCGCCCAACCACCCTGGATTTAGGTCATAATCCGGCGGCGGGCTCTCAATGGGCTTGGCAGTTTGCCTGGTACCTCCGCTGTGGTAGTCCCATTGGAAGACCGCCACACTCGTAATAAGGTCCTAAGTCACCTTCAACACATTTTACAGCCCTCCTGGCTCAAGCATTTCTGGATCCTTCTAACCTGGAAGACTGGAGCATTAACCTGAGTTGAGGTGGATTTTCTATCAGCGTAATATATACCCATCTCCCTTGAACTATTGACGGATTCTGCCCTGAAAGACAACTTAAAAAGTGAGTCTTTAGTTCTTCCTAAAGTAGGTAAAGTTAAGATCCTGTTGTATTTCAATCAGCAGCTCCTTCCAGGGTTTTCTGTAATATCAAGCATCCAACAGATGTGTGCATATAAATAATTGTTTTTGTTTTTCAACATTTACAAGATATTTGACTTATTGTTGTCTGTCTGAAGGCCAGGATGATACTTTGAAACTCAACAGGGCTTTGGTAGAGCGAAAGGGGATGTCGATTGTTCACAGGTGAAGTCACATTCCTCCATTCCCATATTTCTTTTATCTAGTTTTACCTCATTCCATGTCCTTCAGCTCCCCTACTCCCCTCGGTCTGTGTACTCACTCTACAGGGTTCATTGTTGGGTGAGGCAGGACACACACTTGAAGCGAGCACACAGCAGATGCAGATAAAGGCCTGATAGTCAGGAGGCCGTGGTTGGCAGTACGGAGCTCACAAGCTTCATTTCAGAAGCTCGTCTGGGAGGTACTAACGGAGGAGGCGCACAGGAAGGTGCCTATTAGCTATAAACAGAGGTACTGCACAGGTGGGTGCTTGTGAGGTATAAACGGAGGAGGTGCACATATAGGTACCTATGAGGTACAAACAGAGCAGGTGCACAGGTAGGTGCTTATGAGGTATAAACAGAGGAAGTGCACAGGTGGGTGCTTGTGAGGTATTAACAGACGAAGTGCACAGGTGGGTGCTTGTGAGGTATAAACAGAGGAGGTGCACATATAGGCACCTATGAGGTACAAACAGAGCAGGTGCACAGGTGGGTGCTTATGAGGTATAAACAGAGGAAGTGAACTGGTAGGTGCTTAGTGCCTCTGGGACTATATCTGCTCCTAGGCCCTCTTCCTATAATGCTGGTTCGCGCTCCTTCTACAACACTTGCTGCAGACATGGGGCTTGATTTAGAGTTTATCTGACAGGTTATTGCTTCAAACATGACAGATCCCGTCCGCTTTATTACAATTGCCACAGAATATAATGTACTTTTAATAGGGTGGACGGGACATCTGCCACATTTATGACAGAATAAACCATCCGCCTAAATATAAATCGGGCCCCTGGCGGACATTGTGTCCAGTGTCTTTTCAGTGCTGGAAAGCATCCATTGCATTAACGGCACAGTATTATCTCACCACTGCTGTGGCTTGCAGTCATAAGGCCATTATGAATGGTCTAAGTTGTATGCCAGAATGCCTGCGAATAGTTTAGCATGAGCGTTTAGGAGGGAGATGGGTCTGTAGGATGAGCAGGACATGGGGGTTTCCCAGGGCCTGTGAATAACCGTTATTACTGTTTCTATCTTGGTGTCAGTGAGCTTGACTGTGTCCCCAGATGAGTTGTTTGCAGCTTATCTTATTTATGCTCAAAGAGTTGGAGTTTTTAGGACTAAGCAGCTCTTTCAACAATGTTTGAAAACAAAATTAGTCAGGTGATTGCTGCCAGGTGTAAATGTTTTGCATGTGTAGAATCACACACTAGTAAATGTAGCTCACGCATGCTTCACCTTGTCAGTTTGTGAATGACCGCTAACTTGTGAATAAGTGAAAATTCACAGACCCCAATCTGACTCTTTCTGACACTTAGAGTTTCACTTTAACAAAATGCGGGAGTAGCTCTCCTTCCAGGGTAGGAAGAGAAATGGATCACCCTCTAAACGTGGTGGCGAGTAGTGCTATACGGTTCATAGCACCATTTATGCGAGCAAAACTGGGGAAATGGTACAATGCACTGGGAAAATGGCATGTGATGACAATGTGACATGACCTTCCCACTACACGTACTTTTACACTTTTTTTGGGCTGTCTGTGTCCAGTTTATCAAGGCTCAGGGTCTAGTTTCAAGTCAAGAGATAGTGCAGGATTAGACTAATTATAATGTCATACATTCCAACAAATGCCTTAACCACGTATGCCTTTACCCTGCATATGCCTTAAACACGTATCACCTTTACCACGCAAGTCTTTACCATGCATATGCCTTAACCATGCAAGTCTTTACCATGCATATGCCTTAACCACGCATAATGATTTACAACAATGGCCCTGCCATAAACCACCTCAAAATTACTTTATCCAAAGGACGATCAGCCGCACTCTCACTCCGTGTGCCACGAAGACGACAAACCATTGTCCAAGCGCTCACTACTGTTTTATTAATTCTATAATGCAGCAACACTCAACACACAATGCCTACGCGTTTCGACTCACGCCTTCAGCCGAGCAACCCAGTGTACGACAACCACAGTGTTTTTAAAACAAACATCACATGATCACTACACATTTAAGGTCTCCAACGCGGCTGTCCTCTAATCATCTATTACACGTTTTGTGATATACTGCTCCAATTCCCCTTGTAATTCCTCATTTCGCCCACATTTTCACACAGAAACGTTGGCAGTTTTCAGTGTTAAAGTAAATAGATTCTCTGTATTTCCAGATTTCATATTTACGGTGGGGAAGATAACTGCTTTTACCAGCCTCATCCGAACTAAAGAGATTATACGTAATAAGGGTTACACGCTGGCTGACATCCAGACTGCCCTGGGGCTTGTCTTTATGGCTGCTCTACCTTCAAGTCTCTGTGGTTCGCAAGTAACCTTCCCCAATGAACAGGGCTCTTAACGCCTTAATATCTCAGCGGGATGGTGTACTTGCTTGCAGCACATACAGGAGATCACCATATCTAATTAAGTTGGCCAAACTTTATGACAAGGCCTAGAACACAAGCAAAGGTAATGCGCTGGGCAGCTTCCCGTACTTAGCTGTGTTCACATTCAGTCCTGTTAAGCACTGCCATGCTCCCCGATGGAACTTCCCGCCACTGACGGTCTGATAATCATTTTCAACTCTAAAGCAGATGTATTTCACGAATAGAACAATATCCAACGAGTCTTCACTCTTTCAAACAGCATCCCTCTCGCAAATAACATTTTTTCTCCAGCAAGGCTAGGTTACAGCAGTAGCCAGTGTGTCAGGGGCTCTAGTCCAAGAAAGAAATTCCCTCTTTGACCCAGGTTAAACTGTGAAATACAGCAATAATAGGAGTTCAGTGGGCCCTGGTGGCACTGCACCTGCTGCGCAAATGGAAGCTACGCCTCTAGGTTGAAAGTAGGAATGGAGGAAAAACAATCCGTGTTTGGGATAAATGTGATTACATAGAAAATTGCGGTTGTGCTCATGTCATTTAATATGTTTTTTAAATTGTAAGGCAGGCTTGGGGAATACCTCATTAAAAGAGACTTTCTATCTTCTACGGCAGAAAAGGGTGTACCTACAAAGAAATACACATACAAAGGTGGAGAAGTGTGGCTCACTGGTTAGAGGAGGCAGACCCTGATGCAGAGGTCGGACCCGGGACGAGGGTTCAATTCCCGACGCGGCAGGGTCTTGAGCTCAAAATATCCACGGACTCGATAATTCTCGCCTCGGTGCCTACTTGAATCATGGGTTCACACTCTACAACTCTGGGCAATAGTTTGCTTAATCTCCACTACGGCCCCAGTGCGATGGGATGCCTGGTCTTCAACTTGGGGATGCCCAGTAGGGGTTATCTCGCAGGGAAAGCCAGGACGGGTTCCCAAAGCAAGCGCTAAGAGACCTGTCGGTGATTTGGCGCTATATAAATCGAAATTAACATAACATAACATAACAAACACACACACAAAATATGAACACACAGATAAGTACCACTATACCGAATTCTGTGGAATTGATCAAAAACTCTGTGAATTCTTCTCCGCAACTCCATTCCGTCTCACCACAATTAAGAAAACAGAATCCTCACATACCCTTGGGAAAACGACAAGTAACATTATTACATGCTAAAATGCATATAATCATCTAACAAAAGTGAAAATAAAAATACAGCAAGCAGTGAGAGACGTGATGATTCTGGGGTCCTTCCTAACCTAGGGAGAGGACCAAGAAGAATTCTTGAACACAAACAGCACACGATGCTGAAATGATTTGGTGATGGTCCCATCCTCCTAGGACCACAACAAGCACAGGTATGGGCAAAAATACAATCCCAACCAAAGGCCCTGCAAAGCATTATGGGACGAACTTCTAGAGTGCAGTGAATATTATAGTATCCAATATCAAAACCCTCCTCAGGGGTAGGCTCTCCGGCTCAGCTGATAGCTAATACAATAATATTCACTAAACTCTAGAATCTTGCCCCATAATGCCCCGCTTTCAGCAATCAAGAGCATTTTTTTCTGTTCTCGCTTGCTAGAAGTGGAACACAGTTTGCTGTGGCTTGGCCGGAGCGGTATAGCTCCCGCCAAGCCACAACAACCAGCTATGTCCCAGGGGTGGGCACCCCGGGAAATAGCAGGAGTCTGGCCTGGGGGTGCCCTGGGCCATTATTGGCTGCAGGTTCTTCATATTTTCCCCAGGGCTGCGGAGGGGCCATGTGACCCCCGCAATACATTTAACAAAAAAGAGGTGGCAGTCCCTAGGGTTGCAGGGGGGTCTGTGTGGCCCCCACACATCAATTAAAATTAGAGCCCTGATCTACCAGATTGTTTTAATTGTGCCGAGGGAGACGCCCCAAAGATATGTAACCGGTCAATTGTAAGTAAAGTAAAGTAAAGTCCACATTTGTAAAGCGCACAATCACCCATAAGGGTCTCTAGGCGCTGTGGGCCGTCGGGAAGATTAAGCGAGCTATTGCCCAGAGTCACATGGTGCTGGGCTAACCTGCCGCCGGAGTCGGGGATCGAACCGTGGTCCCCAGATTCCAGTGTCAGTCGCCCTGGCCACGGCGCCACACCTCATCCTACTTTATGCAGATGATATTGTATTAATGGACCTAACCCCTATTGGGTGAACAGAAAGTTGATTTCCTTGCAGAACTATACAGTCAATCACTTTTTGAAAATAAATGTTTCAAAAAGTAAAATTTTAGTAATGAAAAGTAAGAAAAATAGAAAATTATGTAATTTCAATTGGCATATAGGTTATCAAAAATTGGAGGTTGTAGATTCATATCCTTATTTGGGGAAATTAATAGCAGGTATCACAAAGAACAAGCTCCATATTGAACACAGCGCAGCTAAAGCAGTATCACACGCCAATGGTTTGCGTATTTTTTATAATGCTATGGGTAGAAGGCATTTCTTACATGTATTAATGGTTTTTAAAGTAAAAATTCCATCATTGCTGCTTTATGCCATTGAATCCATCCCCATCAAAGATTGGAATTTTTTGGACAGAATTGAAGGTCAGACATTACGCAAATTATGTCATTTTAATACTTTAGTTCCATCGGCTGCTATTAGGCTGGAATTTGGCTTAATAAGCTCCTACATTCAAGGTTTAGCTAGGGTTTTACGTTGGATACCAGTTGAAAAATTCAGAGCGAGACTCATTAAGAGGGATCGTGTGTCAAGAAGTTTTTGGTGTTCGGGCAACTAATTATTCCTTTTATCATGATTTTTTATTTGCACAAAAAACCTTTTCTATACAAGAAGATTTAGTGAGTACTCTTCTTCCTTTAGAATTCAAATCTTTCTTAAAAACCTTTAGTGGTAAGATTAGTTTTAATAGAGACATTGGATTCTGTAATTCCAAAAAGAGTCTTGAGTTAATTGTAAGGACAAACACACCAAAAACATCACAAAAATATGTATATTGGAATTTACAGCATGGACCCCGAAGACTTCTCACACTATGTTGCATGAATCTTCTATCTCTAAACGATCTAACTGTGCACTGGTCCCCAAATCTGAGTAATGGAAAAATCTGTAACCTTTGCAATCTGAGTGTTCAGACCTTGGATCATGTCTTGTTTGCATGTCCCGCATTGACCTCGAGCCGTCGCCGTTGGCTACGACCAATGTTCTTACAAAATGGCGTCAAAAATGTAACTTCAGCACGCAATTTTCTATTTTGTCCAAAAAATGAAGCAGTGTGTTTAAAACTTTTGAATTATTTTAAGGAGTTTATGTGTATATTTTAATCCTGTTTTCTGCCATTGTTCGCACAAGAGGGAGATGCTGTGTTCTTTTTCTATCTTCCGTTCCGCTGCTTGCTTAAAATATGTGATAAAGTGAGATACTGGACTGCGTTCACACAAGTATTGCTGCTACTGTATTGCTTTCTGGTTAGGATAGGATATGTTTTATGAATTCTGTTTGATGCTAAAATTAAATAGGCTGCTGAGGATGAATTCTACATTTTTATCTTGTATTTTAACTTGTTGATATTTATTCCCCCCCCCCCCGTTCACTTTAGTTCTTTCAGGATACATCTTGCCATTTTATTCCGTTTACCGTTTGTGGAATAAGTGCTGCTATATTTACATTTTCTTGCATTAACTTGTATGCATTTTATGTGGACCTCATTTGAGTTCCAAATCTTAATAAATATTTGAATTGAATTGAATAGAGCCCTGGAGAGGTGGTCCCTGGGTCTCCGGGAAGACCGCGCAGGCCCCCCCTTCCAAATTGACAAAAGGCCCAGGGAGATGGCATTCCCCGGGACCTCAGGGGTTCTGTGTGGCCTCCTGCATTATTTAAAATTAAAGCCCTGAGAAGGTGGCAGCCCCCAGGGTGGAGGAGGGGGGTCCACGCGACCCACGCTTTGTGTAAAGAGAAAGCCCCAGGGAGGTGGCGGACACCGGGGCAGATGGGGAGTCAAAGGGCCCCCCCAATTATAATTAAAAAAGCACCGAGTTGGTGGTGGTTCCTGGGCAGTGGGGGAGGCTGTACAGGGCTCAACAAATCCACTCGCCCACTCGCATTTGCGAGGGAGAATTGATTAGGACAAGCTATTTTTAGGTCCTACTCGCCCTTTCTGGCGAGTAGGAAGACAAACTAACTTTTGTCCTCTGTCTTTGAAAACGGAGCAAAAGTGACAAGATAACAAGATTTAAAGGCATTTTTATTGCTCACAAAGGGAATGAGCAATAAAAATGCCTTTAAATCTTGTTATCTTGTCACTTTTGCTCTGTTTTCAGAGACAGAGGTCAAGAGGGTTACAGTTAGGTCGAGGGGATTTTCCAAGGTACTAGACCTGCAGGACTAGTACAACGTTTCAGATTTTTTGAGCCCTGCTGTGTGAGCCTCCCCCACTTTAATTTTTAAAGAAGCCCCGGGTAGGTGATGGCCCCTGGAGCAATATTCAGCTTCATGGGGGGGACCTGTGTTCCCCTCACTCTATTATTTTTAGAAATGCCCTCAGGACCTGGCCCAACTGGGGCGAACACAGGAGACGACGCTTGGTTTAGCAACAAAAAATTTGGCAGGGTCCACGGATCCTGCTGAAATTATTTTTTTAATGCTTTTTTGGCCATGCAAGGTCTTTGTGGGACTCCCCCGAAGAGACCCAGTGGGGTCAGGGTGTTTCTACCCGACCCCCTTTTCTTTTTTTAATGTTTTTTTCTGTGACTTGATTCAAACAGAGTCACAAGACGGCTTCCAACACTTCCTGGTTTGAAGTGTTGGTAGCCAATAAGATCACGGCATGAGATTGGGAGGGGTTGCGGGTCCTCCGTATCCCAAGGTATTTCTTCAAATAACTCTGCAACTACTGTACAGATTTAAAGAAATCACAAAAAGGCACTTCCCTGAATCAACATCCATTTTCCTGCCAAATCTGGTGTCATTCTGTTAAGCAGGTCAGGGCTGTAGCCATGCCAAAATTTCCTATGGAAATTTAAAATGGGAAAAAGCGTTTTGGGACCCCCCCCCTTTTTTCTAAGCCCCCGCTTGACAGATCACCCCAAAAAATGACAGCAGCTAAAGTGAGTTGCAAACTACTTTTAAAAATTTCACGAGGATTCGTCAAATGACACCAAAGTTATTGGCAAATGAAAAAACGCTCTTCCTATGTAAACTACATCCTAACTAAAACTGATGTAGCTGATATTTTATGATACCAAAGGCCTTTTGCTTTAAGGCCTGTAGCTTTCTTTAATCTACTTAAAATTGACACCAGCAAGAATGCATAAAAGGTCACACGTTCCATTTTCTGTGTCAGCCAGCTGCAACTTGCAAAGCAACACAAGGCTTTCCGAGAAATACGTGCACCAGCTTCCAGCTAGATATTGCAGAAACAGCACATTTCCTATCTGTGTCAACGTGACCTGACCGGTCACGTCCGTGCCACGCCCACGTATACCACCAATATGGAAATACCCCAAAACTGCTTTTGCCGATGACACGTGGGCAGCAACACCAGATCGTAGACGTATTTCGGTCCTTAGAAGGTATCACACCAGGATTAGCCTTCACTGATTGGTCCAGCAGGACATAGTCTGATCTGTGTTACGTGTTTTGTGATACCCATCCTCTAGGGCTTGTATCTATAAAATGTCTCTGCACTGTCATACCAATTGGGCACTCAGTAAGCTTTGCTGAGGTCTCCGTGCTGCACGTTTATTTTGCATTCTGATTGGGTTCCCAATAAATCTTGCAAACTTGTGTGCTGAGAGAGAATTGTTTCTGTGTCATTTTACTATCCTTTATTATTTCAGCTTCAACAGAACTACCTATTGGCAACCGCCTGTAGGTGATATATACACACACATCGGATATATATACTTGGCATTTTGTTGTAAAGGCATGCGGGGAAAAGGCATGCGTGATAAATGGTGCATTGTAATTGCTATTTCCCTCTGGCTGCCAATCCTCCAGAGAAGCCATTTTAAAGTTCTTAGTCTGATTCACAAACTCCTCTACAGCACTGGGCCAGCATATCTTGCAAAAACATTAGTGTGGTATCGTCCCTCCAGATCATTAAGATCAAGCTAAAAATCCCTTCTAGTACAACCTCGGGCACGGATGGCTCCAAATGGATGCCGGTCCTTCTCCTATGTGGCTCAGTTTCTTTGGAATAAACTCCCCCCTCATCTTTTGTCAATTACCAACCACCAGCTGTTTCGTAAAAACCTTAAAACCTGGCTCTTTCCGAAATAACTGATACCTAGCTGCTCTAGACCATTGTCATGGTTGCTGTTCTTTATTGCAAAGCGCCCTGAGACGTTACGGTGATTTGTGCGCTATATAAAAGCATTTGACTTATGACTATGTCCAGTTTATCAAGGCGTAGGGTTTAGTATCACATTAAGAGAAACCACAGGATTAGACTAATTAAGACCCCAATTGGTCTCATAGCGTCATGGTACTCAATGGGACATGAACCTAAACTGAGTCAATGACGTCTACGGAGTCCACTTCAATGGGCCTTTGCTACCAGTGTCTTGAAAGCTTCCAGTAGCACTTACGCTTCTTTTAGTGCTGAAGCAGTTTTGGTATTTGGTTCACCACAGAATGAAAGGCCTGACTAGTCCAGTTGAAACTTCAAATTTTAATTTAAAGAAGACTCTTGACTCAGTCATCACCTTTGTACATTGACAGGGGTTCTTTTCAGAGCATAAAAATGTGGTGGACGCCCACATTCGATTTTGATGGCAATCCACCAAATGTTTACAAAGTGGGGTTTGTTTCTGACAAACACACTGGGAGTTTTTTCACGGGGAGTGTGGATCAATATTTTCTTTTCTGTCCATCGCTACCAGGTTTTACCTGGAGGTGACTAACAAAAACAAGCATTTGCAATGCAATAGGTCTTGCATTTTCAAGAGTTAGAGCTATGCGCATTGCAATTAGCAAAGTATTTTACCGAACTATAAAATGTGAGGTTTGGTTTGATTATGTGTTTTAAAAAATAATACATGTAAACTTCAGCTTATTTAAGGTAAAATAAAAATTAAATGTTAAATGAAAATAGAATCAAAAGGTATTTAACTATTAAGCACATGTAAGATGAGGAAAACAGTCCAAAGTGAATATATTATAATATGTTATCAGATGATCCTGTGCCAGTTACTTTGTCTTTACCGACCGCTGTTCTTCCTGTAAGATAGCGGTTGTGACCGGGAGGTAGGTGTGAAAAGCTCTTTGTGGTGAGCCCGGCAGGATAAAAAAAAACATGCCCGCTAACTTCAATATGAAGCGGTGTGCAGAAAAGAAAGGCGTGGCCGCTACTACGAAAGAATGTGAAAAAGTGAATGAGAGGTGTGGCACACACTAGTCATATGTCACAATTAACCACCACATGTTAAACATACCTACAGATGGTATATGCATGTATATATACTCAAATGTACACAATAAAATTAAACAAATGAATATATGAATGCACTCTACTAATTTATTATAGAATACCGGGAGGGCAAGGGTGATAAAGCGGGCATTCCTGTTCAGAACACTGCTAGCCTGTGACTGCCTGTCTGCATCCTTCTGTGTATCTGCTTCTACCTGGTAGTGAGGTGCCTGCTCTGCAGCATTCCACACACACCGTGTACCACACACACATCTGTATTGCACAGTGTACTACATGTTCAGCATTGCGTCGTTTTGGTTTCTCATTGTATATACTTTCATTGTTTTAAATTTTACTGGTATTATGACCTTCTCTCCTGCACAACATTAGATGCGAGAAAGGGAACACGAGAGCAAGCCCTCTCACTGGGGCAGGGGAAGTAAACAAAAGAAGACAAACATCTGCACCCTATACACTTGCTGTGTCCTCGGTAGCCACATAATATTACTTTCGCTATTAAATTAGTTTTGTACCAGTTTTTAACTGCATCGTGTTGTTCAATTTTAAGGCGCTGCCTCACATCTAAGTCAGTCCTAAATCAGTTTTTAAAAAACTGCATCGTTTTGCACGTATCTTATAAAAAATGTGTTCTGCCAATGTACTGTCTACCAGCATTAGAGGGCTGGAGGGCAGGATACCAACATGTAGCTTCAGCGGTATACCGGAAGCTACCGGCATCGGTGTGGGAAAGGAGCTACAATCCTAACCACGCCGCACTACAACAAGCAGCGACTAGTGGAATGCTGTCCGTTCACAAGCTGGTAAATGGAAGCTGCTGACGTAAGCGCACCATGCCCGCACACCATACGCATGCACATGTCCTGTCTGGGCGCGTGCACATCTCCTGTATCCCTTCCGTAAAGAAATCAATGACAATAGATCTCGCCAAGCGAGCAGCGAATGCGCTGCATCGCTAGATGAGACCTAAAAAGGACAGTACATCACCCACCCTAAATATGGTGAGCAGTGGAATTCCCTCCATTGACGATCCTTACTCTATTGGCTGTCAGAGGAAGATTGAAACCCTTAAGGTCTGCCATCCAGGCAGTTTATTCTTTCATGTTTGCAAAGGAGTACCCTGTCCCCCAAACTCTAAATCAGGTCCTAACAGTCTAGGAGACTATGCTCTTGTTTGGGTAACGCCCAGGATTCCAGCCATGGCACAGCACAGGCACAGTTCTTTTAGCCTTCCGGGATGAGCTTCAAATAAGTCAAGATGATGACCTTCAGGCCGGCCTGAAGCTTCTAGATCCGATGGCCACTTTAGACACTGTTGAACAATTACTTCTCGTTTTGAATGTCCTTCGGTGGGAGGCACCAAGGGCAGCTCTACGATCGTTCTGCTTCTTCAGAGTGGATGTTCCAACACTGTTGTTCTTCTGCTCGTCAGCTCAGCAATGGTGGCAATAGTTTATGGAGGAACCCAATGGATGTGATATCTCACCCTGTCTCTTTAATCCGGATGTGGCACCACTGAGGGGTTAGGCCACTTCTTTGGTCTGAAAGTATTATCCTTTGCTGGTGACACACAGCTGTTCCTTAGGCTGGACAGGGATTCTGACAATTCCATCAGCCGTCTGAGGGTGTGCTTGACAGCCATTTACTTCCTGATGACTACTACATGCATAAAGGTGGATAGAGTTAAAACAGAAGTTCTTCTCATTGCTAGAGGACTCTCAACAGGAAAGACAGAGCTTTGTCCTACACCATTTGAGCCTGAATAGGTTAAAAACCTTGGAAGTACATTTGACTGCGATGTCTGATTTCTTCCTCAAATTCAAAAACGTTTGGTCTTCTTGAGTTTTACAACAGGATTACTCGAATTATTCAACATAACTACTACTCACTCCTAATAGATTTGAGGGGGTAAGAGCTTCTTTTTCTCTCCTGGCTGGACTACCTACCTCAGCTTGTGGAAGGCTGCACGGGGAAGACAGCTACACCTTCAGAATATGCTGGTCTGAATATGCTGGCAATGATAGAGTTAGAGTGCAGAACTATTATCATGTCCTATCACTGCCGCCTTGATGAAAAACAGGTCAGCTTCAAACTCATCTGTCTGATTCATCAGACGTCTTACAAAGTACAAAGGTGGTCCAACCTCCTGGCCTGACGTGTTAGTGCCCGCACACTACTCCTACATGACTTCTAAGACCCATCGCCTGGGTACGAAGTCATAATCCTCACTTCCAGAGGTCTGGATGCTGGTGGAAACCATCAATGACTTGAGGCATCACCTATTGTCCTCACTTCCAGAGGGCAGGATGGGGGTGGAGGGCCTTCAGTGAGTGCAGGTATCACAAACTGAATGTTCTTCTTTTTGTCCCTCGACTCAACCCTTCCCTCAGTAAAGTCAGAGTGGCCTCAGGAATGACTTGACAACACACTTATTCCTGTGATGTGATTTTCTGTTAGCTTGTACTTTGTCTGCTTGTTTTATTTCTGTCAGTCAATTCTGGGTCCCCCAGTCCCCTGACCACTGTGGCAAAGTTACGCTCTGCTGGTAACGTGTTACCAAAGCTCCAGGGCCCTGGATCAAGCTTCTTGTTGCTTCGGTGATTGTGGCCAGCTGGGCTTAAAGGATATTGTGGTTTGTGGGTCACTCACTGCTTTGAGGCCACCGCCAGCAAGGACTTCTGTCAGCTGTGCCTTGTGCAGATCTTCCTTCCAGGTTGAGACTTCTGTCCGCTGTGCCTTGTGCAGTTCTTCCTTCCAGGTTGTGACTTCTGTCAGCTGTGCCTTGTGCAGATCTTCCTTCCAGGTTGAAACTTCTGTCAGCTGTGCCTTGTGCAGATCTTCCTTCCAGGTTCAGACTTCTGTCAGCTGTGCCTTGTGCAGATCCTTCTTCCAGGTTGAGACTTCTGTCAGCGGTGCCTTGTGCAGATCTTCCTTCCAGGTTGAGACTTCTGTCAGCGGTGCTGTAGGAGAGTAGGGTCTGCTATCCTATGGTCACCCCACATTTTTGCTTTTTGCTTCACTGGTTTTCGACTACTGAGGCTGTGGGCCTGCTAATCAGACCCCCAGCCTGCTGTTCTCTCTCTAAATTATTAATACATGTGCTATAGGTACATACCACAATTGGAAATGGACTCCTTGTCAGCCCCTGTACCATGCACTATAGGTGCTCAGGGCATAGGTGCCACCAAGGCCTACCAGGGGCTGCAGCATATCTTTTGCCACCCCTGGCTGGTTCTTAAATTGACACAACTGGCTGATCACTCAGCTGGGGTAAGGTGGTGTAATCACCCCTTGCTTAGATATAGTATACCTATATCTAAACCTATATCTGGACACATATAAACCTGTGAGCCACTCCTATGGAAGGCCTCATCAATCCTGGAGGCAGAGTGCGTAGTTTAATGTGAGATGGAGCTCTAGCATGAGCTGAGCCTGTCTGCAGCCGTCGGGAACAAATCCCTAAGCTGTTTCAGGACAATGCCATACCATATACTCTTAAGTGCATTATAATCCTCGCGGTTATTTGGCAACTTTGGTTTGGCTTTATCAAAACATGTTGTGTAAGGTGTCATACGATTTGGAATACTATCCCCTCGCCAGTTCTGGCGATGGGGATAGCATTCCACCCCTCTAGAGGGGTAAGACATGTTACTTTACTTAAATGCGGTTAATTTCTAAAAGGACCTTGGATCCACAAAATGGATGCTTCTGCCACAGACACAAGTCTGACCCCCTGAAGCTGACCGAAACTCAGCCAAGGGGGCCTGGACAAAGGGTTTCCTGTCGCAGGGAGGTGTCACACCCCCCCAGACAGGAGATAGTGGATTGTAGCAGGGAGGTTTGAAAGAAACCAGACACTGCTTGGGGCGCACAAGGCTGCCCCTTGCATAATCCGGCCAAACCGGTTCTGGGGCACTCAAGCCCCCGACCCAGCGCGGCCTGGATCAAAGGAAAAGGGTGTAACCACCCCCTTCCTGGGTCCCACCCATAGGAGGGGACCTAGCAGGTAATCCAGCCCCTAGATTGGTATAAGAATAGGAGCAGTGCTAAAGCACTCAGATTATCCTTTTTTATTTTTTTTTATTTGATTTTACAACCGAAAGACAATACAACAGATAACACAGACCCCGTCCCTAACTCCTCGGTCGAGCAGATCAGATAATCAAAAAATTAGCCACTTGAAGAGCATTGAAAGATATACAAAACAGTACTGAAAAGGAAAAATTTACGAGTTAAGTTAATACATTAACATTCAATTTCGTGAAATTACAACGTTGAATTGCGGTTTAAGCAAAACAAGCTGGTTACTACTGTATATATCATTGCATTTTAGACCATTCTATTAAGGGAGACCAGATTTTTTGTCCTTTAATCTGACTCTTCCTGCCTTTGTTTTTGTATATCGCCATCTCTAAATTAAAAATAGCTAACAATCTTGCAAACCATTGTTGATATGATGGGGCTATAGGATCTAACCAAGCCGAGGCTATACATATTCTCATTAAGGCCATCGAGATAAAAATCAATTTGCGACCGGCTTTGTGGTTAACAGGGTTTGTAACACCCAGAACTGCAATTTCATTTGTTAGATTAATCGTTATTCCAAGGATCAAAGTCAGAAAACGTGCAATATTTGTTTTAAGAGGAGTTAAAACGGGACAGGAAGAAAAAATATGTATACAGTCCGCATTTTGTAGATTGCATCGAAAACAACATGTACCTCTCCCACTACCCCATTTGGATATTTTGTCCGGGGTATAATACATAAAAAAACATATTTTATAGAATTGGGTTTGAAGTTTAGTAGACATGAGGACCGTTTGAGATAACCCATATGAGTGTTCAAATTCCTCAGAGGAGATCGAGATTTTACTTTGCCACTTCTGGATAATTTTTTGAATATCATCCGTAAGATATCTCAGTAATAGAGAATATACCTCCCCGATCTTGAACTTTTTCTGAGAGTGGCTTAAAATGTCGGCTATGTCTATTTTACACATGATACCCTCTCTCATTGTATGTCTTGACAAAAAGTCTCTAATTTGTAAATACTTAAAGAAGTCTTTCCATTCCAGATGAAACTTATCTCTCATGGTTCCAAAGGAATGTAGCCCCTCTGAGGAGAAAAAACATCCCAGATGAGTGATCCCAGCCGCATTCCACCTATTAATACAACTATCTCTAAAGATTTCCGGTAGGGAAGGATTATTATGAGTTGGTGTATAATAGGATAAATGACCTAAACCTACCATCTTCCTCACAGATTTCCATACCTTAAACGCTCCTATAAGCGTTTTTAATCTCACTTTTTTGTGATAGCTATCGAATAGATATCTCCACAGATAGCCTGTGCTGTTATCCCCCAGTATTATCCGGTGAATTGATGGGGTCTCATTAACTTCCCCTACCTCTATCCCCTCGAGATGGAAGAGTTCCTGATTATATAACAAGACTATTGCCCAGTAGTATGTTTTAAGATTTGGGAGCGCTAAACCTCCTCTTTCTTTGGGGAGCGTCAACAGTTTGTATGAACGGCGGGGTTGTTTGTATGACCAGATAAAGTTTGTAAAGATACGCCCCATTGTCTAAAACCAACAGTCTGAAATTTCAAGATTAATAGCTCTGAATATATACAGTAGCTTTGGAAAGTAGACCATTTTTAGTGTGTTGACCCTTCCAATCAATGAGAGGTGTAAATTATTAATACGGTGGAGATCTTTCTGCATTTTATTCAATGCGGGTTTCAGATTTAAGTCGACAAGTTTTTCTAAGTCAGATGTAATGGTCAACCCTAGGTATGTAGCAGATTCTGTTATACGCGAGTCCGTCATATCACAGTTGTTATTAATAATAATCTGAGTTTTTCCCTGGTTTAGTGCATACCCTGAGATTTTTCCGAATATTTTGGCCTCTAACTCAATAGTAGGCATAGCCAAGTTTGGATTGGACGTAGCGATGGCAATGTCATCGGCATATGCGAGGGTTTTTGTTAGGTAGCCTTGTGTCGATATAGGGGCTATGTTCCTACTGCCTTCCAGCCTTCGAATAAACGGATCAATATAGATGGCAAACAACAATGGGGAACAAGGACATCCCTGCCTAGTTCCTCTCGTAATTATCAATTCTTTAGAAAGGCAGCCGTTAACCATTACCATGGCCCGTGGATTATTATATAACTTTTGGATTGCCTGTATAAAAACCTGTTTGAATCCCACCCGGGACATGGGCTGCCAGAGGAATTGCCAGGAGACCCTATCAAATGCCTTCTCTGCATCGAGTAATATTAGCGCCATAGGGTCTCCTGCCACCTGAGTACTGTCGAATAAGCTGATTACCCGCCGTGTATGATTTGTGGTTTCTCTCCCGGGGATAAAGCCATGTTGGATATTGGATATGAATTTAAGAATAAATGTTGAATGAAACCAGACACTGCTTGGGGCGCACAAGGCTTCCCCTTGCATAATCCGGCCAAACCGGTTCTGGGGCACTCCAGCCCCCGACCCAGCGCAGCCTGGATCAAAGGAAAGGGGTGTAACCACCCCCTTCCTGGGTCCCACCCATAGGAGGGGACCTAGCAGGTAATCCAGCCCCCTAGATTGGTATAAGAATGGGAGCAGTGCCAAAGCACTCAGATTATCCTGATGAAACATAAGAAACAAAACTCTGGACCCTTTGACATCCTACTCAACATAGAAGACTGAAGAATCTCCCTTGTGGTCAAGGAGTGACCACCCTGTGCAAACAGGCACCATCCAGCACCTCGACGTCTGCTTTGTTGCAGTTCCCGCCGGAACTCGAGCGACAGAGATCGACGAGATCAAGCTTGCCTGCCTTCCAACAGCCCGATCCACAGTCCCTGCAGAGCTGAGACCCGTGGAGGCGACCGGAAGCGTGGGGCATGCCATCTTGGAAAGACCACGAGACGCTGACCGTGCAGCCCACGAGTGACCCTTGAAGCTGTACACCGGGGTTTGAGAAGCCCCAACCCTGAGCCACTGTTGCACCGAAGTTCAGCCCTCCACACTCGACGAGTGCTGCGTGGGGCCCTTCTGCTTCTTTTGGCTCAATGCGTTGGCCCGGTCACTTGCCAGCCAGCTTGTGGCCCCTGTACTGACGAAACTTGAAAAACGACTTGCGATTCTGGTTGCTCCAGATTTGCACCAGCTCCCCTGAAAAGGAGCCCCCACTCTGACCCTCCTGGTCTGAGTGAGAAGCAATCTTCCGGTTCCGCGTGGATTGCTTTTGCCAAGTGTTGTTTGCTCCAATCTTGAAGCCGACAGCGCCGACGGCGAGAGCCTGCGTGGGACAGATCGTGACCTGCTCCTGGACTTCGTAGGTGTCCCAGAGCCCACGTCACAGTGGAGAGAAGCTCCTCGACAACCACCTGATTGCGCCCGACATTGCCTGGTTCCGTCCTGGTTCCACCCTGGTCACTGCTGAGTGACCCAGACTCTGTCCCCTCTGCTTTCAGGTACTTTTCGACTTTGATCCACTCTTGGATCCCACCGGACACTTCTCCTTCACAGCGCCTGCAGCCTCCTCAGCTCCAAGCACCAAGAATCAGCGTGACGAAACCCGACACTACTTCGACCCTGTGCACCCGCTTCCTGTGGGTGAGGTAACATTGCAACGCCGGTGTTCCCACACTGGTACACACCTCTAAGGTCTGTGTCTTAAGTTTTGTCCCTCTAGTGTGGTGTTGGGTTCAAATCAGGCCTACATACTCTGCTAAACTCTCGAACACCTTAGTATAGAAGTTGGCACGGACGCTGGAAAAGGTAAAAGACAAGTTTATTAAGACCCCATGGGGTGGTGATACATTCCTACAGCACCCTTCGGCAATGTAAGAAGTAGCACACCGAACATCGGTGCGCGACCTCTTTTATACAGTTAAATAGCAATAAAAAGATAGGCGGTTACAAGTTACACATTTTAGGTACATATAAGGTCATTTTTGGAACACAGCCAGCATAGGGGAAGGAGTTCGATAGCACTGGTCAGTTAGTACTAACATTCCTAAAGAGTGACCAGTAAATGCATGATGCGCATGTGCGCTTGACCAGTACTGAAAATAGCCTGTTGCCGAGCAGAATAGGGACCATGGGTATCAAGAAAGGACAAAAGGGCACACTGACCACGAGGCAGCGTGTTCATAGAAAACGGAAGTCAGAGGGATTCAAAATGGCCCCCGTTCGTTTTGGTCAAGTTAACAGAAAAGACCGTGTAGCTGTGCTAAACGCTAACTCAGGAGCTGCCAAAACACGACAGACGGCCCTTTTAGCGTTTAGCAAAAGCTACCTCATAGTGAACGTAGTCAGAATGTTCATCCTCAATGTTAATAGCCATTATTTTCAATACTTCATCATTGGTCAGTTTCTCTTGCTTAACAATAGCTCGTTTAGACGGAATACAGGCTGTGATACATACGGAACATAATGTAGGGCCACATTGAACACATAGACAAAGGGAAAATAGTACTCCAATAAAAACACAGAGAATCGTTAATAATTTCCAACCCCAAGTACTAAGCAGGGACCAGAACCAACCAGAAAAGGTCCATGTTCCATTTTCTGGGTGGATCTCAGCAGCTATCTTATGTAATTTTGTAATCGAATCATATACGGAAGGTGAGTTATCTGGTACGTACACGCAACAACTACTTCCGATGACGCGGCATGCTCCGCCCCTATCAGCTAGTATCACATCTAGAACCATTCGATTCTGGAGCGCCACAATTCTGGTAATTTGCAATTCCTCAGTAATATTCCCTAAAGCAGAGGCAGTTTCATTAGCGACAGCTTCCACTACACGTGTAAGCCGCCTTATCTTCCTGCTATTCAGTGCAGCTCCTACGAATGAAAATAACCCCAAATTGAAATCTACATATTGTTGTAAAGTGGTATCAGTCTGGTCTATTTCATCAAGATCTACTGTTCGTTTAACTCTGTTCAGTATGAAATCATGGTACAGAACGTAATCATTGTGGTACATGGGAGGAGCAATAAATACAGGTGGTAATACAAAAGCTATATAACATGTTCCTAACCATCCCAATGGTAGACGATGGTATCCCTTACTTCCACAAATGAAATATGTGTTACGTGAAGCTACAAATGCAATTCCAGTTGGTGTATCAAAGGTAAGTGTAATATTACATTCACTGCGGCCTACAGGGATTGTACCTTTATTTCTAATACACAAATCTGCTTTTGTATCAATGACTGTTATCATATGCGAGCTCGTCACATTTATAAGTCTTTGATTCGTATATACACGAGGTGTAGAAACATTGTCCGGACGATACTCTTCCCATTCAAATTTAGTTCCTTCAGCGTGTGGATAGCCATCTTTGTCGTTATAGCAGATTTTATTCAACCGAAAAAGTAGTCCACCTTTCGTTGGCCATCGCAGAGTAAAAAGAAGAGTGTACCAAGCATGACAAGAACCATTATGAGAAAACGGGAGAGGAATGAGTGGTGTTCCTCCCTTCTTCTGATGTCCGGGCAACATTCCACATACCCAACAATTGGACGTGTTGGTCATGTTATGAGTATGATGCAAAATCTGAATAAAGCTGTTATTCAAATAAGTCTGTCTATGTCTTTCTTCGTGAAAAGGCAAAGTAAAATGAAAATGTTCAGATGGACTTGGAGTGGTGGACAGCAAATGTTCTCGTACGGGAAACAATAGTTCTATAGTCCAAGCTAATACTGCGATCACCACTACGGTCAAGACAAACAAAACAGCACCAAGAATTCTCCCTTTTCGTGTCGAAGGAGATGCCATAGTTCACAAAACAATACTCTTCAAAAGCAACACTAAGCGGGAAAAAAAAAAAACGATGGTTCTGAACCGAGGCTGCCGTTGATTTGTTCTCCGGGATTCAAGACGGGTGTCGCTACACTGGGCAGAACTGATCCCCCCCCTTGATATTCCCGGCTTCCGTTTCACAAACCTCAGAGCGGTTACCAACCAGTTTCAAAAACACAAAGGGAATCTTATTTCCTGGGACGTAGATTGTATTTCACTTTATCAGAAACAACGTGGTCCGGGAAGGCTCCCTCCAATTCATCAGGCGTAACAGCTGGGCTCTTTTCTGTATCCAAAATCTTTCTGAAGTCGGATAGCACCACAGGGCTCACCAGATCCGGAGAGACACGTCGGCAGTGCGTTGAATGTATCCACCGCTTCTTATTGGTGACTCTCACAGCAGTCCGCGTCGCCAGCAGCACTTGCTCAGGGCCATGCCATCTTGGTTCCAAGCTGCTGGATCGCTCAAATACTTTGACCATCACGTGGTCCCCAGGGCGGAGATCGTGAGCCTCACCAGTGGAGTTATCGGGGAGCGCCTCTCGAACCTGTTGATGAATAGAAAGCAAGTCATTTGTTAATCGTGCCAAATAATCGTTCATCATTATACAAGGCACATCATGTATCAAACGAGGTTTTGGAACTCCCCAAATATTCATCGGCCTTCCAAACACCACTTCATAGGGTGTGAGGCCAGATCGAGAATGTGGCACTGATCGAATGGACAGCAATGCCAGAGGCAAAGCATCCGGCCATTTCAGAGATGTGGATGCCACTATCTTTGCTAGCTTCAGCTTCAGAGTTGCATTGTATCTTTCTACCAAACCTGCTGATTGCGGATGAAAGACAGCGTGGAATCGTTGCTTAATTCCCAATCCTTTCAGGACGTACTCCACTACTTTCCCAATGAAATGAGGACCATTATCACTCCACATAAGTTTACAAACACCATAGCGCGGGAAGTACTCTTTGAGTAACACCTTAGCTGTTGTCAATGCTGTATTGTCTTTCGTAGGGTAAGCCTCAATCCATTTGCTGAAGGCACACACCACTACTAGGACATACTTGAGATTATTACAGCGCTCCAGCTGGATGTAATCCATTTGTAGTACTTCGAATGGTGCAGTAAGTGGAACAAACCCTCCTTTGGGAGTATGAGTCCCTTGTCCAGGATTGTGCTGTAAACATATCAGACAGGTCTGCACTACTCTCTTAGCCGTGCTAGCAATGTCAGCATTTTCCCAAACTCGTGTAAGCAATTTAGTAATTGCGAGAGCTCCAATGTGTGCCAGCCCGTGTGTCATGTGCACCATTGTTTGCAAGTAGGCCATGGGTAGTTTCCATCTTTCCATATCTTTACTACGCCAGCAACCCTCGTCATCCAATACTCCTTCAGTGGCCCATTTCATAAGTTCTGCCTCAGATGCTGACTTCTGTATATCTAGTATTTCTTCTCTAGCATCATGCCACCGCTCGGCTTGTGACTTCACCACATACATGGGGAAATTATTTTGCAGCATAGCGGTCTCTCTCGCAATGCGATCTGCGAAAGCATTGCCTTGTCCTATTTTGTCCGTCACCTTTTTGTGTGCGCTGCACTTGACTATTGCAACTTTCTTTGGGCATAACAGTGCATTCAGGAGATCGCGTACCAATTCTCCATGCATGATGTGTACTCCGTGTGAAGTCAACAATCCTCGTTCCTTCCAGAGTAGGCCAAAATCATGCACTACTCCAAAAGCGTAACGACTATCCGTGTAAATGTTCACACATAGTCCAGCACTTAACTCACATGCTTTCGTTAAGGATATCAATTCAGCTGCTTGAGCCGATTTCTGGGGTATTCGTGCTGCTTCTACCACTGTCTTAAGTGTCGTGATCGCATAAGCTGCAGAAGTCGTACCATCTGGTAACCTCACGCACGATCCATCAACCCACAGTTCCCCATCTACATCTGGAAACGGTGTATCCTGTAAATCGATACGACCCTTTGTCTGTTCCTCAGTCAGAAAAACACAATCATGTTGTTCTTCCTTCTGGGTCTCAGCAACAGGATCCGGCAGTAAAGTAGCAGGATTCAGTGTCGCACATCGTTTTAGTGTGATGTGCGGCGACAACAACGTTAGCTCATATCCTGTCAAACGGGCGCTGGTTAGATGCTGTGTTTTCGTTTGATTCAATAACGCATCTACCGCATGGGGAACTAACACCAGCAATTTGTGTGACAAAACTATTCCCTCACTTTGTCGTATCGCAACTGCTGTTGCTGCAACTGCTCGAAAACATCCAGGCAATCCTCGAGCCACAGGGTCGAGTACCGCCGAGAAGTATGCACAAGGCCTCTGTTTGTCTCCGTGTGTCTGCACTAACACTGACAATGCGCACCCATCCTTCTCGTGTACATACAATGTGAAAATCTTCGTGTAATCAGGTGTACCTAACACTGGTGCAGAACAAAGAGCTTGTCTCAATTGTTCAAAAGCATTCTGACATTCATCCGTCCATTCAATGGGGATCGGTGTATCTTTAGACAACAATGCCAACAATGGTTTAACGATATGTGAAAAACCCAATATCCATTGCCTACAAAAAGACGTCAAACCTATAAAGGCACGAACATCCTTCTGAGTGCGAGGAACTGGAGTGTCTAGGATTGCTTGAATTCGATCTGGTGTCAATGCACGGCCCTCCTTAGACAAAAGATGACCGAGGTAGGTCACCTTTGGTCTACAATATTGCAGCTTTTTCTTCGAAACTTTATGATTATGTTTGGCCAGGAAGGAAAGCAAGGAAAAGGTGCTCTTCTCACATTGTTCTGGCGTGTCTGCAGCAAGTAAGATGTCATCTACATATTGAATAAGAGCCACTCCATCTTGTAATTCAAAGGAATCAAGCTGTCTTTTTAATGCCTGACTATAAATGCTAGGACTTTCAGTATAGCCTTGAGGAACTCGACAAAATCTGGACGATTTATTATTTAATGTAAAGCCGAATAGATATCGACTGTCAGGATGTACAGGGATCGAAAAGAAGGCATTCTTCAAATCGATGACTGTAAAAGTAGTTGCCGTCGATGGAACTCTAACGTAAGCAATGTGGTGATGTCAGACACCACCGGGTACTGAGGCACTACTATCTTGTTTATTTCCCTCAAATCAATAATGAAACGGTAGACCTTAGCGTCTGTATCTCTTTTAAGGATCGGTAAAATTGGGCTATTGCAAACATTATAGGGGACTTCCTCAACTACTCCTGCCAAAATTAAATCACTCACAATGTGTATCAAAGCAAGTTCACCTTCTCTGGAAATCTTATATTGTGGAACACGTGGTAAAGATACTCCCTCCTTCACAGTAATACGTACTGGAGGAATTATCATCTGCCCTACATCCGTATCTGAAGTGGCCCACAACCTTTTTGGTAAGGAGGCCAATACTTCAGATTCATGGAGAAAACACACTCGCTCAAAGTCTGGGTAATTCTCATTCAACACAACTCGCACTCCTTCTGGGGCACAGCGAATAGTAGCTCGAAAGTGTTTTAACATATCGAGTCCAATAATATTATCTGGTGTATTTGGAGACAACAAAAAGGGACAAGGGGCAGCAAATTTATCAACATGAAATGCAACTGGTTGAGACAGTGGGCTAGAAGTAGGTGTTCCATCGAACCCTATTGCTGTAATTACCTCGCCAGACAGGGGAGCCCTTGGAACCAAGTATTTGGACAAAGCGCTACGAGTAGCTCCTGTATCGACCAGAAATTGATCAGTAGAACCCAGAACATGTGCTTCTATATATGGACCCCTTTGATCAACTGGTACCTCAACCGATTCCACACCCCATCCTACGCAATCCTATGCATAGTGCTCATCCCGTGGTTCAGCAGAACCACCCTCATTTATCTGATATTGATTATGATTATCAAATGTATTATAATCTGCCTGACCACGACCCCTTGCTCCATATCCTCCGCGGTCATTCGTGCCATAACTTCCTCGATCATTCGTACCATAACCTCCTCTTGACCCCCCATGATTATTTCTAGATCTCCCACTTCCTCGTCCCCTCAAATTACTCTGCTCTCGAAACACCGGACAGTCTGCAATCCAATGCCCAAACTGTTTGCAGTATGCACATTGATTCACAGAAATGTCAGAACGAGGGGGAGGAGCATTACTGTATGATCCTCGCCCTCCTCTATTGTTTCCTCTCGTAGCCTGAACCTGAGCTAACATTACCTTCGTCTTCAAATCCTTCGCCTTCTTTTCACTACTTTCTTTCGCCTCCAATTCCTGTCGTTCATAATATTGAGCCATAGTCAATAAAGAAGCAGGGGTTGCTGTGGTCCATGAGCTTTCACTCGCTTTTAATCGTTTTGCAATCTCCGGTAGGAGATTAGCCACATACTTATCAACGAATAGATGCCTGCCAGTATCTTCTGTCAATAATTGACCACTGTAATCATGGAACGCTTCCTCGAAGCGAGAGAAAAAATCGGAAACCGATTCATCCGCCTTCTGCTTACAAGAGGCTAATATAGTCCAATCAATCTTTTTAGCGGGAGCAAGAGTCTTTAGTTTTGTCAGTATGGCCCCTGGAAGGTCTAATATTAATTGACACGGCTTACATGCTGGTTCCCTATCCAAGTCAGCCTGAACAAGATCTTTCCAAGTGGCCCCGAGAGTCGTGTGGTCATCAAACCTACGAATCGCTCTCCACATATCAGGGGGCAATATCAACCCGAAAAATAGATCAATATCAACTAACGTCATGATACACGAAGAAATTGCGCTTTCAACATTTTCATAAAAAGCCGCAGGATTTTTACGGGGATCAGGTAAAGCATTCTTAAGTGCCATAACATCTGCTCTATTCCAAGGCGTATAAACCCAATTATATACAAAATACCCTTTCGCATCTTTGGATCTTTTATCATCATCTGTGCCATCCCCTTTATGAGGGACATATAAAGGCGCAGCTTCTCGCATAGGTCTAACATTAATCGCAGCGATCTTATCTGTTTCAAAGATAGGGCATTCTTTGGATATCCCCGTCGCTCCGGACGCATACGAATTCTTCGACTTTGCCACCTCCCGTAGTCGTGTCGCCTCATTTCGCAGTTGAATCAAACGCTTGAAGAAGTCGTCCGCATCTGAAAGAACAAAAAGACCTTTATGAAAATTCTCACGACCCTCGGATATCTCCTTTGGTTCTAGCTCGAGAGAATATTTTCTGTACCGCTCAACAACTTCATCTCCAAAATGATCTAAAAAATACAGTCGCTCCTGATCAGACCACTGTTCCATTTTTGCAGTAATGTCAGAAACAGTAACAGTATTAATATTTAGCTTTCGTGCCAACGAACGTAGTTCCGCTGTTCGTTCTGCCTGTAACCTGGTACGCTGTGTTTGATTACTATCCTCGTCTGATTCCTCGCTCGGAGCCGTGGGTGCGACATACGGAGGCGGACAACGATCTAGTAATGAAAAATCATCTGTTTCATTAGTAAGGACTGGATAGAGAGGACGCCTGATAGGGAATTGACCATTAACCTGTAAATTGCGTTCTCGTCTCTCCCTCTCTTTCTTTTCCTGTAATTCCTTCTCCTGTAGCTGTAAAGCTTTGTCATGTGCAGCCTTCCGCTGCACTTTCTCCGCCAAGGCTTCCTCACGCTTCGCTCGTTCACGCACCTCTTTCTCCCACATACGCACACAATCAAACATATCTTGTCTAGACCTTCGCTGAAACAAACCCTGCTCTACATATTGAACCTTTCGAAGGTCAAACGACCCATATAGTGGCCACTGTAATTCACGATCAGTCTTAGTATACTTGTGCCATAATGTACTATACATTATTGGAGGAATACCGAATTTGACATACATTTCACGATTTGGAGTCCCCTCTGGGGGAGCCGGCTGTTTTTTACTTAATCGATAATTGGTACCATTTTCAGAACAGCACATCCTTCGGAGTGTGCTAAAAACAGGCATGTTTCAAAAAGTACCACGAAAACGCGATACTACAAAAATGACACCTAACGCGGTGCACCGTTCAAATCAAATAAATCAGAGAAATATCCCTACATGCCTGCCTATGTGAGGTGCACTTCACATATTCAAATTCAAATTCAAAGATTCAAACGTTAGCTAACAAATTCAAATTCAAATTCAAAATTCAAAAAGCCACAGTAAGTGTCAGTAGACTACCTCACCAAGCAAAAGCTTACCAAGTATTTTCAAACGTCCAAAGTCCAACTGCCAAGTTCTGTGGTCAAATCAGCCAAAACGGCACATCACGACAATCCAAGATCAGAATCTCAGTCGAAGACCGGCACCACCTGGAAGGTCGGATCGGAAGGAAGGAAAAACACACCGTGGGTGCCAAGACTCGGGTCACTCAGTGGCAGCGTACGCGTCCATGGCGAGTTTCCTGACCTTCGTCGCGACCTCTCCTTCGGGCATCCGAGTCGCCGATGAGTCCCTTCGTGGTCGCCAATTGTGGTGTTGGGTTCAAATCAGGCCTACATACTCTGCTAAACTCTCGAACACCTTAGTATAGAAGTTGGCACGGACGCTGGAAAAGGTAAAAGACAAGTTTATTAAGACCCCATGGGGTGGTGATACATTCCTACAGCACCCTTCGGCAATGTAAGAAGTAGCACACCGAACATCGGTGCGCGACCTCTTTTATACAGTTAAATAGCAATAAAAAGATAGGCGGTTACAAGTTACACATTTTAGGTACATATAAGGTCATTTTTGGAACACAGCCAGCATGGGGGAGGAGTTCGATAGCACTGGTCAGTTAGTACTAACATTCCTAAAGAGTGACCAGTAAATGCATGATGCGCATGTGCGCTTGACCAGTACTAAAAATAGCCTGTTGCCGAGCAGAATAGGGACCATGGGTATCAAGAAAGGACAAAAGGGCACACTGACCACGAGGCAGGGTGTTCATAGAAAACGGAAGTCAGAGGGATTCAAAATGGCCCCGTTCGTTTTGGTCAAGTTAACAGAAAAGACCGTGTAGCTGTGCTAAACGCTAACTCAGGAGCTGCCAAAACACGACACTAGGTTCAGCGGAAGTGTCCTTAACTTCTATTTGTGTAACTTTTACGCACCATTGACTAACATTGGTGCATGCGTGCGCTTTCAGCGCTGCACCCGAATCCCGCGGGCTTTTCCCGACTTCAGCATTGCTTGTCCCGACAGCTGCCAGCGATTCCCTAGGCCCTAGGCCCTAGGCCTAACCACTGTTCGATTGGTATCTCTTATACCACTTGTTTAGTATATGGTCTGAGTGGCCCCTCGCCCTCATCCATATTTGTGCAACTTTGTATGTTATACTGTGCTTTTGATTTAACGCTTGTGCCCCTTTATTCATAAAGAGTACTGGGGATTATTGTGAGTAATAAATACATATATCTTTATAATATATACTTGTGTGGTGTCCTTCCCTTTGATATTACAGGATTGTGATTGGTAAAACAGCTCGCTTAACACGACCTCTTGAGTTAAGCCTTTAAGGCTGCTTAGTGTATGCTACCCTTAAGATAGCTTGTCTATAAGGTTGACTTACAACCAGACACCATAAGGGGATATTTGGACTGATACAAGGTGGTTCCAGAATTGGAAACATCATATATCAGGCCAACTTCTCACATTGGTGAGCAGCGGTGCGGATTTGAGCTTGCTGTTTGTTTTACCATTGCAATCTTTTTATCAAATTGAAAGATCACATCAAGTACCTCTAGGTACATATAAATCAAAAGCTTAGCATATTAAGTTCTACTGAACTTAGTAGTTGTAGGTTAAAGGGATTAGCACACCCTGATTACAACTTACTAGCAAGGTACAGTAGGAAAGCACTTAGTGTAGGTAAGTGCACCACTTACACCTCACTAGCAGTCATGTCTGGCACAGGTGAAGCTCCAGGCTCTCTACCTGTGACAGTTGACCTTACCAAGGCAACTTCCAGCTATGACAAACTTAGCCACAAAGACTTGTGTGCCTTGTGCATATCAAGGGGGCTAAAAAGGGGCAGAGGTCCCACCATTCCAGCTCTGATAGCCATTCTAGAACAGGATGACTTAGCTAAGGCGAGTATAGCTCCCCTAGACTTAGGAGATGGAGTGAACCCCCCAGTAACTGATACCACTCCAGAGGAGGAAGAAGAAGTAGAAGAGGAGGAGGAGGAGGACTCAGAAGTAGATGACCCAGAAAATCAGGATCAGAGGGGTAACCAGGTTATAGTTGCCAGGCTTAGCCAGGCCAACTTAAGCCTACTTGGGAATGGAGAGGGCCAGCACCTCCCCAGACCCCATAACCACATTCTCCCAGGCAACAGAAGGGTGAGATCTCCATCAGGGGACTCTCATATTTCTAGTGCCTCAAGGGATTCTGAGAGAGGAATGACTTCATCTCAGAAGATAGAGCATAGGGCCAGAATGAGGGCTGTCAAACTCCAGAGAGGGAGGAGGTAGCCTTGGCTCAAGCTAGACTTGCCTTGGCAAGAGAACGAAAGTTGTGTGGCTTAGATGCCACTGGTGGCAGCAACATTCCTAGAGAAAAAGACAGGAGCTATGACAATAGAAACCTGACAAAAATTGTGCCCCACTACAAGGAAGGGGAAGACATCCACAAATGGATGACTGCACTTGAGAGAGCCTGCATGGTACAGCAGGTTCCTCAGGATCAGTGGGCTGCAATTTTATGGTACTCCTTTTCTGAGAAAGGGAGAGATAGGCTCCTCACAGTTAGACCTGAGGATGCCAAAAACTACTCTGTCCTGAAGAGTGCTCTTATTGAAGGGTTTGGCCTAACCACTGAGCAATACAGGTTGTTGTTCAGAGACACCCAAAAAGCACAGACTCAGGACTGGACTGATTTTGTTGATTGTGCCACGAAGACTCTGGAGGGTTGGTTGCAGGGAAGTAAAGTTTCAGACTATACAGGATTGTACAATCTTATCATGAGAGAACAGATCCTTAATAACTGTACAAACCAGCTGTTGCATCAATACCTTATTGACTCTGATCTGACCTCTCCCCAAGAATTGGGAAAGAAGGCAGACAAATGGGTCAGAACAAGGATTAAGCAGAAACCCCAGAACCAAGGTGGTGACCAGAAGAAAACAGACCAGAAGGGTGGGAATCAGAAAGAAAAAGAAAAGGACCAGAAGTCTTCAGGCCCCCAAACTAATAATAAGGAGGGTGGTTCCCAAAATGGTAACAAGAAAAAGAAGAACGATGGCCCAAAGAAACCTTGGTGTAATACCTGCAAATCAGTTTCACATTGGGGCAGTGAATGCACCAAGAAAAATCCAGTCCCCACCACTGTAGCTCCTAAAGCACCTGCAACCCCTAGTACAATTAACAGTGGTGGAACACAGCCAAAGGGTGTAGTAGGGTTAACCCTGGGTACTGAGGTAGGATCTGGCCTAGTCAGAATCACTACTCAGGCAGTTCTCCTATATGATGTGGATCTAGCTTTGTCCACTACAGTGAGTCCCAGTAACCTGGGCCAATATAGGCAGACGCCTTTGATAAATGAGAAACTGGCTCAGGCCTACAGGGACACATGTGCCAGTGTCACAATGGTGACACCTGACTTTGTGGACCCTGGACAGATTGTACTAGGTGAACGTTACCTAGTGACCAATGCAAGCAACTCCACTACTACACATAGTGTGGCAGTTGTGAACTTCTCCTGGGAAGGGGTGGATGGCCTAAAGAAAGTTGTTGTGAGTGCAGACCTTCCAGTAGACTGTCTGTTAGGCAATGATCTTGAAAGCTCAGTTTGGTCAGAAGTGGAGTACAGGACTCATGCAGAAATGCTAGGGATTTCAGCACATGTCCTTGCAGTGACAAGGACTCAGGCTAAGAAGTGCCTTCCTGAACCAGTGGTGGATCTTGGAACAATAGACCAACCACAACCCAAGAGAAGGAGCAAAAGGGTTAAGGCTTTGTCTTCCCCCTTGCCCCAGGTTGAGGATCAGATTTCAGAGGAAACTGATTCTGCAGTCCAAGAGGAGACTGTCTCTGAGGAACTTGAGCCTGATCAGGTTGAGTTTCTGGGGACAGGGGGACCCTCAAGGGCAGACCTGAGGCAGGCTCAATTAGATTGCCCTTCACTTGAACCCCTCAGACAGCAAGTTGCTGCTGAGGCTGCAGGGATGCCCAAGGTACCCATAGTGTGTATTGGGATGATGGACTCCTTTACTCAGAGGCTAGAGACCCCAAGCCTGGTACAACCAGGAGGTTGGTCATACCTTTGAAGTTTAGGGGTTTCCTTCTTACCTTGGCCCATCATATTCCCCTTGCAGGACACTTAGGCCAGAACAAAACGTGGGACAGGCTTGTTTCACACTTTTACTGGCCTCATATGTCAGAAAATGTCAAGGAGTTTTGTCGCTCCTGTGTCACTTGCCAAGCCAGTGGTAAGTAAGGTGGCACAACAAAGGCCCCCCTCATACCACTACCTGTGGTGGGGGTACCCTTTGACAGAGTTGGAATAGATATTGTGGGTCCCATGGATCCTCAAACAGCATCTGGGAACAGATTTATACTGGTGGTAGTGGATCATGCCACCAGGTATCCAGAAGCTATTCCCCTGAGGACCACCACAGCACCTGTGGTGGCAAAAGCCCTCATTGCAGTTTTCTCAAGAGTGGGCTTCCCAAAGGAGGTATTGTCAGACAGAGGTACTAACTTCATGTCTAGCTATTTGAAAGCAATGTGGAAGGAATGTGGAGTAAACTACAAGTTTACCACACCCTATCACCCACAGAGCAATGGGCTTGTGGAGAGATTCAACAAGACCCTCAAGGGAATGATAAAAGGGTTACCAGAGAAGCTTAGGCGGAAATGGGACATCCTTTTACCCTGCTTGCTCTTTGCTTACAGAGAGGTCCCACAGAAGGGGGTTGGCTACAGCCCTTTTGAACTTTTGTTTGGCCACCCTGTGAGGGGTCCACTATGTTTGGTGAAGGAAGGATGGGAGTTACCTCTCAAAAAGCCTAAGCTAGATGTGGTGGACTATGTACTTGGTCTCCGCTCCCGGATGGCTGAATACATGGAGAGAGCATCCAAAAACCTGGAGGCCAGTCAAGAATTACAGAAAGCTTGGCATGACCAAAAGGCTGTTCTGGTTGAGTTCCAGCCAGGGCAGAAGGTGTGGGTGTTGGAGCCAGTGGCCCCAGCAGCCCTCCAGGACAAATGGACTGGACCCTACCCTATCATTGAGAAAAAGGGAGAAGTCACCTACTTGGTTGACTTTGGAACCCCTAGGAGCCCCCACAGGGTGCTCCATGTAAATCGTTTGAAAGCATTTGTGGACAGGGAGGACATGAGCTTGCTCATGGCCACAGATGGGGAACAGGAGGAAGAGAGTGACCCTCTCCCAGACCTGCTTTCTCAGAACCCTGATGATGGTTCAGTTGATGGAGTAGCCTTGGCAGGCAGCCTCACTGACCAGCAACAGATGGACTGCAGACATGCAGACAAGTTTTGCAAGCCCACAGACATTTGTTTTCACTCACACCCAGTCAAACTAACTGGTGCACCCATGAGGTGGACACTGGTGACAGTCTGCCTGTCAAGAATAAAATCTACAGGCAACCTGACCATGTCAGGGATTGTATAAAGGCTGAGGTACAAAAGATGTTGGAGCTTGGAGTGATTGAGCCATTAGAGAGCCCATGGGCCAGCCCAGTGGTCCTTGTGCCAAAACCTCATACCCAAGATGGAAAGAGAGAAATTAGGTTTTGTATGGACTACAGAGGTCTCAATGCTGTCACTAGGACAGATGCACATCCCATTCCAAGAGCAGATGAGCTCATTGATAGATTGGCTTCTGCCAAGTTTCTGAGCACATTTGATTTGACAGCTGGCTACTGGCAGATCAGACTAGCTGAAGAGTCAAAAGCCAAGACAGCATTCTCTACCCCTAGTGGACATTATCAGTTTGTGGTAATGCCCTTTGGTTTGAAGAATGCACCTGCCACTTTCCAAAGGTTGGTGAACCAAGTCCTTGCTGGGTTGGATGACTTTTGTGCAGCATATCTAGATGATATTGCTGTCTTTAGCTCCACCTGGGAGGATCACCTGATCCACCTGAAGAAAGTTCTTGAGGCCCTGCAAAAGGCAGGCCTGACTATCAAGGCTACCAAGTGCCAGATAGGGCAGAGTAAGGTTGTATACCTGGGTCACCTAGTAGGTGGGGGTCAGGTTCAGCCACTGGAGAGCAAAATCCAGACCATACAGGACTGGGCTCCTCCAGTTACCCAGACACAAGTCAGAGCCTTCTTGGGCCTGACTGGGTATTACAGAAAGTTTGTGAAAAACTATGGGTCCATTGTGACACCATTAAATGACTTGACATCCAAGAAGATGCCAAAAAAGGTTCAGTGGACAGTTAGCTGTCAAAAGGCATTTGATGACCTGAAGAAGGCCATGTGCTCTGCACCTATCCTGAAGAGTCCTGACTACTCCAAACAGTTCATTGTACAGACAGATGCTTCTGAGTTGGGGGTGGGAGCTGTGCTCTCACAACTTAATCACGATGTTCAAGACCAGCCCATTGCTTTCATTAGCAGAAGGCTGACCCCCAGGGAGAAACGTTGGTCAGCCATTGAGAGGGAGGCCTTTGCTGTGGTTTGGGCCCTGAAGAAGTCGAGGTCCTACTTGTTTGGAACTCACTTCCTAGTTCAGACAGACCATAAGCCCCTCTTGTGGCTAAATCAGATGAAGGGTGAAAATCCCAAACTGCTCAGGTGGTCCATTTCCCTACAGGGGATGGACTTTACAGTGGAGCACCGCCCAGGGACTGACCATGGTAATGCAGATGGTCTCTCCAGGTACTTCCACTTAGAACATAAAGACTTATCTGGTCAAGGTTAGTTTAATGTCCCTGCGTTTGGGGGGGGGGGGGGGTTGTGTAGGAAAGTAGGGTCTGCTATCCTATGGTCACCCCAAATTTTTGCTTCACTGGTTTTCGACTACTGAGGCTGTGGGCCTGCTAATCAGACCCCCAGCCTGCTGTTCTCTCTCTAAATTATTAATACATGTGCTATAGGTACATACCACAATTGGAAATGGACTGCTTGTCAGCCTCTGTACCATGCACTATAGGTGCTCAGGGCATAGGTGCCACCAAGGCCTACCAGGGGCTGCAGCATATCTTTTGCCACCCCTGGCTGGTTCTTAAATTGACACAACTGGCTGATCACTCAGCTGGGGTAAGGTGGTGTAATCACCCCTTGCTTAGATATAGTATACCTATATCTAAACCTATATCTGGACACATATAAACCTGTGAGCCACTCCTATGGAAGGCCTCATCAATCCTGGAGGCAGAGTGCGTGGTTTAATGTGAGATGGAGCTCTAGCATGAGCTGAGCCTGTCTGCAGCCGTCGGGAACAAATCCCTAAGCTGTTTCAGGATAATGCCATACCATATACTCTTAAGTGCATTATAATCCTCGCGGTTATATAGCAACTTTGGTTTGGCTTTATCAAAACATGTCGTGTAAGGTGTCATAGGATTTGGAATACTATCCCCTCGCCAGTTCTGGCGACGGGGATAGCATTCCACCCCTCTAGAGGGGTAAGACATGTTACTTTACTTAAATGCGGTTAATTTCTAAAAAGACCTTGGATCCACAAAATGGATGCTTCTGCCACAGACACAAGTCTGACCCCCTGAAGCTGACCGAAACTCAGCCAAGGGGGCCTGGACAACGGGTTTCCTGTCGCAGGGAGGTGTCACACCCCCCCCCCCAGACAGGAGATAGTGGATTGTAGCAGGGAGGTTTGAAAGAAACCAGACACTGCTTGGGGCGCACAAGGCTGCCCCTTGCATAATCCGGCCAAACCGGTTCTGGGGCACTCAAGCCCCCGACCCAGCGCGGCCTGGATCAAAGGAAAGGGGTGTAACCACCCCCTTCCTGGGTCCCACCCATAGGAGGGGACCTAGCAGGTAATCCAGCCCCCTAGATTGGTATAAGAATGGGAGCAGTGCCAAAGCACTCAGATTATCCTGATGAAACATAAGAAACGAAACTCTGGACCCTTCGACATCCTACTCAACGTAGAAGACTGAATAATCTCCCTTGTGGTCAAGGAGTGACCACCCAGTGCAAACAGGCACCATCCAGCACCTTGACGTCTGCTTTGTTGCAGTTCCCGCCGGAACTCGAGCAACAGAGATCAACGAGATCAAGCTTGCCTGCCTTCTAACAGCCTGATCCACAGTCCCTGCAGAGCTGAGACCCGTGGAGGCGACCGGAAGCGTGGGGCACGCCATCTTGGAAAGACCATGAGACGCTGACCGTGCAGCCCACGAGTGACCCTCGAAGCTGTACACCGGGGTTTGAGAAGCCCCAACTCTGAGCCACTCTTGCACCGAAGTTCAGCCCTCCACACTCGACGAGTGCTGAGTGGGGCCCTTCTGCTTCTTTTGGCTCAACGCATTGGCCCAGTCACTTGCCAGCCGGCTTGTGGCCTCTGTACAGACGAAACTTGAAAAACGACTTGCGATTCTGGTTGCTCCAGATTTGCACCAGCTCCCCTGAAAAGGAGCCCCCACTCTGACCCTCCTGGTCCGAGTGAGAAGCAATCTTCCGGTTCCGCGTGGATTGCTTTTGCCAAGTGTTGTTTGCTCCAATCTTGAAGCCGACAGCGCCGACGGCGAGAGCCTGCATGGGACAGATCGTGACCTGCTCCTGGACTTCATAGATGCCCCAGAGCCCACGTGACAGCGGAGAGAAGCTCCTCGACAACCACCTGATTGCGCCCGACATTGCCTGGTTCCGTCCTGGTTCCACCCTGGTCACTGCTGAGTGACCCAGACTCTGTCCCCTCTGCTTTCAGGTACTTTTCGACTTCGATCCACTCTTGGATCCCACCGGACACTTCTCCTTCACAGCGCCTGCAGCCTCTTCAGCTCCAAGCACCAAGAATGAGCGTGACGAAACCCGACACTACTTCGACCCTGTGCACCCACTTCCTGTGGGTGAGGTAACATTGCAACGCCGGTGTTCCCACACTGGTACACACCTCTAGGGTCTGTGTCTTAAGTTTTGTCCCTCTAGGTTCAGCGGAAGTGTCCTTAACTTCTATTTGTGTAACTTTTACGCACCATTGACTAACATTGGTGCATGCGTGCGCTTTCAGCGCTGCACCCGAATCCCGCGGGCTTTTCCCGACTTCAGCATTGCTTGTCCTGACTGCTCCCAGCGATTCCCTAGGCCCTAGGCCTAACCACTGTTCGATTGGTATCTCTTATACCACTTGTTTAGTATATGGTCTGAGTGGCCCCTCGCCCTCATCCATATTTGTGCAACTTTGTATGTTATACTGTGCTTTTGATTTAACGCTTGTGCCCCTTTATTCAAAAAGAGTACTGGGGATTATTGTGAGTAATAAATACATATATTTTTATAATATATACTTGTGTGGTGTCCTTTCCTTTGATATTACAGGATTGTGATTGGTAAAACAGCTTGCTTAACACGACCTCTTGAGTTAAGCCTTTAAGGCTTCTTAGTCTATGCAACCCTTAAGATAGCTTGTCTATAATGTTGACTTACAACCAGACACCATAAGGGGATATTTGGACTGATACAAGGTGGTTCCAGAATTGGAAACATCATATATCAGGCCAACTTCTCACAGGTGCCTTGTGCAGATCTTCCTTCAAGGCAGGGGCTTCTTTCCTCAATGATCAGTTCAAAGGTCGGGTGAGGTACAACTGGTCTAGGTCAACTTCTTTATTGCATTTCGACTGGTCACACAACAGGGCTCAAGCTGTGAAATGAAGGACAATCTGGCTCCGTGCAAAATTGAGAGAGTTCTACCGCATCCACCACATACTGCAAGACTCCAAGAGCTGAAGCTAGAAATACAATTCCAAGGATGAATTCAACCACTCTTTCTGAACATCCCCTTGAAAATGGCAACTAGTGAACACACTGACTGTACCAGCACAGTGCAGAGAGCTTTTCAAGAACCTCGAGGTACATTGACTTTCTCTATCTGTTGTAACAGAAGATGGTGAACCTTGGTAACATCAATACTCTTTGGGCACGGTCAAACATTTTGCTATCAGAATCCAATGAATCCTGCCCAGACACACACCCTCAAGTCAATATTGCATGACGCTTGGCGGTCTTAGCCCTCAGCAAGCCCTCTGCAAAAATGCTGAAATTGTCTTATACCTCCTGGACAGCTGTGCCAACACACAGACCAACAAAACACCCTCCAGGAGCTACCAATCGATCTACCAGCACTTGGTAGTCCAATCCAGACTCCAATCTTTAAAACCATCTACCAGCATCCAGACTCAAATCTTTCAACGTTCTCTGTTACCATCTTTGGAACTGCCTGTCTCTGAGATTCGTGGAAGCTCCACGCTCAAAGTTAGTTCGTAAAATCCCAATAGACTGGAAGACAAGATCAAATAATGACACCCCGCACAGAACTGTATATTATTCAACCATTTTTTCATAACATGTACCATTGTCTTACTTCTGTTGTTTCAACATGGACGTGTTGCTGTCTGCTTATCACAACAGCTCCTTTATTTAAAACCTCACTTACCAGTTTGTTTTACATCATACCTACCTAGCTGTTACTAGGGTGGACTTGGCCCTTTTCTCCCAAAATTTTTCGCTTTTTGCCCCCTAATTTAAGGATGTCTTCCCCATGGTAAAGGTTACTGTATAGGCCATGTGTGGTGTGAGACGCCATGTTAATGTGATAATGTGATGCAATGGTGTGCACGTATTTTCCCCCCATTGTGTAAAATGTACCCTGATGAAATGTCGCATTTAAGATGGATGCCATGGCTGTGCGTTGTGCCACCTGACTGCAGTAGGTTAGCAGTCTAGTCGTTAGGTACCCAGCCATCCCTGCTTTTGGAGGGAAAGCCTGGCACCCAGGGTGCTCTACTCCTCCCCCTGAGCCAGTTTAAACCAGTTTCACAGCTTTCCTCCTGTCACTGCCCCTCATAGTATAGGTAAAAGCAATGCAGTACTGACAGATTCTCCCTGTAAAGGCACCTCAAAGTGTCATTAAACTGCAGTGCAGAGTGTACAGATTTACTCTTTTGTAACCACCCCTCGTTCTGCTGTAAAATCGATTTCCTCCTGTGGTCCTAACACTGCTTCTAGTGCAGTGCCCAGACTTCCTCTTCTGTAAAAGCCCCTCGTGATGTAGTCAAGAACGAAGAAACGTGCACAGGTCCTCTCTTCTGAAAATACCACACTTAGGGGCTTATCAAAGAGTTGCGTCGGCCTTGAGCCGCACAATGAAGCGCAAGAGCGACGCAACTCTTAAGTTAGATTTATCAAGACACACAAGCCCACCTTGCATGGCCATATGTGGCGTCCTATGCACTGAGGGGCATATCAAAGAGTTGCGTCGGCCTTGAGCCACACAATGAAGCGCAAGAGAGACGCAACTCTTAAGTTAGATTTATCAAGACACGCAAGCCCACCTTGCATGGCCATATGCGGCGTCCTATGCACTCAGGGGCATATCAGAGAGTTGCGTCGGCCTTGAGCCACACAATGAAGCGCAAGAGAGACGCAACTCTTAAGTTACATTTATCAAGACACGCAAGCCCACCTTGCATGGCCATATGTGGCGTCCTATGCACTGAGAGGCATATCAAAGAATTGCGTCGGCCTTGAGCCACGCAATGAAGCGCAAGAGAGACGCAACTCTTAAGTTAGATTTATCAAGACACGCAAGCCCACCTTGCATGGCCATATGTGGCGTCCTATGCACTCAGGGGCATATCAGAGAGTTGCGTCGGCCGTGGGCCACACAATGAAGCGCAAGAGAGACGCAACTCTTAAGTTAGATTTATCAAGACACGCAAGCCCGCCTTGCATGGCCATATGTGGCGTCCTATGCACTCAGGGGCATATCAGAGAGTTGCGTCGGCCTTGAGCCACACAATGAAGCGCAAGAGAGACGCAACTCTTAAGTTAGATTTATCAAGACACGCAAGCCCGCCTTGCATGGCCATATGTGGCGTCCTATGCACTCAGGGGCATATCAGAGAGTTGCGTCGGCCTTGAGCCACACAATGAAGCGCAAGAGAGACGCAACTCTTAAGTTAGATTTATCAAGACACGCAAGCCCGCCTTGCATGGCCATATGTGGCGTCCTATGCACTCAGGGGCATATCAAAGAGTTGCGTCGGCCTTGAACCACACAATGAGCGCAAGAGAGATGCAACTCTTAAGTTAGATTTATCAAGACACGCAAGCCCGCCTTGCACGGCCATATGTGGCATCCTATGCACTCAGGGGCATATCAAAGAGTTGCGTCGGCCTTGAGCCACACAATGAGCGCAAGAGAGACGCAACTCTTAAGTTAGATTTATCAAGACATGCAAGCCCGTTTTGCATGGCCATATGTGGCGTCCTATGCACTTAGGGGCATATCAAAGAATTGCGTCGGTCTTGAGCCGCACAATGAAGCGCAAGAGAGACGCAACTCTTAAGTTAGATTTATCAAGACACGCAAGCCCGCCTTGCACGGCCATATGTGGCCTGATAAATCTAGAGTAACGCAACGCAGCTCAAATCGCTGCTTTGCGTTACTCTGCCCCAGTGACGGGTTCCATGGGCGGAGCGTGGGTGTTCCCACGCATCGCCCCATAGATTTTGCTGCATTCCCACATTTGCCAACATTGGTAGACCTGGGAGTGCGTCACAATGGTACGCATCCCCATGAACGGTGTAACGAGGATAAATATCTTTATTCCTCCTTGTTCCTTCCTTTCTATGTGTGCTGGATTCTGCAGCACACATGGAAAGAGGAAAAGGCCTCAGGGGATTGCTTTTGTGCAGGAAGGTGCCCCTTTCTGCACATAAACAATCCTGTTTACAATGCACGCACGCTTGCACCATGGTGCTGGGGCGCCTGCTTTGGCGCTAGGTAGAACATTGTGCGCCAGCGCAGGGAAAAACAGGAATGTGCTGCATGATTTTTGGAATAAATATGCCCCTAAGTGTAGTAAAAGGAAGTGCAGAATGGACAGATTTTTCCCAGTGAAGAGTAAGGAGCGGTGCAGCGCGCCCAGATTTTCTCTTTTTTAAATGCCCCTCGAGCTGCTGTAAAACTGATTCCCTTTGCAGACAACAGTTGGGCTCTAAACACCCTGCACAGATTAGTCAAAGGCAGAGGAGTCCACACAGATTTCCTCTTTTATATTAAACCCCCCTCAAAGTGTAATAAAAAGCAGCGCAGTGCACACATCAGCTTTCCTGTCAACAGCCCTCATAGAGCAGGCAAAAGCAATGCAATGTACAGATTTGATCGGTTCACAGAGATTAGTAATATAGCAGAGCACAAATTTCTCACAAGGTAGCAAAAAGCAGTGCCGGTTTCACAGACATCCTCTTCTGTCAATCTCCCACAAAGTGTAGTAAAAAGATGACCAATGTGTGCAGATTCCTCATCGTGAGGTACGATGCTTGGCAGGGTTCACAGATTACTCATTATGCAGCCCGATGCAGGGAAGCGTGAACAGATTCTTCATAGTGCAGTAAGATGCAGTGCAGTGTGCAGATTTTTTACAGTCTTAAACACAAATGATGACCACAAAGACCACAGGGCCAGAAGGAAAGCCCCCTCTCCCAGAGGTTAGCAGATAGATGAGCCCAGCTGAGCCCCAGGGGCCCCCGGATAGAAGAGCCCAGCTCAGCCTCAGGGGCCCCCAGATAGAAGAGCCCAGCTCAGCCCCAGGGGCCCCTGGATAAAAGAGGCCAGCTCAGCCCCAGGGACCCCCGGATAGAAGAGCCCAGCTCAGCCCAAGGGGCCCCGGATAGAAGAGCCCAACTCAGCCCCCCGGAGGCCCCAGATAGAAGAGCCCAGCTCAGCCCCAGGGGACCCCAGGTAGAAAAGCCCAGCTCAGCCCCCCAGGGGCCCCCGGATAGAAGAGCCGAGCTCAACCCCAGGGCCCCCGGATGGAAGAGACCAGCTCAGCCCCAGGGCCACCGGATAGAAGAGCCCAGCTCAGCCCAAGGGGCCCCCAGATAGAAGAGCCCAGGTCAGTCTAGCTCCTGGCAGTGATTTCTCATAGTTCAGAAGGAAAGCCCCTCAGGGGCCCCCGGATAGAAAAGCCGAGCTCAGCCCCAGGGCCCCCGGATAGAAGAGCCCAGCTCAGCCCCAAGGACCCCCGGATAGAAGAGCCCAGCTCAGCCCCAGGGTCCCCGGGTAGAAGAGCCCAGCTCAGCCCCAGGGGCCCCAGTTAGAAGAGCCCAGCTCAGCCCCAGGGGCCCCGGATAGAAGAGCCCAGCTCAGCCCCAGGGGCCCCCAGATAGGAGTGCCCAGCTGAGTCCCAGAGGCCCCTGGATAGAAGAGCCAAGCTCACCCCCATTTGCCCCAGATAGAAGAGCCCAGCTCAGCCCGGCCCCCGGATAAAAGAGCCCAGCTCAGCCCCAGGGGCCCCGGATAGAAGAGCCCAGCTCAGCCCCAGAGCCCCCGGATAGAAGAGCCCAGCTCAGCCCCAGGCCCCCCGGATAGAAGAGCATAGCTCAGCCCCAGGGTCCCCCGGATAGAAGAGCCCAGCTCAGCCCCAGGGGCCCCCGGATAGAAGAGCCCAGCTCAGCCCCAGGGGCCCCCGGATAGAAGAGCCCAGCTCAGCCCGGCTCCTGCAGAGATTCCCTCCAGGATGATTCAGTCTATTTCTCCAAACACAGCAGAAGGTGCTGACAATCTCCTACCTGAGCAGAGACCTTTTCTCAGACATGTCCAGGCTCTCTCCTCCTCCTGGGGGGGTGATGGGGGGGCAGGTCTGGGGTCTGTGAGGGTCTGAAGATGAAGGTAGCTGCACAGACAGACAGGGCTTCTTCCTCCTCTGCTGCAGGCTGAACACACCAGGAGAGTGATGTTACCGCCGCTGCTGGTGCTGTCTCTGCCGCAACTGACCTGGAAGAGGAAACTCTTCTTCCTTTCGCCCAATGTGCAGCTCAGTGGTTTCATCAGCAGGCGAGGAGCACCCTCTGGTGGCCACTGATGGAAGCGCCGCCTCCAGTCTCTAGGACTGAATTTGAAATGACAGCCTGAATTTCATTAAATAGATGAAAATGTGTATGCAACTCACTTCTAAAATAAATCAAGACAGCGTTTTCCTAATTTCCCTGTTTCTGTTTGTAATTCTTTATATTTGTTAGGGCTGTGTATACTCAAAAAGCATTTCAACGGTTTGCCCCAAATTAAGTTTTGCATTTGTCTGCATTGTTTACCACATCACTCCCTTCAAAATTTCACTTATAAAATAAAGAAAGATTAAGAAGATTGTAGTCACAATAACTTCATATGACAGAACAATCAGGTCTGACTCTCACAGATTTCTCCCTCAGTGGATGGTCCCTTGGCAGTGAGTGACCGGTGCCGGCTCTGAGGATGAGAGGGTATTCCATCACTAACTAATGTCAGACTCCTTCATACAGGCTCTTGTCAGAGTTACCACCTTTGGTCATGTTTTAAGATTTTGCAAAGGCCCGGATATTATTCTTCAATAAGACTTTGTGTAAAATTGTTTGTATTAGTTATTAACATGGCTTTGCTGTCTTTGTTTACTTTAACTATCAGTCAGGATTCATTAAGGCAGTTCTAGAACACATTGAACAAGTGATTTTTACTTATATTTGATATTTTAACTTTGCACTTATTGAAGAAAACAATACCAGCGGTAGGTTATTTTCCTACTTTTTGTACTGGCCGGCACATTAAAATACTGGCCATGCCACGCCTATAATATACCAGCCAGGTGGTAACCCTCTCTCCTAGCATAAGTCACTCCTCGTCCACGCACCATCAATGTGCGGGTGCAGGGGGGCTTCGTAGCACTGTCAGGCAAGTTGCATTTGTTGCCTCCGCACTGACATCAGATCCGACAGGCACACATCAGAGCATTCAATTCTCACTCATCATGAGTGACACTCACACATTTAGAGGTTGTGCTGAAGTCGCACTCACACCTTGCTGAATCTTATCACCGGGAGACGGGCCTAGTACTCCATATGTTACTTTGCTCGTACTGAAAACAAAACATTTAAGGAAGGTCTCAGGGAGTAATTTAAATACCAGCAAGGTGTATATCCCCTAACATATATATAAATAACACAAAACACCTTGGGTCTAGACAAATAGTGTAAAGGTAAGTAGTGGAATAGAATGAAAGTATGTCCACAGGTAAAGGTACCAGCCACCTCAGTTAGAGAGGAGAATATTTCTTGTCAGTACCCATCATTCACATTTTGTGAGATTTCATCATTTGGAACTGACCTCCTCTGGCTCAGACAACCAGTCTTGAATAATTAACTGGAATGTCTTAAGCAGATCGAAGGACTAGAGGATAGCTGTTGACTCAACAGAGTACACCAAAAAGCCCATAGGCACAAATTCATGCTATGCTTGTACTTCCACTGTGTGCGGAGTAGCCGCTTACAACTAAAGAGGGAGACACTATTCACTTCATAGAGTTCAGCAAACCCACTGTCCTACATTTTGATATCACTACATTTTCAACATTTCACCTTGACGGCTGCACAGATTATACATTCCGTGTAATGTTAATTTAGATGTCTGTATTAATGGTTTTGATGTTACCTGTGTACTCATCATTCCTATAATTTCACTAATGTCTCTTCCTCTGACATTATCAAAGTCAAATGTTATGTGACATCACTTCACGTGAGGTCATCAATAGGATAGTTTATTGCGGCTCCTAAGAATCTAAAAGATTCGAGCTCTGTGAAGCGCATACATGAGCGCTCATTTGGAGTAAGGGCAGGCACACAACGCCCATACGGCTCAAAGGGCTTCAGTCTCCCCCTCTCCCCCCCCGTCATGGGTGTCAGCCCAGGCTGAGACAGCTTCCTGTGCACACACACAGACAGTTTTTAAGCTGCTGTAACCCGGCTGGTCTAGCGTCCATTTTATTGCCGCCGCACATGAGTACTTCACAGACCTTTAAAAGGCCATTTACTTGTTAGAGAGGCTTTGTTGCTTTTCACCCCTTTTTAGAGCTCCTGCAACTGCACTCTGCCTATTGCTGGAAGAATTAGTCCCCCCCCCCCGAAATATTTGTAACCCCCCCCATTGAAATGTGTCTCTTGTTGCGCCTCTGAGTAAGGGGGAGAAGCATGGTCTTTGCTGACAGATGAAAACATCTGGAAGCAGTACAGGTGCTCCCCTGACACGTTCCTGCCAAGCTTTGCTCTCAGCATTCAGACCAGAGGAGTGCTGATCTCTACAAAAAGAAATGAAATGTGTGTTTCAGTTTAATTGCACTTCATGTCAGTGTTGTTCAACTTCACAATGGTCACAAAGTGGTTCCTCGCTTGAGTTCCTATGAGTACCTTCAGTCTCCTGATTTTCACACTGTGCTGTTTCTTCAATTAAATTGCCCTCGAAAGAGCATACAGTCTTTTCTGAGAGAGAAGTCAAACTTATGTTTCCTGGAGAAAGTGGTTAAAGCCTTTGTCTGTTTCTGCTGATTCTTGGATTTGACTAAAGTCAGTCAAATTCTGTGCCGAGTTGAGTTCACTATGAGAAGCCCTTCAAAATATACATTGACGCTGTATGAATCGGGCTATGTATATGGTATGTTCGTGGTCATTCAATGCACAGAGATCAGGGGTTCCCCAGAAGTGTACAGGGCTCAACGTAAAACCCAAAGTGCTCTATTAGTGGGAGTGTGGACGAGCAGCCTTAGGCCTCACACAGAGGAGTGGAAGACATTTATTGCACATTGACCAATAATGGACACACAGATCAATAAGGAGATCCACACCACTTTTGGAAAAATATACATTGTTTGTATTTTATTTGAAGACCAAGATCTTCGCAAAAAGGTAAGTACATTTTTAAATAAAAATACTTCTTGCTTTTAAAAGTTGGCATTTAGAATATGTTTGAAGCAGTTCAATGTTCCCACTGGTGAAAACAATAATGCAGTTTAACAGGTAAGTTCCACACTTACAAATCCAGTATTCGGGCCCAAAGGTCAGCAAGGAGCACGGGTCAGGTGAGTACCAAAAGTGCACCATTAGCAGCACAGGGGCGGCTGAGTGCAGAGGTCAGAGTCAGAGTTCGGCCTAATGCTTTTCAGTAGAGACAGGGGGTGCCTGGAGCCACACTACTTGCAGGTAAGTAGATCAGCTGCAGAGGCTAAGATTTAGGGGTTAGCACAAGCACAGGGGGGCCCCAAGCAGCACCAAGCATACACCACCAGGGGCAGAGGGGCAGCTGGATGCTACATCAGTGTTGGGTGCCCAATGCTTTTGAATGGAGTTTGTAGCTTTTGACAAACAGGCTTCAGGCATCTCACTGGAGGTTGCAAGAGGGAGACCAACTACAGAGAGGTAAGTAGAGAGGCAGGGTGTGGTAGGGGCACAATTGGTTCAGCTCACCAAGGCCCAGGGGCTCCGGGTGCAGGGGTGCCTTTCAACTTCCAAGTCTTCTTACCTGAGCCTGTCACGGTCAGGCAGCGCCTCTGGATTCAGTCTAGAGGCATCGTCATGGAGGTCAGGAGGGAGCGGTCAGCGAACACTGGTTTTGAGATCTAAATCACCGGGGAGACTTCACTGGGCAGGTGGGCAACTCAGACTCGGGCCGTGGGCGTCGGGTGCAGGGATCGCGGTTCCAGCTGGATCCAGATCCCTTGGAGTTGTTTTCTTCAGGACAGGTCCGCGGTCATGGGCGATTGGAGTCTTTTTCAAAGGCAGCAGTCCTCCCAGGGTTGTCACCGGCTGCAAGACAGGTTGCAGGTTCGCAGAAGCTGGAGACAGGCTAGAACCCACAGGCCAACCGACCAGGGATCGCGAAGGGAATCAAAAAGCACCAGCCCACAGAGCACTCATGGAGTGGAGGCTGGAGATGTTCAGTGGACATACTGCTCAGGGTTTATTTATTTATTTATTTATTTACTTTTTACATTTGTATGGCGCACAGCTACCCAAAAAGGGTTTCCCGGCGCCGATGATTCTTCTATGTACGGAGGTAATGGTGTAGCATTAGTACTTATTTCTGGAAGAGCCAGGTCTTTATATTCTTTCTGAAGCTGGCGTAATTTTCTTCCTTGCGAATATAGGGGGGAAGTTTGTTCCACAGAGAAGGCCCTAGTACAGAGAAGGATCTACCTCCTCTTCTTGCCAGTTTGAATCTCGGGGTCGAAAAATTTGCTGCGGTTAGAGAACGCAGTTCTCTCCCCGGGGTGTAGGGAGTCACTAGGGATAAAAGATACTTTGGTGCGGTGCCGGATTTGATCTTAAACATGTAGCTCAGGGTTTTGAACCTGATGCGGTTCTCTACCCTGAGCCAATGTAGATCATTTAGATGTTTAGACACACTAGCAGTTTTTGGAATTTTACAAAGTAATCTTACAGCCGAGTTTTGGACTAGTTGTAAGCGTTTAATGACTGCTTGATTCGAGCCCAGGTAAAGAATGTTGCCGTAGTCAAGCCGTGATGTAATTAGTGCATTGACTACAGTCTTTTGCGTTGCAAGGGGCAGCATCCAGAGGATTTTCCTCAACCATTTCAGCATGGTGAAACAGAGACCTACCACTTTGTTTGCTTGAAGTTTCATCGAGAGGGTATTATCGATGATGACCCCCAGATTTCTTACGTGGGTAGCAGGGGTGGGGATACTGCCTAGCTCAGAAGGCCATTGGGAGGCGTTCCATAGGTGTTTGTTTTTTCCCAGGAGGAGGATTTCGGTTTTATCACCGTTCAGCTTCAGCTGGTTAGTAGAAGATTTTTTCCAGCTGAAGATTTTTTTCTAGCCCTTGTTTAAGGGTGGACGGGGCCGTAGGTTTAGACTCTGACAGTGAGAAGACGATTTAAGAGTTGTCTGCATATGTCATCAGAGTGAGTCCCGCCCTGTCGGCTAAATCAGCCAGGGGTCTGAGGTAGAGATTAAAAAACAAAGGGCTTAGAATGGAGCCCTGGGGTACACCATGCGGGGTTCTAAACGTGTCCGAACAAGCGATGGGAGATGAAATCTGAAAAGTTCTCTGGGACAAAAAAGACTCAATCCATTTGAGTGCTTTGCCCTTTATACCATTTCTCCCGAGAGTGGCCAGGAGTTTGGCGTGAGAGATGGTATCAAATGCCGCACTCAGATCAAGCAAAATTAGTGCTACTGTCTGGCCATCATCTAGGAGTTTCCTGATGGTTTCGGTTACTCCCAGTAGAGCAGTTTCGGTGGAGAAACCCGCTCTGAAACCTGACTGTGACGGATAAAGGAGTGAATTTTGCTTCGGTGAAGAGAGTATAAGTAGTCCAAAGCACAGCCTCAGGGGTTGCCAAAAAGCATATGCTGCTGAAAAAGTACTCAGTGCACAGGGGTTCGGGTCGCACGATCCCCACGAGGGATACGGGTCTAAGGATTGCTGAGAGAGCAGATCAACCTCAGAAATGCTCGGGAGCCCACCTCCTGTGTTGCAGAAATCCTCAGGAGCTCGGGAGATGCAAACCAGTCAAATGCTTTTAGGTGCCTGCTGATGCAGGGGAGTAACTCCTTTACTCCAAGGGAGATTCTTCTATCATCCAGCGAAGTGTAGACCATTGAAGTACTTGGTTTCTACTTGCAGAGTTTAGTTGACTTAAAATCCAAAGTCCTGTAGTCAGGTTTCCCACTTTATACCCAGGGAAGGCATTGGACTAACTCTAGGGATCCTGCTAGGGTAGGGTTAGGACAGAGGGGAGGCTACACCCATGTCCTTTGTCCAGTTTCACGCCAGAGCAGGAGCAAATGGCTCCTACAACCGGTTTGAGCTGGACTATGCATGGGAACACCAAATGTGCCCCCAGTGCAGACTTTCTGGCACTCTAAGAGTGCACCCACCCAGCCCCAATACACTAAAGACTGTTTGGGAGGTGGTCACACCTCCCTGCGACAGGAAACCTATTGTCAGGCTTGGCTCAGCAGCAGGAGGGCAGACTCGTGTCTGTGCCTGGCATCATCCATTTTGTGATGCCCAGGTCAAAAAAGCTGGTACCGGGTGCCCCGGTGTTTCACATAAGTCCCTCTAGAGTGTGGAATCATACCTCCCCGCAAGAGGTATCATTCCAAGGTGTTTGACACCAAATACAACATGTTTCTAAGCAGCCGTTTTAAAGTACGCTGCCTAGCGCATCCTCGGCTCCTCATCAGCTAAGCTGGTAAGAGTGTCTAGATTTAAAAGAGCTAAGTCAGGAGGAAGGGCCTTTAGTATTGCAGCGGCCTGGCCTGGAATAAACTCCCAACTGAACTCAGGCAGATGGAGAACTTGCTGCAGTTCAGGAAGAAGTTGAAGACATGGCTCTATCCCACCAAAAGTGGTAAGTACGTTCTATGAATACCAAAAGTAGTAAGTTTAGGATTTTGTCTTAAGTTAGTTCTGTGATTTGAGCCCACAGGATTAAAGCGCTTTCCTCTCTTAAAAGATTTGGATCGATCTAACAGATCTGGTTAGGACACATGTGTGGTCATTAATCAGCAAGAAAGGTAATTTAGCAATTCACCTTTAACTGGTCCGTAAAAACTCCCAAAATTAAGTTAGTTCTGTGAATTGGGGCCTGTGTCACTCTTCTCTCAGAAATGTGAGTCCTTAAATAGGGTGACAACCTGATTAAGTAATATATGAAAGCTCTAGACCTATATGTTCTTCCAACTGCAAGTTTGGCTTGCCCCGAGACTGTTGCCTCCCTGAAATCCTCCCTGAAATCCTGGAATCAGCTTTGCTGTTTGTTAACCACATTTTGAACAAACGGCTGAACGCTTCACGGAAGTCTGATGTTGTTCTGAAGGGGTGAAAACAGTCACTCCTGGTACCACTGTTAACAAAACTAATGCTGACCCCAAAACTCTTAGCAAATTCAGACCTATTTAAATTCTTCCCACAGTAGCCACAACGCTGGAAAAGGTGGCTAATAGACAGCTTTCCCTTTTTCTGGAATCAAACTCCTTTTTCCATGAAACGCAGAGTACAGGGTACAGTACAGAGTTGGCCTTCCTGGAGATCTCTGAATTTATCAAGTCTAATCTGGTTCAGGGTGCATCGGCTACGGTTGTAGAATTGGATTTGTTATCAGCGTTTGACACTGTCTCGCATTCTATCCTGAGGCAAAGGCTGTTGAAGATTAGAACTCAAGGGAAAGCTCTGTCCTGGCTTAAATCATATCTTGAGGACAGATCTCAGGCTGTTTTCCTTGCTCCTTTTACTTCAGGCCCAAAGACTCTTGAATATGGATTCCCCCAGGGCTGTCCCTCACTCTTTTCAATGTGTATTTGGGCCCTGGCGAACTTGGTCGAAGCCTGGGGCTTGAAAGTGATTTCCTCTGCTGATGACACTCCACACCTTCTGTCCCTCCAGGATGAGGCTTCTGATGCCTTCAGTTCTTCTAAGAGTTGCCTGAAAGCAGTGGGTGATTGCATGGATGAGAGCCGCCCTAAACTGAATTCTGAAAAAAATTAAATTCTACTCTTTGCCTCTATCAAGCCCCACCCCCATTCTCTCAACTGATGGCCCTCAGAGGCTGGGGCTCCTCCAATTTCCTCCTCTTGTGTGAGGAATCTGGGTTCACATTTGACCCCCACTTGTCTTTTGAACTGTAGGTCAAAGCAGTCTCGGCTAGCTGCTTTGCTACCTTAAACTCCCTGAGGAGGATATTGCATCTGGTTCTGGTGATGCCACGGAAGACTATTGTTCATGCCCTGGTTACCTCAAATTTGGACTATGTGAATAGTCTGTATCTGAGCTTACCAGCCTACTTACTGCAATGGCTTCAGATCCCTCAAAATGTGGCAGCGTCTTCTTCTTAAGGTACCTATGCGTCAGTCTGTTTCTGCTCATCTTTGTTAGCTGCGCTGGTTACCGGTTGTTAGAAATGGGGATCACTAGTTGGCAGAGGTAGGTACCTTTGTCCAAATAGGATCCCTTGCTTCTAGTCAGGGTAAGGGGGATACACACTTTAGATAACCCCTGCCTCACCCCCCCGGTAGCTTGGCACGAGCAGACAGGCTTATCCCAATGGCAAGGTGTAAAGTATTTGTACCAACACACCCAGTAACACAGTGAAAACACCACAACAGGACAACACACCAGTTTAGAAAAATAAAGTAACTTCATCTAAACTAAATAAGACCAAAATGACAAAAATCCAACATACACAGTTAAAAATATGTCTTTATAAAGGTTTCAAGAACTTGTACCATAGAAAACTATGGATGCATAACTTTTCACCAAAGTACCTATAGATGTGTCAAAGTTCCAAAAGCCAAACTGCCGCAGACTCAGATAAAAATGAGATGCAACACTCCTGAGAACTTGGGGAGGCGATGCGACAATTCTGTGACACACAGAAAGCGAGTTGCGTCGAATCTGGTCTGTATGGGGAGTGATGCATCGATTATTCGTGATGGTTCTGCTTCGCAGGTGATACATCAGGAAAGCGTGCCGCACAGGTATGATGCGTGTAAATCCGGGATGCGTCGGCAATTGATGCGGCAGCGTCGAGCGCTGCTGCGTCGGTCGTCTTCAGCTACGATCCCTCGATGCATCGATTCTTGCAGATGCGACAGGTGCTGCGACGGTTTTCACAGTGGCACGACGATGCGTGGAAATCCTTCTCACGCCGTGGAGATGCATCGAGAAAACAGCCGCAAGAAGAGCGATGGATCGCATTTTAGCAGTACTTTGCGTTTCTTCTTTCTTACAGCTCCCAAACAGCAGCAACAACCTCAAGAGGCCAAAAACTTGTGCAGGCACCTCTTGGCAGGCTAGAACTCACAGCAGAATACAGGGAAGCTGGGGTGAAGTATTTGTGTCCCGGAGACTTCTGAACAGGAGGCCAGCTCACTTCAGGCCCTTGGAGATCTTCTTAAAGCAGGGGACACAGCACACAGCAAAGTACTTCTCCTTTCCCTTGGCAGAAACAGCAACTGCAGGCCAACCCCAGTCACACAGCAAGGGCAGTACTTCTCAGTCTCTCCAGCTCTTCTCCTTGGCAAAATTTCCTCTTGAATTCCAGGAATGATCTAAAGGTCTGGGGTTTCAGGTCTGATACTTATACCCCAAAAGGTATTTGTTCTCTTTGTGCAAGGGGCTCTGAGCCCAGTTCAAACCAGGTCTGGGGGGCACTCTGCAAGTGCACAACAACATCCATTGTCAGTGTAAGCCTTGGCTCCAGATACACCACAGGGGAGTGGAGTCAGCATTGTGGAAGGGAGGCACAGGACTATTCAGGTACAGGTGCTACTCCTCCCACCACTCCAAATGCAGATCAGGCCTATTCAGATTAGTGCTGACTCATCCGGATTCCTTGATCCACTGCACCTCCCCAGCTCCTGTCACTCCAAAGCCTCACAGTCAGTCCACAACCAGGCAGAGACACACAGGATGGAAAATAGCCACTTTCTAAAAGTGGTATTTTCAAACACACAATTTAAAAACCATCTTTACTAAAAGATGTGTTATTAAATCTTGGGTTCAGGGATACTAAACTCAATTTTTCGATCTTATTCCTATAGGAAGATATGCTTGTAAAATGTTAAAAAGCATTCCCCATTCTGTCCTATGGGCAAGATAGCCTTTCAATAGTAAAAAACGAAATTGGCAGAATTTCACTATCAGGACATGTTACACACGCCAGCACATGTCCTACCATTTACATACACTGCACCCTGCCCAGGGTGGTACCTTGGGCCTACCATAGGGGTGTCCTATGTGTAAGAAAAGGGAAGGGTAGTTGACATGGCAGTTAATAAACTGCGCACAGGCACCGCGGTGGCAGCCGTGAGACCTCTTTTCAGGGATACTCATGTGGTTGGCACAATCAGCACTGCAAGCCCACTAGTAGCATTCAATTTACCAGCCCTAGCACACTCAATGCAGTTTACTAGGGACCCACTGGTCAAACAAATATGCCAATCAGGGAGAACCAATCACAAAATCTATTTACACAGGGAGCACTTGCACTTTGACACTGATCAGCAGGGGCAAAGTGCCCAAAGCATCTAAACTAGCACAGCATCAACAATACAGGAGGAAGAGGCAAAAAGTCAGGGAAAAACACGCCAAGGATGCCAGGTCTAACACTGGTCATTAGCCATATCAAATTCAAGGCATTAATCTTCGCCTACAGAGCCCTGGAGCAGAAAGGTCTGCAGTGTCTGAGACGAAGACTCTGGCCTATTGTCAGGGCAGATCCTGGGGTCCAATTCACTGAAGCCCTTGAATACCCTCAGCGTTCGTAGGTCCAGGAGTGGTGAGAGACCTTTTGCCTTACTAACAGCGAAACTATGGAACTCGCTTCAACTGCTCTCTGGCTTTCACCATCAGAAATGGTCTTTAGGAAAGGTTGAAGACTCATCTGTTTATTGCCTAGGCTGGCTGCCTGTTTTTGTGTGGTCCTGCTGCTAACACCAGGACGTTTCCTTGTGAGCAGCTGCACAGTTTACAAATGCCTATGTATTGTATTGTACCTAATGTCTACAAGGAATTTAGATTCTAATAGTTCTCTATAAAAGTCTCACCCGAGATATTACTTGCGAGCAAAGTTTTCTAAATGGGAAATGGTCCTTCGGCAGCAAGCCCATTGAGGGACCCCAGCAACTCAGCGAGTGGCTGCCTTTCACCACCAGCCAAGAGTGAGTGGCTGCCTCTCCACACAGCCCACAGTGAGTGACTGCCTGACTGCCTCTCCACACAGCCCACAGTAAGTGACTACCTCTCCACACAGCCCACAGTAAGTAGTGGCTTCTACACACAGCTCGCAGGGAATGACTGCTTCTATATACAGCCCACAGTGAGTGACTGCCTCTCCACACAGCCCACAATGAGTGACTGCTTCTATATACAGCCCAATGAGAGAGACTGTTGTCGAAGTGGATTTCTTCTACCTCGCCCAGGTATGCTCACAAAGGAAGACCAGCAGTCGGAGGTAACTGTAACATAAAAAGATTTTATTGCGCTCGAGCGGGTACACCACCTCACAGCACCATGTGGCTATGAGAGAAGTGGACAATTTACAAAGTCATAGACAGCCTTATATACCTTTTGTGCTGGAATAAGCGTAGGTGGGAATGGATATACAAATCAGCAACTGCCAAGGATGATTAATGATCCCAGGACGGACCCACGTACTAGTCGGGACCAGTCACTCTGGAAATATGTATATTTGGCATGCAGAACGCAAATATAAAGATTACTCGCTAAACCCCATCAGTCATCAATAATCTTGTGATACACAGAATAAAGCAGAACTATGCATAACTTGTGCCAAGTATAAACATAGGCGGGCCTGTGGTTACAGAGTCAGGCGCTCACTTGATTACTCATCCGGATATGGAACAAAAGGTTATGTCTCTTGTGTCAACAGTAATTTGTCACCATCAGCAGTGTTTAGTTAACTGTAATACATTGGCAGTAGTTAGATAGGAAAGTTAAACAAATGAGTCATTGACCTTTAAGCAATGCACCCTGCTCTACTTGTGTGTCATAAAGCAAAGTACAAACATATGCTCTGGGGTCAATCGATGTCTCAACATTTCTTTGTGCAGATGAAGCGGCCACGTTATATGTGCTGAAGTGGAAGGCTAGAGAAGATTAACACAAAATGGTTGCTGGAAAACACAAAATGGAGGGGCTTTCGTCCACCATAAAAACTGTATTTTCACAATCGACCCTTTGGACGCAAGGTCCAACATTTTGTTGCGGCCTAATGCACATGTTCATAGATAGGCCGGCTGTTACTATAGTGGGCTTCATTGCGCTCATTAACATAATCAACCGTATTGGTATCAGTGGGGCTGTTATCCGAGATATCGATATCCATCAACTGCTGAGTTACAATATCCCTCATTATAAGTGCGTTGGTCACTGTCACAGGGGGCATCGGGGGTGGTTTAAGCATTCGCCCCAAACACTGGCAGCACATGGGCAGACAATTAATGAGAACACAGCACCCAATCACCACGAGGAAGATAGTCACTAGAAACAACCCAATCTTCCAGCCCCAAGCAGATAAAGCATTCCAAAAGGAACCTACAGGATCCCAGGGGCCAACATCACTATGGGCCTGAGCTCCTATATCATATAGCCTCTTGACAGCTTCTCTAACTGATGTAGATGAGTCAGGAACATATGTGCAGCAGGAGGACCCGATCACCCTACAGACTCCACCCCGTTCTGCTAACATCATGTCTAGCACAACCCTGTTCTGAAGGGCAACGAGTCTAAGAGCTTTCAGCTCAACTGTGATGTTCTCAATTACACCTGCGGTCTCCTCTATAGTCGCCTCTAATAGACGGGACAACCTACGTATGTTTCTGGAATTTATGGCAGGGCCATACCAAGGAACAAAGGCCTTTAGCACATCACCAGCTATCTCACCCACTGTATCTCCTTGATCAACACTCCTCCTGCCCCTTAGAGTTCTGGATGCTCTATTCACTTCTGCAGTACTTTTTACAGACAATGCTGGTGTTACAAGACCCAGGTGGCAGCAGCCACCCCAGTTCACTGGCAGCCAAATGTAGGCCCTGGAACCACAAATGAAATAGACTGAGTCACCAACATAAAGTGGAACAGTTATTTCCTGGGAAGACACTTCAAATGTCATATTGCAATTGGTACTATTCCCCATGTTGGCGGTACCGTTGCTCCTAATACATATACTCCCAAGTACACTACGCTGCCTCATTTTCAAAAAGGGTATCTCTCTGGTGTCCCTATGGAGCGGAGGTGTGCTATCATTCTTTACCAAAGACAGTGGGGTGAATATATTTGAAAATGGGAATGTTGCATTGGGCAAAATAACTTCAGAGCAATTCCCTGACTGGAGAATGTCTTTATCATAATGGGTATACAAGGAGGTAGTTGATGTTCTGGTGGTAGAACGGGAAGTTACTAAGCTACTGAAAACTCTTATTAACTCAACCTTCAGCATTGCAATGTGTAATGCATAACAGGACGCTTCAAATGGTAGGGGTACTTGGAGAAGGGGTATACCTTCATCTACATAAGCTGGGAATTGCATACAGATCCAAAAATTATTTTTATCAATGACTTGATGGGTCTGATGAAGTAGGGTAAGGAAAGAATTGTGACGCATTTCCTCTCTGTGATCCATATCCTCTGGTGGTACTGTAACTGAGGGGACAAAGTCAGAGGGAAGCTCTGATGGGAGCGGGGCTGTTTTTGCAATAGGATGGTAGAGCTCTAGGAGATATAATAATCCAATGACCAAAGACATTATGCAAAATAACATACAAAATATGCATAGTTTGGAGTACCAGCGCCCCTTCTTGTTCAATCTAAGGGTGGAATATGTATCCTCCATCTCTAGTAAAGGAAGGTGTCTTGTTGTTCTTCCAAACAAATATACCATTCGAAATACTTCGGATTTTGAAATATACAATCTCACAAGTGCGGCAGTTCAACAGTGTTCGTTATAGGCCTCACTGTTACAGACTTTGCAATTGGTAGTATTAATACAAAGAATTTTTGTTTTTGACCTCACACCCTCTCCTCCTATGGGTCGCTGGGCCTCGGAGGTATTTCTTTACTTTCTTTTCCTTTCAGCTCAGAGTCGGCAGTGTCCTTATTTTACTAACCTCACTGCACAAGTTAGTCCTTCAAAGTTGGCACTATTCAGTGCGGCAGTTGGTGCTTGCTCCGTCCTAAGCACTCTTCAATTTCCTTGGGCGTAGATTGTATCCTGATGCAGCTGGTTGATCATCGATGCATGCAGGAGTGCAGTCACCAGTCCTTCGGTCAGAACGGTCCTCTTCCGGGGGCAGCTCGGCCAGAATGGTGGTGCTCTCTTCACGTTTGAAAGATGAATCCAGTTTTTGTGTCCGTCACATCGAACCGCCGTCTGTGTGACTAACAAAACTTGCGCTGGCCCTTTCCACCTGGGCTGTAGGCTGTTCTTCCTCACAAAGTTTTTGGTCAGGACCCAGTCCTCGGGCCTGATATCATGCACTTCTCCTTCCAGAGGCGGGGACCAAGTGTCTCTGACCTGTTGACGAATGGTAGACAGGGCAGAAGTTAGTTCTTTACAATAATCCAATAAAGCAGAATGCGTCAATTCTTGCAACTTTGGTGGAGAGGCAAACCCATATACATTTGCTGGTTTCCCCATAACGAGCTCATATGGAGAGAGTCTGTTTTTGGATGTAACAGTTGTCCTCATAGAGAACAAGGCTAAGGGCAAGGCATCTACCCAACTGAGAGTGCTTGATGCACATATTTTTTGCAGTTTTTTTTTCAATGTAGCGTTGCAGCGCTCCACAAGCCCTGCCGCTTTTGGATGATACACTGAATGGAACTTTTGTTGCACCCCTAATCCTTGACATACTAGATCCATTATTTTATTCGAAAAATGTACCCCGTTGTCAGACCAGAGGCTTCTGGCCAAGCCATAGCGTGAGAAATACTCTTTCAACAACATCTTGGCTGTGCTTAATGCGGTGTTGTCTTTCAAGGGGAATGCCTCCACCCAATTACTGAAGCTACATATAACAACCAAAACATATCTTTTGCCGTTGGCAGGGGGCATTTCTATGTAATCCATCTGAAGGCATTCAAAGGGGTACTCTGGCAATCTGAAATGACCCGGTGGTACTTGTATCCCTTTTCCTACATTATGAAGGGCACAGGTCATACAGTTCTTGGATAGTTTTACAGCTGTCTTCCTAATATTTTTGTTGACCCATATCTTTTCAATGGTATTTGTCATTCCATCAGCCCCCAAGTGTGCAGGACCATGAACCATGTGAAGCATGGGTAGGAGAAAACTGTCGGGCAGGACCCATTTCTTCAAAGGTCCCACTGTATGCATCCAAGCCCCGAAATGTGTGTCAAAATAATATCCTTCCTTAACCCACTGCTTCTTTTCATCTTCACTTGCAAAATCTTGAATATCTTTTATCTCTTTGTATGGGTCAATGTTTGTCTCTTCTTCTTTAGTTTGTGACACTACATATGTTAAGGTGTACTCATTCAACGCAGTGTGTTTTGCTATTTCATCAGCAAAAGCATTTCCCTGACCTACATGGTCTGTAATTTTCTTGTGTGCACTACACTTCATGATGGCCAATTTAGTTGGTAATGCAAGAGCATTTAGTAGTCTTGTGATCAAGGTGCCGTGCTGTATTTTCGCACCTCCAGATGTGATGTACCCTCTTTCGGCCCACAAACGGCCGAAGTTATGTGCCACCCCCCAGGCGTATTGGCTGTCGGTGTAAATGTTTACGGCTAACTTCTCTGAGAGCTCACATGCTCTAGTTAGAGCAATCAACTCGGCTGCCTGAGCAGACATCTGTTCTATTTTACATGTTTCAACAACTGTCTTACTTGTTGTGATTGCATAGGCTGCAGAGGTAGTTCCATCTGGTCTCTTTAGACAAGAGCCATCCACAAATAGTGTTCCATCGACATTTTGCATAGGTGTGTCTGCCAAATCTACTCGACCTTTTGTTTCAGTTTCAGTAACAATCACGCAATCATGTTGTACTTCATCCTGCTCCAAAGGGAGAGGCATCAGAGTAGCTGGGTTTATGGTGTTACACCTCTGCAAGGTCACGTTAGTGGCCATTAGTATTAGCTCATACTGAGTCAACCTGGCATTAGTTAAATGTTGAGTTTTGGTTTTGTTCAGCAGTATGTCTACTGAATGAGGTACGTAAACCACAACTGGATGTCCAAGTACAATAGAGTCTGCCTGTCTTACTGCAGCAGCCGCCGCAGCAACATTTCTGAGGCAGTTCGGTAGACCTCTTGCTACCGGATCCAATGTTGAGGAAAAATAGGCACATGGTCTATTCTTCTCTCCATTTTTCTGGGTTAGTATAGCCATTGCGCATCCTTCTTTCTCATGTACGAACAATGCAAAGTTCTTAGTGTAATCTGGTGTGCCCAAAGCAGGTGCATTGCATAAAGCAGTTTTCAAAGCCACAAAGCTATCTTGATGCTCTTGATCCCAAGGAACAGGATCTTCCACATCTTTGTGAGTCAAGGACAGTAATGGTTTGGCCAGATAAGAGAAATTTGGTACCCATTGCCTACAAAAGGAGACCATTCCAAGAAATGCACGCACATCTTTTTGTGTTCTAGGTCTGGGAATGTTCTGCACTGTTTGTATTCTGTCAGATGATAATCTCCTCCCACCTTTCGACAGGAGATGACCTAAGTAGGTTACCTCCTGTTGACAGTACTGTAGCTTAGCTGGCGAAACCTTGTGTCCATGCGAAGCAAGAAAAGTTAGAATAGCATGCGTAGCTTGCTTACAAATTTCATTTGTTTCAGCTGTTAACAGTAAATCGTCCACATATTGCAGTAATACTGTACCTGGTGGTAAAGCACAGTCATCTAGTTGTCTTTTTAATGCCTGACTATAGATGCTAGGGCTTTCTGTATACCCCTGGGGAACCCGACAGAATTTATACGATCGCCCTTGGAAACTGAAACTGAACAAATACTGGCTGTCTGGGTGTATGGGGATACTGAAGAAAGCGTTCTTCAGATCTATGACAGTAAACCACTGGGCTGAAGGTGGTACAGATGAAAACATTGCTGTAATGTCGGGTACAACAGGGTATTGTGGTTCCACTATTTTATTTATGGCTCTCAAATCAACAATCATCCTATATTTGACCTGTCCTGTTCCTTCATCACGTTTAACCACAGGTAAAATTGGACTGTTACAGGGACTGCTTGTAACTTCTTGTATTATCTTCCGTTGCAATAAGTCTGAGATAACTAATTTCAGACCTTCCTCACCTTCTTTTGATATTTTGTACTGGGGGATGCGAGGTAGTCTGACATTTGGCTTTACTGTAATATGCACTGGCTCAATATCCATTTTCCCTACATCGTTTGGTCCATGTGCCCATAAATTTGGATCAATATCTCGCAGTTCAGGTGGAATGTGATTTTTATCTGTAACCATGTATTGTCTAGACACTTTTTGCTTCTTACAAGTTAAGTAAACACCATCTGGTGTACAGTATATAGTAGCATGCATCATTTTCAAAGCTTTTAAACCAAGCAAATTTAGGGAACATTTCTCTGTTAGTACAAATGGCATACTCCCTGTTATAGGACCAATTGTGAAATCCAGTGGTCGCGAAATGGGGCTTGTAACAACAGCATTTGAAAATCCCACCGACTTATCTAATCTTCCCGAGAGAGGAACATGGGGGAGCAAGCGGTGGGAAATCGATGTATTAGTGGCACCAGTATCTAGAAGAAATTTCCTCTCTTCACCTTCAACTACCATTTTTACATATGGGCCTGAAGAATCCACTGGTATCTGCACTCGCTCCCTGTCCTCTCCTGGGCATCCCTATTGTGTCCAGTCCTCATTGTCATCATATTGTGCATAATCTTGAGTGAAGTACGCATTATTTCTATTGTCAAAATAGTTTGTCTGTTCAGCGTCACTGTAATTTCTTTGCTGTCCTCTACCTCTCCCTCTGTCTACACGGGGAGTTGAGTTTCCCCTGTAAGTGTTCGCATTATTTCTCATAGCTTGACCCTGGCTCTGTAACAAAGGGCACTCATTCCTCCAATGTCCCTCCTGGTAGCAGTTAGCACATTGATTGTATCCTAACCCTGCTCTCTGTTGCGCCGGAGCTGAAGCAGCTCGACCAACCCCACGACTACGTCCACCTGCCCTCTGAAAATTTGTACGTCCTCTTGTCCTTCCTCTGTCAGGAAAAGCTTGCTGCATTAAAGCTTTAGTCTTTAATTCCTTCATTTGCTTATCCTTCTTTCCCTTTTCTGAATTTCTCTTATTCTCATAATAGCAAGCCATTGTCAATAACTCAGCTGGGTCTTTAGCAGTCCATGTACTTTCGTATGTCTTTATACTGTCCGATAAGTCAGGTAAAATGTTACTAACGAACTGGTTAGCGAAAATGCGCTTTCCTTGTACTGTCTGAATGTCTTGTCCACTGTGTCCTTTAAAAATCTCTTCTATTCTGCTAAAAAAATCAGTCACTTCCTCTCCCTCTTTCTGTCTACATGCAGTCATTTTATCCCAGTCTACTTTTTGTCTTGGCAGAATTTCCTGCATGCGTGCTATAATGTGTCCAGGTAAATCTTTTAAGACTTGTGGCACATCCTCTCCTGCTCCTCTACCAGTATCCGCAGCTGCTATGGCTGCCCAGTTAATTTGTGCCGAATTATGATCCCTAACGGGGCGCCATAATTCCTGCGGTACCAAAAAATCGAACAGAAGGTCAACATCTTTCAATATCATGGGCGTCAAACTAAGAGCAGATTCAAGGTGTTCATAAAACACTTTCGGATTACTTCTAGGATCAGGCAACTCTTTCTTTAGGGCCAATAGATCAGCCCTCGTCCATGGGGTGTGCACATATTGTCGGATGGCGGGGTGAGCTCCACCCCTTGGATCAGGAATTGGGTGCACTTCTCTCATAGGGAAAGCTGAGGTATCATGCTCGTGTTCTGGACCAAAATGCTGGTTGATATGTTGACCGGTGGCGGTATACATAATAAAATCTAACTCTTTGTGGTAGTGATAACAGGCCTTAAACGCATCTTCACATTCTGTGTCTGTTAATATAGATTGTTCGCTCTGCCTCCATAATTTGTGTAACCACACTGGTATTCTGAAAGAAACGGTACTGTTCTCTAGCAAGAGTTCACAGTATTCAAGCAATCTAGTCGCCATACTATTAATAACAAGATTTCTAGCTCTCAGTTCCCTCATTCCTTTAAACGTTTCCCAGGCTCCTGTTTTTGTTTCTTCCCCAAGGTCCATCCATTTGTATGCCATCTTTTTTATAGTTTCCCTTTCGTTAAAGCCTAATCGGGTGTGTCTAATGTTTGTGTCTGGTGTTCGTCTACTCGTCATTGGTGATGTAAACCAAGGGGAATTCGGCCAAATGTTCCCTCTTTGTGCATTTACTGCGGGGGAATCACTCTGTGAAGCAAGTGGTGTCATTGGTGCTGGTAGTGTCTTGCTGGAAAGTGCTGGAGCAGACGGTGTTGCTGGGATGTTTCCTACAGATCCATGTGTGCCCTGCGAATTATTAGTAGGAGAGACTGTTTGTTGGGCTGTTTGTTGGGCCTGAGCTGGTGCAGCAGGGGCGGATGCTTGTTGGGCCGGTACAACGGGAGGGTGCACAGGATGTGCTTGTGGTGGGGCAACAATGTTAAGCTGTTGGCCTCCAATTCCCGGACCTGGTGGGGGAGCCGGTATTTGGGCAATATTATATGGGGGAGGTTTGTCTAACAAGTCCTCTAATACCTCATCAAGAGGAGGGCAATTCCTTTGGTCTACTGCGACAAAGCATTTTTCTGTTTTCATCCTAAATTCTCTGTCATGCTGTTCTATATTCTCACTTATCTTCATATTATTATAATCTGCCACTTTGGCCGTAGTTGTTTTATTCTTTTCTCTCTCTCTATCTTGTTTTTGTTTCATGTTCCTAGTTCTAGCATATTTCTCCCATGTTTGAAATGCTTCAAACATAGCAGGTCGGACTTTTCGTTCCATCATACATTGCTGTAAATACTGTAACTTGGCTAAATCAAAGGTACCATCAATAGGAAACTGTAATTCTTTATCCTTTTTTGTGTAATCATGCCATATTCTATTGTATAAATTCACGGATATTCCTTTTTTTATCATTAATACCCAACCTGGACTATCTTCCACAGGGGCGGGGACGCTTTCGTCCAACCGGTGACCTGAATTTATACAACAGATCGTTTTAGAAATGCATTTCTTCATTGTTCCTATTATTTTTAGTTATAACTATTCTTTTACTGTTTTACCCACAACTTATTAAAACCTTTGGTTAACCAAACTTGTTTTTAACAAAACATGCAACAGAACAATCTCACCAATCTGTGGTGTGTCCTTGAATCGTCCGACTGTTGGTCTTCGGACAACACGTCTGTTTCAGAAGGGATCAGCTCGTGGACTTCTGCCGGGGAATCCTGTGTCAAGAGGCCAGTCGGGACTTCAGATGGCAGCTGCTGCGGAGAAACGCTGTCTCCTTCGTGCAGGGGGCCCCTACGATCATTCGGTCCTCAGTCGCACCTCTCAACCACGGACTCAGTTAGCCGTTGGATGTCCCACGGAGAAGTCCCTTCGTGGTCGCCAATTTGTCGAAGTGGATTTCTTCTACCTCGCCCAGGTATGCTCACAAAGGAAGACCAGCAGTCGGAGGTAACTGTAACATAAAAAGATTTTATTGCGCTCGAGCGGGTACACCACCTCACAGCACCATGTGGCTATGAGAGAAGTGGACAATTTACAAAGTCATAGACAGCCTTATATACCTTTTGTGCTGGAATAAGCGTAGGTGGGAATGGATATACAAATCAGCAACTGCCAAGGATGATTAATGATCCCAGGACGGACCCATGTACTAGTCGGGACCAGTCACTCTGGAAATATGTATATTTGGCATGCAGAACGCAAATATAAAGATTACTCGCTAAACCCCATCAGTCATCAATAATCTTGTGATACACAGAATAAAGCAGAACTATGCATAACTTGTGCCAAGTATAAACATAGGCGGGCCTGTGGTTACAGAGTCAGGCGCTCACTTGATTACTCATCCGGATATGGAACAAAAGGTTATGTCTCTTGTGTCAACAGTAATTTGTCACCATCAGCAGTGTTTAGTTAACTGTAATACATTGGCAGTAGTTAGATAGGAAAGTTAAACAAATGAGTCATTGACCTTTAAGCAATGCACCCTGCTCTACTTGTGTGTCATAAAGCAAAGTACAAACATATGCTCTGGGGTCAATCGATGTCTCAACATTTCTTTGTGCAGATGAAGCGGCCACGTTATATGTGCTGAAGTGGAAGGCTAGAGAAGATTAACACAAAATGGTTGCTGGAAAACACAAAATGGAGGGGCTTTCGTCCACCATAAAAACTGTATTTTCACACTGTCTCTCCACACAGTCCCCAATGTTTACCTGCTTGCCACATTGTCCACAGTGAGTGGCTACCTCTCCACGAAGCCCACAGTGAGTGGTGGCTTCTACACACAGTCGACAGTGAGTGCTTGCCTCTCCACAGAGCCCACAGAGTTTACCTGCTTGCCACACAGCCCACAGTGAGTGACTGCCTCTCCACACAACCCTCTGTGAGTGGCGGACTCTCCATACAGCCCACAGTGAGTGGCTGCCTCTCCACACAGCTCACAGTGAGTGGCTGCCTCTCCACACAGCCCACAGTGAGTGGCTGCCTCTCCACACAACCCACAGTGAGTGTCTGCCTCTCCACATAGCCCACAGTGAGTGGATGCCCCTCCACAGTGTCCACAGTGAGTGGCTGCCTCTCCACACAGCCCACAGTGAGTGGCTGCCTCTCCACACAGCCCACAGTGAGTGGCTGCCTCTCCACACAACTCACAGTGAGTGGCTGCCTCTCCACACAGCCCACAGTGAGTGACTGCCTCTCCACAGTGTCCACAGTGAGTTCCTGCCTCTCCACACAACCCACAGTGAGTGACTGCCTCTCCACAGTGCCCACAGTGAGTACCTGCCACTCCACACAACCCACAGTGAGTGACTGCCTCTCCACACAGCCCACAGTGAGTGGCTGCCTCTCCACACAGCCCACAGTGAGTGACTGCCTCTCCACAGTGTCCACAGTGAGTACCTGCCTCTCCACACAACCCACAGTGAGTGACTGCCTCTCCACAGTGCCCACAGTGAGTACCTGCCTCTCCACACAACCCACAGTGAGTGACTGCCTCTCCACACAGCCCACAGTGAGGGGCTGCCTCTCCACACAGCCCACAGTGAGTGACTGCCTCTCCACAGTGTCCACAGTGAGTACCTGCCTCTCCACACAACCCACAGTGAGTGGCTGCCTCTCCACAGTATCCACAGTGAGTGACTGCCTCTCCAGAGTGTCCACAGTGAGTGGCTGCCTCTCCACACAGCCCACAGTGAGTGACTGACTCTCCACAGTGTCCACAGTGAGTGGTGGCCTCTCCACATTGTCCACAGTGTGTGGTGGCTTCTACCCACCAACCCAGTTAGTGCCTTTCCTCTTGCCACCTTGAGTTCTTTCTTTGGCTATGATACACTTAAATTCATACAAAAGGATAATCTGTTAACTCTAAACATATATTTATTACGATGCATTAGATAGGTGGGAGACCGGCGCACTGGACAATACTGCCTTCCCCAGCAACGCTCTTGAACAGCGCAGCCAAGGGCGGGCCTGTCTGTGCCCATCAGAGTCCGGAAGAGGCTGGGCTGGGCCATCCCTCTAACCCCTGTGATCTGGGGCATCTTTTTAAGGTACTTTATTAAGTTACTTAATGTATTCTTTGCTCTGTTTTTGGTCCATGCAATCTGTCAGCGGTGAGTGTTTCTTGCTGTGCAAGTCTGTGGGAGAGGTTTCTTTTTAAGTCTCATTATTTATCCGGCAAGGCACTACACCCTGATCACTTTGCATAATTGCAAAGTTCTCTGCAAAGGTTCCTTAAAACACAGTTGCTTAAAATGAATGGGAAAAGGAAGCAAAGCACGGGCCCGCCAGGAGGGGGCAGCACAGTTACTCCTCTGGACATGTTTGTAGCCAGGAAGGCAAAAGTTTTGTCAAACAAAATTTGCACTAACTCAAAGGAGGCTCTCGCTGGAATTAGTAAATCATCCTCAGACCTTATTGCCCCCTATTGACTCTTTGCAAATGGAAAATGGTGGCAAGAGGGTACCCATGGCGATTATTGCTTTTGGTATTGATCTGCCATTTGGAGTGGGTGGAAACCAAGTTGAAGTCACTTCTTTCACTGAACCACCGATTAAAAGGACGAGAGGAGGAGGGGAAAAAAACTCTGCAGATACCCAAGAAGGCTGTTGGTCCAGTTGCTTTACACCAGGAGGACTTGAGTCTGTTTGTGTCTGAGTTGTTACCCAGAATTGAAGATATGTTAAAAAAACTTTTGGTACCTAATTATCTGCAGTTCACTAAGGTAGAAGCTTTGCTTCATCAGGCCCCTGAGTTGCACTCTCGTCATTTACTCAGGAACTTGGGAGCAGCGACTGGGTAGGTGGCGGATGGTGCAGGGAAAACACAGTGTGTTGGAACGGCGTCCTCAGCCCCCTCAACAAGTGGCTGCCAGCCCAAGGATGCCAAAAGTAGTTTGCAGTCAGGTCTAGGAAATAAATACCCCCCAACAGAAGGGCATACGCTCACAAATGAGCCTGGGAATATCACAATAAATGGGGCAGTGGTGGGCAGTCCCATTGAGATTGCGGCTGCCCTCAGCCGGGGGCCACCTCAGAGGAAGGCCACCCCTTAGTTACATTTGGGCACTTCCTCACCCCCACTCTCTTCTGCGGGATTCTAGGAGGAGTCCAAAACCTGCAGCAATATATTCTTCAAACAAAAATGTTGTGTTGTGTATTTATTCATGCATGCCTATTCTGCTGTGGTGTGGGTGGGGTCTTGCACCAATAAAGGAACTATGCTAGATGCTCATAAGGTTGACCCTCACAACAACTCTCGGTCCAATTTGCAGGACCCAAATTCCCCCAGCGATCCTCAGAAGCTAGAAGGGAGCACTGATATATCACATCTGCCTCCAGAGTCAATCCCCGTAGTGGCCGTTCTGAGCGGGCTCCCCCAGTTAAGCAGGGTACCCGGGAGTCTACGATAGACCTGCTACACAAAGTGACCCACTGGCTGGACAATTCGTTAATAAATGGTTTCCATTCATCACCTCATGTCATCATGGTCAGAAGAGTGGGATGGGTCGGATCCTCCACAAAGAAAGATAGGGAGGGCGACTGCATTGTGGTTAACTTTACGTACCCGATACATATAAAAACCATGATTCACAGGGTACGCAGACGAGATTTTAAAACTGGAATTAAGATGTTCTTGCTTTACTTTTATTTTATGTTATCCTTCATGGGTACCACGTCAAAGAACCCAGAGCACAAACATCGGTTTCCAACCAGTAAGGTCAATACATTGCTCAAATATGAACTCAGTTGAGTGTACTTTTAATGTTGTGATGGCTTTGATGAAACTTTATAGGTACCAATGTATCAAAACGGTCAATTATGTGTGTCTTTAATGCAATGTCTGAGATATTATGAGCCTGTTTAATAAAACGATGTTTAAAAAACCATGAACTCAGCTATCCCCCTTGCAAATAGATTTGCTCCACTGAGGGATTTAGATAGTATTGATTGACAACTGGCCTCGACTGGGGTTGGGGAGGTTACAGGGTGACTAATAAACACTCCCTTAACATCTGTCCCCACCCAACCAGACCCATTGAATCTTAGAATTATATCCTGGAATATTGCAGGACTAAGGGCTAAAAAACATGTGGAGGCGTGGCTTGTAATAATAAGGTGCAGTCATATTGTTACCCTACAAGAAACATGGGATACATCGGACTCTTTTATCCTGAATGGTTTTGCCCCTTTTTATAAAATACAAAACAACAACGGTCCCATGCATACAAAATATATGAGAAACAATAAATATAGACAATTCAATTCTATATTTGGAGCGACATGTCCAGCCGGACAGAGGTCTTCAATTATTTACTCAATTGAAAGTTAGGTATAAAAGGAGAATACCTTCAACAATCAACAGTGTGGGGCACAAGCCTGTACCCAGACACAATCAGATCAGTACAGAAGGTTAACAAGAGACAGGACAGGGCTTATAAGGCAAAAGCAGCGATTTCTGTAATCATTTTAATGTACAGAAGTATAAAGCAAGAACCATTACATATACATAACATATAAATCAGGTTTAGTATAAGGTGCACAACAAGTCGACAGCGTTTCGGTCCCACTACTTGGTTATGGGGACCATCATCAGGACACTTATTAAATGCCTTAATGTTTTAAGTCTCTAATGCCGAGGAGAGTTTGCCCCGATCTGCTAGGGCTGCGAGCTGTGGTAAATGGACGCCTAGTTGAAGGCGGAGCCACCCGGAATCGGGACCATTTCGGAATTGCCGCGTTACAGTTAGTGTCAATGCACGGTACCAGGGAGTTACCGGATCAGTCGGCTGTAAGTTCTGCTTCCTGGTTTCTCATTATTATTCCTTTTTATAAAATGGCTTCCCCTTCCACCATAGGACGTGCAAAGGGAGGCTGGCTTATTTTTTTATTTTTAATTTATTAACTTATAAAATGTCCATAATTACAAAGTACTGGATTCAAGATAGCCTGGCTGATGAGGATTATGAATCCGAAACCGGTCCCAGGATGCTTGTTTCCGGTCCAGGGAAGACATACCTTGGCAGTTCGGGCTGGACTGTTTCCATGAGGCACAGGGTCAGACTGATATGCATATGGCCATGTCTGAACTGGGGTGGTGGAGTGAACTAAAGAATTGTGATGGATTAAACCCAGATCAGTTGACTGGGGGTGAGTGTTTGATTTGCTCAAACGCTCCATCCATCATCCCCTTTGGTATCGCTTTTTTCACGCTCAGTTGGCAGGGTATGCCCAGACGTGAGTCCCTTGCTCACTCTGCCACTGGATTCAAGATAGCCTGGCTGATGAGCATCTTGAATCCGATACCGGTACCAGGTTTCTTGTTTCCGGTCCAGGGAAGACATGGCTTGTCAGTTCGGGCTGGACTGTTCCCATGAGGCACAGGGTCAGACGGATTTGCATATGGCCATGTCTGAACTGTGGGGGTGGAGTGAGCTAAAGAATGGTGATGGATTAAACCCAGATCAGTTGACTGGGGGTGAGTGTTTGAATTGCTCAAACGCTCCGTCCATCATCCCCTTCGGTATCGCTTTGTTCACCCTAAGTTGGCAGAGTATGCCCAGAAGTGGGTCCCTTGCTCACTCTACCACTGGATTTAAGATAGCCGACTGATGAGGATTATGAATCCGAAACCGGTCCCAGGATGCTTGTTTCCCGTCCAGGGAAGACATGGCTTGGCAGTTTGGGCTGGACGGTTCCCATGAGGCACAGGGTCAGACTGATTTGCATATGGCCATGTCTGAACTGGGATAGTGGAGTGAGCTAAAGAATGGTGATGCATTAAACCCAGATCAGTTGACTGAGAGTGAGTGTTTGATTTGCTCAAACGTTCTGTCCATCATCCCATTTGGTATCGCTTTGTTCGCCCTAAGTGTGGCAGGGTATGCCCAGACGTGGGTCGCTTGCTCACTCTACCACTGGATTCAAGATAGCCTGGCTGATGAGGATTATGAATCCGAAACCGGTCCCAGGATGCTTGTTTCCGGTCCAGGGAAGACATGGCTTGGCAGTTCGGGCTGGAATGTTTCCATGAGGCACAGGATCAGACTGATTTGCATATGGCCATGTCTGAACTGGGGTGGTGGAGTGAGCTAAAGAATGGTGATGGATTAAACCCAGTTCAGTTGACTGGGGGTAAGTGTTTGATTTGCTCAAACGCTCCGTCCATCATCCCCTTTGGTATCACATAGATTGTCATAAGTAACACTGTTAGCGCTCTAGTTGTTCTTTAGAACACTCTGGGAGGCAGCAGTAGAACACTTTATATCCGCTGACATTCACTGCACCTGCTGGCGAGAAAATCATGAGAAAACTGTTTTCTCTTAAACATGATTAAAATCAGCTTAGAACAGCTTGGAACAGACAACAAATGATTTATATTGTAACAGTCAGCATCCTTTAATTTCACAGGGTAAAATCACCTTAAAACAGACCATTCCTAAAATTAGTGTGGTACCATTCACAAATCATTTACATTGTAACTGTTATCATCTTTCCATTTCAATTGGCTCCATGTCCAAGAGTCCTGTAACGGCTGCCACGGCATGTTGTCCATGTTGTGGCCAGCCTTTTAAAAGGGGGGGGTTCCTTTCGGGTGTGCCCACTCTGCCCCCTCACATATTTTTTAGGTTGAGCATCAGCGCATGCGCTGTATGCAAGACCTGCTGTAATCATTACAAGGAGTGTGATCCCACCTGGCTGCTTGCCATTGGTTTACTCCTCCATCACTCTTCCTTTTTAGCTTCTGATTGGTTGGCACTCCTGTAACATCTCTTCCGGTTTTCTCTCAGGAGCACCGGCCAACTACAGTTTTGTTACGCTGTAGTTGTATATATGCTCCTTTGGGGACTACTGCTTTTATATCCACACCCGTATTACTTTTCTCCACACGGGCGCCGCGCTTCATGTTTCAGCAGGGCGCCCGTTTCTACTTATTTTGTTTATTGTTACCGTCCAGAAGTTGCCTCCGTGCAAGGCAGTCATTCCCGTTCCTAATCTCATCAAATGGTAACTTGATGTTTCAACAATAAATAACAGTGTTATATAAGCCTTACAAAGCGTAGGATGGGAGAGGTGAGCAGGAGCTTGCTGCCGGTACTGAAGCATTCACGGCACAGGGCTGTACGAAGCAGACCGAGACAAAGGCAGTGCAAAGCCAGCATTCTGTCATTTTCAGCACCCCCTCTGCCCCCTTCCTTGCATGTGTGCAGAACACCAAAATCCAACTGCCCTTGCACTTCAGGCACAGTAACACACACGTAATGTGTACCATGCAAACTCTAGTAATCTGTACACAAGCTTTCTTGCACACAGTTGCCTATTTAGTGCCACACACAACCACGCAAAGTCATTCATGCCCAGGCCTCTCTCATACAAATCATCACGTTTGTCCTTTTACACTCCCATCACCATCGCAGCTAAAATTGTTGCCACAAAACAACACAAAAGAAACAGTGGAGGTGGTTGCGACTGCAATCGCATCCTGAATAACAACTGACTTCTCATCACCACCGTAGTGACAGTGATGCTTTTATTATTTTTTAATTTTTTTTATAGCGCAGACTTTACCCGAAGGTGTCGGAGCGCTTCACAATAGGAACAGTAATGATACATGAGGAGAAAATTACAAGTGAACAAATTACAAAAGCAAACGTTAAGTTACATGAGGCAAAAGTGACAATTGTGAGCAAACAAATTACAAGAGGTAGCAAACGGTACATTACAGGAGGAAAAAGAGACAGGTGTGCAAGTTACAAAAGCGTACACAGTACATATAGAGGTGTAATACTGCAATAAATGGCAGACACTCCAACACAAGAACAAACATTACGTAGGCATTGGTTGCACTTGTGCAAGTATCTAAAGCAAACAAAATGTAAGAGGTAGCAAATAGTGTGTTACCAGAAAAAAGTGACGTGTGCATGTTACAAAAGAGTACCAAACACAGGTAGAAGGCTAATACTGCAATAAATGGCAGACACTCAAACCACAAGAACACACTGTGAAGGCACTTCCATAGTCATAAAGAGTAGATTTTTCTATAATGGAAGGTTTTCCTTCAGATAATAGAGAGGGCGTGAATTAAATTTGGAAGTGTCTTTGAAGGATGAGAACTTTGAGGTCCGTTTTGAAGGCCTGGGAGGAGGAGGTGGTCCGGAGCTGAGGCGGAAGTGAGTTCCAGATTCTCACTGCGTTGCCTGAAAAGGATTGGTTCAGAAAAGGATTGGGCCATCGATCTTTCCTTCTTGAAAGTGGGAGGTTCAAGAAGTAAACTTTCTGCATTACTAGAGCCTCCAGAGAGTTTCCTCCATCCCTCATTTCTCCACACAAATCCCATCAACTCCCATGGTGACTAACCGTCCCTACCTTTTAACGGACTCTTCATAAGAATGCCTTTAAACGGAGCCTGTTGGACTTGGTCCATTTCCCCAAAAAAATGTTCGCCTTTCACCCCCCTAATTTAGGATGGCTCCTCCATGGTAGAAAGTTATATAGGCCATGTGTGTTGTGAGATGGCTAGTAGATGTAATGCAATGGTGTGCACTTATTTTCCCCCATTGTAAAAATGCACCCTGGTGAAATGTCGCATTTAAAATGGATGCCATGGTTGTGCGTTTTGCCGTCTGCCTGCAGTGGGTTGGCGGTCTAGTGTTCTTTTACCATTGCAGAAATGTCACTTTTAAAATGGACGCCATTTCTGTCTGCTTGTGCCGGCTGACTGAGGTGGGTTAGCGGTCTAGTGTTTGAAGTGACAAGGTGCTCTACACTTCCCCCAGTGGCAGTGAGGCTGGAACTGCCAGGGACCTTCTAGAAGCTTCCAGCCTTTCTGGTATAGGTAGAGCAGTAGAGTTGTCATGTGCAGAGACAGAGCTGGGACAGGAATGTGAGGGGACCTGTTGCCAGGGGATACCGCCACTTGGGCCTGTGTGCTGGACCCTGCACCCATCTGGAACCCTCCTACTGTCCCCAGGCTAGGGGAAGCCCCACTGCAGGAGTTTAGGCTTCTGTTCAGGAGGAGGGCCACGCTGCAGTGGGGATGGTGAAAGCCTACGCCCTGTTTTGATAACGCCCCCACTAACTGCTGACCTGGCCCAGTAGTGCCTACTGCTCTGTCCCCCAGGCCCATGAGGAAGGAGGGCCCCCCTAGGTCCCTGAAGCTGCCGGGACCTTGCGCCACGCAAGCGCTGTGCAGAGAAGCACCTAGAAGGGAAGGAGCATCTTGGACTGGACCCCCCAGGAGGTGAGGAGTGTTACCCTGGGGCTTGCTACTGGGACTGCCCGCCCCCCCCCCTTTCGCCGTGTGCCTGGAAGTGCTGGCCTGCAGGAGACTGCTTGTGTCCCCAGAGCGCTGTGACCAAGACTGACCTGCTGATTGCCTGCTAAGCGCTACAATCTGGAAGCGCTGTACCTCCTAAGCGCTGTGTTGCATGATCCTACAGAGCTGTATGAGGAAGATTGTGCCCTTAGGGAGTTGTGGCCGGGAGAGTGTCTGTCTGTTGTGCCCCTGTCAAGCGCTATACTGCCTGGGACTGCAAGAAGCATTGAGCCTCCAAGCGCTGGGGCTTGAGAAGCTGTCAGCCCCCTAAGCGCCACAATCTTGAAGCTGTGTGTTAAGCACTGTATTGCCCTGGGAACTGCTGCTGGCCCAAGCGCAGTGAGTGCTGCTGTGTACTCTAAGCGCTGTATCCGGAGGACTGAGCCCCCAAAGCGCTGTGCCGCCTGGAAGCGCTGTGGGGCCCCGGAGAACTGTTTATTGTGGAAGCGCTGTGCCCCTTTGAAGCGCTACTGGCTCACCTGTAGTCCTGGTACCCAATCCTGAATAGCGCTGTTGCTTTTCACGGCCGCCACTCCCCGGGACAACTGTAGTTGGGCCCTGTTTACTCTGGTTGATTTTGTGAGGCCTCCCCAAGCAAGCTAAAGGAAGGGAAAGAGGGGATTACAGGCCATACAGGTTCCGGGCCTAGTGTTTTCATGTTACCTGTTCAGGCATGATGCACACTTGTGCCTAATGTTTATTGTATGCTGAATATCCTGCTAAAGGTTTCATGCCCCCTGGTAGATGTGTTTCCTGCTCCATAATTTAGGCCTGCTCCGCCCTATGCCAGGTGTTGATGCTAGGTGCGTGATGTTCTTTTCGCAGGGGATGCTGGTGCAAGGTCTGCTGGGTCGTCATACCTAATGTGTTATGTTAAGCTTAATGCCTGCTGCCGAGGATTAATGCCTGTGTTTGCCCTGCAATATTGACCCTGTGTTTCATGCCAATTATATAATTTTTATTTCAGCTGGACACTAATGGACTTCCTTAACCCTTTTTCTTACTTCTCCCATTTTTCCTTGTATTTAATCCCCCTGGTATACTTTGCTCTGGCGCCAGTTGGCGCCCCAGTGTGATTACTAATAATATTGTGTTTTACCTTTGCAGGTTGGAGATTATACGAAACGTATTGTTTTACTTCCAACCCAGTGTTGTGTCTCTTTTGTGGTGTGCCTGGTGTGTCGTCTGTGGGTACTGAGTGGATGTTTCACACATGTGCTCAGGAGTTTGGCCTGCCCACTCTGCTCCATGCTCCCCCCTGTAGAATTGGTAACCCCATTTCTAACAGTGTTTCATACATGAACTAAACTTAAACAGAGGAAAAGGCAATGTTATTAAACCATGGATGAGCCACACTGCTGAATTAGATTTGGCTACAGAAAATGGTAATGGTTCTAATTTTTTTATATGCAATAGAAAATATGACGCATCCTTCATAGACCTGAACTGTTGTTTTCTTTTAAATTAAACTGTAAAAACACTGACGAAATATTAATGTAGTCCCAAGGCACTTTCCTAGATTTTAAAGTTTGTAAGGTCCATGCAAACTGTGTGATGGACCGCAATTGATTTTGACCATAGAACAAAACAGAAACATCATCTTGCACAATATCCACAACAGATGAAACAATATTATCCAAGGTGTAAATCCGGGAAGAGAGTGTGTTAATGCTATTATCAATGAGAGCAAGCACTTTTTCCAAATTAGCTTGGTCTATTGCTCTTAAACGGGAAGCAGCCTCAACCTGCAACAGTTCCCAAACTTCATTGTAAATCGCACATATATATAGCTTGTAGATCTTTCACTCACAGGACCCTAACAAAATCAGTTAAATCAACATTGTCGGTAAACAAAGATAAATGATGTTTAACAGACGAAAGAGTGGATTGTTTCAGCCAATTTTGACATAATTTCCCCACTGACTAGGTGGTAACTAAATGGGAAGTTTCAAAACGGGATCAGTTCTGTCCTGTGTAAGGCCAGGGGGTAAACCCAGAAAGCCATGTTGACAAGAATCAGAACTTGTTGGCCACAACAACCAACCCTCAGGATCCAGGGACAAAATGTTAAAGGAGGAATTTGAAATGAAAGATTGTAATTCATCAAGGGATCTATCAGTATAATTGTTCCAATTAGGGTAAGCATGCAGATTAGGAATTTTAGGGGTATTCATGTGTTTTGAAGTGGCCAAACTAAGACAAGTTGATTGTGAGATCGTACTATTTAAAAACAACATGTGGCCGAGAATAAGACATGCTCAGTGTAAAGCTTCAGTGCCCTGCACTTGCCAGAGTCTAGAACCCCAAACAGATTTAAGATCTATGGTATATTTCCATAGCTTGTAGCCATCCACTGCTAACTGATCCATAAAGGATTTGGAATACAACAATTTTGAGTGAGTAAGTCTCACTTTCGAATTAGATTTGTAATTTAATTTAAAATAAAATGAACTCAGGTTAGACCGATCAAAGTCAGTAAAATGTGAATTTATTCAAAAGGGTATTTGAGCTGCCTTGTATGGGAGTAGACAATGTTCCCATTGGGTGTAATTAACCATTTTTCTAAATGTATTAGCCTTCTGCAGAAAGTGAAGGGCATAGTGTTGGTAACAGAACAAGTCGGCGTAGTTTGTGGAGTCTAAATATAAATCCTCAGCATCAAAGGCAGCATAATAGTTCAAATCAGAAAAGAGAGCTTCAATGGCTTGGACATCGCAATCATCAGAACGTATGTTTTGTTTCACAACATCCACCATTGAAACACAAAGTATATTAGGAACATTAACCACCTCTGTGGGTCCATGAATTTGAAATTTTATAGCATCTCATTCAATAACATCTAGCACGGGTTAGGCTGTGATGTTGACAAGAGTCTGGTCTCTTTTCATGATGTATGATGAGGAGTGTGGGGCCAAAGTTCCATCAATTAATCAGATTTTTGATCGTTCAGTTATATAGAGTCCATTTACCAGACGGAAAAATACCATCACAAATCCAATCGACATGAACAAAAAAATGGAGATCAGAACCAACCAGATGTAATTCCAAGGTTGAACCAAAAAATGTCTTTTAAACCAATAACAAAAATAGAAAACATCAATGGTACATTCGATGTTATAGAGTCAGAGTCAAAGGAAAAATGCGACTTGTCAGCTAGACTTGTTTACACACCAGGCAATGACAAATCCGTGGGATATGTATACTCAGTATCTTCATGTGGATCGCCAGCTGGCGAATTTAATAATGGATTAGTGACTGTGGACATCTCTATAGCAAGGTCAGGGATGTTGGTGTCAGCAGAGGCCAAAACAGAATTTCTCAGCAGTGCTGGACAAGAGACAGCAGGAGTCATACTAAGAAGAATCTGCCACTCGTTGTAGTTTGACATTGTCAATGGAGTCGTACCTGTTTCCCTTGCGACCCGGAAGTGGTGGTAAAATGACTGTTCTTGTACCTTGCATGCCAAGCACTGGAACGGGTGCATGATACGAGGGGCTGAACACCTTCTTGTTCTCCACCTTCTCACAGACCAGGTCACCGACTCGGGGTAGCCAGCTAACTACCGGAATCTACCAGAATCTGTAGAGCAGCTTCAGCTCCATATGTGGAGGGCAAGTGTCCCTTTGCAAGACTGTCTCAAGTCTCTTGTAGGTTCTGTAACACAGCAGAATGATTATCTACGTCAAAGGGTACGGTTGTCGCCGCCATGTCTAGACCATCAAGGTCCGGGACAAACATTTTTATGCCAAAGAGCATTTCGTACGGTGTCTGCCCACCCAGAGATCTTCTAGGAAGGTAATCTAGTGCACGTTGTACCTAAAACCCTAGCTGTCAAAGATTGTTTTAAGTCATGGTTCATTCGCTCCACAACAGAATTTCCCTCAGGCCGGTATGGAGACAAAAATTTCACCTGCACCCCCCAAAGAACCCATGGCTTCCTTGTACACCTTAGAGGTGAACGCTGGACCTGATCAGAATGGAAGGTGCCACATGCGAAAATTCCCACAAAGACATGCAACTCTCTGATGACAGTTCGAGCATCAGCACTCCTTTGTGGCCAAACGCAGAGAAAACGTGTGCATGAATCCACTGCAACTAAGATATACTTATACGCAGTATCAGCAGAAAAAGGTCAGCAGTGATCTAAATAAACACAACCAAGTGGTCTATTAGATATGTACAGCTGAGTTTGTGGCGGCCGTGCAGCAGTTAAGTAAGTAAATCGTTTATTGTGATGATTATTTAAAATCTTACAACATTACACATCTCAGACAAAAACTAAAAACTGTGTTTATGAATAAAAACACAAAATGTTATTTGTAAGAAACTTAGGTATCAAAAATAGGCATGACATCTAGATTACTTTTGACTATCATTAAAAACTTTACAAAAATAGCATTTAAAATAATGTCGTTTGAGTTCATGCAATTAATCAAGGCCTGTCTACATGTCCTTATGCCACGTGCTTTGAAGGGAAACTTTAGTAACGATTTCCTCTCCTGTAAAAGCATAGGGCAGGTACAGAGAAGATGAAGCATATCTTCCTCACCATAGTTACACAGTCTGCATTTCATTTGAGTTTTCGGTCTCTCCCACGGGGGAAGGTGACATAGGCCCGGCATAATTCTAAATCTGGCTTTAAGGAGAACCTGTTTGTTTTTTTCTGTCCATGTTGTTACCAGGTATTGTTGGATTTCCTTCTTTTTGTATCCATTAATTACCATCCATGCGTGTTTTCTTTTGGTGAGGATAGCTTTATCGTTTAAGATGGATAGATGATTTGTAGTTGTATTAATTATTTTCTTGAACGATGACTTATTTATATTGTTTTCCCATATTGGCGTGATTGCAAAATCCTTTATTGCTTCCCTAAGGTAGATCCACGCAGTAGAATTTGTGTCCTTATTTATTTCTCTCCATAAGAGTTGCGATATTTCATTTTTATGGTCAATTTTTATTTTATTCCATACTTTTATAACGTGGCCTTGCCTTGCATATTGCTGGTTGGTCAGTCCGAACTCTAGCCTTACTTGGGCGGGGGACGCATTTGCTGGTAAATGAAATATTGCTCGGTAGGCTCTGGTTATGATCTTATTCAGAGATTCGCTATCCTTGCCCATTATCGCTTCACTGCTGTAAGTTATAGTCGGTAGGAGTTTTGCGGCAATTACATTCAGCAGGGGACCATAGGTTAGGCTGGGAAGTGACTTTTGCACAATTCTAAATGCTGCAGTTAGTGAGTTCGATTTTCTTTGAGTCTCAGTTTTTTGCAGTTGATAGCTACCATTTGCATCAATAGCACACCCAGGTATTTATATACCTCTACTTGCTCCAGCTCCTTTGTATCCATAATCCATTTACTTTTATATCTTCTTTTGTTGTTTTTGGCCACTAGCATAATCTTTGTTTTAGTCTCGTTTATGACCATCCCGTTCTCTTTTGAGTATGTTTGAGTCCGCATGATTAGACGTTGTAGTCCCACTTTGGTATGGCTCAGTAGTATGACGTCATCCGCATACATCAAATTCGTGAGGCGTTTATCAGCTCGTTTCGGGGGATGCGCATTCTCCTCATCCAGTATTCCCGTTAGGTCTACAAGAAACAAGTTAAAAAGTAGGGGGCTAAAACACAGCCTTGTTTCAGGCCTTCCTTTGCTGGAACCTCCTTTGATAATGTTCGTCCGTCCCCATCCTCACACTTACCCATGTCTCTGTATATAAAAGTCGAATCAGCTTGAGGAGGGGGAGTGGAATATTCATTTTTTTCAATTTATTCCACAGAAGGTCTCTTTTAACACAGTCAAATGCTGATTTAAAATCTATAAAACATAGGTACAGGGGTTGTTTGAGTCTGATTGATTTATCCATTAGTAATGCCAGAACCATTATATTAGTTGTTGTTCCTAGGCCTTGAATAAAGCCTGTTTGGTTTAAGGGCAATTTCTTTGTTTCTCTCACCCATTCAGATAGTTTTGTTAACAGAATTCTTGCAAATAACTTCGCATCTGTGTCTTGAAGAGTAATCAGTCTGTAATTTTCTGCAAGAGCCCAGTCTCCCTTTTTAAAAATTGGAGTTATTAAAGATCCTCGCCATGACTTAGGGACTGTTCCAGTTCTAATAACTTCTATGTATAGTTTCTCTAGTATGGTCGCCCATAGTTCTGGGTTTTCTTTAAAGAGAGCAAAAGGTATCCCATTTCGTCCGGGAGCGCCGTTTTTCTGTTTTTTTATAAGTTTCGTTATCTCTTCTATTTCTATAACTATTGGCGTATCGAAATTCTTATCATTAAAAGGAGATTTATCTTTTTTGCACCCCTGTTCCTTTTCGTGGGTTCTTGACTGTGACGTGTCCTGATTTAAATGTCTCCTCAAAAAGATCTCCCATTCCTGCTCCATTAGTGGTGATGAGATTACCTGCTTGTTGGGTCTAGCAAGGCTATTGATCATCTTCCAGAAGTCTCTAGTATTCTTTTGCTTGCTAGCGTGGAATACTTTTGCCCAAGTTGCTTGTTTTGCCAGATTTTTCTCACCCCCATATTAGTTTCTTCAGATTTTGGTTTAATGACTTTAATTTTCCCAGATTTTCCAGTTGTATCCCTGGTTTCTTTAGTAGCCTAACAATCCTGTTTCGTTCTTTCTTCAATGTCCTTATTGTATATGGCAGATTTAAGTGGTTTTCATTATCCCTGGATGGGTCTCTATATTTTTGGTTCTTCTTGATATTTATTTTGGTTTGTGGTGTGGTCAGCTTCCCCATGAAGTTTTCCCATTGATCTATCACTGATTTTGCTGCTGTGTCCTTAAGGCAAACTTCCAAAATCCTTTCCACTCCATCGTTCATTATTTCTTTGTTTTCCACATTTCAAAACAGTTTTTTCTAATTTGTTGTGCCAATATGCCCATGAGCCGATTGGTACTCCTTATTTCTATTTAGTCCGATGTTCATTATAATTATTTGTTGAGCATGATCACTTTCGTTTACTTTCTTTAGTTGGTACGAGATAATATTGTGGAACATATGCAACGAAGTCATGGTGTAATCGATCCTTGAAACTCCATTATGCCCAAAATAACTGTTTAGTGGTGGAACATCTGGGTTTTTTCTACCGTTAATTATTCGGAGTCCCATTGCTTCAATGTCCATTACTAGTTTCTTTCCCTTTTTATTCTCATCAGCATTATTGTCTATCCCTAGATCTTGTTCAGGAATTAGCCATTGATGGTTTTGGAATTGTGTTATGTCGCCTCTTGTGTGGGATGACATAAGGTTTAAATTAAAATCCCCAGTAATAAGGAAATCTGCTAGGGGATCCTCTATTGTTATATTGATAAGAGCATTGTTCAGGGTTCTACAGGTTTCTTCCCTGCTCCGATTTGTAGGCAAAATATACACCGTAATTAAATATAATGTTTTAGGGATTTGGTTAGTTTTTTTATAGGTCACTTTAACTATCAAGATATTAGTACTGTCTACTATCACTTGTTCATGGTGTGCCTGTAGTGTGTTAGAAATAAATATTGCCTGTCCACCACTGGCTCGTCCGAACATTCGCTCTTTTATTGCGTGCTCATAATAGCCAGTGTATCCATGTAACATAAATGGTTTAGTTTCCCAGGTTTCTTGTAATACTATAATTTGGGGGGTTTCCGCTATGGAGTCTATCTGAGCATTTAAGATCTTAGCTCTCAGTCCATTTATGTTCCATGAGCATACTCTTATTATTCAACTTTCATTACATTTGTCTCTTATTTGTGATAAGGTACCATATCATTGTTTCTGATTACTGTGGAGTGCCATAGTTACCCATTTTTCATTTATTTCTAAATTTCTATTTATGGTGTTTTGTGGAATGGTACATATATTTTTTGTCGGGGACCTACCAAGTGCATTTTTTAGAACTGAAATAGTCTGTATTTCTACCTTTTTGTGTTTTGGTGTTGTTTCCTCTTCAATGAATGGAGTGGGGTAAACCTCTGGTAGTTTTTTGGTAAGTAATATGCCCCAGGAATTAAATGTGGTTTGTTCATTCATAATCTGTTCGGTTATTATTGGCGAAATAAATTTTATTAGCGTTGAGGTTTGAATATTATGTTTCCCCTCCAAAAATTCGACAGAGATGATATCTTTACTGACGATATTGCTCAGTGCCGGTAGTGATTTAAAAAGTCTAAGTAAGTTCCCCCTGTTAAGTATATCTTGCCTACCTCTAGATTGAAATTGAGGAGTGAATATAATTTTTTCACTATTAATAGGGCTTTGTACAGTGGGGAAATTGTTTCGCTCAGGTTGCTTGGGTATGTAGATAATTGACTTTTTTCCTTCCCTGCTTTTAATCTGTAGATGGTCCCATTCCGATGTATTTGTGGGACCGTTTGCTGCCTTTGACACTGTGAGGGCCCGATCTTTCTCTTTTTTTTCCTCAGAAGTGCCATGTATTTGGTGAGGAGTTATTGGTTGAATTGTATTAGTTGGACTGCTTCTGTTTATTTTGTCTGTATTGCAATTACTAGACACTCTTTCTTCTTTTTTTAGAATTGCATCCAGCAGTTGAAGGTTTAATCTGCTGACATACATAACAAGAAAAGACATATTCACAAGTTTATTTATACAATCCATGCCACCAGTAACGCTGCTGTAAGATAGAGACATACGCTGAAACGTCTGCATGAACCGAGGCTATGCCTTCGTGAGCAACTTTTATCAAGGGTAGCCTGCGGTCCGCGTCGGGAATCAGCCTGTCACCAACATTGTTAATTCTCACATAAGTAACTTTATCAGGACTTAAATGATAAGAGTATTTAGAAGGGAAACCCTTAGGGTAATTATCACCGATCTCTGTAGCAGCTATAGCTGCCAAGATGTCATCATTATTCTTACTGTTGGACCTTGTAACTGCTGCTACTACATATGTTGCTACTGCGGTCTTTGCTGCTTCACCAGCAAGACTGTTGCCAACAGCGTTCACTCTTACATGCTGGTGACCAAGAGTATGAATTACATTTACGAGAGGCAGACGTTCTTTATTTCTGCGACTCAAACCCATAGCATCTTGTGCTTAATTGTGCAACCTTTAGAATCACGATAGTCATTCTGAGTCCAAAAGAATACATTTTTATTGAAGCACTGAACACAGTAATAAGAGTCACTCACAATTAAAGTAGCCACACGAGGCTCAGCAAACTTCAATGCAAACACTAGAGCACAGTTTGAGAAAGGTGTGTCAGGACAAGCTTTGTTTTTTATAGTCTATTATGGAAAAATTTCAATTACACGATGGTTCCTTTTTTTGTTTTAATAAAGGTGTTACTATATTCGTGTTAGGAGAACAGCCAACACTTGTTTCCCCCCTTACATGGCCATCCGGCCTGGGGCTTCTTCAAGGTGTTACGAATCAGGTAGAAGAAGTATATCTGGTCGTTCTTTTCTGTGGATAAATAGGGATTCCCTGATTTTGGTGTAATGCCGGTACGAGTCATCTCGTGCGATTGGAATTTTTCCATAATAGACCATAAAAAACAAAGCTTGCCCTGACACACCTTTCTCAAACTTTGCTATAATAGGGGGTTAGGGGTTGCCCCATCCCGAGGGCAAGCTTGACAAAAAAGAGGGACCATTGCTCAATAAACGGCTAGTAAGGGATTGGGACCTTTTACCCCTCATTCTCACTAACCCAAGCACTAGAGCACGTAGCTCTGCCAACTGGGCGGTACAGTCACCTAATGTCTGCATGTGTACGACATTGGGCTTGAATTCTCCATTCACCATGGTACCAGCCACGATTGCGCTGGCCACTGAATATGAATGCTTAGATTCTGTCGCCGGTTGCGCGCCGAACCGTCAGTGTTAATGATACAATGGTAATCCTTAAGCGTGCGCATGAACAGAGGAGCAGGATGAACAAACTCATACTGTAAGAACTCCTGAGTTTGCAATGAGGGGTCAAAGATAAATGTGACATCCGGAGATGTCAATGAAGTTGCCCATTGTATCCAATTAGGATATAAAACTTTAGAATTTGGTACACTGGCTTTTATCACTGCTTCAAATGCAGGATAAGGTGTAACAACCAACATGTGTTTTCCTTGTGACTGCGCTCTCTCTTTTAAAATCGGCATCTGTACAGCTGTCAAGACTTTCTCGACAGAAGAAAATTGCTTTTCAGCCGAAGTGTACAAGTGTGACTTGTAAGCGATAGGCACTGTGTCTCCTTCATTAAACGTCAAGTACGTGAAACCCACGGCACCATGCACAATTCTTATTACCATGTTAGTGTGGTTATCATGAGTCAATAAGTACTTAGATTCAAGAAGATCAGACTGCAAAAATTGCAGAATAGCTGAATGTTCAGGCAGCCAGCATGACTTGCTAAAAGTTGTTTGTATCAAAGCATATAGAGGTTTGATATGCTGGGCATAATCAGGAATATAAGTACACCCGAAATTCAAAAATCCCAGCAAGGATTGTAGTTTTTTCAGAGTTGTATGAGACCATAAACGAGCGCATTTCTCCAGGAAGTGAGGTGCGAGACCTCTACCTTCATTGTTTTGCTCATAGCCCAGGAACAACACTGTGTACTCCGCAATGTCTGACTTTGCAAAGTTACATTTATAACCGAAGTCCGCAAACATAACTATAATGCGGTCAATGCAACACAGATGCGGCCATAATTCGTCGTCCATGAGATAAATATCATCAATGTACGAGTACGCATCAGGATCAATGCCATCTAGCAAAAGAGACGACACCTGCGGCAAAGACGCCTAAGCTGTTTTTATAGCCCATAGCCAATCTTTTAAATTGTTTTTGCTTGCCGCCACAAGTGAACGCTGTCCATTGACTATTAACAGAGGACAGGTTATGACTAAAAAAGCCATTGGAAATGTCTAGTGTGGTCTTAAATCTTTTTCACACCAGACTGTCAACGAGAGCTGAACTGTGGGTGTTCTGTACCGCACATGTATGACAATGTGAATTTAAATGTCGATAATCCAAAACCAGGCAGTACGACCCATCAGGTTTGGTAACAGTGAAACAAGCATTATTCATGGGTGACACACATATCTCAATCACATCTTGATATTCTAATTGTTCAAGGATTTCCGCAACCAGAGATTTAGCCTCTCGCCGCATGGGATATTGGGGTTGTGGCTTGAGGTTCCGAGATTCTGAACCCGTTCAATAAAAGTCGTCGTCTTGTGACGATTTTGGTAACAGCGGACCGAAAATGACGAGTGTAATATGTACGAGTGTTTTCATCATGTTCGAGTGATGGATTCACCATGAAATGAGGGGTTCCGTTCTGAAACCTTGGGTTCCATTTTGTGTACGGCAGCCATTTTGTGGTTGCCCTCACATAGGCCGATGACTACGGCCGAACGAGTCCTTGGGACACGTACACCTTCAGCTGACTCTTGTATGACCTGGGCACCGTTGCCCAAAGCTAACCTTGTTGAGCCAGTTCCTTGTTCGGCAGCTGGTCAAGATAGAGATCAAAGAGCAGGACATTGCTGAGTTTATGGTGCATACACTCGCCCTTCTATCTTGCCTCTAATCTGTTTCTGCTCCTTCTTTTATGGCCTATTTATGATTTGGGTTGTGGTCTTTTATTATTGGTTTCTGTCCAGCCCCTTCGAGCAAGAATGTTGGGCCTTCCCGTGTAATTGATGGTGGGCTGGACAACTAAATGTGGGTTTGTCATGCAATGCTTTTTGTCGTGTACACATGGGATTGGTTGATCGTAAATAAGGAATGTTTGCCTAAATCACAATATTTTGTATAAAAAGGGATGACTAGCTTTGTAAAGTTGAGCAGTCTCCTACGAATATACGTCATTGTACTTCGTGGACCTCTGTTTGTGGTTGCAGCCAATAAATTTGATCTTTGAAGTCACCAAGAAGTATCCCGTGTCTCTGCATGCCAAGACAGGAGAACTCGGAGACTTCGGGCGTTTCCCCTGGAGCCTCTGGGTTCTAAACCCCGGTTCTTCAATTGGCGCCCAACGTAGGTCGACTTCAGCGGTACCGGTCCAATCCTGAAGATCGTGAGGAGCATTGTGTGAAAATTCTGGAGGAAGGCCAGCCACTTCAACGACCCCTGTATGTCGTGGTGGTCCGAAAGTCTTTGCTGCGATGTTCCCCGCTTTCGGATGGCTATGAAGGACTGCTGCCCTGACTGTCGCCCTGTCTTGGAGCCCTTAGACGATTTGTAAAGCGAGGCGATAGACGGGTCTTCTGGCGACGTCATCGATACTTCAGTTGAGTATGAGTGGAGCGTCTCCCAGTCCTTAGTTTTTGGGTATCCACTAGGGATCTTTGATTTGGGACTTGCAAGTACCAAAGCCAAGGGATTTGTGTATTCACGAGACTATCGTATTCGATATTCCCTCGAAGTTTGAAGCTAGACTAGTGAGCGAAGATGCCTGGTCTTAGCAGACTTAGAAAGATATTTTGTTGTGGTTGTAAGAGGGATTCCCGATTGGAGGACTTGTGTCCGGTTCCTCCGATTGGGACTCCAACCTATGAGCTCTATTTAAAACATAGCGTGGGTCCTATCACGTATAACGAAGTGTGGATCCGCTACACTAGGAAGGATGGTGTCCTAAAGTGGCCCCAATATGGTAGTTAGGATACGGAAATTTTAAATAATCTAGAGGTTAAACTCTTTAAGAAGAAAGCCCGGCCGGCGATGGTTGACTCTTTCCGCCTATGGCGAAAGGAAGCCAAACAGAAAGAAATTAAATTAGCGAAGAGAAATAAAAGAGAGAAGGGTATCTCGATAATGCAGGCTTCTATACAGTTTAAAGATAATGAAGAGGAACAAGCGAGTGAGCAGTTGCACAGGCAACGTAAAATGGCGATTGATAAGTGCTATCCAGCTTTGCCGACTCTTCAGCAGGATGCAGTGAAGGAACTTGAGAAAGATCCTTTGATGTCACATTTGTTGAATTCGCCACCACCTTATTTGTAGAGTGCTACAGCACCTCCGCAACCTCCGGTTGCTTTGCCTCCGGTTATTCCACAGCTGCCAGCTCCTCTTCAGTTGGCTCCTATTCCTCTGGCGCAGCCTCCTCAAGGGCCGCCGACTTTGCTACCTGCTCCGTCTCTAATTCCTACGACTTTGTTTCCTGTATTGTCTACTTTTGAGGTTTTGCCTAGCGAAAGCTGCGCTCTGCGCAGCTTTTTCGCGCAGGCGAAATCCTGTTGAGAACTGTAGGGTGCTTTGGGTCGGCCCTCGTCATTGATTGGCTGGCTCCGTAAACGGAGCCTTGCCATTGGACGAGGGGCCTGTCCGTCAATGCCGGACCAGACACGGGGGCGTTCCTGACATTCTTTGCCTTTTGCCGACGTCACGGGACGCCGGGAACGCCCCCGTGTCTGGTCCGGCATTGCCGGCACTTCTGCGTCTCTCCTAACCCCGTGACTGGCCGGCCGGCCAATCCTAGCGCGGCCGGCCGGAAGTGCCCGCCCCCCGCAGCCCGGGGAAGAAGGAGAGGAAGACGGCAAGCACTATGGCGGCGCCCGCGGGGAGACCGGAGAAGTGCCTCTCCAACCTGCCGCTCTGTCTGGGCTGCCCAGCCTGTCGCTGCTCGCCTCCCAGACCGATCGAGAAGTGCCGCCGTCGCAAGGTGCAGGTGAGTCGATTTATTTGTTTGTTTTTTTCCCTCCTCCCCTACCCTCCGAGCCCCTGCCCCAACCTGTCTTCCTCCTCGTGGCCGGGGCTATGTTTAGGGGCGCTAGGCCGCCCGCATGGCCGGGCTTTGTGTGCCGGTTACGGGATGCCTGGGAGATCCACGGAGGCTCTTGAGCCCCTGCGGGGGGATACAGGGGGTCCGCTTTGTGTCCCACCGCTGGCTGCAGTCTGCTCGAATGTTTTTATTGCTGCCCGCATTGCCCCTGCAGCTTTCTGCTGATGTGTTGGCTTTGTGTGCCGGTTACGGGATGCCTGGGAGATCCACGGAGGCTCTTGAGCCCCTGCGGGGGGATACAGGGGATCCGCTTTGTGTCCCACCGCTGGCTGCAGTCTGCTCGAATGTTTTTATTGCTGCCCGCATTGCCCCTGCAGCTTTCTGCTGATGTGTTTTACAGCTGGGAACCGGCGCTCGCTGGTCACATACCGAAGAGGGGGTCCGCTTTGTGTCCCACCGCTGGCTGGTGCAATAACACTAAATTGCTGAAAGCTCATTTGTACTGCTGACGCGGCCATCATTTTGTTTTCATGTAACCTCGGTGCCCGGTAATGGCCCATAAATAAAGCTTTGACATCCCAGGTGACGCATGCCTCGATTCCGGGTGGCTCCGTCTCCGCCGTGTGCCTTCATGTGGAATTTTCAAAGACGGGTCATCTTTGGGTGTAAGCCGACCTGCTCTCCTCTGTTGTGTTAAGGGGCACCTTGTGTGTGTGATTGTAGCTGCCGGGGCACTCTCTGTGCAGGAGGGAACTTCGAAAATCACCCTGCCTGGCTCCAGTCGAGCAGCCCTGTCCTTCAGCAGATAGAATGATTGCTTTCAGTGCTAATGACAGGTTGGTGTTATTAACTGTTCCATTTGTTAACTGTATCGAGCCCGGGTAACATTCCGGCATTTTTAAATATTTATCGCGCTGCCTGTGCCTTGGTACTGCACAGAAACGTGCAATAACACTAAATTGCAGAAAGCTCATTTGTACTGCTGACGCGGCCATCATTTTGTTTTCATGTAACCTCGGTGCCCGGTAATGGCCCATAAATAAAGCTTTGACATCCCAGGTGACGCATGCCTCGATTCCGGGTGGCTCCGTCTCCGCCGTGTGCCTTCATGTGGAATTTTCAAAGACGGGTCATCTTTGGGTGTAAGCCGACCTGCTCTCCTCTGTTGTGTTAAGGGGCACCTTGTGTGTGTGATTGTAGCTGCCGGGGCACTCTCTGTGCAGGAGGGAACTTCGAAAATCACCCTGCCTGGCTCCAGTCGAGCAGCCCTGTCCTTCAGCAGATAGAATGATTGCTTTCAGTGAAAATTGGTATTCTGTTGCCCTTTGTACATCTGTTAATCCTTATCGTCATGACAAGGGGAGGGAACGGTGTATCATCTATTAATAAGCGATCTGGAAATTAATGTCTGTGCTCATATTTTACTACACGTTTAAATATGCCTATATATCACCGTATTTATATTTTTTATATAAATGTATGTGCATTTTCTTGTATATATACACATATACCCCCCCCCCCACACACACACACATACATATATCTATATCTTATATATGTACACACACGTGGTATGTATGTCAGGTGTATGTAACATTTATCATCCCGTATGATCGTCAGTTTCCTAATAAATGTAACCCACTTCTCTTGACGTTAAAAATATCGTTACTAAGGTTGACGAGTTAAATTAATCCAGTTGATAACTGGTTTAACGAAGGGAAAGCTTTGTGAGTATACCTTCAGTGAATATTCATTTTCTACATTTTATAGTGCTTCTTAGACTGCTTTGGAGATTACGAAGGGAGGAGCTTTATTCTAAAAATCAATATGCATCATATTCAGGCTGCAACTTTATTGCAGAATTTTGACGTGATAGACCGATACATTTTGCCAACGTCACCGAGGGGCAGCGTTTTAAGGAAATCATTTTCCAGAATGGATGTGAGCAGAAAAAGCCCGTGTGTGGTCAATGAAATCGGAAACACAGCGATGTAATTGTTCTGTTCTCGCCGAGAACGAGAATTACTCTTCATTTTGCTGTGCCAAGGACTTTTTAAAGCGTTAACCTGATGACTTGTTACCGTTGCCATAGAATCAAAAGATGGATGTATTTTGAGAATGATCTGTAGACTGAGTAATCTCCAAGCAGCGATCACCCTCGAACAGGGAAGGACGACCATGCTTCCCAGTAAATTGGACCTTTACCACAGAGGTTAATAGAAAATAAATTACTTTCCCTGTTGGTGCAAACTTTATGTACGCGGTGAAATACATATTCATCACGGGGGAAGAGATGGCCTCCTACCATCCAGGTGAGAGGCAGGCAGGCTGTGGGAGCACAGTAAGGTCCTGTTTGTTGCAATAACATCTGTAGCACATTAGAACAGAACCTGATGTCTCGGAAGATCAGCAGACTCCTCACGAGAGAAGCACTAATACAGGCTGTCTTAGCCATGGTGATCTCTCATTTAGACTGTGCCAATTCTCTATACTTTGGCATACCACTGTATCTCACCAGAAGACTGCAGCTAGTACAGAACCAGGCTGCTAGGTTGATCTTTTGGCAACCCAGATCCCTCTGATGTGCCGTTCCAGTCTTTCTGTTCTACACTACAAAGTTTGGTTGGTCAGTTTCTTCCTTCCTCTCGTTTTTATCCTTTATTTCAGCATTGCGAAGATTTGGTTGACTTTGGGCGGCACATCTTTACTTTGTTTGTGGAAAAGAGCGATATTTATTAATTTGTTGACTGCTGTGCCCAGAGTCGATGACTTTTCTCACAGTGCATGTTGTACATTATTTTGAGAGAAAACATTGTTCATGAAGTTTTGGGATCCCACCCCTGCTCAGAGCGTTGTTTGTTGTCAGGTGTTCACAGCTTAGCAAATTTAGGAATTTAATTGGTCTCATGTCCTGATAGGGGTAATAATACTGGGGGTGTGCTACCGCGCTATCCAACCACCGTACGTCCTTTGTTCTGCAGTGAGGAGCAGTGAAGAATTTCGGGGTCCAGAACGTAATATAATGTTTCTACACTCCGTGTGCCCCTGTTGCCTGCTTGTGCTGTGTGGGTGTGTGTGGAGGGCTCTGTGTAGCTGTGTGTGTGGGAAGCTTTGTGTGGCTGTGTGTGTGGGGGGCTGTGTGGGTGTGTGTGGGGGGGCTCTGTATGGGTGTGTGTGTGGGGGGGCTCTGTGTGTGTTTGTGTGTGTCATTTGCGAGAGATAAAGCTAGTGGCATTGTAAATGGCAATGCCATTTATTTATGTTAAAAAAACATAAATAAATATAATGTCAAGAGCAATGCCAATAGCTCTAACTTTAACAAAGGCAAAACCATTGCATTGTAAATGCTTGTTTTTAAATGAACACTGAAAGTCAGGTTAGAGCAGGACACGTAATATGTGTACTCGTTCCTACACACCTGTTGCTAATTAACAAACGTTCCTGCTTTGGGGAGAATGAAGACGATTGAAGAAAGAGAAGCCTTTGTTGATCACCAGAGAAGAAGGGTGAAATGAGGAGAAGGTGCGCAGGACTTTGTAGAGCAGAAGGATGAAATGAGGAGACGGATTACAAGAAGGGTGAAATGAGGAGAAGGTGCGCTGGACTTTGTAGAGCGGAGGGATGAAATGAGGAGACGGATTACAAGATGGGTGAAATGAGGAGAAGGTGCGCTGGACTTTGTAGAGCAGAAGGATGAAATGAGGAGACGGATTACAAGAAGGGTGAAATGAGGAGAAGGTGCGCTGGACTTTGTAGAGCGGAGGGATGAAATGAGGAGACGGATTACAAGAAGGGTGGAATAAGGAGAAGGTGCGCTGGACTTTGTAGAGCAGAGGGATGAAATGAGGAGACGGATTACAAGAAGGGTGAAATGAGGAGATGATGCATTGGACTTTGTAGAGCAGAAGGATGAAATGAGGAGACGGATTACAAGAAGGGTGAAATGAGGAGAAGGTGCGCTGGACTTTGTAGAGCGGAGGGATGAAATGAGGAGACGGATTACAAGAAGGGTGGAATAAGGAGAAGGTGCGCCGGACTTTGTAGAGTAGAGGGATGAAATGAGGAGACGGATTACAAGAAGGGTGAAATGAGGAGATGATGCATTGGACTTTGTAGAGCAGAAGGATGAAATGAGGAGACGGATTACAAGAAGGGTGAAATGAGGAGAAGGTGCGCTGGACTTTGTAGAGCGGAGGGATGAAATGAGGAGACGGATTACAAGAAGGGTGAAATGAGGAGAAGGTGCGCTGGACTTTGTAGAGCGGAGGGATGAAATGAGGAGACGGATTACAAGAAGGGTGAAATGAGGAGATGGTGCATTGGGCTTTGTAGAGCAGAAGGATGAAATGAGGAGACGGATTACAAGAAGGGTGAAATGACGAGAAGGTGCGCTGGGTTTGTGGAGAAGAAGGGTGAAATGAGGAGACGGATTACTTTCTTCACGACAGAGGCGGAGGACTCTAGAAGGAAAAAAGCAGCCTCCACTTGTCCCCTCTGCTTTACAGAGAGCAAATCCCCCTCCCTCCTTCGCCCCTCTGGTGAAGAAATGAACCCAACAGTCCCAATTTCTCCTCATTTCACCCTCCTGCTCTCCAGCAGGGGCGTGTTTGTGATCTAGGAGGTGTCAGCAGAGCAGAGACAAAGGGGCTGGGCAGGGCACAAGTCCTAAACAAGCATTTGTAATGCAATAGGTCTCGCATTAGGAAAGTTTGAACTATTGGTATTGTAAATGACACATTTTTTATTTATGTGTTTGTTTTGAAAATAGCGAAATGAATAGCTTTGTCATTTACAATGCCAATAGTTTTAACTTTCGCAATTGTGACACCTATAGCATTTGTAATGCAAAATGTGTTGTATTTACGTGACTTACATGTATTGATATTACAAAGAACAATGGCTTTTATTTTGTTTTAATAATTAATACTTAAATAAAAGCTATTGTAATTTATAATGGCAATAGCTTAAATGTTTGTAAATAACTCTTGTGAAGATTGTGTTCAGTGTATTTTATTGTGAAGAAAATACACAAACCGAAGTGAAATATTAAGATCTTTTTGTGACATTTGTAATAAAGCTTAAAACATTGAGAGAACATATTTGAACCAGTTGTTGTTGAATGGTTGCACAGATTGGTGCTGTGGTGGCGCTGAGTGATGTTGTGGTGGCGACGAATGATGCTGTGGCGTTCAGTGATGCTGTGGTAGTGCATAGTGATGTTGTGGTGCCCCTGAGTTATGCTGTGGTGGTGCTGAGTGATGCTGTGATGATGCGATAGATAGATAGAGTAAGGGCGATAGATAGATCGAGTGAGTGCGATAGATAGATCGAGTGAGTGCGATAGATAGATAGAGTGAGTGCGATAGATAGATAGAGTGAGGGCGATAGATAGATAGAGGGAGGGCGATAGTTAGATAGAGTGAGGGCGATAGATAGATAGATAGAGGGAGGGCGATAGATAGATAGAGTGAGTGCGATAGCTAGATAGAGTGAGGGCGATAGATAGATAGATAGATAGATAGATAGATAGATAGATAGATAGATATAGATAGATAGATAGATAGATAGATAGATAGATAGATAGATAGATAGATAGATAGATAGATAGAGGGAGGGCGATAGATAGATAGATAGAGGGAGGGCGATAGATAGATAGAGTGAGTGCGATAGTTAGATAGACAGTGGCGGTGCGTCCATTTGGGCGCTGGGGCATTTCCCCATTAATGCCACTAATGCCACATGCCCATAAATTATAACTTGCGGCTCACCACTTGCGGCGGCTGAGGCTCACACAGTCACTGACGCATGATAATTCCGGCACCGGGCCACGTCCACTTTGGTGAGTGACAGACAGACTATTGTGTGTTGTTGTGAGCCCAGCAGCAATCGTGCGCATGTTTGCTTTTGGGCTGTTCATTATTATGACCAGCCCAAACATGCGCACTACTAGCCACTGCCTTCCCCTTAGGAGAGCAAGGGTTGCTTCATGCAGCAGCCCCCGGTCTCCTAATGGGCAGGGGGCATCCCTGCTCGAGCCAATCCTGGTGCTGCTAATGCAGCGCCTGGATTGGCTGAGAGTGAAACACCTCGCAGTCAGGCTAGTCTAAGGCTGGAAGACGTTGAAGGCGGGAGGCGCCAATGCGGGACCCCAGCCCAGAGCAGAGACGGCGCAGACCTGGGGGTAAGTTTTCACTTTTACTTCATTTTTAGCCCCCCTCCCCACTGCCACTGCCACTGCTGTAGCCCCCAGACTGCCAGGGTTGTGAGATTTCCTTCGCGGTCGGACTCAGCTCGTGACTTTTTTCGAGTCCTGTGCACCTTAGTTGGCTGTCTGTTTAGCTTTACATGCGTGATTTGGTGTCGTAGGCCGTATGGTGGAGGGGGTTGGCGTGTGAGCATTACTTGCTCTCTTGAAACTTATTGTGCATGGGTGCGGCATGTTCTGTGTGGACTGGTTGGTTGTGTGTGCTGAAAAACGTCACCCGATGGGCTGTGATGTGGCCTTTGCTGAGTTAGAGAGATGATCATATGGCCAGCTGTTAATGTTTCAGTTCTCTTCCTCCCCTGAACGAGAAAAGTCTTCGGAGCCCGGGCTAGTTGGGGACGTCATCCAAACCCCTGTGGCCGATTCGAGCTGGCGCGTGCATGGAGAGGGGGTGTGGGGCTGAAAAGTAAGAGTTGAAGGAGCTGCGAATGAGACGTGAGAACGAAGATGGGAGGGAGAGGGAGAAAGAATGAGGGGACGCAAACGGGGAGGGCAGGAGGATCTATGTAGTGGCGAGTGGAAGAGAGATTGGAGGAGGGGGAAAGGTGAAGAGACAAGAAGGGGAGAAAAGGGTGAGATGTGAAGGAGCTAGAAAGGGGGAGGTTGTAAAGAAATGGAAGGCGTGAGTTTGAGAGGGTGGGAAGGAAGATGAAAGAGAGATGGGATAGAAGAATTAGGTGTGCGAAAAGAGGCCAAGGCTAAAGAGGTGAGGGAAGGGAGAGGCCTTGAGGGGGGCAGAACAAGGTTGAGACGGGGAAAGAGGAGCAGAAAAGATAGGAGAAGAAGGGAGAAAGAGTACAAGATGTAGAGAGCGGTGGGACAGGAGAATAGAGATGCGAGGAGAATGAGTAAAAGGTTCCCCGGGCGGAAATAGAGAGGGGGGAGGAAGAGCTTGAGAGGAGAGAAGGGCAAATAGGAGGAATAGGAGGGAAGAGAAGAGGGGTAGAGGTGGGGAGATGGAATATAAACGAGAGACAAAGATAGAAGAGATGGGAAGACAAAGGAGAAGTGCGGGAAGTGAATGCGCGAGAGAGGCGGGAAGGAATAAGTGAAAGATAAGGAGGGAGGGAGCGAAAGATGCAGAGGGAATGTGAGCCAGAAGGTAAAGAGGAGAGGAGAAGAGGACTAAGAGGACTTGAGAAAGAGTGAACGGTGTATAGAAGGATGAAAGCGAGAGGAAGAGGAGGGACGCCTGGGAGGAGGAATAAAACGGGTAGAGGGAAAGCTGGACGGCGAGATGTGGGGAGAAGAAAAGCAGTAACCCAAGGTTCAATGCTATTATTCATGAGAAACGCAGACTCTGTCAGACTGTTGTTTGAATAGTTTCAAACTTAGAATAAAATGGCTTTAAGAGGCTGACAGGCTGGCTGAGTCTTTATTTCAGTTATTTATCTACTTGATACTTGTTGGCAATTCTGATTTTGTGGGTCAATAACATGGTAATTGTATTCCTTTATGCACCAAAATGTGCCTGTCCTATACATACCATGCCTTTTCCTCTGGCTAAATTCCCGCAGGGTTGCTTTGCTGAAATCGAACAAAAAGGGTAATTACCGAGTGTGATAGGCATCACAACACTTACAATCTCGGTCTCTGGGCAAACAGGGGGATCGAAATGTAATGGGCGTGTTATAATCAGGCCGTGTACTTTTATGTATTCCCTATCCAAGATACATAGAGAAACTTATGTCTGCAAGCAATGTTACTTAAGTGTAAATACTAAGCAATAGACTCTGCAGCAACATTAAAGAGTTTGTTTTCATTGCTTGATTTCGTTGCTTGATTTTGCAACTAAGAAAGTGTCACTCGTATTCATTGAAATGCCACTCATAATTTCACTGAAATTATGAAAATGTCACACATCGCAGTCTTAAACCTTGGCAGCTATGTTTTCTACAACAGAAGTCAATGGGGATTTTCATTCTCCCGGTTTTCTATTTTAAATCTCCTCCTCCCTGTCCTGAAATGTTGCCTGTGTGATTATTACTGGATTTTGAGACTCTTCTCAGCCTGGATCCAGAGCACAAGTCCCCATGGGGCTGCTGCAGGAGCCTTGCTGTCACTGGAGGGGGCGTGGCGAGCAACAGGCATTTGCATACCCAGAAGCCCCTGCGGCAAACACCGGATTCATTACTACAGGCGACACAGGCGTTTGTGTAATAGGAGAAGGAGCTTCTGTAGGTGTGCACTCTCAAGAATTCATGAGAGTGACTGGCACGTCACTGGTGTAAAGTCACTCTAATAGTAGTAAGTTATCTTGTTTTTGTCATTGGCGGACGGTGCATTGTTCTATCTAAAGGTGATTTTCCAATTGTCCGCGGTTCACGCGCACTCCGAGTGGCCGTGAGAAGCGGAAGTTGTTGTAATTTTTGTAGGGTTTCTCCGCAAGAAGCTCCGTGATTGGTTGAAACTGTGAATAGTCGGGGGGAGGCGGGAGGCGCCGTCAAGAAGGGAGCGAGGATAGAAGAGATGCCTGGGCGGCCGACAGAGGAGGCTGACGGACCGGGGTACTGAGGACATGCAGGGAGGGGCGGCGCGGGCCGTCGGTCCTCGGCTCTTGTAGTGACGGGTGCTGGGGTCGTAACTCGCGCGGGAGGACGGAGGCGCCGGCGCCCCTGGTGCGGCGCCGCGAGGCCCGCTCTTCATTCCCTCAGAGCGCGAGCCCGCGGCTCGAGCCCGCGCACCGGGAGAGGAGGTGGCACCGGGTCGGAGCCCGTCTGCGAGAGTCTCTCGGGAGCCGCTGTGGCCGACACAGGGGGGGGAGGGGCGGGCACGTGTTATCGAAGAGTGCAGCAATAGCTGAGGAGTCGGGGGCCCAAGGGGTAAGGAGGAAGGGGTCTAATTACATACTTGGGGAGGTGATCAGCATCCTGTGATCCTGGGCAGATTTATGAATGTCATGGAAGCACCAGGAGATGGGTCTGGTCCTGGCGCGCGCTCTGGGTGCCCCGGTAAAGAGCAGCAGTGCTGGAGTCGGGCCATGGGTCCGAGGTCGAGGGGCCCTCGGTTCGGCAGCCGCAGAAGAGGCCGCAGGGAGTCTAATGACAAAGGAAGGGCGGGGGGGTCTCAGCCGGACGGCCCGCTGCCAGCTCCGGGGGCTTCTAGCCGTAGGGAAGGCTGGACTCGGGCTCGGTGGGGGCAGTGAGTGCACCCTTTGCCCGGGCCCCAGAGGCTTCAAAGTGATATGCGGGGGCCCTCGGGGCGCGGGCATTGGGGGCACCTGGGGGTGGCAGAGACACCTGCGAGCTTAGAGGTGGACGGGGGCGCAGCGATGCTTGGGGTGGCAGCATGGCAAGGAGACCCGGGGGCTGTGGGAGGCTCTGCCGGGTGGGTGGGTTGCGTACAGGTGTGGTTTATGTGGCCGCTTACTGGTCTGCGGGTGAAAGCATCTGGGTTCCCAAGGGCGGGGAATGTGGGCAAGGGTCGCGGAATGTGGGCAAGGGTCGCGGAATGTGGGCAAGGGTCGCGGAATGTGGGCGAGGGTCGCGGAATGCTGGCGAGGATCGCGGAATGCTGGCGAGGATCGCGGAATGCATGCGAGGATCGCAGAATGCTGGCGAGGATCGCGGAATGCATGCGAGGATCGCAGAATGCAGGCGAGGATCGCAGAATGCTGGCGAGGATCGCAGAATGCATGCGAGGATCGCAGAATGCAGGCGAGGATCGCAGAATGCTGGCGAGGATCGCAGAATGCATGCGAGGATCGCAGAATGCAGGCGAGGATCGCAGAATGCTGGCGAGGATCGCAGAATGCATGCGAGGATCGCAGAAGGCAGGCGAGGATCGCAGAATGCTGGCGAGGATCGCAGAATGCATGCGAGGATCGCAGAATGCAGGCGAGGATCGCAGAATGCTGGCGAGGATCGCAGAATGCAGGCGAGGATCGCGGAATGCTGGCGAGGATCGCGGAATGCATGCGAGGATCGCAGAATGCAGGCGAGGATCGCAGAATGCTGGCGAGGATCGCAGAATGCATGCGAGGATCGCAGAATGCTGGCGAGGATCGCAGAATGCTGGCGAGGATCGCAGAATGCATGCGAGGATCGCAGAATGCTGGCGAGGATCGCAGAATGCATGCGAGGATCGCAGAATGCAGGCGAGGATCGCAGAATGCTGGCGAGGATCGCAGAATGCATGCGAGGATCGCAGAATGCAGGCGAGGATCGCAGAATGCTGGCGAGGATCGCAGAATGCATGCGAGGATCGCAGAATGCAGGCGAGGATCGCGGAATGCTGGCGAGGATCGCGGAATGCATGCGAGGATCGCAGAATGCAGGCGAGGATCGCAGAATGCTGGCGAGGATCGCAGAATGCATGCGAGGATCGCAGAATGCAGGCGAGGATCGCGGAATGCATGCGAGGATCGCGGAATGCAGGCGAGGATCGCAGAATGCTGGCGAGGATCGCAGAATGCATGCGAGGATCGCAGAATGCAGGCGAGGATCGCAGAATGCTGGCGAGGATCGCAGAATGCATGCGAGGATCGCAGAATGCAGGCGAGGATCGCAGAATGCTGGCGAGGATCGCGGAATGCATGCGAGGATCGCAGAATGCGGGCGAGGGTCGCGGAATGTGGGCGAGGGTCGCGGACCAGTCCCCCTAAGGATTGCCTGTTGGGTACACCCGTATGGTGCATAGCTGTAGTTTAAGGCACACAGTGGGTGGCAATTCTCTCCTGGACTTCTCACACGATGGTAGGCTGTACTACTACCTCAGTAGACCGGAGAGGCATGCCAGGGTGCAGACACTGTCGGGAATTGCGGAGCTGCACAATTGTGCTCCACAACTGGCTTCACCCGGATGCAGAGGACGGCGGGGGGGGCTCGCAGTTGAGTGTGTCAACGGTATCAAGATCAGGCGGGCACCCATCTGGGCAGCAGGGGTGGAGGGTGATGCTGGCCAGGTGGATGGAAGTTTACAGTTCAGGCTGGGCATGCTGGGCACGGAGAGAGGATTGCAGAAGTGTGGATGGTTGCGCATCCGGCTGAGGGTGTCCCGGACTGCGGGGGTCAAGGATAGGGAAGGAATGTGGGGGGGGGGGGAGCACATAGTGGTGGAAGAAAGTCACGGTGGGGTGGGGGTCCACTTCTAGACGAACAGTGCTCTTTAAAGGGATCGGGATGGATATACGGAAGCGGCAGGCATGCCATTGGGATTGGTCTCTGTTATACGGGTTGGTACCGTCATTCGAGGAAGAGGGCGATTTCACCTCTTAACTATTATCACTGATTAAGTGCCTTTAAGATGGGCGAAGGTGCAGGAATTCCTGATAGAGAAGACACGGCGCTGCGTTTTGGTAATTTGTTTCAGGCTTAATTTATAATGTCGAGGGATAAAGGGGGGTAACTTGCTCAGTTAATACTGCTGAGTGGGTATAGGATGTGCGGTAAAGATAGCAAAAAAAAAAAAAGCGCCATTGAGGCCTCATCGGGTCTGATTGCTGGGTAAACACGGGAGGGACCGGGTTGGGGGGAGGGGGCCGTCCAGGAGCAGGAATGTTTAGCGATGAGGATATGGGAGCGGGCGAGGAATGACCAGTTTGGTGCCAGGCGGATATAGCCAGATGCCTGGAAGGCTGTGGGAGGCGGCGTGGAGCAGGGGTTTGGGGCTGGGACAAGTGCCGCCGATGGTACGGTACTGTGCGTGCGAGGTTCAATGAAGGAGTTACACTCGGAACTGCAGAGACACAAAGGTCTCCGCTGCCTCACGAGGGGTTCATAGGCAGCGAGTTAGGACATTCTTGGAAGAAAGATGGGGTTTGGTAAATTTCTTGGGTTTTCCATCCTCACGGCAAAAGAAATGCTAAAGGCGCCGACGGATGGGGGGGTGGCAGCAGAGGCTCCTCACATGCCCTCCCCGCCATACTGATCTAAAGCATAATTAGCCGAAAGGAAGAGCCGCTGCTGGTTCTCTCGGCCTCGTCCAGGACATTCCGGTGTGGCTGGCTCAGGGTGTTTTTGTTAAAAGGGCCTTCTGTCGGGGGGGGGGGGGGGGCGCCAGCGAAGTCAACGAGAGGGAATGGCGGGGGAAAGTCACCTACGGAGCAATACATATAGAGACCCCTAGCGTCAATACCAAGAGCATTATGGGATTGTCCTATTCCGGGCATAGATACCCTAAATTGTTGCTACAAAGGTTGCAGGTGGGAGAATGGGTTGTTGCCTCACCATGATAATGGTGTGCCCAGGTAGTAAGTCAAAGTTAGAGTCGGAAGGATTGTTTGCAGGAAGCGTGTGTTGGTGGCATTTATGATAATGGCACGAATAATGGGCCCACGGGGTTTGGGGGACACAGCTCGGCAGGAAAGGGAGCGCAATAGTGGTTAGAGAGAGGGAGGAAAGGGTAGCGCACCGCAGGCAGCCTCAACCCTTCTTTGCGCTACTAGGGTCTCGTCCCGCAAACAAGCGAGGACTGGGGCCCAGGGGGAAGGGCTGTCTGTCTGTCTGGTCCCGCACACAAGCGAGGACTGGGGCCCAGGGGGAAGGGCTGTCTGTCTGGTCCCGCACACAAGCGAGGACTGGGGCCCAGGGGGAAGGGCTGTCTGCATGTCTGGTCCGGCACACAAGCGAGGACTGGGGCCCAGGGGGAAGGGCTGTCTGTCTGTCTCGTCCCGCACACAAGCGAGGACTGGGGCCCAGGGGGAAGGGCTGTCTGTCTATTTGGTCCCGCACACAAGCGAGGACTGGGGCCCAGGGGGGAGGGCTGTCTGTCTGTCTGGTCCCGCACACAAGCGAGGACTGGGGCCCAGGGGGAAGGGATGTCTGTCTGTCTGGTCCCGCACACAAGCGAGGACTGGGGCCCCGGGGGAAGGACTGTCTGTCTGTCTGGTCCCGCACACAAGTGAGGACTGGGGCCCAGGGGGGAGGGCTGTCTGTCTGTCTGGTCCCGCACACAAGCGAGGACTGGGGCCCAGGGGGAAGGGATGTCTGTCTGTCTGGTCCCGCACACAAGCGAGGACTGGGGCCCCGGGGGAAGGACTGTCTGTCTGTCTGGTCCCGCACACAAGCAAGGACTGGGGCCCCGGGGGAAGGGCTGTCTGTCTGTCTGGTCCCGCACACAAGCGAGGACTGGGGCCCAGGGGGAAGGGCTGTCTGTCTGTCTGGTCCCGCACACAAGCGAGGACTGGGGCCCCGGGGGAAGGGCTGTCTGGTCGTAAGAAGTGACTGGGGCAGGCGGTGGTCAGCACGTGTGATACAGGCCGAGGCTCCGACATCTACGGAGTCAATAATATATATACGGGGCGAATGATCGATGACTGTGGGAATGGGGCGTCTGATGTCGAAAAGGGGGATGGGGCCAGGCAGAGCTAGAATACGGGGCTTAAGGACGTTCTCCTCGCTCTCAGGTTGAAGGGGCGGGGTGGGCTTCCGAGGAATGTGGAGGAGGTGGAGGGCTGCAGTGCCAGGCTCTGGTGAGCGCTGCACCCACGGCTGGGCCCCGGGTGACGGGGGCGGGGGGGAGGAAGAGGCGCTATACAGGGAGCAAATACTTCGCGTTATGCAGAGGGCCCTGGGGGGCGGGTGCTATGAAGGACACACTGGGAGGCGGATGCAGTCCTGTGGGTGGGGGACGTGTTTATGCGTATTTTATAGCGAGGACTTTACCCGAAGGTGTCCAAGGCTTCACAATAGGAACAGTAATGATACATGAGGAGAACATTACACGTGAACAAATTACAAACGCAAACGTTAAGTTACATGAAGCAAAAGTGACAATTGGAGCAAACAAAATACAAGAGGAGCAAACGGTACAATTACATGAGGAAAAAGTGACATGTGTGCAGGTTACAACAGCGAACAAAGTACAAGTAGAGGTAAAATACTGCAACAAATGGAGGACACTCCAACACAACAACAAAGGTTACGTAGGCAGTGGTGGCAAGTGTGCAAGTATCGAAAGGAAATACAATTTGAGAGGTTGCAAAATGTGTTACACGACAAAAGAGACGTGTGCATGTTACAATAGAGTACCAACACAGTTAGAAGGATAATACTGGTCCTGCAGGGGGCTTGCGGCTGGGCCGCCAGGATTGACGGGTGCGCAGAAATGTGGTGCGGAGTGGTGGAGGGTAAAGAAAGGTATAAAACACCAGTTAGGCAATGTCCTTTCCCCCGTTCTCCTTTCTTTGTCTATATGTTTTCCCTTTCTCTTCTCGGAGTACACGACTACTATCCCCCCAACGCCCATGTTCAGACATCGCCCCCAGGGGTAGCCTTATCTGTCCGGCACTGACTGGGTGGAAGACACTGCTGCTCTCACCGGGTAATGGCTGCCTGCCACTGCTGAGATCTGCTAGTCCAGGTAGTGATGGCTGCCTGCCACTGCTGAGATCTGCTAGTCCAGGTAGTGATGGCTGCCTGCCACTGCTGAGGTCTGCTAGTCCAGGTAGTGATGGCTGCCTGCCACTGCTGAGGTCTGCTAGTCCAGGTAGTGATGGCTGCCTGCCACTGCTGAGGTCTGCTAGTCCAGGTAGTGATGGCTGCCTGCCACTGCTGAGATCTGCTAGTCCAGGTAGTGATGGCTGCCTGCCACTGCTGAGGTCTGCTAGTCCAGGTAGTGATGGCTGCCTGCCACTGCTGAGGTCTGCTAGTCCAGGTAGTGATGGCTGCCTGCCACTGCTGAGGTCTGCTAGTCCAGGTAGTGATGGCTGCCTGCCACTGCTGAGGTCTGCTAGTCCAGGTAGTGATGGCTGCCTGCCACAGCTGAGATCTGCTAGTGCAGGTCAGATCGGTGACTGCGCCGGCCAGCTGAAGTATTCATTGCCTCACGTATCTAGCAGTTAGTGTCAAGTCTGTTTCGTCACTGAACTTCTTTCCTCATGTCTCAACGCTTCACCAGCACGTCCACCCCCTCTGATAGTTCTGCGTCCACTTGTGACCTCTCTACTCCTAGGCCCATTAACACTAGAAGGAGGGGGTCCTCTTCGGAAAGAACGGGTTTCGCCAGAACATGTAGGGTCAAAAAGAGGGGGAAATATGCTCCACTCCTTTGTGGCGGCGCATTTGTATTGGCTCCCTACATGAGTACTCGTGTAGACCGCAGGAGGCATTATATAAATAAAGACGCGTAGTACTACTTCCATTTCAGTGGGGAGGAGGGCCAGGCAGCCTGTGAGCACGAGCCCCTGCTAAGGGTCGCAGGTGACAGAAAGTCACACATGCTTCCAGAAAAGGGACAGAAAGAGCATCCTAGGAGTCCCACGCTATACCACCCAACCGCGGCCTAGTTGTCCCAGGGGATCGGCCCACGCATGACCCGGCATCCATCTCCCCCGGTGGATATATACCAGGCCTGTCCAACAATATTCTTTCGAGACTCATTTGAAAAGTTGAACATTGTCAGTTATAATTATTCAAAATAGAACGTGATGTTGGCCATTTGGGGGACAGCATTAAAGTCAAAGTGGTAACACAGCAGGCCCGGCTCCAGGAATTTTTATTTAGGTGGGCCAACTGCGCATTCGGGTGGGCCACTGCGGGCCCAATTTGTCGTTTCTGGAGGTAGCCTACAAGCCCTGATTACATCATATGTACTTGCAAACAGGCAGCATGATACAACGGATTGCTGCTGTGTGTACACAGAGCATGTGGAGATTAATTTGAAAGTAAGACCAAGGTTTGGACCTAACTGCAACCCTAGAATTCCAGTAGGTCAGGCTTCAACACAAGTACTTGAATGCTAAGCATATTATAAAGCGTTCAAGATTAATGAAGTCCCTATTACGAAACAAAAGCCTTGACACCAGTGCCCCTCATCGCTCCAAAGCACCTCCCCCTCATGACCTCCTCCTCGGATTCCCTCATTGCCATCCTCCAACACTGCCCTTGATCTCTCCGTAGCATCTTCCCCTCATGACCTCCTCCTCAGACTCCCTCCCTACCACCCTCCGCCAGTTCCCCTCATCGCTCCATAGCCCCTCCTCCTCAGACTCCCTCCCTACCACCCTCCACCAGTGCCCCTCATCTCTCCGTAGCTTCTCCCCATGACCTCCCCCTCTTACTCCCACCCTACCACCCTCCACCAGTGCCCCTCATCTCTCTGTAGCTCCTCCCCATGACCTCCCCCTCATACTCCCTCCCTACCACCCTCCACCAGTGCCCCTCATCTCTCTGTAGCTCCTCCCCCATGACCTCCCCCTCATACTCCCTCCCTACCACCCTCCACCAGTGCCCCTCATCTCTCTGTAGCTCCTCCCCCATGACCTCCCCCTCATACTCCCTCCCTACCACCCTCCACCAGTGCCCCTCATCTCTATGTAGCTCCTCCCCATGACCTCCCCCTCATACTCCCTCCCTACCACCCTCCACCAGTGCCCCTCATCTCTCTGTAGCTCCTCCCCCATGACCTCCCCCTCATACTCCCTCCCTACCACCCTCCACCAGTGCCCCTCATCGCTCCATAGCCCCTCCCCATGACCTCCTCAGACTCCCTCACAAACAACCTCCACCAGTCCACACATCTCCCCGTAGCTCCACCCCATGACCTCCTCCTCAGATTCCCTCATTGCCACCCTCCACAAGTGCCCCTAAGCGCTCCATAGCCCCTCCCCCCATGATGTCCCCCTCGGACTCTCTCATTGGCACCCTCCAGCAGTGCCCATCATCTCTCCGTAACCCCTCTCTCGTATGCATTTCATTTGTTGTCTAGAGCTACTCATAGCGTAGGGTGTCACAGTACTTTACATCACGCTCACATTATGCTGAGACAATGAATCATATGTGAATCAGCCTATAGGGAATGTCACATAAGCTAATGAGGATTACCAGGTGTAGGAATCACATGTCATCCATACTGCTGGGCAATATTTTTTAAGAGGGTTAGGTCTGGAGAAGCACAAACACAGGATTTAAAGCATACCCCAGTGGTTGGGGGTTGGCTTTACTGATTACAATGAATAATGCCCAAAAAAACTCTTTATTGCAACATTATAATTATCAAAGACTGGGAAAATGGGAACTAACTAGCAATACAAAAAAATCTAATTATACCATTCTAATTGAATGCAGGTGTTTGATGACAGTCCATAGGTCACTGTCCTATGTTAGGATTGTAACTTCTGAACTGCAAGTAATCAAAGGATATCCGTGACAAAGGCAGTAACCCACTGAGCTATCCTCGTTAACTGTAGTTTTTCTGCATTTAAAAACTACAAACAGACAAAAGATTGCTGTCCAGCAGGATCATTAATCCCCAGAGTTATCTGGACATTTTAATAGTTGTCGTGCCTCCTTGGCAGAACAAGTCATGAGAAGGATACTAACGATTTAAACAAACGATTTAAATAAAATATACACAGCACACAAAGTATGTCTTGCTCACAGATGAAAAAAAAGCAACAATAGCCACACATTCTCTTACCTGCTCCTTACAAACTCTGTCAGAGTCTTATCTGATAAGGAGCTCAAGGGGTCAGGAAAATGAACCCGCATAAACAAACTCCTCTTCACCAGCGCTGAAAAGAATGAAATATCCACTCAGCAGGACGGTACACAAATCCAGTGCCAACAAAAGGATTTCTCACCTTTGCATTGCCCCTATTGTACGTGCACGAGTGGGCGGGGACACAGCCAACCTTTCTAATAGGAGGTGCAGATACGTGATTGGGGGAGCGAGCCCATGCCCAATCAGGCACCTCCTCAAGAAAGAAGGAACATAACGTTCAGAGAACGTTTTAAATTGCAGTTTTTTTTATTTTTTTTATTTTCTGTTGGCCTTGCTGATGTCACTGCCAGGGCCAAGGTTCATGTTTGGGTGGGCCAGGCTCATGTTTGGGTGGGCCTGGCCCACCCGGCCCACCCTCTAGAACCGGGCCTGTAACACAGGGTCCCTCGCAACATGGGTATTAACAATAAAAACTTTCTGTCGCGGAGAAACAAATTGCTTAGCATGTAAAACTGGATTAAAAGGATAACGCTAGCTGCGTTGTTATTATAATAGAGGGCGTGGCTGAAATTACGTGAAAAAAAAGGGGGCGCTTGGCTTAGTGTGGCGCATGACTTGTATTTTGTGTCTGTCATTGCACCTATATATATGTCACAAGAAGTAGCAGCATACTGACAAGAAGTCGGGTCTATTGGCTTTGTCAATGGTGGTTAGTTGCATAAGATAAATAAGCAGCAACTAAGACTCGAGCTAAAGTATGTGGCAGGGTTGGAAATTATGCGGCCCCTGGAAAAAAAAAAAATATATATATATATATATATATAAATTAATTAATTAATTATGCAGTATAATGCAGCACATTTGGGTGCATGTGGAGACTAAAGAGGTGCAAGCTGCCGAAAGATAGTGGGAACACAAGTCACACAACTACAGGTGAAATGTAAAGGGACAAGGGGATGAAGGCACGGGGAGATGATATTGCTCACTGGCTAGGGCAATAAAATAACGTACACGGGTAATAAAGTATGATGCTAGGGAAATAAATAAATAACTAAATAAAAATTTTAAAAAATTAAAATAAATAGCTGCTACACCCGAACGGACGGTGTATATAAAAAAAAAAAAAGTTATTCAACAGGACAATATCTTTTACTAAGGATGGAACTACCAAGGCTACAATAGCGTTAAGGCATGTAGGTCAAGAAATAGGGCAGCCATGCATGAATGGGGGAAGTCACAATGCATGCGCAGACTCCCTGTTACAGCACGGTATGTTAACAGAGGTGTTAAGGTATCTCTGCTGTCTAGCCAAAAATGTTAAAAAAATTTTTTTAAAATAAAGAGCTTGGGTAACTTTACATGGACAGGGTTGTCCCCCCCTTAAAGGTCACCACAAGGAGTTGTAAAGTAGATAATTCCCTTCGGAATATTGGCACATGGGGAGGCATGTAAGACCAAGAACTTACAAAATAACTCTGTAGCCGGTCACATCAAACACTGCCCGGCCAGACATTAGCAGATGCCGGGCAGCAGGAGCGGGCTGAAGAGTGGCGGCTAGTGACATTTGTAAGTGGTAAGGCACAAAAATTCAGAATGAGTTCCCTGTGGCGAGTGTACGGGATCGACGGCCATCATAAGGGGGACTCGGCAACAGGTTGGACAAATGGTACATTTTCAAGCGCTGAGAGGGCCGCATCGCTGCTGTCTGGCTGAGGGAGGATCAGGGGTCAGGATAGGGGATACTGATCAGGGCGCCATTTGGGAAGGCAGGAACATACTCCGAGTTCGAATGAGCTGGTGTAGTAGGCCCTTAAGTAATGCTCGCACTGTAATGATCAGCATTTTCTTATTTGAAAGGCCGGGAGCTAAGAGCAATAACATGACGTCATACACCTCTTCAACACATACAACTGTTAATACAAAGGCTTACGACACTAAGGGCAGTTTTACTCTGTTTTCCAGCCCTTCATTACAGAAGTAAGGGCAGTGGCAGTACGTTTCTCCCACAGGAAGTGTCCTTCGTGTTGAAGTCGCACTACCCATGTGCACATAGGACTGTGATCACTGCATCATTAGCCAGTCTGCAGGAAGTGACAGAGCTACATATTAGGAGGGGTGTGTTGTGGTGAGGGAGGACATGGGTCCAAAATGCTGAGGTAGCAGGGTGTGTAAAAGAATGAGTTTGGTATATGGTCCGACAAATGAATGAATTTAAGTATTCCATTGATTGCTTTGTATACTTAGTTACAGAAATGGTAGTATTCAAACATAACAATACGAAAAGAGTCTCCGATTTAAGTACTAGGATTTCACTAAGATTTACGATCTAGTTATTGTCAAACTTAGGGGCATGGATTGCATGACAGGTGGTGGTGCGGGATTACTAGCTGTGGCGGAATGCGACTCCACCCCCGGCCTTGGGGAGAGGGGCAAGGCTCATGCTGGGGGTTTGGGGTGGGGGGTGTTGGGAGAATGACGAGCTCCTAACACCCTCTGCCCCCTTCCTCAGCACGCCTCCAACAATGCCGGGGGGGGGAGTACAAGGGTGGCATGGATTTGGTAAAGGGTCATTGAGGAGGATAGCGCGTTCTTGGTAGGTCACACGCTGGGAAGTAGTCCACATATGTTTGGGGTAACAACATAGGGAAGGTACGGCGCACAAGGGTTGTGAATAAGAGATTAGGTACTGGTGGTATATTACAGTGGGAGTTATGCTACCATGATTAGACACGCCTGGGGCTCATCACTAGGTGGGTGCCTGTAAAGGGACAACGGCAAAAAATGTGCCTGCACGGTTAACAAGGGCGTGTGCGACGAAGTCTGGGCACAGGTGGAGCGAATAAGAGGGCTAATATGTTGGTTTTAATTTGGATTATAAGTAAAGGAGCAGTGCATTCGGACGGAGAAAGGGGTCAGTAGTGGTGGAGATGACGGACTGGAAAAAAAATATATATATATCTATATATTGCGAAAAAAGTAAAGGTTATGGCTAAATACTTGTACTTCCAAAACAAAAAGGCACCAATGTGAAATGTCCAGTCGAGATTGCTGGTACAACGTCTTAGTTTGAGGCTAACTACGATGCAGGAGAGAGTATGAATAGATAATTATACAAAAGAAAGACACAGGGACGGGAGAAACGTATAATTTGCACATAATACTATAGAAGGTATATGGGAAGGCGTAAACGGTTCCAGGTTTATACAACAGAAGAAATTTCGCATGGATGGAGTATCGAGTTAACAATGTGGTTATCGAAAAGGGCAAACACGATAGCTGAGTAAAGGTTAAGCAAGAAGGAGTTTTTCTCTACAGGTTCTTCAATGTTCACATGTTAGGAAAGTAAAAAAAAAAAGGCATGCAGCACGGAGACAATTAGCTACTACGGGTGAAAAGTGTGAACAGCTGAAGTATGATTTAATTGGTAGAGAAATGAGTAAATTCGGACCACACAACATAGCCTTTTTCATTAAGCCATATAAAAGAGATCAAATGAGCAGGAAACACGGAATAACCATATATAGCATACAGGTGGATGGCCAGCCTTGCTCAGTTAGGCTCCTGTCTGGGTACAGGTAATAACAGGCGGGAGTCCTTCATTAGAATGCATCCTCACTCAGAAATATGGGATGCCAGAAGCAAGGGAAAGATTGTGTCAAAAAACCAATGTAATGCTTAAGCGGTATATGAAAGTCATTCCTAAGAGATTATTAGTCACCATTGCTGTGTTTTTGTTCTACTTCACAGAGTGCAGAGCCGTGTTGGGCGATCAAGTACTGTGACCTTTCCAGGGCTACAGACACAGCTGGCGGCAATAAAGGGGGAATTCAGCATTGCTTTTCAACAGTCAAGAGTGCACTGCTTAAAGATTAAATAATGCCACAACTAGTCAACAAATTCTAATGTTGTGATTATTGACTTCCTAGGAAATAACTTCCCATCTATAGGAAGGGGCACATTTTTAAAGGGGGTAGGTTTAGGTAGCATCAGGCACACCCTGATTAATTTGCGGCAGCCGCACTATTACAGAGCAGATGGTGTGTACCTATCGGACACGGGAACAGATGTCCTGCTACGTACTATGTTAGCAGCATTGAATGCAAGGGCCTGTTGGTAGTTCGTAAGAATGGGGCCGCAGTAATGGCATGGGGGGGGGGCCTCGCGGGCTGCGATAGCTTCCAGCGAGGCATGGCGGTACTTACAAAGCGATCCAAGAATAGTACAAAAAGCAGGTTGCGAAGCGGGCACGGACCGCAAACGGGCAGTCAGGACCCAGGGGGTCACTGGCAAGCTCCCCGAGCACTCTGTGTTACGGTGAACCGGAAGTAAAAAATTACACAACAGAAGGCAGAGTCTGTGACATGGAGGAAGTTGGGGTACCGGTTACCGGGGCACCTCGCAGAGATGGGTGGGGAACAGCCAACCAGGTTTGGCGGGCGGGAAGCACATCGGCTTGCCCAGGTAGCAAGAGGGTACGCACCGGAAGGGAAGAGGCCCCGGGCTGGGGTGGGAACAAATGCTTACCCGGAAGGAAGTGTGTGGACACCGGAAGTGAAAGGTCACCCGGCCGGGTGGGAACCGGCTGGTTACCCGGGAGTGAGTGGGCACCGGAAGCGAAAAGGGCCATCCGGTTGGGTTAAAGCAGACGCTTACCCAAGGAGTGCGTGGCAACCGGAGGTAAAAGGTTACCCGGTCGGGCTGGAAGCAGAAGCTTGCCTGGAGAGAAAGCAAAGGGTGTGTCCGGGGAGGGGGTTACCTTGGCAAGGATAGCTGCACTGAATGTAGGGCACAGTGCAGAGCGGATGTGTAAGGACACAGGCTCGCCGGACAAAATAAATACATAAATAAATAATGGTGTGTAAAGGATCGCTTGTAAGTTGGAAATGCCTAATAAACTGCGGCCTCAATTCTTCCATAAACAGAAACTTGTGTGGTCTGAATTTATTGGGTTTCGGGTGGTGCGACCATGTGGGGGGTGCCTCTGCTGTGCCCCTTGGTTCAGCCCCCCACTCCCCAGGGGGAGGGGGATAGTTGCTGGACCGGGGGTCTCAGTGGAGGCCACCCCCGGGAAGCAGAGCCCGAACACCAATGGAGAGGATTGGCGGGAGATAGGGGAAGGGAGACAAGGAAGAAGAAAGAGCGGGCCCACCAGATAATCGGGCTGGGCCAGCGTAGTCGTAAATCTAGGGTTAGGAATATGGTAGGGAGATAGGGGTATTTAAATGTGGGCACCGGGCACAAGGCCCTCTTTCTCCGGGGAATTTTGTCAGGAGAAGACCCGCCCACCCACCCGCTGAGGAACAAGATTTCAGGGGGGGGGCCTGGAGAAGGAGGTGAGATTAGTCGCAGAGGCATAGTGGACTTGCAAGAGGTTCTTTAGTTCAGAAGAAGGGACAGCAGGCGGTACGTACAAAGCGATCCAAGAATAGTACAAAAAGCAGCTTGTGAAGCGGGCACAGACCGCACACGGGCAGTTAGGACCCAGGGGGTCACTGGCTAGCTCCCCGAGCACTCTGTGTTAAGGTGAACCGGAAGTAAACAATTACACAACAGAGGGCAGAGCCTGTGACATGGAGGAAGTTGGGGTACCGGTTACCGGGGCACCTCGCAGAGATGGGTGGGGGAACAGCCAACCAGGTTTGGCGGGCGGGAAGCACATTGGCTTGCCCAGGTAACAAGAGGGTACCCACCGGAAGGGAAGAGGCCCCGGGCTGGGGTGGGAACAAATGCTTACCCGGAAGGAAATGTGTGGACACCGGAAGTGAAAGGTCACCTGGCCGGGTGGGATCCGGCTGGTTACCCGGGAGTGAGTGGGCACCGGAAGTGAAAAGGGCCATCCGGTTGGGTTAAAGCAGACGCTTACCCAAGGAGTGCGTGGCAACCGGAGGTAAAAGGTTTCCCGGTCGGGCTGGAAGCAGAAGCTTGCCTGGAGAGAAAGGAAAGGGTGTGTCCCGGGAAGGGGGTTACCTTGGCAAGGATAGCTGCACTGAATGTAGGGCACAGTGCAGAGCGGATGGTGTAAGGACACAGGCTCGCCGGACAAAATAAATAAATAAATAAATAATGGTGTGTAAAGGATCGCTTGTAAGTTGGAAATACCTAATAAACTGCGGCCTCAATTCTTCCATAAACAGAAACTTGTGTGGTCTGAATTTATTGGGTTTCGGGTGGTGCGACCATGTGGGGGGTGCCTCTGCTGTGCATTTGGGATCCTGAGAGCGCAAGTCCCCATGGGGCTGCTGCAGGAGCCTTGCTGTCACTGGAGGGGGCGTGGCTAGCCACAAACATTTGCATACCCAGAAGCCTCTGCGGCAAACACTCGATTCATCAGTACAGGCGACACAGGCATTTGTGTAATAGGAGAAGGAGCGCCTCTAGGTGTGCACACAGAGGCACTCATGAGTGTGACTGACACGTCACCGGTGTAAAGTCACCCTACCAGTAGGAAGTTATCGTGATTGCGTGGACAGCACAACTTTCTGTTCATAATCTTAATCTTTTGTTTAATACTCCGTGGGTCACGCGCACTTCGAGGGGCCGTGAGGAGCGGGATTTTTTTGTAATTTTTGGAGGGTTTCTGGACAAGAAGCTCTGTGATTGGTTGAAATGTGAGTCTTCCGGGGGGGGTCGGGCCTCGCTGAGGAGAGCAGCGCCCGCTGCTTCCCTCAGGAAGGCGCCATCGCAGCGCGCGCGTCACCGGGGGACGGGAGGCGTCACAGCGTCACGTGACGCAGAACCAGGCGTCATGCGTAAGGACTGACGCGCCCCTGCGTGAAGGAGAGGGAGGTGCACCGCTCCTTCCTGCCGCTAGAGGTCGGGATGCTCCAGAGGAACCTTCAGCGCGTCACTCCTAATCTACATACCCACAATCCTGTGCGCGCCTCATGAAGCTGCTTTACTTTCATACTAAATGCAGGGCTCTTTGGGGCATTGAAAACGATAAAGAGCAAACATTTAAGAACGAAGGGGCCAGGGTATCAGTCCCCTAGTAGGAAGACACGGATCGTAGTAAGGCACACTACTTTTCTAAGGGAAATTCGGTTTATTAGTGTACAGTGCTATAGATTTAAAGAAAGAAAGCAATGGCAAAGTCAATAGTGCCCAACAGAGGGACCTTAATTAATAACTGAAACTGCTCCCCATTTGCTGGAAAACATACAAAAGAAACCGACTCTAATCACAAATGAAGAGATACATAATAATAATAATACTAATACTAATAAAACTGAAGTTTATAAAGCGCAACAGCTACCCCAGACAGGGGGATACCAAGAGAAATGGAAGATTTCCCTAACCTGACCGATAGATACCAAAGCGAGTGAATGTCAAGAATGTAACCAACGTGGATGCAGAGGACAGAAGCGGGAGGGACCTACCTCAGAAGCGGGAGGGACCTACCTCAGAAGCGAGAGGGACCTACTTCAGAAGTGGGAGGGACCTACCTCAGAAGCACTAGGGACCTACCTCAGAAGAGAGAGGGACCTACCTCAGAAGCGGGAGGGACCTACCTCAGAAGCGAGAGGGACCTACCTTAGAAGCGAGAGGGACCTACCTCAGAAGCGGGAGGGACCTACCTCAGAAGCGAGAGGGACCTACCTCAGAAGAGGGAGGGACCTACCTCAGAAGAGAGAGGGACCTACCTCAGAAGCAGGAGGGTCCTACCTCAGAAGCGAAAGGGACCTACCTCAGAAGAGAGAGGGACCTACCTCAGAAGCGAGAGGGACCTACCTCAGAAGCGGGAGGGACCTACCTCACAAACGGGAGGGACCTACCTCAAAAGAGAGAGGAACCTACCTCAGAAGCGAGAGGGACCTACCTCAGAAGAGAGAGGGACCTACCTCAGAAGCGAGAGGGACCTACCTCAGAAGCGGGAGGGACCTACCTCAGAAGAGAGAGGGACCTACCTCAGAAGAGAGAGGGACCTACCTCAGAAGCGAGAGGGACCTACCTCAGAAGAGAGAGGGACCTACCTCAGAAGAGATAGGGAACTACCTCAGAAGCGAGAGGGACCTACCTCAGAAGCAAGAGGGACCTACCTCAGAAGCGATAGGGACCTACCTCAGAAGCGGGATGGACCTACCTCAGAAGTGAGAGGGACCTACCTCAGAAGCGAGAGGGACCTACCTCAGAAGCGGGAGGGACCTACCTCAGAAGTGGGAGGGACCTACCTCAGAAGAGAGAGGGACCTACCTCAGAAGAGAGAGGGACCTACCTCAGAAGCGAGAGGGGCCTACCTCAGAAGCAGGAGGGACCTACCTCAGAAGCAAGAGGGACCTACCTCAGAAGAGAGAGGGACCTACCTCAGAAGAGAGAGGGACCTACCTCAGAAGCAGGAGGGACCTACCTCAGAAGCGATAGGGACCTACCTCAGAAGAGAGAGGGACCTACCTCAGAAGAGAGAGGGACATACCTAAGAAGCGAGAGGGACCTGCCTCAGAAGCAGGAGGGACCTACCGCAGAAGCGGGAAGGACCTACTTCAGAAGAGAGAGGGACCTACCTCAGAAGCGAGAGGGACCTACATCAGAAGTGGGAGGGGCCTACCTCAGAAGCGAGAGGGACCTACCTCAGAAGCAGGAGGGACCTTCCTCAGAAGCAGGAGGGACCTACCTCAGAAGCAGGAGGAACCTACCTCAGAAGCAGGAGAGACCTACCTCAGAAGCGAGAGGGACCTACCTCAGAAGTGAGAGGGACCTACCTCAGAAGCAGGAGGGACCTACCTCAGAAGCGAGAGGGACCTACCTCAGAAGTGAGAGGGACCTACCTCAGAAGCAGGAGGGACCAACCTCAGAAGCAAGAGGGACCTACCTCAGAAGCGGGAGAAACCTACCTCAGAAGCGGGAGGGGCCTACCTCAGAAGCAGGAGGGACCTACCTCAGAAGCGGGAGGGGCCTACCTCAGAAGCAGGAGGGGCCTACCTCTGAAGCAAGAGGGACCGACCTCAGATGCGGGAGGGGCCTACCTCAGAAGCAGGAGGGACCTACCTCAGAAGCGGGAGGGGCCTACCTCAGAAGCGGGAGGGACCTACCTCTGAAGCAAGAGGGACCTACCTCAGAAGCGGGAGGGGCCTACCTCAGAAGCAGGAGGGACCTACCTCTGAAGCAAGAGGGACCTACCTCAGAAGTGGGAGGGGCCTACCTCAGAAGCAGGAGGGACCTACCTCAGAAGCAAGAGGGACCTACCTCAGAAGCGGGAGGGACCTACCTCAGAAGCAGGAGAGACCTACCTCAGAAGCGGGAGGGGCCTACCTCAGAAGCAGGAGGGGCCTACCTCTGAAGCAATAGGGACCTACCTCAGAAGCAGGAGGGGCCTACCTCAGAAGCAGGAGGGACCTACCTCAGAAGCAAGAGGGACCTACCTCAGAAGCGGGAGGGGCCTACCTCAGAAGCAGGAGGGACCTACCTCTGAAGCAAGAGGGACCTACCTCAGAAGCAGGAGGGGCCTACCTCAGAAGCGGGAGGGGCCTACCTCAGAAGCAGGAGGGGCCTACCTCTGAAGCAAGAGGGACCTACCTCAGAAGCGGGAGGGGCCTACCTCAGAAGCAGGAGAGACCTACCTCAGAAGCGGGAGGGGCCTACCTCAGAAGCGGGAGGGGCCTACCTCAGAAGCAAGAGGGACCTACCTCAGAAGCGGGAGGGACCTACCTCAGAAGAGAGAGGGACCTACCTCAGAAGCGAGAGGGACCTACCTCAGAAGCAGGAGGGACCTACCTCAGAAGCAGGAGGGACCTACCTCAGAAGAGAGAGGGGCCTACCTCAGAAGAGAGAGGGACCTACCTCAGAAGCGAGAGGGACCTACCTCAGAAGAGAGAGGGACCTACCTCAGAAGAGAGAGGGACATACCTAAGAAGCGAGAGGGACCTACCTCAGAAGCAGGAGGGACCTACCTCTTAAGCGGGAGGGACCTACCTCAGAAGAGAGAGGGACCTACCTCAGAAGCGGGAGGGACCTACCTCAGAAGCAGGAGAGACCTACCTCAGAAGCGGGAGGGGCCTACCTCAGAAGCAGGAGGGACCTACCTCAGAAGCAGGAGAGACCTACCTCAAAAGCGGGAGGGGCCTACCTCAGAAGCAGGAGGGGCCTACCTCAGAAGCGGGAGGGGCCTACCTCAGAAGCAGGAGGGGCCTACCTCTGAAGCAATAGGGACCTACCTCAGAAGCAGGAGGGGCCTACCTCAGAAGCAGGAGGGACCTACCTCAGAAGCAAGAGGGACCTACCTCAGAAGCGGGAGGGGCCTACCTCAGAAGCAGGAGGGACCTACCTCTGAAGCAAGAGGGACCTACCTCAGAAGCAGGAGGGGCCTACCTCAGAAGCGGGAGGGGCCTACCTCAGAAGCAGGAGGGGCCTACCTCTGAAGCAAGAGGGACCTACCTCAGAAGCGGGAGGGGCCTACCTCAGAAGCAGGAGAGACCTACCTCAGAAGCGGGAGGGGCCTACCTCAGAAGCAGGAGGGGCCTACCTCTGAAGCAATAGGGACCTACCTCAGAAGCAGGAGGGGCCTACCTCAGAAGCAGGAGGGACCTACCTCAGAAGCAAGAGGGACCTACCTCAGAAGCGGGAGGGGCCTACCTCAGAAGCAGGAGGGACCTACCTCTGAAGCAAGAGGGACCTACCTCAGAAGCAGGAGGGGCCTACCTCAGAAGCGGGAGGGGCCTACCTCAGAAGCAGGAGGGGCCTACCTCTGAAGCAAGAGGGACCTACCTCAGAAGCGGGAGGGGCCTACCTCAGAAGCAGGAGAGACCTACCTCAGAAGCGGGAGGGGCCTACCTCAGAAGCGGGAGGGGCCTACCTCAGAAGCAAGAGGGACCTACCTCAGAAGCGGGAGGGACCTACCTCAGAAGAGAGAGGGACCTACCTCAGAAGCGAGAGGGACCTACCTCAGAAGCAGGAGGGACCTACCTCAGAAGCAGGAGGGACCTACCTCAGAAGAGAGAGGGGCCTACCTCAGAAGAGAGAGGGACCTACCTCAGAAGCGAGAGGGACCTACCTCAGAAGAGAGAGGGACCTACCTCAGAAGAGAGAGGGACATACCTAAGAAGCGAGAGGGACCTACCTCAGAAGCAGGAGGGACCTACCTCTTAAGCGGGAGGGACCTACCTCAGAAGAGAGAGGGACCTACCTCAGAAGAGAGAGGGACCTACCTCAGAAGCAGGAGGGACCTACCTCAGAAGCGAGAGGGATCTACATCAGAAGTGGGAGGGGCCTACCTCAGAAGCGAGAGGGATCTACCTCAGAGGCAGGAGGGACCTACCTCAGAAGCAGGAGGGACCTTCCTCAGAAGGGACTTACCTCAGAAGCAGGAGAGACCTACCTCAGAAGCGAGAGGGACCTACCTCAGAAGTGAGAGGGACCTACCTCAGAAGCAAGAGGGACCTACCTCAGAAGTGAGAGAGACCTACCTCAGAAGCAGGAGAGACCTACCTCAGAAGCAAGAGGGACCTACCTCAGAAGCATGAGGGACCTACCTCAGAAGAGAGAGGGACCGACCTCAGAAGCAAGAGGGACCTACCTCAGAAGCAGGAGAAACCTACCTCAGAAGCGGGAGGGGCCTACCTCAGAAGCAGGAGGGACCTACCTCAGAAGCGGGAGGGACCTACCTCAGAAGCAGGAGGGACCTACCTCAGAAGCGGGATGGCCTACCTCAGAAGCAGGAGGGGCCTACCTCTGAAGCAAGAGGGACCTACCTCAGAAGCAGGAGGGGCCTACCTCAGAAGCAGGAGGGACCTACCTCAGAAGCGGGATGGGCCTAGCTCAGAAGCGAGAGGGACCTACATCAGAAGTGGGAGGGGCCTACCTCAGAAGCGAGAGGGACCTACCTCAGAGGCAGGAGGGACCTACCTCAGAAGCAGGAGGGACCTTCCTCAGAAGCAGGAGGAACCTACCTCAGAAGCAGGAGGGACCTACCTCAGAAGCGAGAGGGACCTACCTCAGAAGTGAGAGGGACCTACTTCAGAAGCAGGAGGGACCTACCTCAGAAGCGAGAGGGACCTACCTCAGAAGCATGAGGGACCTACCTCTGAAGAGAGAGGGACCGACCTCAGAAGCAGGAGGGACCGACCTCAGAAGCAAGAGGGACCTACCTCAGAAGCAGGAGAAACCTACCTCAGAAGCGGGAGGGGCCTACCTCAGAAGCAGGAGGGACCTACCTCAGAAGCGGGAGGGACCTACCTCAGAAGCAGGAGGGACCTACCTCAGAAGCGGGAGGGGCCTACCTCAGAAGCAGGAGGGGCCTACCTCTGAAGCAAGAGGGACCTACCTCAGAAGTGGGAGGGGCCTACCTCAGAAGCAGGAGGGACCTACCTCAGAAGCGGGAGGGGCCTACCTCAGAAGCGGGAGGGACCTGTGGTATTGGGTTCTCCAGGCCTACATACTCCGTCGAATACCCTCTACACAATAAGAACTGTTGGCACGGAAACTAGAAAATGCAAAAGACAAGTTTATTAAGACCCCATGGGGTGGTGGTACATTCCTACAGCACCCTTCGGCAATGCAAGTATCACACCGAACATCGGTGCAAATCCTTCTTTTATACAACTTTACAGTAATAAAAAGATAGGCGGTACACAGTTACAGAGTTTTAGGTACATATATGGTCATTTTTGGAACACAGCCAACTCATGGGCGGAGTTACAATACCACTGGTCAGTTTGGCGGAACATTCCTAAGTGGTGACTGATCAGTTAGGACTGCGCATGTGCAAGCTTGACCATTACTAAAAATAGCCTGTTGCTGGGCAAACTCAAGTGGTCACTGGTACGGAAAAAGGACTAAAGGCCATGCTGACCACGAGGCGACGCATTCTCTAAAATGGCCGCCGTAACATACAAAATGGAGCTTGACAACTTTGGTCAAGATAAGGAAAAATCGTGTAGCAGAAGCCTAAACGCTAACCCAGTCATTGTCAAATTACGACAGACGACCCTTTTAGCGTTTAGCTGAAGCTACCTCATAATGAACATAATCAGAGTATTCATCTTCAATATCAATAGACATAATCTGGGCCACTTCTTTATGGATCATTTGCTCATGTTTGGCAAAAGCTTGTCTAGATGGAATACAAACTGATAGACACATAGAACACAATGCAGGGCCACATTGGATACATAAGCATAAGAAGAATAATATCCCAATTATTATACAGAGAATCGTCAGTAACTTCCAGCCCCATGTACTAAGCATTAACCAGAACCACCCCGAAAAGGTCCATGTACCATTGTCAGGATGTATCTCAGCAGCAATTCTATGCAATTTGGATATGGCATCATACACAGATGGTGAATTATCTGGCACATAAACACAGCAACTACTTCCGATGATGCGGCATGCCCCCCCTCGATCAGCTAGAACTACATCTAGAACCATTCGGTTCTGAAGCGTTACAATTCTAGAAATCTGCAGTTCTTCAGTTATATTCCCTAATGCAAAAGCAGTATCATTGGCAACAGCTTCAACAATACGAGTAAGTCGTCGTATTTTCCGACTATTCAGAGCAGCTCCCACAAAAGAAAACAAACCCAAATTGAAATCTACATATTGTTGCAGTGTGGTGTCTGTCTGGTCAATGTCTCCAAGTACTACTGCTCTTTTGACTCTATTCAATACAAAATCATGATACAAAACATAATCATTGTGATACATTGGCGGCGCAATGAATACAGGGGGTAGTACAAAGGAGATGTAGCAAGTGCCTAGCCATCCTAACGGGAGATGATGATAACCTTTATTACCACATATGAAATACGTATTTCGGGAGGCTACAAATGAAATGCCATTGGAGCTATCAAAGGTAAGTGTGGTGTTACATTCACTTCTGCCAATTGGGATCGTACCTTTATTACGTATACAAAGTTCCGCTTTTGTATCAATGACAGTAATAACATGAGAATTGGACACATTAAGATTTCGTTGATTACTGTAAATTTGTGGTGCAGATATATTATCAGGGCGATACTCCTCCCATTCAAACCTAGTACCCTCAGCTTGTGGATAGCCGTCTCGATCGTTATAACAAATTTTATTTAAACGAAAAAGTAGTCCTCCTTTCGTTGGCCATCTCAAAGTAAACAGGAGAGTGTACCAGGCATTACACGACCCATTATGGGAAAACGGGAGTGGGATAAGCGGTGTACCTCCTTTCCTCTGATGTCCAGGCAACATCCCACATACCCAGCAATTTGAAGTGTTTGTCATATTGTGAGTATGATGTAGAATTTGAATGAAACTATTGTTCAGATAAGTCTGTCGATGCCGTTCTTCATGGTACGGTAGAGTGAAATGAAAATGTTCAGATGGAGCCGGGGTAGTCGGCAGCAAATGTTCTCGCACAGGCACCACAAGTTCTACTACCCAGGCTATCACAGCTATTACCACAATTGTCAATACAAATAGTACAGCACCAAGAATTCTTTTGTCTCGTGCTGCAGAAAACGCCATAGTTCAAAGTTCACAATGTCTCAAAAATACAACTGAAAAATAAAAATGTAGGTGCTGAGCTCCGAGGTAGCCGTTGTTTTCTTCTCCGGGGTCAAGACGGGTGTCGCTACTCTTGGCAGAACTGATCCCCCCCCTTGAGATTCCCGGCTTCCGTTTCACAAACCCCAGAGCGGTAACCAACCAGTCTCGTACAAAAATTCTTCTTATCGTGGTCGTAAGTTATATCTTTCTCGTCCAGAGACAGTGTGGTCCGGGAAGGCTCCCTCCGATTCGGCTGACATTACAGCTGGGCTCTTCTCTTCGTCCAAAATATCTCGGTAGTCAGATAGTACAGTTGGGCTCACCAGATCCGGAGAGACACGACGGCAGTGAGTAGAGTGCACCCACCGCTTCCTGTTGGTTACTCGCACAGCCGTTCGAGTTGCGAGCAATACCTGCTCGGGCCACGCCACCTCGGTTCCAAGCTGTTCGTTCTCTCAAACGAGCGGATCATCACATGGTCACCAGGACGAAGATTATGAGCCTCTCCAATAGAGTTATCGGGGAGCGCTTCTCGAACCTGTTGATGAATAGAAAGTAAATCATTTGTTAATCGTGCCAAATAATCGTTCATCATTATACAAGGCACATCATGTAACAATCGAGGTTTAGGAACTCCCCATATATTCATCGGCCTTCCAAACACCACTTCATAAGGTGTGAGGCCGGTTCGGGAATGGGGTACTGATCTGATAGAAAGTAATGCTAACGGTAAGGCATCCGGCCACTTCAAAGACGTGGATGCCACAATCTTAGCCAACTTCAATTTCAAAGTAGCATTGTACCGTTCAACAAGACCTGCGGACTGAGGATGGAACACAGCATGAAACTTCTGCTGGATCCCCAATCCCTTCAACACGTACTCCACAATTTTCCCAACAAAATGGGGACCATTATCGTTCCACAAAAATTTGCAGACGCCATATCGAGGGAAGTACTCTTTGAGCAGAACCTTAGCTGTTGTCAAAGCTGTATTATCCTTCGTGGGGAAGGCCTCAACCCATTTGCTAAAAGCACACACCACCACTAGGACATACTTAAGGTTGTTGCAACGCTCAAGTTGAATGTAATCCATTTGTAGTACCTCGAATGGTGCAGAAGGTGGAACGAACCCTCCTTTCGGAGTATACGTCCCTTTTGCAGGATTGTGCTGTAAACATATCAAACAGGTCTGCACTACTCTCTTGGCCGTACTGGCAATTTCAGGATGCTCCCAAACTCGCGTTAGCAATCGAGTAATTGCAAGAGCCCCAACATGTGCCAATCCATGTGTCATTTGGACCATCGCTTGCAAGTAAGCTGCAGGCAATTTCCATCGCTCCATATCTTTGCTCCTCCAACAACCCTCATCATCCAGCACTCCCTCTGCTGCCCAGGTTGCGAGTTCTGCTTCAGTCGCTGATTTCTGAATATCTAGTATCTCCTCTCTAGCATCGTGCCATCGCTCAGCCTGCGACTTCACCACATACACTGGAGAATCATTTCGTGACATAGCCGTTTGTCTTGCTATACTGTCTGCAAAAGCATTTCCTTGTCCTACTTTGTCAGTGACCTTTTTATGTGCACTACATTTGATTATCGCCACTTTCTTCGGACAAAGCAACGCATTCAAAAGATCACGCACTAATTCTCCGTGCATGATATGTACTCCATGCAAAGTCAAAAACCCACGTTCTCTCTAGAGTAGGCCGAAGTCATGCGCTACTCCGAAGGCGTACCGGCTGTCTGTGTAGATGTTCACACATAAGCCAGCACTCAATTCGCAGGCTCTTGTCAAAGCTATCAACTCCGCTGCTTGGGCCGATTTCTGTGGTATTCGTGCTGTTTCTACCACTGTCTTAAGTGTCGTGATCGCATATGCTGCAGAAGTTGTGCCATCTGTCAGCCTTAAACACGATCCATCAACCCACAGTTCCCCATCCACATCTGGAAGTGGCGTATCCTGTAAGTCGACACGACCCTTTGTTTGCTCTTCGGTCAGGAAAACACAGTCATGGTGTTCTTCCTCTTGGCCCTCCGCAACCGGATACGGCAATAAGGTAGCAGGGTTCAGAGTAGCACATCTTTTTAGCGTGATATGTGGCGCCAAAAGTGTAAGCTCATATCCTGTTAAACGTGCACTCGTAAGGTACTGAGTTTTCGTTTGGTTTAACAGGGCGTCTACCGCATGGGGAACTAACACCAACAGTTTGTGTGACAAAACTATTCCCTCACTCTGCCGTATAGCCACTGCTGTTGCTGCTACTGCTCGAAAACACCCAGGTAACCCACGTGCTACAGGGTCAAGAATAGCTGAGAAGTATGCACATGGCCTCTGCTTATCCCCGTGTGTCTGCACTAACACTGACAATGCGCACCCATCTTTCTCATGCACATACAACGTAAAGATCTTGGTGTAATCTGGTGTACCTAACACGGGTGCGGAACAAAGAGCTTGTCTCAATTGTTCAAAAGCATTTTGACATTCATCTGTCCATTCAAGGGGCATTGGTGTAGTTTTGGACAGTAACGCTAACAAGGGTTTTATAATGTGCGAAAACCCCATTATCCACTGTCTACAAAAGGACGTTAATCCTATGAAGGCTCGTACATCTCTCTGAGTGCGAGGAATTGGTGTATCTAAAATGGCCTGAATTCGATCAGATGTTAATGCACGCCCCTCCTTAGACAAAAGATGACCGAGGTAGGTCACCTTTGGTCTACAATATTGGAGCTTTTTCCTAGAAACCTTGTGATTATGTTGAGCAAGGAAAGAAAGCAAAGCAAGAGTACTCTCCTCACACTGCACATATGTATCTGCAGCCAGTAAAAGGTCATCAACATACTGGATAAGAGCTACTCCGGACCGCAATTCAAAGGAATCAAGCTGTCTTTTTAAAGCCTGACTATAGATGCTAGGACTCTCCGTGTAACCTTGAGGAACACGACAAAATCTATACGATTTATTATTTAACGTAAAGCCAAATAGATATCTGCTGTCGGGATGGATGGGAATGGAAAAGAACGCATTCTTAAGATCAATAACAGAAAAGGTAGTAGCAGATGGGGGGACCAAAGTAAGTAAGGTGGTGATATCAGACACCACCGGGTACTGGGGCACTACAATTTTGTTTATTTCTCTCAAATCAATAATAAATCGATAGATTTTGTCGTCAGTGTCTTTCTTGAGGATCGGAAGAATAGGGCTGTTACAGACATTATAAGGAACTTCCTCCACTACTCCTGCAACTATCAAATCCTGAACGATGTACATCAGAGCAATCTCACCTTCTCTAGATATCTTATACTGAGGCACACGTGGCAAAGATGCTCCCTCCTTGACAGTAATTCGAATAGGTGGAATAAGCATCTGTCCCACATCCGTATCTGATGTTGCCCATCACGTGTGTGGGAGAGAGGCTAACGCTTCAATTTCCTGCAGAGTACAAAACCTACTCATCTCTGGATAATTGTCATTTAAAATAACTCGCACTCCTTCAGGAGCGCAACGTATTGTTGCTCGAAAATACTTAAGCAAATCAATGCCCATAATATTGTCTGGGGTATGAGGCGACAATAAGAATGGGCATAGGCCAAAAAATGTATCAATGTAAAATGCAAGAGGTTGTGATAATGGGCTTGGAGAGGGTGTGCCATCGAACCCTACACATGTAATCGTGTCGCCAGACAGGGGAGCCCTTGGCACCAAGTTTTTAGACAAAGCACTACGAGTAGCTCCTGTGTCAACTAAAAACTGATCAGTAGAACCCAAAACGCCCGCTGATACATATGGACCTCTTTGATCTACTGGCACTTCAACCGATTCCACACCCCATCCTACGCAATCCTATGCATGCACATAATCCTGACTCTCCACATTCTCACCCTCCGATATCTGGTATTGATTTCGCCGATCAAAATTGTTTCGTTCATCCTGACCACGACCCCTCGCTTCAAACCTACCACGATCACTTCCTCCCCCTCTCGCTCCCGAGTAACTATTCCGTGTCCTTCCACCTCCTCGACCACGCTGGCTACGTTGCTCACGAAGCACCGGACAATCCTCAGCCCAATGCCCAAACTCTTTACAGTATGCGCATTGGTCCTCAGCAATATCGGTACGACCATACGACGCATTACCTCCTCCTCGCCTTCCTCTATCATTTCCTCTAGTTTGAGCACCACTAACCTGTGCTAACATCACCTTCGTTTTCAACTCCTTCGCTTTCTTATCAACACTTTCCTTAGCCTCTAATTCCTGCCGCTCATAATACTGGGCCATAGTTAACAAAGATGCAGGGGTCGCCGTGGTCCAGGAACTTTCACTTGTTTTCAACCGTTTTGCAATCTCCGGTAGGAGATTAGCCACATACTTGTCGACAAACAGATGCCTACCCGTATCATCTGTTAACAATTGGCCGCTGTAATCATGAAATGCTTCTTCAAAACGTGTGAAAAAGTCAGATACCGACTCGTCCTGTTTCTGCTTGCACGAAGCTAACATTGTCCAATCAATCTTTTTAGGGGGAACAAGCGTTTTCAATTTATTCAAAATAGCTGTTGGAAGGTCTAGAATCAACCGACAAGGTTTACATGCAGGTTCCCTATCTAAATCAGCCTGGCTTATATCTCTCCAAGTTGCTCCTAGTATTGTCTGATCATCGAACTTACGAATCGCTCTCCACATATCAGGAGGCAGTATCATCCCAAAGAAAAGATCAATATCCACCAGCGTCATAACACAGGAAGAAATAGCCCCCTCCACTCCTTCATAAAAAGCTGCTGGATTTTTACGTGGATCGGGTAGAGCGTTCTTTAATGCCATAACATCCGCTCTATTCCAAGGCGTATACACCCAATTATATATAAAATACCCTTTTGCATCCCCGGATGTTTTATCATTGCTAGTACCTTGCCCTTTAGGGGGAACATACAAAGGTGCAGCTTCACGCATAGGCATAACATGCACGTTAGAACCCTTATCTGCTCCGAAAATAGGATACTCTTTCGACTGCTCCGTCGACCCCGGCACGTACTTCTCCGATGCTTTTCGTGCTTCCCGCAATTTGGACGCCTCATCCCGTAGCTGGACCAATCGTAGGAAAAATTCATCCGCATCTGTAATAACAAATAGACCTTTACGCATATTCTCATGTTGGACTGATATATCCTTAGGTTCTAAATCCTCTGAATTTCTACGACATCGATCAACAACTTCATCTGCAAAAGTACTCAAAAAACACATCTGTTCTCGTTCTGACCAATTATTCCTTTCAGCATTTATCTCTGACAGAGTTATTTTATTCAAATTCAATTTCCTAGCGAAACTACGCAAATCCGCTGCTCTATTAACGGTTAACCTTGTACTCGTATTATCTCGATCTTCATCACCAAAGTCCTCGTCCGGAGCCGTCGGCAAAACGTACGGAGGCGGGGATCGATCTAATAATGAAAAATCATCAACTTCATTAGTAAGGACAGGATAAAGCGGCCGTCGAATAGGAAATTGACCATTTGTTTGCAAATTACGTTCCCGTGCCTCCCTCTCTTTCTTCTCCTGTAACTCCTTCTCTTCCAGCTGTAAAGCCTTATCTCGAGCAGCCTTGCGCTGCTCTTTGTCCACCAAGGCAATTTCACGCTTCATACGTTCACGTACTGCTTTCTCCCACATTCGCACACAATCAAACATATCCTGTCTAGACCTACGTTGAAACAAACATTGCTCCACAAACTGAACCTTTCGTAAATCAAACGACCCATGTAGTGGCCATTGCAACTCGGAATCAGTTTTTGTATATTTGTGCCATAATTTACTATACAATATAGGGGGAAGGCCGAATTTAATATACATCTCACGGTTAGGGGTCCCCTCTGGGGGAGCCGGCTGTGATTCATTTAATCTATACGTGGTACCATTTCCAAAACAGCACATCCCTCGGAGTGTGCTTAAAACAGGCATGTTCAAAAAGTACCACGAAAACGTGAAACTACAAAAATGGCACTTACTATACTTCACACAAATGTGCCGTTCAGAGTACAAACAGATTTAGAGAAATATCTCTACATGCCTGCCCATGTGAAGTGCACTGCACATATGAAATCAAATTCACAACTCAAATGTTAGCTAACTCAAAACAATTCATATTCATAGGACCACGGTAAGCGTCCGCAGACTACCTTACCACTCATAATTCTTACCCAAATCTCAAATGTCCAGGTTCCAACTGCCAAGGTCTTTGATCAAATCAGCCAAACAGGCACTGTACAGCAACGCAAACGAACAGGATCTCAGTCGGGGACCGGCGCCACCTGGAAGGTCAGGTCAGAAGGAAAGGAAGAAAACACCGTGGGTGCCAAGACTCGGGTCACTCAATGGCAGCGTACGCGTCCATGGCGAGTTTCCAATCCTTCGTCACGACCTCTCCTTCGGGCATCCGAGTCGCCGATGAGTCCCTTTGTGGTCGCCAATTTGTGGTATTGGGTTCTCCAGGCCTACATACTCCGTTGAATACCCTCTACACAATAAGAACTGTTGGCACGGAAACTAGAAAATGCAAAAGACAAGTTTATTAAGACCCCATGGGGTGGTGGTACATTCCTACAGCACCCTTCGGCAATGCAAGAAGTATCACACCGAACATCGGTGCAAATCCTTCTTTTATACAACTTTACAGTAATAAAAAGATAGGCGGTACACAGTTACAGAGTTTTAGGTACATATATGGTCATTTTTGGAACACAGCCAACTCATGGGAGGAGTTACAATACCACTGGTCAGTTGGGCGGAACATTCCTAAGTGGTGACTGATCAGTTAGGACTGCGCATGTGCAAGCTTGACCATTACTAAAAATAGCCTAAAAAAAGGACTAAAGGCCATGCTGACCACGAGGCGACGCATTCTCTAAAATGGCCACCGTAACATACAAAATGGAGCTTGACAACTTTGGTCAAGATAAGGAAAAATCGTGTAGCAGAAGCCTAAACGCTAACCCAGTCATTGTCAAATTACGACAGACCTACCTCTGAAGCAAGAGGGACCTACCTCAGAAGCGGGAGGGGCCTACCTCAGAAGCAGGAGGGGCCTACCTCAGAAGCAGGATCGGCCTACCTCTGAAGCAAGAGGGACCTACCTCAGAAGCGGGAGGGGCCTACCTCAGAAGCGGGAGGGGCCTACCTCAGAAGCAGGAGGGACCTACCTCAGAAGCGGGAGGGGCCTACCTCAGAAGCAGGAGGGGCCTACCTCAGAAGCAGGAGGGGCCTACCTCTGAAGCAAGAGGGACCTACCTCAGAAGCGGGAGGGGCCTACCTCAGAAGCAGGAGGGACCTACCTCAGAAGCGGGAGGGGCCTACCTCAGAAGCAGGAGGGGCCTACCTCAGAAGCAAGAGGGACCTACCTCAGAGGCGGGAGGGGCCTACCTCAGAAGCAGGAGGGACCTACCTCTGAAGCAAGAGGGACCTACCTCAGAAGCGGGAGGGGCCTACCTCAGAAGCAGGAGGGGCCTACCTCAGAAGCAGGAGGACCTACCTCAGAAGCGGGAGGGGCCTACCTCAAAAGCGGGAGGTGCCTACCTCAGAAGCAAGAGGGACCTACCTCAGAAGCGGGAGGGACCTACCTCAGAAGCAGGAGGGACCTACCTCAGAAGCGGGAGGGACCTACCTCAGAAGAGAGAGGGACCTACCTCAGAAGAGGGAGGGACCTACCTCAGAAGCGAGAGGGACCTACCTCAGAAGCAGGAGGGACCTACCTCAGAAGCGGGAGGGACCTACCTCAGAAGAGAGAGGGACCTACCTCAGAAGAGAGAGGGACCTACCTCAGAAGCAAGAGGGACCTACCTCAGAAGCAAGAGGGACCTACCTCAGAAGAGAGAGGGACCTACCTCAGAAGAGAGAGGGACATACCTAAGAAGCGAGAGGGACCTACCTCAGAAGCAGGAGGGACCTACCTCAGAAGCGGGAGGGACCTACCTCAGAAGAGAGAGGGACCTACCTCAGAAGAGAGAGGGACCTACCTCAGAAGCAGGAGGGACCTACCTCAGAAGCGAGAGGGACCTACATCAGAAGTGGGAGGGGCCTACCTCAGAAGCGAGAGGGACCTACCTCAGAGGCAGGAGGGACCTACCTCAGAAGCAGGAGGGACCTTCCTCAGAAGCAGGAGGGACCTACCTCAGAAGCAGGAGAGACCTACCTCAGAAGCGAGAGGGACCTACCTCAGAAGTGAGAGGGACCTACCTCAGAAGCGAGAGAGACCTACCTCAGAAGCTGGAGAGACCTACCTCAGAAGCAAGAGGGACCTACCTCAGAAGCATGAGGGACCTACCTCAGAAGAGAGAGGGACCGACCTCAGAAGCAGGAGGGACCAACCTCAGAAGCAAGAGGGACCTACCTCAGAAGCGGGAGAAACCTACCTCAGAAGCGGGAGGGGCCTACCTCAGAAGCAGGAGGGACCTACCTCAGAAGCAGGAGGGGCCTACCTCAGAAGCGGGAGGGGCCTACCTCTGAAGCAAGAGGGACCTACCTCAGAAGCGGGAGGGGCCTACCTCAGAAGCAGGAGGGACCTACCTCAGAAGAGAGAGGGACCTACCTCAGAAGAGAGAGGGACCTACCTCAGAAGCAGGAGGGACCTACCTCAGAAGCGAGAGGGACCTACATCAGAAGTGGGAGGGGCCTACCTCAGAAGCGAGAGGGACCTACCTCAGAGGCAGGAGGGACCTACCTCAGAAGCAGGAGGGACCTTCCTCAGAAGCAGGAGGGACGGAGGGACCTACCTCAGAAGCAGGAGAGACCTACCTCAGAAGCGAGAGGGACCTACCTCAGAAGTGAGAGGGACCTACCTCAGAAGCGAGAGAGACCTACCTCAGAAGCAGGAGAGACCTACCTCAGAAGCAAGAGGGACCTACCTCAGAAGCATGAGGGACCTACCTCAGAAGAGAGAGGGACCGACCTCAGAAGCAGGAGGGACCAACCTCAGAAGCAAGAGGGACCTACCTCAGAAGCGGGAGAAACCTACCTCAGAAGCGGGAGGGGCCTACCTCAGAAGCAGGAGGGACCTACCTCAGAAGTGGGAGGGGCCTACCTCAGAAGCGGGAGGGGCCTACCTCTGAAGCAAGAGGGACCTACCTCAGAAGCGGGAGGGGCCTACCTCAGAAGCAGGAGGGACCTACCTCAGAAGCAGGAGGGGCCTACCTCAGAAGCGGGAGGGACCTACCTCTGAAGCAAGAGGGACCTACCTCAGAAGCGGGAGGGGCCTACCTCAGAAGCAGGAGGGACCTACCTCTGAAGCAAGAGGGACCTACCTCAGAAGCGGGAGGGGCCTACCTCAGAAGCAGGAGGGACCTACCTCAGAAGCGGGAGGGGCCTTCCTCAGAAGCAGAAGGGGCCTACCTCTGAAGCAAGAGGGACCTACCTCAGAAGTGGGAGGGGCCTACCTCAGAAACAGGAGGGACCTACCTCTGAAGCAAGAGGGACCTACCTCAGAAGCGGGAGGGGCCTACCTCAGAAGCGGGAGGGACCTACCTCATAAGCGGGAGGGACCTACCGCTGGCTCTAATGAAGATAACGAATAAATGCACAGCTGGAGCTGGGCTCCCCTGCTGTACCTCAGTTAGATGAGATAACGTATTCACCATTCACGCTCTTACAACTCCCAAATAGTTTCAAAATGTATTGCCAGTCACTGAAGGAAAGAAGAGTTTACTTTAACATTTGATCTACGCCCGGCCTTTAAAGTGTCTAGGGCTGTTGATTTGCAAAAACAACTATTCAATATAAGGTTAAAGTATGCAACACCAGCTGGACAGAAGAATCATTGATGTCCTCAGCAGACTAACACTAGCTGGACTGGGTCTGGAAAAGAACAATGTGCAGCACAGAAAGAGCAGAAATGTGTGTTGCTGCACACTGGCATCCCTGAGTGCACGCACAAATAGCCAAAAAGACTACATTTGAAGGAACCGTTTGCACAAAATATGTTATTGCGGTAGGCGGTTGGATTGGTGATGCAAATGATCTTGACAGTAGGGGAGATGTGGCCACCACTGTGGCTTACCAATCCTTGCAGCTGACTCGCCGAGCTGTAATCCATCCGTCAAACTTTTCATTACTAGATTCACACACACTGAGGGGCATATTCACAAGGAGCTATCACCGAGTTAACTGCACTTTATCGCAGCCAAACTCGCGATAAAAACATCATCCCATTCACAAGCTGGTGCAAACTGCACGTAGCACCAGTTTACCAGCAATAGCAGCCGCAATAAACATCGCCACAGATGACCACAGCAACATTTGCTAATGAGATGCAGAGTAAGCGTTCCCGTGCCAAAAGCCACGACAACACCACTCCACAACATTCACAACGAACAGCCCGATCGGCCCTAAGAACACAGAACAGGCGATAAGGCACGCTAGCACCAGGAAATTAACACCTGCTCTGACCTGGTGTAAAGTCGGACCACAGCCAGCACCACAAAAGGGAGCCCAGCCCAGGGCCACACCTGAAGAACAACAGATCACATGGAGCATACGATCATGCAGCTCAGACCACCAAGAGGACCACAACACCCACCACCACCCCCCCAGGACCCCACCCCCCGAACACCCCCGGACCACTACAGAGGCAGCGCAGACAAAGACAGCGGATCCCCAGGAAATGCATCTGCATTGCAGACCAAACACCTGACAATGTCATTGCCCCATACAGACCCAAAACAACAACCATCCTAGGCATCCTGACCATCATCGCACAACAGGCTGATGGCACCAATGCAGCAGACATCCAACATCCCACCACACGCAAAGCTGCTGGCTGTGCTGCACATGTTGGCCTCTGGTACCCCCCAAACAACACCCGCCAAAGTCTGAGGAGTCACACAGCCCGCAACATCTAAGTCCACACACCTATCCTGGACAGCACCATCAGCCTGGCACCCCAGTCCCTATACTTACAACACAATGCGCAGGATCCGCCGGAGACCAAGCAAGGACCATATGCCATAGCTGGATGCACGCACGTGTTGGTGGCTATCAACAACACACATGTGCCCCCTAGTGACACAGCACAGAAGCACCGCAACAGAAAGCACATGCATTCCATCAATGTGCAAGCAACAGTTGACCACCGTATAAATGCCACCAATGTTGCAACAAAATACCCAGCCAGTGTGCATGAGTCCTTCATCCTCCAACAGTCCATCATCAACCAGCACGCACAGGATGGTACAAAGGAAAATGCACACCCCCTTGGCAAGTTGCTGAGGAACACCCCACACAACTCAAATCAAAAACCATGCACCTAACAACTCTGGAAATGCACACGTCAAAAAATCTCAACCAACATGTAAAACAACATGCCCACCCACCCGACACGACAGAACAACTTACAATGGTAACCTGGGCTAGCCGTGAACATGAGCCATCAACGGCATGGCACCTCAGCCACACAAATGCGGAATGTGCGGAGAGGTGGAGCCAGGCATGTGTGAAGGTGGTTGGAGAACCATGTTGTGCAAAGTACACAATGCCAAGATTTGGCAGGGTGCAGTAAACACCCATATCCATGGCGACATACACCGCTGGTGTATGGAGTGTAGTGGACAGTGGACGCAACCATGTCACACCAGCCAGTGGGGGAGTTCGCAGAAATGTTGCCTGTGACACCCCCCTAAGCTTGAGTGGAGTGGGATGGCCCTGCGTACGCCAGGCTAGCGCAGGGGTGTGAATAAAAAGCACGTAGCCCTGGGCGTGGTTCTCTTCGGGAATCAATCAATCAATCAATCAGGCATTTATAAAGCGCACTACTCACCCGGCGGGTCTCAAGGCGCTTGGGGGGGGGGGGGTTGAGTGCCGCTACTGCTCGAATAGCCAGGTCTTGAGCTTCTTCCTGAAGGAGAGGTGGTCTTGGGTCAGGCGAAGGTCGGTCAGGAGGGTGTTCCAGGTCTTGGCGGCCAGGTAGGAGAAGGACCTTCCTCCTGTTGTCGCTCTTCGGATGCGGGGGACGGTGGAGAGGGCGTGGTTGGTCGATCGGAGGTGGCGTTTGGGAGCGTAGAAGTTGAGGCAGTTGTTGAGGTAGCTCGGGCCTTGGTCGTGTAGGGCTTTGTGTGCGTGGGTGAGGAGACGGAAGGTGATTCTCTTGTTGACGGGGAGCCAGTGCAGGTCTCTCAGATGTCCGGAGATGTGGCTGCGTCGGGGGATGTCGATGATGAGTCTGGCTGAGGCGTTCTGGATCCGCTGGAGTCTCTTCTGGAGCTTGGCGGTGGTTCCGGCGTAGAGGGCGTTGCCGTAGTCCAGTCGGCTGGTGACGAGGGCCTGGGTGACCGTCTTCCTGGTCTCGGTGGGGATCCACCGGAAGATCTTCCGTAGCATGCGCAGGATGTTGAAACGGGACGCGGAGACGGCGTTGACTTGTCTGGTCATGGAGAGGGAGGAGTCCAGGATGAAGCCCAGGTTGCGTGCGTGATCTGTTGGTTTGGGTGCGGTGCCCAGGGCGGGGGGCCACCAGGAGTCGTCCCAGGCAGAGGGTGAGGAGCCCAGGATGAGGACTTCCGTCTTGTCTGAGTTCAGTTTCAGGCGGCTGGTCGTCATCCACTCGGCTACGTCTTTCATCCCTTCGTGGAGGTTGGTTCTGGCGGCGGCGGGGTCGTTGGTCAGGGAGAGGATCAGCTGGGTGTCGTCGGCGTAGGAGATGATGTTGAGGTTGTGTTGGCGTGCGATGGCCGCAAGGGGGCTCATGTAGACGTTGAAGAGGGTGGGGCTGAGCGAGGAGCCCTGAGGAACGCCGCAGATGACTTCCGTGGCTGCAGATCTGAACGGTGCTCAACGTCTCTGCCAGGGCGGCACCTCTCACTCCGCCACTAGGCCAAAGCCGTCAACATGAGTGAATGTCCTTTGTTAGGGGTAGGTGATCCCTGAAGGGTAATGGATACCCACTTGTGTGTTCTGGTTCGCCTTCCATGGTTTTGGACCACACCCGCACCTGTTCGGCCACCTCCTCTTGGCGTTCTGACACCTGGCATTGGGGTGCCATGTGTGGGTCAGTGAAGTGTTGCGAGCCAGCCGTGCTTGCGGAGGCTTCATGCTGTGTGGTCTGTTGCAGGGGCTGTGTTCTCCTCTGAGTAGCTGGTCTGCCCTGGTCCTGGTGGTGGGTTGCTTGGGATGTCCAAAGGCTGTTGTAGGGCGTCGGTGTCGATGGTCTGGTGGTCGTCTCCGGCATCACTGATGGGTTGTCTGTTCTGACCTGCTGGAGGTGTTGTTTGTCCCTCTGAAATGTGAAGGGGAGATGCATGTTGACATGGTGTTGGCATTAATGTTTGCACATTTTCCTTGTAGACATGCAGACAGTGTGACAATGTACATTGTGACTGGGCGGTGCTGTCAATTTGATTTGCTTCAGTGGACATTTGGCCTAAATGAGGAATGTGAGGTTGTACCCGTACATATGCATTTCGCTGTTCCCTGCTCTGTCCAATGTGATTGGCCTGTTTCTGCGCATGGGCGGACCCAGTTGTGTCCCCTGTTCTGCAGTGTGGGTGTTGCACTTTGTGCCACATTGTCATGGGATGTGCTGTGATTGCTATGTGTGTGTTCTGCAGTGTGCCACGGGGATGGGGAACATGTCCCTGGGTAATTGTGGGTGTTTAGTGTGCTACACATCGTTGTGCATGTGTGCCATTGTGCCCATCTCTCCCGGTCTCCCGAGTCCCTGTTGGGTCCTCACCCTGTTGTTGTGTCAGGTCCTATCGAGCTATGTCCGTAGTCCTGCCTTGCACCGTCTCCACACTAAGGAGTGCCCTCCATTTCCTCTAGCTCCTCCTGTGCCGCAGGACTCCCACCTCCTGCCGCCATTGCTGCCTTCCTGTTGGCAGCAGCTTTGTGCCTGGTTTGTAGTTCCATGGCATGCCAGCGCCTCTTGGCCTCCTCTATTGTCCTCTTTGGCACTCCATCCACATTCATGATTGTCGGATTGTGTGTCAGTTGCTGGTAGTGTTCTGTGACCTCCGTGACGCTGGTCTTGTTTTTCCTGCAGACTGCACCCCGTCTTCCTCTCCCTCTTCTCCTTGGACTTTTCCTGGCAGAGGTGTGGGATTTGCAGGGCTACCACTGAGTTTCGCTGCTTTTTGTATCGCGCTTGGTCTCATCGCAGCTTTTTGGGTATTCGTGCATCGCATTTTTTGGGGTGTCTCGTTGATTTTATCACGGACATTTGCTGCGTTCTCTGGTGACTATCACATGGTACCGCCGTTTTGTGAATTCCATGTTTTCCCGCGATGTGTAAAGTTGCGTTAGCATTTTTGGGTGATATTTAGCACATGTTCTTGTGAATATACCCCTGAGTTTTGGAGACTCAGGAGTAATCCAACGACTGCCAGTGGCTAGGATTTTCCGGATTAAAATGGACAAAAACTAATGTCAGATATTACAACCTTAGATAACAGAAGCATTTCTGACATCAATAATTAAATGCTGTTCAGGGCTTAGTATGGGAATTAGGGATGGACTGAACTGGGACCCCAATGGCACAGAACTGGATGGTGCCTCGGGCACTGGAAAAAGAATGTGTATAAGCGAAGGGGGGATTATAAGCCTCAATAGCATCTTGAGTTCTCTTGTTTAGGACTGGCGTGACAAGGTAAGGATACAACACACATCCGTAACTGTAGTATGCACAAGGCACTCCTCCACACTGACAAGAATAATATGAAAGACGAGTGTAATAAGACTACACCTAGTAAGACCTCAGTCACCCAACTGAACTCATTCAGCATCAAACAGAGCTAGATAGGTGCGCACTGATCAAACTAATCTTGAGAAAATGCACTTCGTGCCCTCTTGGTGTCGTTTGATATGATGATCACAAGACCTTCCTCTACCTTAAGGCTTGGCATTGATGGAAATGTCTCAACGCCTCACACCTGCCTCAGGACTCTGCACCACTAGGGAATACTAAGGTCTCAGGGAAAGGAAAGAGCTGCCAAGAAACAACCTTGGTTGCAGAGGATAATCAGGACCTTCCTTTCTTTATCAAACACAGGAACTGTTGAGGCCATTTTAGAGACAAGATTATAAAACTGGAGAATTGATTTTTGCTTCAGTCGCTGCTTCCTTTGATGTGCTTATGTCCTTGAGTGAGACAGGAAGTATGCACTGAGTGAGACAGGAAGTATGCACTGAGTGAGACAGGAAGTATGCACTGAGTGAGATGGGAAATATGCACTGAGTGAGACGGGAAGTATGCACTGAGTGAGACGGGAAGTATGCACTGAGTGAGATGGGAAATATGCACTGAGTGAGACGGGAAGTATGCACTGAGTGAGACGGGAAGTATGCACTGAGTGAGACAGGAAGTATGCACTGAGTGAGACAGGAAGTATGCACTGAGTGAGATGGGAAATATGCACTGAGTGAGACAGGAAGTATGCACTGAGTGAGACAGGAAGTATGCACTGAGTGAGACGGGAAGTATGCACTGAGTGAGACAGGAAGTATGCACTGAGTGAGACAGGAAGTATGCACTGAATGAGATGGGAAATATGCACTGAGTGAGACGGGAAGTATGCACTGAGTGAGACGGGAAGTATGCACTGAGTGAGACAGGAAGTATGCACTGAGTGAGAAGGGAAGTATGCACTGAGTGAGACGGGAAGTATGTACTGAGTGAGATGGGAAGTATGCACTGAGTGAGACTGGAATTATGCACTGAGTGAGACGGGAATTATGCACTGCCTGAGACGGGAAGTATGCACTAAGTGACACAGGAAGTATGCACTGCCTGAGATGGGAAGTATGGACTGAGTGTGACGGGAAGTATGCACTGAGTGAGACAGGAAGTATGCAATGAGTGACACAGGAAGTATGCACTGAGTGAGACAGGAAGTATGCACTGAGTGAGACAGGAAGTATGCACTGAGTGAGACAGGAAGTATGCAATGAATGAATCAGGAAGTATGCACTGAGTGAGGCAGGAAGTATGCACTGAGTGAGACAGGAAGTATGCACTGAGTGAGACGGGAAGTATGGACTGAGTGAGACGGGAAGTATGCACTGAGTGAGACGGGAAGTATGCACTGAGTGACACAGGAAGTATGCAATGAGTGACACAGGAAGTATGCACTGAGTGAGACAGGAAGTATGCACTGAGTGAGACAGGAAGTATGCACTGAGTGAGATGGGAAGTATGCACTGAGATAGACAGGAAGTATGCACTGAGGGAGATGGGAAGTATGCACTGAGTGAGACAGGAAGTATGCAATGAGTGACACAGGAAGTATGCACTGAGTGAGACAGGAAGTATGCACTGAGTGAGACAGGAAGTATGCAATGAGTGAATCAGGAAGTATGCACTGAGTGAGGCAGGAAGTATGCACTGAGTGAGACAGGAAGTATGCACTGAGTGAGGCAGGAAGTATGGACTGAGTGAGACGGGAAGTATGCACTGAGTGAGACGGGAAGTATGCACTGAGTGACACAGGAAGTATGCAATGAGTGACACAGGAAGTATGCACTGAGTGAGACAGGAAGTATGCACTGAGTGAGACAGGAAGTATGCACTGAGTGAGATGGGAAGTATGCACTGAGATAGACAGGAAGTATGCACTGAGGGAGATGGGAAGTATGCACTGAGTGAGACAGGAAGTATGCAATGAGTGACACAGGAAGTATGCACTGAGTGAGACAGGAATTATGCAATGAGTGACACAGGAAGTATGCACTGAGTGAGACAGGAAGTATGCACTGAGTGAGACAGGAAGTATGCACTGAGTGGGACAGGAAGTAAGCCCTGGCCAAGCATGCTACCGGAGGGCCACCCCCTGCAGAATGTAATGAGGTGCCCCATAGTATCCCGTATTTCACAGCTATTTATTTAACTTGACCTCAGTAGGGGCCTCCATGACAGTAGAGGGTCCTGCAGGAATGTTGGACCCCATGAGCCGCTGGGGCTTGTGTTAGGGCTGCAGCGGTTTAACCTCTTCTCCCATCACTCTCACACAGTAACCCAAGAGATGCAGAAGAGAAACAGAGCTAAGTTGCGGGTCTCCCAGTAAAACGAATAAACCTCCCCATCCCACTGAAGAGTAAAATCAAGCTGCACCGACTATCCAGGCCTCAAGAATGTTACAAGAAGCAGCTGAGGCATCACCTCATAACACGCAACACAGCGGCACACACTTAAAAGCCTTCACTGAGCCAAGGCTCAAAAGTAATACCCAGTGAAGCTGCTCCCCCATTCCACTTCAAAGGGGAACAAGCAGCGTGAATTCTCTAAAGTGGACGGAAATGTGAAGGCAGCGGGAAGCCTCGTCCCGGGGAACTTTCTGGGGCAATAAAGTCAAACTGATTCAAATCAGTTTTATCATGTTTTCCGTCCTGATAAAAACACCAAATAGAAAAAATGATGGGGCATTAGTCAACGCTATTCAATATAATATTGCATTTTCGGAGAGACTTTCAGGTGGTCTTATGACAATTCTCACATTGGCCTCCTCAAAGAAAAAGCAACACATTTCTGAAATTATCTAAAAATGCTGCTTGTCTTTCTTCTGGGCCATAATGCTTGCTCAAACGGAAACTTTAAACGTTTCTGAAAGTTTTTTTTTCTTTTTAAATTCTTTTTTTCTTAATTGTCTGCCACATGCATCAACATTAGGATTTGCGATTCCTAAATAGCGATTTTTAAGGAATCGCAATTTGGAAATTGCAAATCCTTATGCATGTAGGAATCGCAAAATAAATTGTGATTCCTTAACCCGTTTACTGCGGCGGAGATCAGCCAAGGTGCGGAGGGTTTAATGAGTGGGCGGGCCCGCACCAGCCATGGGATGTGCGCAGCACTACGAAAGTAGTGCGTACGACGGCCATTGGCGACTGAAGCACGCAAGGAGTTAATATTACCTAATAGCACTTTGAAAAATGTATTTTGGGGCATTTTTCAATGCATGCGCAAATTACCATCAACTTGAAGCTGATGGTAATCAGCATTTTCTAAATGCACAGTTCGCATCTAGGAAAGGCAACTTGCAGCGCATTAGGGAATGACAAATTGCAATTTCCTAAATATAGGTAATCGCAAAAAAATTGCAATTACCCAATTTGCAAATGCCAAGGCTTTTAATGCTTCAGAAAAGTCCTTTTTGCCCTCGCAAACGGGCTGATTCAATGCTTGATGCATGTGGCCCTTGGTCTTCTAAAGCTATAAAACTGAGGCTTGGCCTGTGTGATTTCCGACAATCAATCAATCAATCAAAACATTTGTAGAGCGCACTACTTACCCGTGAGCGTCTCATGGCGTTGGGGGGGGCGCTACTACTGCTTGATTAGCCAGGTCTTGAGGAGTCTTCTGAAGGTTAGCAGGTCCTGGGTCTGCCGTAGGAGGATGGGGAGGGTGTTCCAGGTCTTGGCGGTGAGTTGGTGGGAGACGAGGGCGAGGTCAGCGGAGCGGAGCTGGCGGTTGGGGGTGTAGAAGTTAAGTCGCCTGTTGAGGCATGCTGTTCCGGTGTTGTGGAGTGCCTTGTGTCCGTGGGTGAGGAGCTTAAAGGTGATCCTCTTGTTGGGTAGCCAGTGCAGGTCTCTCAGGTGTGGGATGATGTGGCTGCGGTGAGGGATGTCGAGGATCAGACATGCAGAGGCGTTTTGAATGCGCTGAAGTTTCAGGAGTTTGGCCGACGCTCCTGCGTAGAGGGTATTTTCGTAGTCCAGCCTGCTGCTGACGAGGGCCTGGGTGACTGTTCTTCTTGTTTCGGTGGGGATCCACCTGTAGATATTGCGGAGCATGCAGAGTCGAGGATGAACTCAAGTTACGTACATGGTCGGTGGGTGTTGGAGCAGTTCCCAGTGCGGTTGGCCACCAGGAGTCATCCCAGGCTGAGGGGGTGGAACCGAGTATGAGGACTTCCATCTTGTCTGAGTTTAGCTTCGGTCGGCTGTTCTTCATCTACTCAGCGATGACTTTCATCCCTTCGTGGAGGCTGGTTTTGGCAGTGAGAGGGTCCTCGGTGAGGGAGAGGATCAGCTGAGTGTCAGCTGAGTGTCATAAGCATAGGAGATGATGTTGAGGTTGTGCGACGTGGGCGAGCGGTGCCATGTAGATGTTGATCAATGTAGAGGTGATGGATGAGCCTTGGGGTATGCCGCAGATGATCTTGGTGGCTTCGGAGACGATGGGGGGAGGCGGACGCTCTGAGTTCTTCCGGAAAATAAGGTGGTCCAGTCCAGAGCCTTGTCTTGGATCCCAGCGTCTTAGAGGCGTGCGCGTAGGGTACGGTGGTAGATGGCGTCAAAGGCAGCTGACTGGTCCAGGAGGATGAGGGCTGTGGTTTCTCCATTGTCCAGCAGGGCCCTGATGTCATCAGTGGCGGCGATGAGAGCAGTTTCGGTGCTGTGGTTGCTGCGGAACCCGGACTGAGAAGGGTCCAGGATACTGTTCTCCTCAAGGTAGCGGGTCAGTTGTCTGCTGAAGGTCTTCTCGATGACCTTAGCCGTGAATAGGAGGAGGGAGATGGGCCGGAGGTTCTTCAGGTCTTTGGGGTCAGCCTTGGGTTTTTTGAGTAAGGCTTTGATCTCTGCGTGCTTCCAGCTCTCCGGGAAGGTCGCTGTCTCGAAGGAGAGGTTGATGGTTTTCTGGAGATGCGGTGCGATGGTGGTGCAGGCTCTGTTGAAGATGTGTTGTGGGCATGGATCTGATGGAGATCCAGAGTGGATGGAGTTCATGATTTTGATGGTGTACTCGTCGCGTATGTTAATCCAGGTGAACAGGGGGTCGGTGTGGATGGCGGCCGTGGGGACGGAGGTCTCAGCGGGTTTTGGGGTGGTCGTGGCATTGAAGCTGTCCTGGATGTCTGCGATCTTGCAATGGAAGAAGGTGGCATGGGAATCGCACAGGTCTTGCGAGGGTGGGATGTCGTTGGTGTTGGAGCTGGGGTTGGAGAGTTCCTTCACGATGTTGATGAGCTCTTTGCTGTTGTGCGCGTTGCTGTCTAGGTGGTCTTTGAAGGAGGTCCTTTTGGCGGATCTGATGAGGTGATGGTGTCTGCGGGTGGCGTTCTTGTGGGCTGCGTAGCTGTCCGGTGTCTGTTCACGTTGCCATTTCTTCTCTAACTTTCAGCAGGTTTGCTTGGAGGCCTGGAGGTCCTCAGCGAACCAGCTGGCTTTCTTGCTAGTGTGTCTGTTGGAGGGTTTATTGATTGGGGCAAGGCTGTTGGCGCAGTCGTTGATCCATTGTCTGCGGTTGCAAGTGGCGGTGGCGGGGTTGGTGGGCCCGCTAGGTGGGCTCCGGGCGAGGGTGGTGGTTAGCTGGTCTTCAGGGACTTTGCTCCAGCAGCGTCGGGGGATCTGTTGGGTGCGGTGGTGCGTGGTGGGTTTCCGGAAGGTGAAGTGGATGCAGCAATGGTTGGTCCAGTGGAGTTCGGTGGTATGGTTGAAGGAGACATGGGAGCTTGCAGAGAAGATGGGGTCAAGCGTGTGGCTGGCAGAGTAGGTGGGTATTGTGACGAGTTGTCTAAGTCTGAATTTGGCAAGGTTGGCAATCAGGGTGGTGGAGTTGGTGTCGTTGTTGTTCTCGAGGTGGAAGTTCAGGACAACGAGGAGGATGTAGTCTGTGGAGGCGAGTGCGAGTGAACTGACGAAGTCGGCAATGGAGTCGCTGAACTGTGGTCGGGTCCGGGGAGTCCGTAGACGAGGGTTCCTCTGAAGGTGGTGTTGGGATCAGTGTGGATCTGGAAGTGCAGGTATTCGGCGGTGCTGAGGGTGTCAACAGGCCCATTTGAGAGTGTTTTAAGTAGCATCAAAGGTAATTATCCACAACATAATGTTCAATACAGCACTAAACTGCATGTTTTCATATGTGCTTGAAGTGCTATTCCCAAAACGTGCTCACAGAAAATAACAAGAGACAAAAAAGGGGTTCCAAGTCCCCAAATAGCAAAGAAAGCTTTGGGGATTCATGGCTAGGATAACAATAAAACACTTTAAAATATGAGCTCTTCGTAAGGACAAAGAAAGGAAAGGAGATAAAGGCATTCAAGCAGCAAGCATGGCGCTGCTCGTTCCAGAGGCAATACTCCATGGGAATTAATTTGCAAGAAACGGTAGGGCATGTTCCAACCATTAACCAATTGTAGGCTATGATTTTGGAATGACACAGACATAAGCCAATCCGAACCGGTGGGATCGATCAGACCCCACAGAGTTCATACAACAGATCACCTGGCAGCTGCGATGTCTAGGCTCGACCTAAAAAAAGAAGGAGGGATGACAATAGCTCACAGCCGAGAAAAAATAGTAATCTTCACAAGAAGCACCGCTGTCTAGGGAGACAAGCATTTGCAATGCATTAGGTCTCTCGTTTGCAAGAGTTTGAGCTATAGGCATTGTAAATGACAATACCTTTTATGTATGTGTTGGTTTTTAAAACATAAATTAAAGGCATTGTCGTTTATAATGCCAGTAGCTTCAACTCTCGCAAATGCAAGACCTTTTGCATTGCAAATGCTTGTTTTTAGTATTGGAGTCCACCAGTGCCGGTATCAGTGGGTTATCGATTATCAGAATGGAAGGAGCTTAAAGGCATGGGAGCCATGCCCGATGTCTTAGACCAATTAATTTACAACAAGGGGTGGTGATGGACAGAGTCTCTGAATTAAGCAGAGTACTCTCACCCAGTCAAGAGATCAGGGCTAGATCCAACACCGTTTTTTAGCTCATTGCACCATCCCAGTTTCAGAACCTGGCTGTATGCAAATTAGTCTGTCCCTGGCCCAGTGCATCATGGGAACAGGGCAGACCAGACTACAAAAGCCAATTCTTACACTGGGAAGGAAACAAGCTTCCGGGGACCGGTTTCTGCCATTTCAGGCGTCTTCGGCCCGGCTTGCTTGAATCCTGATGGTGCAATGAGCAAGGGACTCACATCTGAGTATACCCTTCCACGCTTAGGGTAGACAAAATAATTTACAACAAGGGGTGGTGATGGACAGAGTCTCTGAATTAAGCAGAGTACTCTCACCCAGTCAAGAGATCAGGGCTAGATCCAACACCGTTTTTTAGCTCATTGCACCATCCCAGTTTCAGAACCTGGCTGTATGCAAATTAGTCTGTCCCTGGCCCAGTGCATCATGGGAACAGGGCAGACCAGACTACAAAAGCCAATTCTTACACTGGGAAGGAAACAAGCTTCCGGGGACCGGTTTCTGCCATTTCAGGCGTCTTCGGCCCGGCTTGCTTGAATCCTGATGGTGCAATGAGCAAGGGACTCACATCTGAGTATACCCTTCCACGCTTAGGGTGGACAAAATAATTTACAACAAGGGGTGGTGATGGACAGAGTCTCTGAATTAAGCAGAGTACTCTCACCCAGTCAAGAGATCAGGGCTAGATCCAACACCGTTTTTTAGCTCATTGCACCATCCCAGTTTCAGAACCTGGCTGTATGCAAATTAGTCTGTCCCTGGCCCAGTGCATCATGGGAACAGGGCAGACCAGACTACAAAAGCCAATTCTTACACTGGGAAGGAAACAAGCTTCCGGGGACCGGTTTCTGCCATTTCAGGCGTCTTCGGCCCGGCTTGCTTGAATCCTGATGGTGCAATGAGCAAGGGACTCACATCTGAGTATACCCTTCCACGCTTAGGGTGGACAAAATAATTTACAACAAGGGGTGGTGATGGACAGAGTCTCTGAATTAAGCAGAGTACTCTCACCCAGTCAAGAGATCAGGGCTAGATCCAACACCGTTTTTTAGCTCATTGCACCATCCCAGTTTCAGAACCTGGCTGTATGCAAATTAGTCTGTCCCTGGCCCAGTGCATCATGGGAACAGGGCAGACCAGACTACAAAAGCCAATTCTTACACTGGGAAGGAAACAAGCTTCCGGGGACCGGTTTCTGCCATTTCAGGCGTCTTCGGCCCGGCTTGCTTGAATCCTGATGGTGCAATGAGCAAGGGACTCACATCTGAGTATACCCTTCCACGCTTAGGGTGGACAAAATAATTTACAACAAGGGGTGGTGATGGACAGAGTCTCTGAATTAAGCAGAGTACTCTCACCCAGTCAAGAGATCAGGGCTAGATCCAACTCCGTTTTTTAGCTCATTGCACCATCCCAGTTTCAGAACCTGGCTGTATGCAAATTAGTCTGTCCCTGGCCCAGTGCATCATGGGAACAGGGCAGACCAGACTACAAAAGCCAATTCTTACACTGGGAAGGAAACAAGCTTCCGGGGACCGGTTTCTGCCATTTCAGGCGTCTTCGGCCCGGCTTGCTTGAATCCTGATGGTGCAATGAGCAAGGGACTCACATCTGAGTATACCCTTCCACGCTTAGGGTGGACAAAATAATTTACAACAAGGGGTGGTGATGGACAGAGTCTCTGAATTAAGCAGAGTACTCTCACCCAGTCAAGAGATCAGGGCTAGATCCAACACCGTTTTTTAGCTCATTGCACCATCCCAGTTTCAGAACCTGGCTGTATGCAAATTAGTCTGTCCCTGGCCCAGTGCATCATGGGAACAGGGCAGACCAGACTACAAAAGCCAATTCTTACACTGGGAAGGAAACAAGCTTCCGGGGTGTTGCAGGGTTTCTGTACTCACACAGAACTGTGCACAGAGGAGTGGAACCTCGGCAAATTAGGATGTCCCAAAACTTACCTTAGCAACCAACTCACCCCTTACCGAGCTAGCTACAGTGTCTCATTGGACATATCATGCACCCAATGTTTAGACAAACCAGAACATGAACTTACAGTACCTCAGGGTACGTGGGACTCATGAACACTCTTTCGTTATATTATCATTACAAACCAGAACATGGAGTAAAGAAGACACATGTGCATTTGAAATGTTTATTTACTAATGCCGTCTTCTCAGGCGCAGTATCTTTGATAATACAAGTATACTTATTATCAGTAGCAAAATTATCAGCATAGTTACTAAGACATAAAAAGCGAATGGTGACAGCATGTTAACATGCTGTAATGAATAAGAGTTAACAACACTTATATCTCACCCTCCCTAACACATATATTATATTATTATCTAAGAAGGTCTCTTTGGGTTGTTTTAGGGCGGGCCCATACCTTAGTGTCCTAGCATGAAGGAATCACATCAGCATACACCAGCTCTCTCTGCATGTGCACCGCATCAAGTGTGTTAACAATTCTCGTGCAAAGCAATATCAATCCCGCCTCAAGCCCAAGTTGGCAAAGGCTGCACTTGTGTTATGACTATGAAGGCGTGGAGATCAGACCTCATAACAATTCCATATCGTGTTGCTCCTGAAACTTCAGCACTCTCCGTGCAGACATGGTTTATTAAACAAGACTGATATCAGAGCAATAACATATTATTCTCACATACACCACGGCAAACCACTAGGTTGAAAGCTAAGTCAACAATTAAGGGTCGTGTGCAGAAGTTGCAAGAAAGGAAAAAATGGCGTTTAAATCTGAAATGTACCTATGCTAACTTAACACGATATAAGGATATATAGGAGCTATACAACACCCCCCCATGATCCGAGAACGGACTAAATAAGGTAACAGAAGTGCCATCACATGAGAGCAGAATCCATTTATAAACGAGCATGAATAAAAATTCAATAATAAAAACAAATGCTAAAAAACAGCCCACAAATATAATGTGGCTCAAGCCAATAGGCAAGCAAAAATAAAATTTCTTGACCGAAAGTCAATAAAATCAAGGAAATGCTATCAATCAGCATGCCAATTTGAGGCAGTGTCTATGATAAGACTGTATATGAAAAGTAAGCTGCAACAGCCTCCAGGAGGAAGTCACTGTCCTCATCCGAAAACAGTTCAGCCATCCAATTTAAAAGATGAAAGGAACATACGTGATCTTCCAGCACCGGATCCTCTATAACCATCAGAGGACAGCTCGGTGGGTTTTCAAGAAAACTTCGTTCCAAGAAACTTTGCGCTGCCGACAACACATCCCAGGGACCCATTAGTCCATGTGCCACCGCCAAGGCCATAATCCTTTCGTCAGAACAAACCAACTCGTGAGCAATGATAGGACTCATCAGTTGATCAAAATCGACGTCAGCAGATATTGGTCCGCAGAGACACAAATCAATGGCCCAAAGGAAATCACAGGTCAGGCAGCGAAATACAGGCTGGACACAGGTGAAATAGGAGAACCGAAAAGATAATCCAAAAGCCGTGCTTAGAGTCGCCAACGGCAGTGTGCCATAATAATCAAGCATGCGGTTGCGAAACCGCGTCAGTAGCAGCTGTGCGCGGTCTTGCACAGGAAGGGCATCCATATTTAAAAAGGCAGAAAACCACCAATGCGCCAGCCGCTAAAGCAAGTAAAAACGGGAACCCTCCAAATAAGGATGAAAAAATAGAATGGAAGAAGGCAGGGATGACTCCAAAAATCTTCTCAAAGGAAGTCACGAGACCACCGCTAACAACTTTAAAAAAATGTGCTAGGCCCGTTGTGGAGGATGCGTTAAAGATAGAACGGACCATGGCTCCGAAATGCAAAGGCAAATCAGTGTTTAAAAGAGCCTGAACCTCCGTACGGGTGTTAGCAATGTGAAGCACGAAAGTTTCACGGGCCGAGCTCAAGGCCACCTCTTTCTGGGACAATAGAGCTCTTATTCTAGCCATGCCGCTGAATTCTGCTCCCAAGGTCGGTATCTGTGGCCAAATGGAAGACTCCCTATGTTCACGTGTGGGAGGATAAAGAACATTTCTGCAGCAAATAACTCGCTCACTAACCGTTACTATGAAAGCTATACCTTTAATTAAACCACAACAGTTTTCATTATTGAGCATTAAATAACTACCATTCTCTAACAATTTAAACGTGGGGATGATAGCAGGAACTGGCGTGCCCTGTAAAACGCAAGCCATATTCGGTCTGTCCTTGTTACATGAACCGTGTAACTGTATGTGTCTACACATTAAAGAATGATCTGGCGTCTCAGTACACTCATCCCCTGTTAGATAAACTTCTTGTTCATCCTTGAAACATCTGTATGTGTATGGGAGTGACCAGACCTCATGAAGAAAACCGCTACCTAAGGGTTCAAAACGACCTATTGGCACATATTTCATACAATTTGAAAACTTATATAAAGCAAAAGGCAGCGTTATTAAACCGTGGATAAGCCACGTAGCAGCAGTGGTCTCTGCCACAGAAAAAGGCAAAGATTCCAATCTTTCAATATGGAGCATAGAAAAGGAAGCATCACGCATTGAAAGCAAGCGTTGTTTGTCTGTCAAATTAAACGGTGCAAATAAAGAGGAAACGTTCATGTATCCCCAGGGAACTTTACCCATTTTTAGAGTCTGTAGTGTCCATGCAAACTGCATGATTGAACGTAATTGATTTTGACCATGGTATAATACAGACACTTCATCATGCACAATATCAACAACAGACGACACAATATTATCTAATGTGTAAATTCTAGAGGAAAGCACGTTAATGCTATTGTCAACCACTGCAAGCACTTTCTCAAGATTTGCCTGATCAATAGCCCTAAGGCGTGAAGCAGCCTCAATCTGTGAGAGTTTCCAAATTTCATTGTAAACCCCATATAACCATCTTTTCGACCTGCCACTAGCTGGGCCTTTAATGAAATCATTCAAATCCACGTCTGCATTCAGTTTGGAAAGGTGATACTTAACCGCAGGTAAAGTTGAATGTTTCAGCCAAGCTTGACACAACTTGCCCACAGAGTAAGAGGTGACAGTATGACTCAAATCAAAACGGGGATCAGATCTAACAGTCTTAAACCCGTCAGTTATATTTAAAAATCTTTTTTGACAAGAATCAGCACTACGGTGCCAAAGCAGCCAACCCTTGGGATTCATACTGGAAATGTTAAAGGAGGAATTCAGAAGCAGAGCCTGTATTTCTCTAATGGACAATTTAGTAAAATTACTCCAATTCTCATATTCCTCCAACTCCGGGAAAGACGGGGTGTTTAACCTTTTAGATGTAGCCAATCCAAAGCACGTGGTCTGGGAAATGGTTTCATTTAAAAACCACATATGATTTGGGATGAGACATGCACGGTGCAAAGCCTCAGTGCCTTGTACCTGCCAGGCCCTTGAGCCCCAAACTGATTTAAGGTCTATGGTATCCTTCCATAACTCATACCCTCCAGTAACTAATTGATCCAGGAAGGCCTTTGAATATAACAATTTTGTATTTGTAAGTCGAACCTTGGACAGTGGCTGTTTGTTAAATTTAAAATAAAATGACTCGGGATTGGACTGATTAAAGTCAGTGAAATAAGTATACTTTTTAAGAAACGTTTCCGAACTCCCGTGTGTAGGTGCTGGGCAATGTTCCCACTGAGTAAAATTAACTGCATCCCTTCGGGAAGATGTCTTGTGTAAGAAGTGATTGCCATAATGTTGGTAACAGAACAATTCACCATAATTAGCAGATTCTAAATATAAATCCTCAGCATCAAAAGCAGCATAATATTTCAAATCAGAAAACAAACTTTCCACAGCATTAACATCCCAATCATCAGAACGAATGTTTTGTTTCACCACATCCCCCATATTAACTCTTAGTACATTAGGGACATTAACGACTTCCGTTGGGCCATGAATCTGAAAACGAACTGCATCCCACGCGATTCCATCCAAAACAGGCCACGCTGTGATGTTAACCAAAGTCAAGTCTCTTTTTAATCTATGTGTAGAATGTGAAGAGGAAAGTGGGGCCAAAGTTCCATTTAAATGAGTAATGCAAGTTCTCTCCTCGACATAGTGTCCATTCATAATCCGAAAAAAATAAAACACAAAACCAATTGACATAAAAAGGTAAACAGAAAAAAGGACCAGCCAAATGTATATCCAAGGAGGTATCAAAAAATGTTTTTTAAACAGGCTAGCATATACTGCAATTTTAGAGGGTTTTTTCGAGGCAAGGGAAGCAGAGTCAAATGAAAATCTGGATTCCGTGGCTAAACGAGCTTGCAGGTCAGGCATGGACAAATCAGTGGGGTATGTATAGTCTGTCTCATCAAGGTTAGTTCCTGGTAAATTATTCAATAATGGACTGGAAACAGCAGGTAATTCGATGGCCACCTCAGGTTCATTATTAGAAGCAGTGGGCATAATTGAATTTCTCACAATGGAAGGACAGGAAACAGCCGGTGTCATGCTAAGAAGAATCGGCCACTCTGTGTATCTTGACATTGTCAATAGAAATAAACCTGTTTTCCTTACGACCTGGAAGTGGTGGTAAAATGACTGTTCTTGTGCCCTTCACTCCAAGCACTGGGACCGGAGCTCGATAGGAGGGACCAAACTCTTTCTTGTTGTCGATCTTCTCTCGAACCAGTTCTCCAATTTGGGGTAGCCAGCCAACTACCGGGATCTGCAACGCATCATCCGATGTGGAGGGCAAATGTTCCTTTGCAAGAGTGTCTCTCGTCTTTTGTAGATTCTGTAAAACATTGCAATGTTCATCTGCGTCAAAGGAAGTGGCGCGAACCACCGAGTCTAGACCGTCAAGGTCAGGGACGAACATCTTGATGCCAAAGAGCATTTCGTATGGGGTCCGCCCACCCAGAGACCTTCTAGGGAGATTATTAAGAGCACGCTGCACGCCATAGAGGTGAGCCAGCCAGTTTCTGCCAGTGCCTATAACTCGGGCTGTCAAAGATTGCTTTAAATCACGGTTCATTCGTTCAACTACACTATTACCCTCGGGTCTGTAGGGTGACGAAAACTTGACTTGGACCCCCATCGAAGTCATGGCATCCTTATACGCCTTAGAGGCGAAAGCCGGACCCTGATCCGAATGGAAGGTACCACAGGCAAAAATCCCTATAAAGATACGCAAATCTCTGATGACAGTCCGGGAATCAGCGCTGCGATGTGGCCATACCCAAACAAAGCGTGTGCATGAGTCAACTGCTACTAAGATGTATTTATACGCAGTATCAGATGAAAATGGACCGCAGTGATCTAAATAAACACAGCCTAGTGGTTTATTAGAAATGTACAACTGAGTCTGAGGCGGACGCGTAGCAGTTGAAGGTTTAATCTGCTGGCATATGTCACACAGAAGGACATAATCACGCGTCTGTTTGTACAGTCCCCGCCACCAGAAACGTAATTGTAATTGAGTTACAGTGGCCGAGACGCCCGCATGCGCAGACGCCACACCTTCATGAGCCGCTGTAATCAAGTCTGCTCTGCGATCCGAGTTGGGAATCAGCCGTTCCCCAACATCAGGAATTGTCACAAAAGGAACCTTTTCGGGACTTAAGTGGTATTTATACTTCGAAGGGAATCCCGAAGGATGTTTACTTCCCTTCTCAGAGGCAGCAACCGCTGCCAAGATGTCGCTATCAATCTTGGTTTTAGACCTAGTAACTGCTGCAACTAAGTATGTAGATACTGCTGATTTCGCCGCTTCATCAGCAAGCGAGTTGCCAAGAGCGTGTACTCCCACGCGCTGATGACCGAGAGTATGAATCACATAAACGAGTGGCAACATAGCCTTAAGCTCTGCCACTCGAACCCAGATCATTTTATGTTTTATTGTGCTACCCTTGGAATCATGAAAGTCATTTTGAATCCAAAAGAACAAGTTTTCATTGTAAGACTGGACACAGTAGTAAGAATCACTTACAATTAGAGTAGTAACACTTGGATCAGCGTACTCCAAAGCTAGTAATAGAGCACGAAGCTCTGCCAATTGTGCGGTGCAATCGCCCAGGGGCAACGTGTGTACCTCCCTGGATATGAACTCATCATTCAACATAGCACCGACCACAATGGCGCATGCGGAAACGTAGGCATGTTTAGAGCCATGCGCAACCTGCGCCGACCCATCAGTGTAAATGATGCAATGGAAGTCCTCCAAAGGTCGCATCGCCAGAGGAGCAGGGTGAACGAATTCATACTGCAAGTACTCCTGCGACCGTAAGGAAGCGTCAAAAATAAACATGACATCCGTGGATGACAATGACGCAGCCCACTGAATCCACCGAGGGTGCAAAGCCTTTGAATTTGGTACACTGGCTTTCGTGACTGCCTCCAAATGAGGACAGGGTGTTACCACTAGCATGCGTTTCCCCTGTGACAGAGCTCGTTCTTTTAGAATAGCCATCTGTACAGCAGTTAAAACCTTTTCTATGGTGGGAAACCGCATCTCAGCCGAGGTGTACAAGTGTGACTTGTAAGCAATAGGTACTGTGTCACCTTCATTAAAAGTGAGGTAAGTGAAACCCACCGTCCCCGGAATTATTCTTATGACCAGGTTGGTGTGGTTATCACGAGTCAGTAAATATTTAGAAGCGAGCAGATCAGCCTGCAAGGATTGCAAAATGGCTGAATGCTCAGGCAGCCAGCATGATTTTGAGAAAGTTGGTTGTATCAAAGCATACAAAGGCTTGATACGCTGGGCATATTCCGGAATGTAAGTTCTGCCGAAATTCAAAAAGCCCAGTAAGGATTGTAATTTTTTCAGAGTTGTTGGTGCGCGCAATTGTGCGCACTTCTCCAAGAAGTGAGGAGCCAAACCTCTACCTTCATTGTTGAGCTCATAGCCCAAAAACAACACTGTGTGTTCAGCAATGTGCGATTTTGCAAAGTTGAATTTGTAACCCATGTCTGCGAAGTTGCAAACAAGAGAATTTACACGACACAGATGCTCCCAAATATCGTCGTCTGTGAGATATATGTCATCCACATACGAAAAAGCATCAGGGTCGAGTGCCTCCAGAATAGAGACAATTCGAGCGGTAAATACACCAGGACTATTCTTGTAGCCCATTGGAAGACGCCGGAATTGCTTTTGGACTCCAGCGCTTGTAAAACTGGTCCATTGGGAGCTAAAGCTGTCCAATCTGTGGGCATAAAAACCATTGGATATGTCAAGCGTTGTCTTGAAACGCTTACGCACGAGACTATCCACTAGGGCAGAGCCGTGGGTATTCTGTACTGCACAGCTACGGCAATGCGAGTTCAAATGCCGGTAATCCAAAACCAAACGATATGATCCGTCAGGTTTATTCACAGTAAAAAGGGGATTATTCATCGGTGACACACACGTTTCAATAACTCCCTGATATTCCAATTGTTCAAGGATTTCCGCGACGGAAGATTTTGCTTCACGCCGAATGGGATATTGAGGTTGAGGCTGCGGCTGAGACCGCAACGGAATTTCGTGGCAAGGCGACAATTTATCCCAACCACATTGGTTACGGTACAGAGCCGGCGCGAGAGCCCGAGCCCACTCTTCTGCAAAATGCTGCGCATGCTCTTTCGAGACAGTGTTCGCGAAACTGGGTAGGATTACCTCCTCCCCTCGCGGCGCCGCGAGCACAAAAGGTGGGGGCCAGTCAGCCTCCGAAAGCAAAATATCATATGTAGAAGACAGATTCTCCCAAAATACACCTTTAACGGTACGCTGTATGTCACCTTCAATTAACAGGACAATTTCATATAGTCTTTCAGGGGGAGCAAGTCTCGTATCCGCTGTTTCTATCACAACGTAGACTTCAGTCGCTGTCACCCTCAGTAGTGGACGCAGCGCCTCTCTGACTATGGTTATCTCCGCCGCGCTGTCCAGCAAGGTCAGAGCCCACGTCAGATTCCGAAGCCGCGTTCTCACTATCTGTGGCATATCGATGCGCTGTTAAGGCTGCGACTTTCTTTTTCGCAAACTGCGGACGCCGAGGCGTAGAATCCTCCTGCTTCACTGCGCCGTCCGTCTGGCGGGACTGACCACGTCCTTGTTGGCCACCACGTCCACGTCCACCCCCTCCTCCTCCACCGGTCTTCGGGGCCGATGTGTCCTGAAAGGAACGAGGAGAGCGTTGATCAGAACCCTGAAAACGATCAGGCGATTTAATCATCGCGCGGTCGCGCAAATCATAAACTTTTTCGGGTGGCGCAGGAGCTTGTATTGCAGGAAAAGTACCCTGAGTCTGCGTTGTCTGCTTCCCCTGTGTCTGTTTTTTAGGCCAATTCTGTTTTTTGGACTTGGGCTGGACATCTGTCACTGCAGATTGTCCCTGTGGTTGTTTTTTCTCCTTCACTGGAAAATATTTCAGACCTCTACTTGTGCGGCCAATCGTTTTATAAGCGGCCACCACAATCTTTGCTAACTGGCGGGGTTTGTCGGCATCGGGCAGAGCAGCCAAAGCATTCGACACCTGAAAGTTAACTGCATCTCCTTTAACATTGGAGAGAATGAGATCACTTACAATCTCAAAAGAACCACACAGGCGCATACCCAATTCAACCGCTGCCTCTGGACCGTGATCATTCTGAACACGTCGAACGATTTCAGGCAGGGCAGTCATAGACGGGGTGCCGAAGCACCTTGTATAAACTGCCGCAAATGTTTTTCCCCAGCTGTCACAGTCAGCAAGTTCAGGAGTAATATCCTTCGGTAGAGTAATCGTCAACATTCTATGTTTATCAGCAGGAGTAGAATTCGGAAAAACCGCCTCCAGTTGATCAAACTTCTCTGCTAGCCAGAATGGGAAGTCATCGTTGTCAACTGGACGCGCACCAAAAACCGAATTAACCATCACTGGATTGAGACGCATTCCGCCTCGTTCCATGGGAGCGGCCGCGCCCCCCTGGGGACCACCAGGAAGATGTCGACCGATGTATTGCACTAAGGCACGAATCACGGAAATGGAAACTACATGCAGCCTGCGAATTTCTGCCAGGGTGCAAGCCCCGTGATTCGGGTGCGGGGTAAAGCCACCCAACGCAGGCCAATTAGTACCTGGAATTGAGAGTGGGCCTAACCTCGCAGGGGACATAGAGTGGGGGAGGGCGCCATCAAACCAAACTCGATGCTGCCAATGATCAATAGGTATTTCCAATGCCCTGTACGGCGTATATTCAGCCGGGACATCCGAGGCGGTGTAGGAGTGGAACAAACCAGAATTAGCGTCCACAGCCGGAAACGTAACCCAAGAGTAAAACAACTCGTAAGGAAACGCCGGATCTGCACATACCACGAAAATCACAGCCATCCCATCTACTGGGACCTGGTACGTCTGAAGATGGTTGCGTACCGCTACGCGACTATGCTGCGCAATAGCCACCGCTGCCGCCATTACAGAATTGGAAACAAGAAAACACAAAGAATACTTTGTAGCACAACTGGGTAGTAATTCAAAGAAACCGTTTAAGTAAGAATCAAGCTTGAAGAAAGACCTATTTCAAAAAATAGGTAGGTTTCACCAACACACCGTTTTCCGGAAACGGATGTGAAGGGGTTAAGGCATGAACGATAAACTACTCGAGTGTCATGATATAAGACCACCGAAACCGTTGGGCGCCATGTTGCAGGGTTTCTGTACTCACACAGAACTGTGCACAGAGGAGTGGAACCTCGGCAAATTAGGATGTCCCAAAACTTACCTTAGCAACCAACTCACCCCTTACCGAGCTAGCTACAGTGTCTCATTGGACATATCATGCACCCAATGTTTAGACAAACCAGAACATGAACTTACAGTACCTCAGGGTACGTGGGACTCATGAACACTCTTTCGTTATATTATCATTACAAACCAGAACATGGAGTAAAGAAGACACATGTGCATTTGAAATGTTTATTTACTAATGCCGTCTTCTCAGGCGCAGTATCTTTGATAATACAAGTATACTTATTATCAGTAGCAAAATTATCAGCATAGTTACTAAGACATAAAAAGCGAATGGTGACAGCATGTTAACATGCTGTAATGAATAAGAGTTAACAACACTTATATCTCACCCTCCCTAACACATATATTATATTATTATCTAAGAAGGTCTCTTTGGGTTGTTTTAGGGCGGGCCCATACCTTAGTGTCCTAGCATGAAGGAATCGCATCAGCATACACCAGCTCTCTCTGCATGTGCACCGCATCAAGTGTGTTAACAATTCTCGTGCAAAGCAATATCAATCCCGCCTCAAGCCCAAGTTGGCAAAGGCTGCACTTGTGTTATGACTATGAAGGCGTGGAGATCAGACCTCATAACAATTCCATATCGTGTTGCTCCTGAAACTTCAGCACTCTCCGTGCAGACATGGTTTATTAAACAAGACTGATATCAGAGCAATAACATATTATTCTCACATACACCACGGCAAACCACTAGGTTGAAAGCTAAGTCAACAATTAAGGGTCGTGTGCAGAAGTTGCAAGAAAGGAAAAAATGGCGTTTAAATCTGAAATGTACCTATGCTAACTTAACACGATATAAGGATATATAGGAGCTATACAACAGGGGTCTTAGACCATCCCATGCCCATTGCATAGTCAGTCATGGTAACTTCTGTTTTTCTATACGTGTGGGTGATATAGAGCCGTGGATAGGGAGGTGCGATGTACCAGGTCTGCCTCCGCCGCCACGTGCGGTTGAAATTTGATGGGGTATGTCCAGTTGTGGGCATATTGAGCCTGCGCACATAGTGCATATAATAATGATAATAAAGTCATTTGTAAAGTGCCTGGCTACACCGACTGGTGTGTCCCCGCGCTATGGAAACTGCTATATGCAGGAGTCAAACCGAGAGGCACAGCTTATAACTGGTAAAGCCAGGTTTTTAGGCCTCTGAGGAAGATCTTCTCTGATTTTTCTACACGCAGTAAAGGTGGCAGAGTGTTCCAATTTTTGTCTGCCAGATAGCCAAATGAGCGTGCACCCATCCTTGCCCTTTTAATTTTCGGTACTTTGAGCACATGTGCTCCTGTCGATTTCAACTACCGATTAGGCTTGTAGTGGGTCAGGAGATCATACAGGTAGCTAGGGCCTTTCCCCTGTAGACTCCGGTGACAGAAACATAAAGCTTTTAAGAGAATTCTTATACTGATTGGCAGCCAGTGAAGGGAGTCCAGAGCTTTCGTCGCTGAAGCCCGTCTGGGTAGATTGAGAACTAGGGTTACCACTACTTTCTGAATGTGTTGCAACCGTTGCAGGCTTCATTTTGATGCTCCCAATTATTGAACATTCCCATAGTCCAGCTGCGAGGTCACCAGAGTGTGGACTAGAGTTTTGCTTGCAGAGGCAGGAAGATTGTCCAAGATTTTCTTTAGTATTTTATGAGTGCCAAAATATATAATGTCATATCTGGGGCGTTTAATCCACCCTGCCATAGGGGAAGGTGGAGACTTCTCATGCTATAATGGGCTGTTTCCCAGACCATGCATGTTAGACGGGGACCTGGAGGGTCGGCCGAGCACAGTGATCGCACAGACAGGTAACTTCCCCCCCACAGATGGACACCACACAAAGCTTATGGTACCACCTTTTATAGGCACTTCGGGTAGTAGAGTGGTACGATACAGGGCGATCAGGACACGATGATCCTCTCAATTCTAGTCTCTAGTAAGGGAAGGGGGTAGCGGGACAGTCTTGGTACCCACGGGTACGGGTGTGTAACGGTGATAGCTCACAATCCTCGAGCTCGGTGTTCGGAGGGGTCAGACCGCGGCAGCGCCGGCAGGTCCCGAAGAGGTCGTAGGTGGCACGGGCCGCGGCAGCGCCAGCAGGTCCCAATGAGGATGAAGGTTACAACGGGCCGCGGCAGCGCCAGCAGGTCCCACGAGAATGCAGGTTGCAAAGGGCCGTGGCAGCGCCAGCAGGTCCCACGAGGATGAAGGTTACAACGGGCCGCGGCAGCGCCAGCAGGTCCCACGAGAATGCAGGTTGCAGAGGGCCGCGGCAGCGCCAGCAGGTCCCACGAGGATGAAGGTTGCAGAGGGCCGCGGCAGCGCCAGCAGGCAGGACAATAGTTCACAAGGCAGGGCTGTGGCAGCGCCAACAGTCCGTCAAGGATGAGTTCGTCGCGGTGTCTCTCGACTCCAGGATACAACTGCCTTCCTGTCCTGGGGCTGCCTCAGTTATAGGTCTGGCGCCCTTTGATGTCCGGACCCTCGCTCTTGGAGGTCGGGAGGTCCGGGATGAGGGAGTCCAGACACCCAGCAGGGGGGTGGAGCCAGCGCCCGAGGAGGCTGGGGGTGCTCGGCACCTGGCGGGGGAGAGCCATCGACACTTCGTACTCCCATTGACCTGCCAAGTGGGCCGTTCACCTCCTGGGTGGAGGGTGGTGCCGGGATGTCGGGGCCTGGCCAGGCCCAGGGTTGGGGTCGGGCTGAGGCCGCACGGCCGCGTGGTGCCGTGTCCAAGATGGCGGCTGGGCCGGGCAATGGTGCTGACGGTGGCCCGGGCCCTGTCCTGCGGGGAGGGAGCGAGCCCTTCATGTGGCCTGTCCAACATGCGTCCCCCCCAGCTGAAGGCGGGGAGAGTCACCCATCTTCTTGGGGACTTTCCTCGTCGAGGCGGAAAAAGCGGGACAGGCCATCCGCGTTGGCGTGGTCTTGGCCGGGTCGATGTTCCACAGTGAAGTCCATCCCCTGCAGGGAGATGGACCAACGTAGTAGTTTCGGGTTTTCCCCCCGCATCTGCATGAGCCATTGCAGGGGTCGATGATCGGTCTGGACCCGGAAGTGGGTGCCGAAGAGATAAGGCCGGAGCTTTTTGAGGGCCCACACCACGGCGAAGGCCTCCCTCTCGATGGTGCTCCAGCGTCGTTCTCGGGCCAGGAGCCGTCTGCTGATGAAAGCCACTGGCTGGTCAAGTCCTTCGGGGTTCAGCTGGGAAAGGACTGCCCCAACGCCGTGGTCGGAGGCATCTGTTTGGACGATAAATTCCCGGCTGTAGTCGGGGGCCTGGAGCACCGGGGCGGAGCACATGGCGGCCTTCAGCTTCTCGAAGGCCGCTTGACAGTCTGGGGTCCAGTTGACCTCCTTGGGTTGGTTTTTAGAGGTGAGTTCCGTGAGGGGCCCTACGATGCTGCCATAGTCCCTCACGAACCGTCGGTAGTAGCCTGTGAGTCCCAGGAAGGCGCGGACCTCGGTCTGGGTGATGGGGGACTGCCACGACTGGATGGCAGCGATCTTGAGTTGCAGAGGGGCCACCAGACCGCTTCCCACCTGGTGCCCGAGATAGGTCACGGACCCCTGGCCAATTTGGCATTTGCTGGCCTTGATCGTGAGGCCAGCTCGTTGGAGGGCCTGTAGCACCTCTCGGAGGTGGTGGAGGTGGTCGGACCAGTGGTGGCTGTACACAGCGATATCGTCCAGGTAGGCGGCGCTGAATCCTTCGAGTCCTGCCAGGACCTGGTTTAATAGCCGCTGAAATGTTGCTGGCGCATTCTTCATGCCGAATGGCATGACCTTGAAGTTATAGTGGCCATCAGGGGTAGAGAATGCCGATCGTTCTTGGGCCCGGGGTGTGAGACCGATCTGCCAGTAGCCCGCTGTCAGGTCGAAGATGCTGAGGTAGCGGGCAGCTCCCATGCGGTCGATTAGTTCATCGGCTCGGGGGATGGGGTGTGCGTCTGTTCTGGTGACCGCATTCAAGCCCCGGTAGTCGACGCAGAACCGGAGCTCCGGCGTGGCGCCGGGGGCGGCCGCTTTGGGGACCAGTACCACTGGGCTGGCCCAGGGCTGTCTGAGGGCTCGATGATCCCGAGTGTGAGCATCTTGGCCACCTCCTCTTGGATGCAGGCCCGTACCCGATCTGGTACGCGGTAGGCCCGATGGCGGATAGGGGGACTGTCTCCAGTGTCCACGTCGTGTAAGCACCAGGGGGAGACCCCTGGGGTGAGGGAGAACAGGGTGGAGAACTGGAGCAGGAGGACTCGGCAGTCTTGGCGCTGTTCCAGGGTGAGGGCCTCCGAGAGTCGGACCCCGTCCACGGAGCCGTCCTTCTCCCGTGACCGTAGGAGGTCAGGAAGGGGTTCGGAGTCCTCCTCGGTTCCATTGTCGGTGGCCATCAGGAGACTGAGTTCGGAGCGTACAAAGTGGGGTTTCAGTCTATTAGCGTGGAGGACCCGGAGAGGGTTTCGGGAAGATTCCATATCGATGAGATAGGTGACAGGGCTCTTGCGCTCGATTACTTTGAAGGGCCCCGTCCATTTGTCTTGCAGGGCGCATGGTTCGGTAGGAGACATTACCCACACTTGTTGGCCGGGTTCAAATTCGATGGAGGAGGCATTTTGATCGTACCACCTTTTCATGTCCTCCTGACTGGCCTCCAGGTTTGCTTTTGCCATCTCTCTGAACCTTCTGGTCTGGTTGCGGAGGGTTAGGAGGTACTTGAAAACATCTGGAGTGTTCTTTAGAGGGGGCATTTCCCAGCCTTCTTTGACTAGGCTGAGCGGGCCTCGCACCGGGTGTCCATACAAGAGTTCGAAAGGGCTGAAGCCGAGGGACTTCTGGGGGACTTCTCGGTAGGCAAAGAGAAGGCACGGTAGTAGCACATCCCACTGGCGACGGAGGGGCTCTTCCAACCCCCCAATCATCCCTTTGAGCGTGCGGTTGAATCGCTCAACCAGTCCGTTCCCTTGAGGGTGATAGGGGGTCGTGAATCGGTAGGTGACCCCACACTGTTGCCAGAGGGACTTCATGTATTTTGAGATAAAGTTCGTACCCCTGTCGCTGACGACTTCCCAGGGGAAGCCCACTCGAGAGAAGATCCCCATCAAGGCTCGACCCACTACTGGGGCTGTTATCGTACGAAGGGGGACCGCTTCAGGATAGCGGGTAGCGTGATCCACCAGGACCAGGATGAAGCGATGTCCCTGTGCTGTTCGGGGGTCCAGGGGCCCCACAATGTCTATTCCCACCCTTTCGAATGGGGTGGTCACCACGGGGAATGGTTGTAGGGGTGCCTTGAGTTTGCGGCCGCTCTTCCCACTGGCCTGGCAGGTCGGGCAGGACCGGCAATGGTTGGATACGTCATTTCTCATTTTGGGCCAAAAAAAGTGAGTCACCAGGCGGTGGTAGGTCTTGTCTTGGCCCAGGTGCCCGGCCAGGGGGACATCATGGGCTAGGTTCAACAGGAAGTCTCTGAAGTGGAGGGGCACCACCAGCACTCGCCCGGCCCCCAGTTCTGCGATTTTCTGTTCGCTGTACAAGAGATCATTGTCCCAATAAACCCAGTGGGCCCCGGTGGTGTCTCCTTGGCTCTGGGCGAGCGCTTGCTGTCGCAATCCCTCGAGGGAGGGGCAGGTCTTTTGCTCCTGCCGGAATTGTTCCTGGGTGGGCCCCCCTTCTTGACGCCACTGAGCCAGGTCGGGAAGCTCGGGGGGCTGTGTGGACCCCTCTGGGGTGGGGTCCGGGTGGTCGGTCTGGAGGAAGTCTTCTTCTGGAGTGATCGAGGGCGGAGGTGCTGCCCATTCTGGTTCTTCTGGTCTAGGGATGGTGCGGGTGGCCATGGACCGGGTGGTTACGCACGCCCAGTCCGGGAGACCCAACATCCCCAGATGCTCTCTTCTTTCCACAGCGGCCCACGGGGAGCTCTCGAGATCGTTCCCCAGGAGGCAGTCTACGGGGGCATCGTCACGGACAGTTACTTTCAGCATGCCGGACACTCCTCCCCATTCGAAGGGGACGCAGGCCATCCGACACAGGCTCTCCGAGTTATCTGCCGATCGGACGGGGCAAAGTACGTTTGGTAGGATTTGTTCTGGGGTCACCAGGTGACAGCGGACGGCCGTCACACTGGCCCCGGTGTCACGCAGGGCCTCGGCCTTGCGCCCATTGATGCTCACCCATTGGCTGTACTTCCGAGTGTTGGCGGGCAGGGGAGTCCGCGGGACCATGTCTCTTCCTCCTAGGCATGCCAGGGTCATGGCGGCGGGTTCCCACTCGAACTGCTCCGACTCATAGGTCTCCGTGTCTTCGGAGACTTGTTCTTCTCCCAGGGCGGCGGCCGCCATCTGGCGGGGCCCGGGGGCCTGGTTCTTCGGGCAGGTCGGGTCACTGGCATAGTGGCCGACTCGCTGGCATCGATGACACGTCACGTTAGCTCGGAACCCCGGGCGCATCGGGGGGTTTCCCCGGCCTGCTGGGGCCGGGGTGGCGTTAGTGGGTGCGGCCGGGGCGGCGTCTCTGCCCCGGCCCGGGCCTCCTCCTCCTCCTCGGGGACGATGGTGACCTTGGTTGGTTCTGTTCTGCTCATTCGGCCCACTCCGGGCCACTCGGGTGCTCTCCCACCGGTCAGCCTCGGTGGCGAGCTGCCGGGGTTCAGTCAATTTACTGTCGAGGAGGTGCTGCCTGAGCTCGACAAAGCAGTTGTTGGAGAGGTGCTCCCACACAATGAGATTGAAGAGTTGTTCGTAAGTGGTTACGTTGTTACCCTTGATCCACCCCTCGAAGGCTCGGCTGAAATAGTTCACGTATTCCAACCACGTCGTACCTGGGATCCTGGTGCAGTTGCGGAACCTCTGGCGGTACATTTCGGGTGTAAGTCCATATCGATTGAGGAGGGCGGCCTTCATGTGGTCATAGGACGTCATTTGATGGTCCGGAAGCTGCAGCAGGGCATCACGACCCTCGTTGACGAATCTCCCCCATAGACCGGCTCCCAAGTCACTTCGAGCGACCCGGTGGGCGGTCATGGCAATCTCATAGGCCTTGAACCACTGCTGTATGTCGTCGTTCCGGTGATATTCTCGGACCACATCCTTGGGGATGTGGACCTTCTGCTCGGTAGGACCCGGGGAGTGCGGTTGCTCGGGCACCCCTAGGTTTTTGTTCAGTTTGCGCATTTCTATCTCCGCTAGTTTGCACTCGTGCTCGTATGCCAGTCTTTTTTCTTCGAGGTCTCTCTGTCTCTGTTTTTCCTCTCGCTCTTCTCTGAGCCGTAAGTGTTCTAAGTTTATTTTTTGTTCCGCCAGTTTCAATTCTCCGTCTAATCTGAGTCGTGCCAAGTCTAACTCGTGTAATCTATTTTTTTCCCGCTCTTGGATCTCTTCATGGGAGGGGCCTGTTCTCCGTTCCTCCGTCCGGGTGGTGTTGACTTCCGGGGCTGCGGGGTCCCGGGGGGTTGCGGTATTTGTCTCTGTCCAGGCCTCTAGGGCGTTTTTGAAGTCTTCTTTTGTGCTTAGCCCGGTGGTAGCAATGCCTAAGTCCATGCAAAATTGCTTGAGCTCTCGGTGGTTGTATTCTTCCAGCTTTTCCATCTGGAACTTCTCCGCCGATCCGCTCTCTTTGGTCGTCATTGTGGTTTTAGTTGTAGGGTGAGTTACTGTCTGTACGGTACGCGTTGGTTCGGATCGCGCCGCTAGCCACCAATGTTAGACGGGGACCTGGAGGGTCGGCCGAGCACAGTGATCGCACAGACAGGTAACTTCCCCCCCACAGATGGACACCACACAAAGCTTATGGTAACACCTTTTATAGGCACTTCGGGTAGTAGAGTGGTACGATACAGGGCGATCAGGACACGATGATCCTCTCAATTCTAGTCTCTAGTAAGGGAAGGGGGTAGCGGGACAGTCTTGGTACCCACGGGTACGGGTGTGTAACGGTGATAGCTCACAATCCTCGAGCTCGGTGTTCGGAGGGGTCAGACCGCGGCAGCGCCGGCAGGTCCCGAAGAGGTCGTAGGTGGCACGGGCCGCAGCAGCGCCAGCAGGTCCCAACGAGGATGAAGGTTACAACGGGCCGCGGCAGCGCCAGCAGGTCCCACGAGAATGCAGGTTGCAAAGGGCCGCGGCAGTGCCAGCAGGTCCCACGAGGATGAAGGTTACAACGGGCCGCGGCAGCGCCAGCAGGTCCCATGAGAATGCAGGTTGCAGAGGGCCGCGGCAGCGCCAGCAGGTCCCACGAGGATGAAGGTTGCAGAGGGCCGCGGCAGCGCCAGCAGGCAGGACAATAGTTCACAAGGCAGGGCTGTGGCAGCGCCAACAGTCCGTCAAGGATGAGTTCGTCGCGGTGTCTCTCGACTCCAGGATACAACTGCCTTCCTGTCCTGGGGCTGCCTCAGTTATAGGTCTGGCGCCCTTTGATGTCCGGACCCTCGCTCTTGGAGGTCGGGAGGTCCGGGATGAGGGAGTCCAGACACCCAGCAGGGGGGTGGAGCCAGCGCCCGAGGAGGCTGGGGGTGCTCGGCACCTGGCGGGGGAGAGCCATCGACACTTCGTACTCCCATTGACCTGCCAAGTGGGCCGTTCACCTCCTGGGTGGAGGGTGGTGCCGGGATGTCGGGGCCTGGCCAGGCCCAGGGTTGGGGTCGGGCTGAGGCCGCACGGCCGCGTGGTGCCGTGTCCAAGATGGCGGCTGGGCCGGGCAATGGTGCTGACGGTGGCCCGGGCCCTGTCCTGCGGGGAGGGAGCGAGCCCTTCATGTGGCCTGTCCAACAATGCAAATGTTATTAATAGTGATCTTAGGCGCTTTAGGAATTTGGAGGATAGAGTCAGGTTGACAAATTGATACAGGAATTTTGGCAGAAGCACCATCTTGGCTTTTGCCAACATTCCCGAGAGGGGGAGTGGTAGAGTCTGTCTTCTAGACAGGTGATTGCCCTACCGTAGTTTGCTGTCCACAGGTCTACGCTCTTGTGGCTGAGCCACAACCCCAGATATTTGACTGGTTCTGTCACCCATGTTAGTGAGTATTCCGATTCAATTTGTGGGGTGTTTTCCGTGAGGGGGAAGATAATGGACTTAGTCCAATTAATATTAAAGCCCCACAATTCTCCGATGTGTTTGAGCTCCCAGATAACCGCTTCAAGGTTAATATGGGGTTCTAGATCGTAAAGGGCTATGTCATCCGCATACATGGAGACCAGCACTCTGCGGAGTCTGAAGTTAAGCTCTCTGTGCTCGTGGTGTTGTCGTAGTTGGGCTGCTAGTGGTTCCATTGCCATGGCAAACTGAATTTGAGAAATAGGACATGACTGTCGGTTACCTCTTGGAATGGGGCTGATGTCATTCCGTTAAGGCGTTAGGGTGCTATCGGGGACTGATATAGCAAAGTTATGAGGTGGATGAATTGGGGGTAAAATCCTAATCGCCGGAGGAGACCAAACAGGAAAGGCCATACCAGTGACTCAAACGCCTTTGTGGTGCCTAGGAGAGCAGCGCCTGTCACTAATGTAGGCTCCACACATTGTATGACTGTGAACTGTGTTCTGAGATTATGTGCTATCGAACAGTCTGGGACAAAGCCCGATTGGTCGGGGAGAATTATGTCTGGTAAAAGGGGCCATATTTGATTGGCAATCAGTTTAGCTAGGATTTTGTTATCAATGTTAATCTCTGACAAGGGGCGATAAGAGTCACATAAATGTGGTGATTTCCTGGTTTTCGGTATGGAAATGATCAATGCTTCTCTTAAGGAGGGTGGCAGCATTTGGGCCTCTACATAACAACCATATGGGGGACAAGCAGGGTGGCATATTCTTTATAAACAGAGGCAGGCTGGCTGTCCAGACCAGGGGCTTTGTCATTCTGGAGACTGCGGTTGACTTGCAGGACTTCCTCTTCAGTGAAGGGTGAGTCCAAGTACTGTCACCTCACATCGTCAAGCCACAGCAGTTCAAAGGTATCAAAGAATTCTATTAGCATTTCCTCAGGTATCTCATCCGTAGTATGGTAGAGATTAGAGTAGACGGAGGTCATTGTGTCGAGTTTGGCCTGTGGGAAAGTCTGGTTTGTTGATTGCTCATCCTGGAGTTCTGTAATATAGTGTTGCGCTTGAGGTCTGCGCAGCATATCGCCCAGGATTTAGCTAGCACCTTCGCCTCCCCTGTACTGTCTCGCTTGGGATTCGCAGGTTAAATAGTGAAGTTAGCGGTTTGCTTCTTCCTCGTATTCAGTGAGTTTCTCTCGTATTGACGCTAGTGTAGCAAGGGATCTCATGTCACAGAATAGCGTTTCGAGTTCCGGCAGATCTTTTTCCAGCAAGCCTGGAATGGATTGCTTTTAGCACCACAGTCTGCCCCTCTTACCACAGCCTTGAAGGCCTCCCATAGTATCTGGGGGAGCTGACTGAGCCCTCATTGACTACAAAAAATTCTGTGATGGCCTGGTGTATTTCAGCCTAGAATACCTGATCACGCAGTGTGCCGTTGAGGCTGGCGCCATGTAAAGGCGCAGTTTTAGGTCTAGAGAAGGGTACACTCTAGAAGCACTAGAACATGGTCAGACAGTGTCCGATGGTGGTGTGTCATGGCTGTTGCTGTTGACCATGTAGTCATGTTTCTGGTGGTCAGCCAGTAGTCTATGCGTGACCAGGCTTTGCGTGCCAATGTCACGCATGTTCCCTCCCTACGGGTCCCGTTCTTATATCAACATACATCGTTTATGTTGAAATCTTGCATTAAAGCATGTGCCACTGCTTTAGGATGGGGCCGCCGAGCAGCTCCTGATCTGTCTAGTTCAGATCTAGGATTACATTAAAATCTCCCCCCCAGGTTATAGCTCCGTGGCCCATTTTCACTATTTGGTGCCACAGCTCAGTGTAAAAGTCTGGGTCGTCTATGTTAGGACCATATACGCAAACCAGTATGAGGGATTGCTGTTGGAGTTGTCCTGCCGCTATAACATACCGCCCCTCAGTATCCTTTTTAATCTGACTGAGCATCCATGGGATACCTTTCCTTATAAGTATTGCAGTGCCCCTGGCTTAGTTGGGATTCAGGCAGTGGTGTACCTCTGCACACCGGCGCACCTCTAGGCGAGTGGAGGTGGGTGAGTCAGGTGTATTTCCAGAGGGAAGCAGATATCTGTGTGGTGTCTATTAAGGTATGTGTGAACGAGGCGAGCTTTCCTGGCGTTGTTGAGCCGTCTAACATTCCACGCTAGGAGCCTAAGTCCTCTGGGTGCCATTAGTATGTTATGAGTATCTGGGTGCTGGTATGTAGGGTCATCTTCTTGGTGCGCCGTCTACTTGGTTGGGGTAATGGTGAGCTTAGTCTGGTGTCTACTGTGTTACAGTAGGGCAGTAGTATGGGATCTGTCCTATAGACTGTCTACCTCAGTGTCTTACCTATGACCGCCCTGATCCCCATCAGAAGCGGACGCTCACACGCTGCTCCCTACGCTACCTACAGACCTACAGACTGGTATCGTAGCGCTACTCTACAAGAATCGCTATAGCCTGACTTATGTTAACATTCTATCGCTGCGCTAGATTGCCGGTTTAGCTCATTATCTGATAAATTAAAATCTTCCAGATCTGCCATTGCGAGTAGAATCGCAGCGCTAAATTGCCATAGAGCGCTCTTACACTGCTGTTACTTGTGCATTGCTGCCTGTTTAAATCGTCTGCAGCGCGCCCACTGTGTCCATACCCTATCCTGTTTCGGCTTTTTGGCTAGCAGCCATTTTCTTGTTGTTGTTCCCCCCTGGCCGGATATCCACCACGCACCCGCCTCCCAGCTGCTCCTCCCTCGCCCCCGCCCCCTCCACCATCCATACATGACAGATGCATTTTCACGCAGCGTTCACGCGCAGCGGTCGCGCCCCATGCACGCCGAAGGTGTGCCAAAGGTAAGCCCGTCTATGCCCGTCCGCACCTGGACCGCGCCCAGCGCCTGTCCCCCTGGTCCCCGCCGCACCCAACCCACTAGAGTCACATATGATGCCACAACTCTCCTCGCCCTCAACCCCAGACGCACACCACAATGCTGCGAAGCCATCCCAGGACGTACCCACGGCCCATTCGCCTGCCTCTCCTGCAAGTTCAACTGCTTCAGGACCCTCACCAAATCCACTTCCTCCATACACAGCACCGACTCTAACCGCCTGAAGTGCATCCTGCTTAACACCCGCTCGGTCCACAGACACGCAACTGAACTCTGGGACCTACTCGACACTGCGTCACCGAACATCGCCTTCCTTACAGAAACATGGATGAACACATCATCAGCACCAGACATCGCCATAGCCATACCGGACGCTTACAAGATTATCCGAAAAGACCGCACCAATCAAACAGGAGGAGGCATCGCCATCATCCATAGGAACACCATCAAAATCACGACCAGCTCCGACGATAATTTTGCAACCCCTGAACATCTCCATTTTCAGATCCACACCGACCCTAGGACCACACTTAGAGGCACCCTCATTTACAGGCCTCCAGGTACCCGCACTCAATTCAGCGATGACATCACGGACTTCGTCAGCCCACATGCCCTCGCCTCCGAGAACTACATTCTATTAGGAGACCTCAACTACCACCTTGAAAACAAACACAACAGCAACACCTCCACCCTTCTGGACAACCTGGCCAATCTCGGACTCCAACAACTTGTTGACACCCCCACCCATGTAGCCGGACACATGCTCGACCCTATCTTCACCTCCAGCAAGCACATCTCCTTCGACCGCACCACAGCTCTCCACTGGACGGACCACAGCTGTGTTCACTTCAGCTACAAAACCACCCTGACCCACAACCGCCCACAACCTATTCCTCGGAGAAACTGGAACAAAATCACCTCCGACCAACTCCTCACATCACTCAACCAAAGCCCTCCCACCCTCTCACTGGACCCAAACCAAGCGGCCACCAATCTCAAGCAATGGATCACCCACAGTGCTGACGAATTAGCACCCCTGAAAAAGCACCAGATCAAATCAGCCAGCAAAAAGGCTCCCTGGTTCAATGATGACCTTAAAAAATCCAAGAAGCTATGCCGCACCCTGGAGAAAACATGGAGAAAAAACCCAACCACCGACAACATGGCCACCCTTAAGGCAGCCACCCGCAAACACCACCAACTGATTCGATCCGCCAAGAAATCAGCATTCAAGGATCGTCTCGACAACCACACTCACAACAGCAAGGAACTTTTAAACATCGTCAAAGAATTCACCAACCCCACCGCAGCATCTAACGACATCACTCCCTCCCAAGACCTCTGCGATGCGTTATCCTCCTTCTTCTACAACAAAATTGCCGAAATCCACAACAGCTTCGAGAACACTCCCAGCGATCAACCCTCCCCACCCCCCTCAGATCCTACTCCGCCAACTAACAAACTTAGCGCCTGGAACCCAATCTCCACTGAAGACACCATCCGCCTAATGAACTCAATCCACTCTGGCTCGCCAACCGACCCCTGCCCCCACCACATCTTCAACAAAGCTGACTCCATCATCGCACCCCATCTCCGTGATGTCATCAACTGCTCGTTCAACTCTGCCACCTACCCAGAATGCTGGAAACACGCCGAACTCAGCGCCCTACTGAAGAAACCCACAGCAGACCCCTCTGAACTTAAAAACTACCGACCCATATCCTTCCTCCCATTCCCGGCCAAAGTCATTGAGAAAGCCGCCAACAGCCAGCTCGCCGCCTTCCTTGAATCCAACAACTCCCTCGATCCCTCTCAGTCCGGATTTCGAGCCAAACACAGCACCAAAACCGCCCTCATTGCAGCACCAGACGACATCCGAACACTACTGGATAACGGAGAAACAGCGGCCCTCATTCTACTCGACCTCTCCGCCGCTTTCGACACAGTCTGCCACAGCACCCTCATACAACGCCTCAGCAACATCGGCATACAAGGAAAAGCCTTTGCCTGGATCACCTCGTTCCTAGCTGGGAGAACTCAGAGAGTCCGACTTCCCCCATTCATCTCAGAGGCCACTGAAGTCATCTGTGGAGTACCACAAGGATCTTCACTCAGTCCCACCCTCTTCAACGTTTACATGAGCCCACTCGCATCAATCACGCGCCAACACAACCTCAACATCATCTCTTACGCCAACGACACCCAATTAATCCTTTCCCTCACCAAAGACCCCAACACCGCCAAAACCAATCTTCACCAAGGCATGAAAGAAGTAGCCGAATGGATGAAACATAGCCGCCTAAAACTAAACTCAGACAAAACGGAGGTGCTCATCCTAGGATCTTCCCCCTCTGCCTGGGACGACTCTTGGTGGCCTTCCGCTCTGGGCACAGCACCCACACCCACAGACCATGCACGTAACCTTGGCTTCATCCTAGACTCCTCTCTCTCGATGTCCAGACAATTCAACGCAGTCTCATCCTCCTGCTTCAACGTACTTCGCATTCTCAAAAAGATCTACCGCTGGATCCCCCTCGAGACAAGAAAGACTGTCACCCACGCACTGGTCACGAGTCGACTGGATTATGGTAATTCACTATACGCCGGAATCACAGCAAAATTACAGAAAAAACTCCAACGCATCCAAAACGCATCAGCGAGACTCATATTGGACATCCCTCGCCAAGATCACATCACCAGACACCTAAAAGACCTCCACTGGCTTCCCGTCAACAAAAGAATTACATTCCGTCTTCTCACCCACACACACAAGGCCCTCTACAATCTAGGTCCCGAATGCCTCAACACTCGACTGTCCTTCTACAAACCCACCTGCCAACTAAGATCTTCCAATCAAGCCCTCGCCGCAGTCCCGCGCATCCGAAAATCCACCATGGGAGGAAGATCCTTCTCCTTCTTGGCGGCCAAGACCTGGAACTCACTCCCCACTTGCCTCCGCCTTACTCTAAACCACACCTCCTTCAGAAAAGAACTTAAAACCTGGCTATTCGACAAATAATGAACCCCTTCCCAAGCGCCTTGAGACCCTCTGGGTGAGTAGTGCGCTATATAAATGCCCGAACTTGAACTTGAACTTATGTGTATTTGACAGGGGCCTCCTCTAAAACGTAGACAAAATCTAACACTCTTAGAACAGTAGAAAAATGAACCCCCCTCCCTCTCCCACTCCAACCCTCGAAATTGGTTCAGTAATCCATCGCCACCCGCTCACCATCCCCTCCCCATCCCCTCCCCAGTCTGAATAGAAGAGCGTGGGACTTATCCCTGGGGGCAAAGAAGAGCCTCGCGTACACACCAGCCTTCCTCCGGCTTGGTGGCTGAAGCAGTGGCTCATGCCTTGTGGGTGGCTCCATTGGCGGTAGATCACATAAACTGTGGTAAGGAACCCTGAAGTGGGCTCTGCACAGGTCTTTCCCGCCAGTTACAGTGTCGCTTTGTACTGTGGTGATTGTTTGAAGTGGATCAGAGAGGTTTGAGTTTAAAGTTCAGTAATTTTCGTCCAGATTCCATGATCTTGATCCCTTGGAGAGTGTCTGGACAACTTTGCAATCAGGAAGTTTGGGGGGACGCCTTCTAAAAACTTTGTTAACCTTCGTGACACCCTACCTGCCTTCCTCGGGGTCGCCCTTGATTTTGAGACGCCGCCTCATGCTGCTTGCCCACTCACCCCCCGCCGCTGCTTCCTTCAATCGCATAGCGGCCACTGAGTGGGGGAGAGCGCCAGGGACAAGAGACTACAAATCCCAGCAGCCCTTGCGGCCGGAAGCCGCACACGGGAGAATCGCGCGAGGAGGCGCTTAAAAATCGGCATCACTCCTGGTGGAGCGGGGACTCCTTCTAAAAACTTTGTTAACCTTTGTGACACCCTACCTGCCTTCCTCGGGGTCGCCCTTGATTTTGAGACGCCGCCTCATGCTGCTTGCCCGCTCACCCCCCGCCGCCGCTTCCTTCAATCGCATAGCGGCCGCTGAGTGGGGAAGAGCGCCAGGGACAAGAGACTACAAATCCCAGCAGCCCTTGCGGCCGGAAGCCGCACACGGGAGAATCGCGCGAGGAGGCGCTTAAAAATCGGCATCACTCCCCGCGTCGCGGGAGCGCACAGGAGCGTCCCGGGAGAAGCCCGGCACAAGGGCGGGACCATCTGTGGCCATCCGGGGCTGGAGGGGGCTGGGCTGGGCCACCCCTCTTGGCCTTACCTTTTAGGTGTGATGTATAGTAAATACTATACGCCACTAAATAGTCATAGGCGTATCTTATTTTAATTTGTGAAGCAATCATTTTTATATGAGTATTAATGTTCTAATAGTGTGAAGGTTTAACTTCTATTTGGAGGTTCATGGGTTTTATAATTTGATTGTGCCATCACTTAAATATACTTACATTCATCACAGAAAAATGGGGAAGAATACTCCCATTCAACCGATCTCCAATGGGAAACAAAGCGTAGTTCTTAACACCCCCCTACCTAGTTTGACAGCAATAGATCGAATGCTGCAGAAGACGATTGGGGTGGTCGCTTCTGCAATTGAAAGCACAGAAAGACGCTTCTCACTCCCACCTGGTACCCTTCCGCCTTTACCCAATACAAACATCTCAATGCTAACTACTAACTCCTAGGATTCCATATTAGCCCCATCCTTTGTTGCTTTGCCTGGGGCACATCCTAATATGTCAACAAATGAGATACTTCTTGGGGCACCCACTGATATAACTGAACTCTTGCCTCCGACCTCGAGGCTATCTGTGACCCCCACAATTTTTACCAGTAATGAAATAGGTGATCTTGCTCCTCTACATGAGGACGTCCCAGATAAGGAGGGACAAGGTATCTCTGTGAGTCCAATTTCTGTCCTAAATATCAGTGATAGCCCCTGTGTGAGGACTAGAGGGCAGAAGGCTAGATGTAAGCAAAAACATATTATTAGGGAAAGGCAAACTACTAAAACTGTTACAAATAGTAAAAGGAATACCAAAAATAAACAAAATTATGTTGCTGACAAGTTAAGTGGAAGTAGAGGAAGTGAGGAGAATAATCAATCCGAAACTGTACCTCCACCAACTACTGTTAGGGACCCAACAAAAGATGACTCCTTTTGGGAAAGAATGGAAACCCTTCTAGTGACTTTTCTAGAACCCCTCACCCTAAAAATTAAGAACATAGAATCAAGGTTGACTAACATTGAGGGAAAGCTTGATAAGAAGCAGAGACCAACTGAGGAAAATTCAACTTTTAAATTACCTCAACTTAGTGCCACTTGCTCGGATGTAAACTCTAAAATTGTTACACCAGCTTCAGCTAATGCACCAGCTCCAGCTAAAGCACTAGACAAAGCCAAAAATCCCAACACAAAGCCTACCGGTCGACTAGAGCATAAAGACTCAAGAAGGGATATTGCAATTAATGACAATAGACCACCTGTCTCAGTCTCGGTAGCTTCTAATGTATCTTCCTATGTACCACCTCATCAAAACGGAAGAGCAGAGGATAAATTGGAGACAAGAGCAACATCACATTTATTTAATTTAAATCTGCCCTCAGAAGCAACACCATATACTGTGGTTCTGGTGAATGTTCCATCATTACCCCCCAATGCCTTTGAAGATTGGTCGACCCTAAGAAACAAATCTCTTTATTTCCTATCTTCTAGGATCGGACTTAAAAATCCTCTTTTCTCAGAGTTCAAAATGGCTAGAAGAGCGAGATGGGTAGACACCTCAAACAAAACGCTGAGGGGTGACTGTGTAGTTCTATCATTCCGGTCCCTACAACTGGTTCATACAGTGCTCGAGAGAGTAGCCATGGGGACACATGATCCACACTTTGTTAATATTCTTCCCCTTGGTTACTTTTATCCTCCGCCTCGACCAATTAGGTGTCCTGCCCTCCCTTGCCCGCCTTTGAACTTGGAAGAACCATGGGGTAGAAGATATGGTATTCCAACATTTAATTACTATGAAACTCTTAGCGGTCTGGAAAATAATGATTGACTACAGTTAGACACTAGTACCTCTAGTGCACCTGATATAGAGGTAGACCTTACTCCAGACTCTTGTAAAAGAGAAAATACAGGTGTAACCGGGGAGAAACTATCATGTGTAGTCTCAGCCATATGTGAGGCTCAGGAACCTGCGGAGGGTGGTCTGACAGCAGATGAGGGCACAGAGGGGGGAATTGATCAAATGGCCCCCTTCTTACAAACTAGCCCTTCTACTGTGACTCCTCCTCTCATGCCTATTCCCTTGACAGATCTATCGGTGTTTAAAATTTCATCTTGGAATATAGCCGGAATTAGATCTAAAATTACAAATCCAATTTGGTTGGATTTTATCCAAACACAAGACCTGCTCTGTTTCCAGGAAACGTGGAGTCTTGAACCTGTCCATCTGAACGGTTATAGGACCTTTCATACTCCGGCCCTTGCTGTTTTGCATGGAAGACCAAAGTTCAAGTTCAAGTTCGGTCATTTATATAGCGCACTGCTCACCCAGAGGGTCTCAAGGCGCTTGGGAAGAGGTTCATTATTTATCGAATAGCCAGGTTTTAAGTTCTTTTCTGAAGGAGGTGTGGTTTTGAGTAAGGCGGAGGTAGGTGGGGAGTGAGTTCCAGGTCTTGGCTGCCAAGAAGGAGAAGGATCTTCCTCCAATGGTGGATTTTCGGATGCGTGGGATTGCGGTGAGGGCTTGATTGGAGAATCTAAGTTGGCGGGTGGGTTTGTAGAAGGACAGTCAGGTGTTGAGGCATTCGGGACCAAGATTGTAGAGGGCCTTGTGTGCGTGGGTGAGCAGACGGAATGTAATTCTTTTGTTGACGGGAAGCCAGTGGAGGTCTTTTAAGTGTCCGGTGATGTGATCTTGGCGAGGGATGTCCAGTATGAGTCTCGCTGATGCGTTTTGGATGCGTTGGAGTATTTTCTGTAATTTTGCTGTGATTCCGGCGTAAAGTGTGTTGCCATAATCCAGTCGACTCGTGACCAATGCGTGGGTGACAGTCTTTCTTGTCTCGAGGGGGATCCAGCGGAAGATCTTTTTGAGGATGCGAAGTGCGTTGAAGCAGGAGGATGAGACTGCGTTGACTTGTCTGGACATCGAGAGAGAGGAGTCTAGGATGAAGCCAAGGTTACGTGCATGATCTGTGGGTGTGGGTGCTGTGCCCAGAGCGGAAGGCCACCAAGAGTCGTCCCAGGCAGAGGGGGAAGATCCTAGGATGAGCACCTCCGTTTTGTCTGAGTTGAGTTTTAGGCGGCTGTCTTTCATCCATTCGGCTACTTCTTTCATGCCTTCGTGAAGATTGGTTTTGGCGGTGTTGGGGTCTTTGGTGAGAGAAAGGATTAATTGGGTGTCGTCGGCATAAGAGATGATGTTGAGGTTGTGTTGGCGTGCGATTGATGCGAGTGGGCTCATGTAGACGTTGAAGAGGGTGGGACTGAGTGAGGATCCTTGTGGTACTCCACAGATGACTTCAGTGGCCTCTGAGATGAATAGGGGAAGTCGGACTCTCTGAGTTCTCCCAGCTAGGAACGAGGTGATCCAGTCCAAGGCTTTTCCTTGTATGCCGATGTTGCTGAGGCGTTGTATGAGGGTGCTGTGGCAGACTGTGTCGAAAGCGGCGGAGAGGTCGAGTAGAATGAGGGCCGCTGTTTCTCCGTTGTCCAGAAGTGTTCGGATGTCGTCTGTTGCTGCAATGAGGGCGGTTTCGGTGCTGTGTTTGGCTCGAAATCCGGACTGAGAGGGATCAAGGGAGTTGTTGGATTCAAGGAAGGCGGCGAGCTGGCTGTTGACGGCTTTCTCAATGACTTTGGCCGGGAATGGGAGGAGGGATATGGGTCGGTAGTTTTTAAGTTCAGAGGGGTCCGCTGTGGACTTCTTCAGGAGGGCGCTGAGTTCGGCGTGTTTCCAGCTTTCTGGGAAGGTGGCAGAGTTGAGCGAGCAGTTGATGACATCACGGAGATGGGGTGCGATGATGGAGTCAGCTTTGTTGAAGATGTGGTCGGGGCAGGGGTCGGTTGGCGAGCCGGAGTGGATTGAATTCATAAGGCGGATGGTGTCTTCAGTGGTGATTGGGTTCCAGGCGCTAAGGTTGTTAGTTGGCGGAGTGGGATCTGAGGGAGTGGGATCTGAGGGGGGTGTGGAGGGTTGATCGCTGGGAGTATTCTCAAAGCTGTTGTGGATGTCGGCAATTTTGTTGTAGAAGAAGGAGGATAGCGCATCGCAGAGGTCTTGGGAGGGGGTGATGTCGTTAGATGCTGCGGTGGGGTTGGTGAATTCTTTGACGATGTTGAAAAGTTCCTTGCTGTTGTCAGTGTTGTTGTCGAGACGATCCTTGAATGCGGATTTCTTGGCGGATAGAATCAGTTGGTGGTGTTTGCGGGTGGCTGCCTTAAGGGCGGCCATGTTGTTGGTGGTTGGGTTTTTACTCCATGTATTCTCCAGGGTGCGGCATAGCTTCTTGGATTTTTTAAGGTCCTCATTGAACCAGGGAGCCTTTTTGCTGGCTGTGTCGAGTAGGTCCCAGAGTTCAGTTGCGTGTCTGTGGACCGAGCGGGTGTTCAGCAGGATGCACTTCAGGCGGTTAGAGTCGGTGCTATGTATGGAGGGAGAGGATTTGGTGAGGGTCCTGAAGCAGTTGAACTGGCAGGAGAGGCATGCGAATGGGCCGTGGATTCGTCCTGGGGTGGCATCGCAGCATTGTGGTGTGCGTCCGGGGTTGAGGGCGTGGAGAGATGCGGCATCATATGTGACTCTAGTGGGTTGGGAGTTGCGGGGGCCAGGGGGTCTGGCACTGGGCACGGTCCAGGCGCGGACGGGCGTAGACGGGCTTACCTTTGGCGCACCTTCGGCGCGCATGGGGCGCGTCCGCTGCGCCCCATGCGCGCCGAGTGTCTATTTGTCCAACAAGTTAGATCTTGTAAGAGTTATTGAACCTGTTATAGACACTTATTTCCAAATGTTGGTACTTGTTCTGGTTTGTGATACTCCAATTGCTATTGTCAATCTATATAATAATATTCACTCTGGTGATGTATTGATTGTTCTAAGAAAACTGAGTAATGCTTTGACTATACAGGAAAATATCTTTAAGCACAAATTGATGATAATTATGCTAGGGGATTTTAACTGTAATTTGTGTGATGTAACACAGGATAATAGGTGTGGCCTAGCACAGGACGAAGGTGAAGGCCGGTTACATTTTAATCATTCCTCTTTAGGGGAACAGTTTAATTTGATTTGGGGTTTGCAAACGAAATGTGTACCTCACCGTCGGTGTCATCTACAACATTCAATGGTAGGGGTTGCTCTACAACTATAGACTATGTTGCCGTTTCTAATAAATATGGTACTAGAATCCACTCTTTTAGTGTTTCTGATATAGTATTGAGTGATCACTTTCCGCTCTGTGTGACTGTCCTGCTACCTACTGCATCCACTCTGATTAATGAGAAAGAAAGTGACAGTTTGGACATGAATTTAGCTATTGGTAGCGTTAATGGCTATACACTAAAATGGGCTATGGTAAATGAGGCAGAGATAATTAAAACAGTGGTTGATAAATGCTTTTCAGAAATTATGATGTGTTTAAGGGCAGACTCATCCCCTCAAATTTGTCTTGTATCTTTCCTTTCAATCTCAAACGAAATTAAGGCTTCCATTACGAGGCAATTTAAGAATCAAAAAAAGGGGGGAGGTTGGTTTGACTCTAAGTGCACCAGGGCCTATGCGCTCCTAAAGTAGGTGCTGCACAAAAATCCTAGATGTGCTGAGGAGGTTAGTAGATGTAGGAAGGATTACAAAATGGCAAATAAATAAAGGAAGAATACTCTGAGGTCTGAAGCTTGGGAGGCTCTTCATTCTGCTTCTATAAGGAATGATAGTGCGAGCTTTTGGAAACTCGTCAGAACTCCCTTTCTTAGGGAAGAGGCCGGCCCGAAAATAGAAATAGCAATCCCTGAATCAGATTGCGTTAGACACTTCTTGAGAGTATATGAGGGTGAGCAACAAGCAGGATCCTTGATTCCTGCTTTTGAGTACCCCCCCAATAGAAATCTGCATTTCACTCTCGAGGAGGTTGAAAAAGCTCCGTGTAAAAGTCACGATGGCCAGCTTTGTATCAAGGACCCCGTGGGGGTCCTAAGGTCCCGGGGGCCAGTGTTCTCCCAGAGCCAGCGCGCTCCAACGTTTGGGGGCCTGTTTATTGCTAGAGCCCGTGCGTGGCTCCACCGTGGGGGCATATTTGATTTCTAGAGCCCGACTGGCTCCCACATTTCACAAGTGTCTTTAGCTTGGATCAGGACTTTGTCGTTGTTGTAGAATGAGATAGTGAGTGAGCCATCGAAACAAGCTGAAAAGGAGATTTTTAGTTGTTGCCCATGTGGGATTGAGGAGGAGGAAGTAACATGGAAGGAGTTATTGCAAATGGTGATTCACAATGAAATGTTAAGGTTGAAGAACACGAGTTTGGTTTTGAGCCTCCCATATTGACCGCTATGGTATTGGTCAACGAAAAGGGAATCAGGAAATTGTTCAAGGGTGTTGGGTTTGAGCCTTTTTGCTGAAGCTTTGGACAAATTGGGGGGGGTGATCTTCAAACAGTTGGCTGCAGCCTTCACTCTTTGGTTGACGTAGTTGTAAGATGGAATAGCTCATCCACTCCAGATTTTTTTTTTGCTTTGTTGTAGTTGTGCTTTTGTAATGGGATAATTGGGACTACAAGTCCCAGAATGCACAGTAAAACCTAGACTGGATGAGCTACTCATGCATGGAACCGGGAATCATGAGTGGTCTGGTGTAGGCACTTTATAGAGGGTGCTAAAGTGTATTCTGGAGCTCCCGGTCATGAGGCGTCTCTGTTTACTTTCCTTATTTGCCTCATGATAGGAGGCGTTTCCAGGTGCTATGCCTGTGCTGGTGCTCGTTGGTAGGTTTTTGTCTGAGAGGAGCTAGTCATGCGCATTGTTGTTGTGGCAGATCTGGTACAAGTATTTTTCTGCATCCTGTTAGTAGAGGCGATGTAGGGGGACTGCCTTTGTGCACCTTGTTTTACCTGGCTAGGGGGAACTGTTCCTTCCGTCCTTCCTTTTACATTGGTGCATTAAGGCCCGAACGGGGTCAGAGTGCCTCATAAGAATCATATGCATGTCTGGTAAAATAAGAGTGCTTAGGAATTACAGAGCATGAGGACATTATCATACCTGCCAACTTACACTGTGTCACCGTGTGACACATGATATTGGCTCACATCACACGCATGAGAGAGTCACACACGGAGGGCCCGATTCACAGAACTAACTTAAGCCAAAATCCTAAACTTACTACTTTTGTTATTCATAGAAGGCATTTACTAGTAGTAATGTTAGGATTTTGTCTTAAGTGCGCTCTGTGCACTGCAGGAATCGAGCTGCTGCTCGTTTTTAATAATAACCTTGTTTTTTATCTTGTTTCAAATTAGTTTACTTTTCCCCTGGTTTTAATAGCGCTGACTGCGCTTGGCCCTTACTTGCACCTTAACTCAGGGAAACTCACCGGTGTTTGCCGGGTCCGCTTCCCAGCGCAGGTCCGTTTTGGTAGCGCCATCTTGGTTGTGGCTGCTACCGAGTCTTAGCGCTGATTGGCAGGCATAGTGCTCTAGTCGCCAGGAGGACGCTAGGCGGGTATTTAGGTGAGTCATGCTGACGCGCAGCGGATACGCGCAGCGGGGACGCCAGATTGACGCCGGAGTTACGCCAGAGTTCAGCCCGTCTGCGCCCGTCCGCGCTGAGGACGGGCTGGACTCTGGGACTCCTGATTCATCCTCTTGTTCCATCTCGGATGCTTTGTCTTGCAAACTGCTGTCACTGAGACCCCCCGCGCATGTCTGTCATCATCGGCTTAGCCCGGAGGTACTCCTTCAGGCCCATTCGTGTCCTTCCTGTAAAATTTCTTTAAATTTTTCTAGCCTGGCCTGTAGGCTTTCTGCTCCCTCGACGTTTGTTAGCCACACTCCCCAATCCAAACAGGGTTTTTTGATCAACGCACGTTCTTTGATCAGACATGGGATTGAATTTCATGACTTTGTTAGCACGAGGCATCCCGACTGGGTCTTTGTCACCGAGACCTGGGCCTCTGACTCCTCTGGTCATGACCTTCTGTTAGCCATACCTGAAGGATATACCCTTTTGAGGTTAGATAGAGAACGCGGTAGAGGTGGTGGAATAGCTATTCTGTTTAAATCCACCTTCTTTTGTACCATAAAACCCCTATCAGTTCCTACTGACCCCTTTGAGGCCCTGTATTTCTGTATTGTGTATGCTCCTTCGAGCTCTTTTTCTGGTATTCTACTTTATAGGCCTCCCGGTCCCAGAGCTAATTTCTGCCCAGAACTCTTCAGAATTTTGGAACCCTACTTTGGCAGATCACATCTTACCATTTTGGGGGACATTAATTTCCATTTAGAGGATATGGCCTCTAAGGATACTTCCTCCTTGCTTAACTCACTGGAGGCGTGCGACTTTGTTCAAAGAGTTCTCCACCCGACTCATAAGGCGGGGCACACCCTTGATGGGATTTTTTCTAACGATTCCAGACTAACTGTCGGTACGCCGGTACCGATCACCTGGTCCGACCATTTAGCAGTCCCACTGTCCCTAGACACCCCCTGCTCTGGTGTTGACTTGGGCACCGGTACTAAATATTCTAAAAGGAGCTTCAGAAATCTCACAAATGAGGCTCTCGCCCCTTTTATTCTTAACACCAATATTACATCTCAGCGGAAGGTGGATGAGTCGGCTCAAGAACTCACCGATGCGATCATCAGAGCCGCAGATGAACTAGCCCCTCCCTCTTTGAAATCTGTAGCCCGACAGAAGCCAACTGCCCCTTGGTTTTCATCGGATCTGAAGCTTCTTAGGCAGAAATGCAGACAGAAGGAACGAGGATGGCGTAAATCCTGGGATCCCAGAGATCGAGAAGTATATAAGAACCTGTTACGAGAGTACAAAAATAGAGTGATCAAGGAAAAACAGGATTATTTTACTGACCTAACCTGTACTCTAACATCTTATAAAGAGCTCTTTAAAATCGTGGATTCACTGTGCTCTCTCCAGGTACCAGACCCTGTGGTTGCTTCACAGGAGCTATGCAATAACATTTCAGATTTCTTCTATAAAAAAATAGATGATATCTACATAGCCCTACAATCGCAGAGGAACTCTTTGAGTTCTGAGGACTTCTCCCGAATTAATCTGCTGGAATCCTGGAGTAGAGACACCTCCCAGTCCTTTGTACAGTTCCCTGCTCTCTCTCTAGAGGGACTGAATAGCCTGTTGGACAAAACGAAATCGTCCTCTCCATTGGACCCAGTCCCTTTGAAACAACTAAAGATTTGTAGGGACATCATTCTTCCTCCGATGCTGGAAGTAATGAATGGAGCCTTGGAACAAGGCATCTTCCCATCACTCTGGAAGAAAGCCATTGTAAAACCGCTGCTGAAAAAGACCACCTTAGACCCCGGAGTACTGAAGAACTTCAGACCCATCTCCCTCCTGTCGGCCCCTGCCAAGATGTTGGAGACCCACCTGAACTTCCATCTTTCTAACTTCCTGGATGCTTCAGGTTTCCTGGATGGGTCCCAACATGGCTTTAGAAAGCTGCATAGCACGGAGTCTGCCTTGACTATGGTCATGGATAACATCCGCAGGAAAGTTGATTTGGGTCAGACCACCGTGCTGTTGCTGCTGGACCTTACAGCAGCTTTTGATACCCTGTCTCCCTTTACCTTAACATCCAGGTTAAGGGAGGCAGGTGTAGACGGACCGGCCCTTAGTCTCCTGAGCTCCTTTTTACAGCAACGAGAGCAGCGTGTCATGCTAGGTGAGTACCTCTCCCCTGCTAAGTCTTTGCAATGTGGGGTGCCACAGGGGTCGGCATTGAGTCCGACCCTGTTCAACATCTACGTGGCCCCCCTTGCAAGACTAGTAAGATCTCAGGGGATGGAGGTAGTATCGTATGCCGACGATACGCAGATTATGGTATCCCTGACCCACTCTGTGACCGAAGCCGCGTCAAACTTTAGAGCCTGCATGCAACTCGTTGCAGAGTGGATGATTTCCAACTCCCTAAAGTTGAACGGGGATAAGACAGAGGTCCTGGTCTTTGGCAAAGACCAGGGCATGTGGTCAGGTGAGTGGTGGCCTCCTTTGTTAGGCATCTGCCCCACTCCTACACAATCTGCCAGGAACCTCGGTGTCATCTTTGACACCCAGCTCTCTATGGAGCTTCAGGTCAATCGAACGGTGGCTACCTGTTGGGGTGTCATTAGGACCCTGAAAAGGATTGTTCATTATCTTTCCTCACAGGCACGGAAACAGGTGGTGTTCGCCCTTGTTGGCTCAAGGCTGGATTATTGCAATTCACTCTATGCCGGGGCCAACAAGGGCCTTTTGCAGCGCCTGCAGGTTATACAAAATGCGGCAGCACGTTTTGCCCTGGCCCTGCCTTGGCTGTCATCTATGACCTTGGCGAGGAAGAATCTCCACTGGCTCCCTATTCCCTCAAGAATTATGTTCAAACTTCTCTGTCTAACATACAAGGCGTTAACTGCAGGTTCGGCTGATGCCCTTGGATCTCTACTTACCAGATACGTCCCGAAGAGATGCTTGCGCTCTAGTGAGCTCAATCAACTGGTAATCCCTCGAGCCAAGAAGGCTAGATGGGGAAGCAAAGCTTTTTCCATTTTGGCACCCCAGATGTGGAATTCACTCCCCCTTGAGATCAAGTCACTGCCTTCGCTTGACCTTTTTAGGAAGTCATTGAAAACTTGGCTTTTTATTGGAGCATACCAGTAAGCTCTGTTTCTGACTACTGACAGCTAGTTATTTGATTTAGGCGCCTTGACGCCCATTGGGCATAGCTGCGCATGATAAATGCCATTTCATTCATTTCATTCATTCAAGTCTGTCTTAAGTGTGTTCTAAGTTTGAATTAAGTTTGTCTTAAGACTGTCTTAAGTCTGTCTTAAGTCAAACTTAAGTCAAACTTAAGTCAAACTTAAAACAAAATCCTAAACTTACTTCTTTTGGTATTCACGGAAGGCATTTAGTAGTAGTAAAGGTAGGATTTTGTCTTAAGTCTGTCTTAAGTCTGTCCTAAGTTTGTCTTAAGTTTCTCTTAAGTCTGTCTTAAGTCTGTCTTAAGTCTGTCCTAAGTTTGTCTTAAGTTTGTCTTAAGACTGTCTTAAGTCTGTCTTAAGTCAAACTTAAGTCAAACTTAGGTCAAACTTAAGACAACATCCTAAACTTACTTCTTTTGGTATTCACAGAAGGCATTTAGTAGTAGTAAAGGTAGGATTTTGTCTTAAGTCTGTCTTAAGTCTGTCTTAAGTCTGTCCTAAGTTTGTCTTAAGTTTGTCTTAAGTCAAACTTAAGACAAAATCCTAACTTTACTGCTACTAAATGCCTTCTGTGAATACTAAAAGTAGTAAGTTTAGGATTGATTTATAAGTGTCCTGATTGATTGATTGATTATTCAGGGCCTATGTACAGCCTCCTGCAGGCGTGCCTGTGCACACTGGTGCATCCAGTGGGACTCAATGGCCAAGTATTACTAAAGCATAGACCATCTGCACCAGTGTGCACAGGCACACCTGCAGGAGGCTGTACATAGGCCCTGAATAATCAATCAATCAATCATATATATATATATAGAGAGAGAGAGAGAGACACATACATACCTATAAGTCACTCCTATGGCATGCCTTGACAATCCTGGAGGCAGAGTGCTTGGTTTTATGGGATAGCGTGCTCTAGCATGAGCTGAGCCTGTCTGCAGAGGTCAGAACCATTTCCTTATAGCTGTTCTATGATATAGCCCTACCATATACTCTTAAGTGCATTATAATCCTGACGGTTAATGCTAACTTTCGTTTGGCTTTATCAAAACATGCTGTGTAAGGTGTCAAACACTTTGGAATACTACACCCCCCCCCCGCCAATTCTGGCGGCGGGGTAGAATTCCACCCTTCTAGAGGGAGAAGACATGTAGTTACTGTGTAACCCGGTTAAAGTTAAACAGAGCCCCAGCATCACAAAATGGATGCTGCTGCCACACACATGAGTCTACCCTCCTGCTGCTGGACGAAACTCCGGCAAGGGAGGACTGGACAATAGGTTTCCTGTCCAGGGAGGTGCCAGCACCTCCCCAGACAGACTTTAGTGTATTGGGGCAGGGTGCATTGCATTCAGTAAATGCTTTTCAGACACTGCCTGGGCACACTAGGTGCTCCATGCATTTCCTAGTTCAAACCGGTTGCGTGGGGACTCAGCCCCAGCTCTTTCGCGAAACTGGACAAAGGGGAAGGGGTGTAACGACCCCTTCCCCTTTCAAGCAGGCACCAACTGCATCATTGCCGGTCTGCATTTTTGAGGCTCCTGCCGGATCCTGAAGAATTTGCGACTCAGGGCATGGATTTCTAGACATCTCTGATACTGACCTGCGCTCCCAGGAAAGCTGAGACCTTTGGCAGACATGGGAGACGTGAGACGGGAACACCTGGACATCCTGCATTTTGCAGCCTGCACCTACTTTCCAAGGTACCCCGAAGTTGTGCATTGGGGTGCTTGAAGCCCCAGCCCCGAGCACCTGTTGTACCGAAGCTCAGAGTCCCACACTGTACGAGTGTCCTGTGGGCCTACGTTGTGCATTACAGCTTGACGTGTCTTCGCGGTTTCTAGTCCATTGGCTAGTGAGCCCCCAAGAAGACCAATCCCTGAATTACTTTGCTTTCCTGGTTGCTCCAGGCTTCCTCCAACTTCTCCCCAAAGAGAAGTTCCTCATGTCTTGCTGGTCTGCACCAAAGCCAATCACGACATTCTGTGTGGATTGCATTTGCCAAGGCTTGTTGGGTCCAATCCTGAATCCGACGCTGCAGTCATCTAGAACCTTTGTGGGACAGCTCGAATCCAACTCCTGGTTGTCGTCGATGCCTCCTAGACCATGTGGCTGAAGAGACAAACTACACCTCTTTCACCTGAAGTCACCCGACCTTGGCTGGCAGCTTCCCATCGCCATCCTGGTCACTGGCTAGTTACCCAGACTCTGTCCCTTCTGCTTTCAGGTTCTTCAGATCTTCGATCCACCCTTGAATCCACCAGGACACTTTTCCTCTGGTCGCCTGCAGCACTTCTTCGCAGCTCTCCATTGGAATCGAAGACAAAACCCGACACCAAGTTCAAGTTCAAGTTTACCATTTGTATAGCGCACTACTCACCCAGAGGGTCTCAAGGCGCTTGAGGGAGGGGGGTACTTTACTTATCGAATATCCAGGTTTTTAGTTGTTTTCTGGGGAGGGAATTCCAGGATTTGGCCGCTAAGTAGGAGAAGGATCTTCCCCCCATGGTGGATCTATGGATGCGCGGTATAGCGGCGAGGGCTTGATTTGACGATCGTAGTTGGCGGGTGGGGGTGTAAAAGGACAGGCGCGTGTTGAGGCATTCGGGTCCTAGGTCGTAGAGGGCTTTGTGTGCGTGGGTGAGGAGACGGAACGTTATTCTCTTGTTGACGGGGAGCCAATGGAGGTCTTTCAGGTGACCGGAAATGTGAGCTTGGCGCTGGATGTCTAGTATGAGTCTGGCTGAGGCGTTTTGGATGCGTTGGAGTTTTTTCTGTAGTTTGGCTGTAGTTCCGGCATAAAGGGTGTTTCCGTAGTCCAGTCGGCTTGTGACCAGTGCGTGGGTGACCGTCTTTCTTGTTTCGGTGGGGATCCAGCGGAAGATTTTTTTGAGCTTGCGTAGGATGTTGAAGCATGATGATGAGACGGCGTTGACTTGTCTGGTCATCGAGAGGGAGGAGTCCAGGATGAAGCCCAGGTTACGTGCGTGGTCCGTAGGTATGGGTGCTGTTCCCAGGGCCGGTGGCCACCATGAGTCGTCCCAGGCAGAGGGGGATGAACCTAAGATGAGGACTTCCGTTTTGTCCGAGTTCAGTTTTAAACGGCTGTTCTTCATCCACTCGGCTACTTCTTTCATTCCTTCGTGTAAGTTGGTTTTGGCGGTGTTTGGGTCTTTGGTGAGGGAGAGGATCAGCTGGGTGTCGTCTGCGTAGGAGATGATGTTGAGGTTGTGTTGGCGCGCGATGGATGCAAGGGGACTCATGTATACGTTGAAGAGGGTGGGACTGAGTGATGATCCTTCTGGTACGCCGCAGATGACTTCAGTGGCCTCTGATCTAAACGGGGGGAGGCGGACTCTCTGGGCTCTTCCGGCGAGGAACGAGATGATCCAGTCCAGTGCTTTTCCTTGTATTCCGACGTTGCTGAGGCGTTGTATAAGGGTGCTGTGACAGACTGTGTCGAAGGCTGCGGAGAGGTCAAGTAGGATGGGGGCAACTGTTTCTCCGTTGTCCAGTAGTGTTCGAATGTCGTCTGTTGCTGCGATGAGGGCGGTCTCGGTGCTGTGTTTGGCTCGGAAGCCGGACTGTGAGGGGTCGAAGCATTTGTTGGATTCGAGGAAGGCGGCGAGCTGATTGTTGATGGCTTTCTCAATGACTTTGGCAGGGAATGGGAGGAGCGAGATGGGGCGGTAGTTCTTAAGTTCAGTGGGGTCTGCTGTGGGTTTCTTCAGCAGGGCGCAGAGTTCGGCATGTTTCCAGCTTTCCGGGAAGGTAGCAGAGTTGAGGGAGCAGTTGATGACGTCTAGGAGATGGGGAGCGATAATGGAGTCTGCTTTGTTGAAAATGTGGTGGGGACATGGGTCGGTTGGTGATCCTGAGTGGATGGAGTTCATCAGGTGGATGGTGTCTTCAGTGGTGATTGGGTTCCAGGCGCAAAGGTTGTGAGAAGGGGGTTTTAGTTCGGAGGTGGGTGGAGTGGACTGGTCTCCGGACTGGTTTTCAAAGCTGTTATGTATGTCAGCGATTTTGTTGTGGAAGAATGAGGCTAGGGAGTCGCAGAGGTCTTGGGAGGGAGTGATGTCGTTGGTGCCAGCGGTGGGGTTGGTAAATTCTTTGACGATGTTGAATAGTTCCTTGCTGTTGTGGGTGTTGTTGTCAAGTCGATCCTTGAATGCTGATTTCTTGGTGGATCGGATCAGTTAGTGGTGTTTGCGGATGGCGTTCTTGAAGGTGGCCAGGTTGTCAGTTGTTGGGTTTTTTCTCCAGGCTTTCTCAAGTGTGCGACAGAACTTCTTGGACTTCTTAAGGTCATCATCGAACCAGGGGGCTTTTTTGCTACCTTGCTTGATTTGATGGTTCTTCAAGGGTGCTAACTCGTCAGCGCTGTGGGTGATCCATTGTGTGAGGTTGGTGGCTGCAAGGTTTGGGTCCGATGATAGTGCAGGAGGGTTTTGGCGAAGCGAGTTGGTTGGTGGTAATTTTGTTCCAGTTTTGGTGGGTAATTCGTTGTGGGTGGTTGTGGGTCATAGTCTTTTTGTAGTCGAAGTGAACGCAACTGTGGTCCGTCCAATGGAGAGCTGTGGTGTGATTGAAGGAGATGTGCTTGCTGGAGGTAAAGATTGGGTCAAGCGTGTGCCCGGCATGGTGGGTGGGGGTGTTAACAAGTTGTTTGAGTCCGAGATTGCGAGGTTGTCCATAAGGGTGGTGGTGTTGCTGTCGTTGTTTTTTTCAAGGTGGAAGTTGAGGTCTCCCAGTAAAATGAAGACCTCGGAGGGGAGGGCGTGTGGGCTGATGAAGTTGGTGATGTCTTCGCTGAATTGTGTGCGGGGTCCTGGTGGCCTGTAGATGAGGGTGCCTCTGAGTGTGGTCTTGGGGTCGATGTGGATCTGGAAGTGAAGGTGTTCGGCGGTAGCGAGGTTATCGTCGGAGCTGGTCGTGATGCAGATGGTGTTCTTATGGACGATTGCGATGCCTCCTCCTATTTGGTTGGTGCGGTCCTTTTGGATGATCTTGTAGCCGTCCGGGATGGCTATGGCGATGTCGGGTGCTGATGATGCGTTCATCCAGGTTTCCGTAAGGAAGGGGACGTCCGGCAATGTGGTGTCGAGTAGGTTCCAGAGTTCAATGGCGTGTCTGTGGACCGAGCGAGTGTTGAGCAGGATGCACTTCAGGTGGTTAGTGTCGGAGCTCTGTTTGGAGTTTGTGGATTTGGTGTGGGTCTTGATGCAGTCGAACTTGCAGGAGTGGCAGGTGAAGGGTCCATGGGTGTGTCCTGGGGCGGCTTGGTGGCAGTTTGGTGGTCGACCGGGGTTAAGGGCCGAGAGGGTTGCAGCGTCGTACGTTATGCGGGAGGAGTGGATTTTGCGGGGGCTAGGGGGTCTGGCGCTGGGCGCGGTCCCGGCGCGGACGGGCGTAGACGGGCTTACCTTTGGCGCACCTTCGGCGCGCAAGGGGCGCGCCCGCTGCGCGTGAACGCTACGCGTCTGTTGCATTGACATAAGTAGATAGTGGAGGGGGGCGGAGCGAGGGAGGAGCAGCTGGGAGGTGGGAGCAGGGTGGAGAGGCTGGCTACGAGGCACAACAGTAAATAACAAAATGGCAGCGAAACCCAAACACTCACTCCACACACATTCCCTGACATTGTCATTCCTCCTGAACTCTCTCTTACTATTTCTAATGAACCATTTATCATGCATGACAACCAAAACCCTCAAAAAAGAATAATTATCTTAAACACACCCCGTAACCTTGCAAAGTTAGAAAATAGTGATATTTGGATGATGGATGTTACGTTTAAAGGTACGCCCCATCCTTTCACCCAAATTTTCGCTATCCATGCTAAAATTAACCAAACTGTAGTGCCCCTAGTATACAGTTTGCTGCCTGATAAGCAAGCCACAACGTACACTGAACTTTTAACAGTGGTTAAATCAAAAACATCCAACAAAAGTCCTAGGAAGATAATTATTGATTTTGAATTCGCAATGATTAATGTTATAACCAAAACGTACACGGATACCCAAATTCAGGGATGTTTTTTCCATTTTTTTCAAGCATTTTGGCGTAAGATACAAAAAACATCCCTAGTTGCGGATTACATATCAGACAGCAAACTGCAATTTGAACTAAAAAAACTAACAGCACTTTGCTTTGTACCTCCTGAAAGTGTAGACGAGTACTACACTGCAATTACTGAATCTGACTTTTTTACTACAAATGAAGAAAAATTGGCACCTCTGTTAAATTATTTCGAAGACACATGGATTGGACATCTAAGCAGGTCGGGTCACAGGAGGAAGCCACGTTTCCATGTGGAGTGGTGGAACTGCTACACAACCTGCTTAGAAGGAGAGGCAAAGACAAACAATGCCATAGAGGAATGGCACAACTCCTTCAGCCACACAATTGGAAAACCACACCCTAATTTCTATCATTTCTTGGAAACTTTGAGGAATGAGCAAAGTTTTCAAGAAATGATAATGTCACAAGCATTAACAGGTAGTCTGAACCCACGCATCTCTAAAAGATCTAAGGAAATGTCTGAACGACTATTGGCTCTTTTACAACAGTTTTCGTTGTGTGTGGCTTCTGACTACCTAGATAATGTTGCACACATACTACACTACTAACTCCCCCTACAGTATTACTTTCCTGTTTTGCCCTAAATTACATTATCTAATTACAATTGGCATTTTCCAAAACATTTTAAAACTAAAATTAAAGTCGGGTCACCTTACCTTAACAGTCTTCTTTTTTCAATCTTTTTCTTCTGTAATCCAACGGAAAACCATGCTTGTTTTGTAATCCATTTAATTAAATCCATTGCCAAACACAAATTTTTTTCAAAATAAAGTATTCCTTTTTAAAGATCGATTTACAACCTTAAAAAATCGCCCAAAATAATTCTTCGCCAATTTGAAACAATCTTCAACTCCAAAAAAAACCCAAATCGGATCCTTTTTCATCCCGCTTTCAAAATCAGAAATTCCAAAAAATAGAGGATACGATCCATCTTCTTCAATTACTCGTAATCAGCAGTCCATCAAAATGCATCTCCAAATAGAATGATCCATCCAAAAACAAAATCCAAAAAGCAATCCAAAAGATTTTTTCCACGATTCCAAAAAACCCCATGAAAAACGATGCATTTTGTCCTCACCAAAACCCATGTTCGTAAATCGATCTTCTTTTTCTTCCGATGTATTCCATATTTAACGATTTCACCAAAATACATACATAAATCAATATTTTACTGTTATTTAACTTACTTACTGTAAACATTGCTATAATGTTTAACAAACACGTGACCCGACGAGGACATACAATACCAATGTGATCGGAGACATTCTAAATATAATATGATACATTTAATATTACTATTCTAATACTCCCTTTTCTTTCCTTGCAATAAATATCTAGCAAAACATTGTTTATTATTTAAAAATAACTATTATAAGTTTCCTACCTGAGCGCAGATCTCCATGCTTCTGCTCTATCCAGCGACGTTCCTCAATATGGCTGCTTACGCATTTGATGTTGACGCGTATACGTGATCCAAAGCTGCAAAAAAAGAAAAAGGACTATTACTTTTTTTTACATTATGTATATAAAATAATTATTATTATTTATTTAATAATTTATAAAACAAGTTTCAATAAATATTTTGAAATGTCTGAAAATTAATAAAAATTATTTGATTTTCTCAATAAATATATTTTATTTAAAAATAATAAAAACTGTGTCGTGTTACTTATTTTTCAAAATGTATTTTTTTATAACAATGACTAATTAATGTTTTTTAAATATGTGAAATTATTAAATATTATTCTTAACTTGAGCAAACTCCCTTTTGCACGATTTATAAGCCCCTTGCACACCAAGAAGCTTCTTCTTTCCTTACCGTGGGATTGACATAGAGAGCAATAGAAATAAATGTAGGACATACCTTTACATTGAAATCAATGTTAAAGCGTGGGAACTTTATTAAAGTTGACAAATAAATATTTTTATCACACACTTTTTGTATATAAATACATTTTCTGTAAGCTTTATTGTATTCTAAATTAATATTATTACTCTAAAAATATTTTTTAGAAAAGTTTAACTGTTTAATAATTATTTTATTTAAATTACTGTTCTTACTCCTGATTGGATGTAAAAGTAAGGTAAGTTTGAAATCCTGGTGGGATAATAAACAGGTGGGTGAAATACTATTTTCAGTGTGGAATAGATGATAAAAAAAGTAAGTATTGTTACTCGAGATGAGTGTATTACATGAGTATGTGTGAGAAAGTGGAGGGGTTAATACTAAGATATTTTTTAATACTTGAGTATTAAAATAAATACTATATTTAAAAAAAATTATAATATATATTTTTTTATTTTCATAATTATAATTTTTACATTAAACTTATTTTTTTTCAAAATTTTTGATAATATAATTAAAAAAAAATTATTTTCTTTTTCAAAAATAAACATAACAAAAGTTGTAGAGTATTAATTAAATGTATTACTCATGTATCAAAAATAATTCTAATACTATATTATTTTTTAATTTTTTTTAAATATATTAAATAATTAATTAATTACAAATTACAAAACAAAACCTAATTAAATATGATTTTTAACTATTGAAACTCCAAAAGTGTTTATTCTTTGAGTATTCTAAAATATACTCGATTAGAATACTTATTTAAATTTTAATTTAAACTATTTAATCGTTAAAAGAAATTAATACTAGGGTATTCAAAAATTTACTCTAGTATTAATAATAATACAATTTTTAAAATATTAATACATTAAACTTAACAACAAATAAAACAAAATAAATAATCTAGTAATAACATTAATATTATATTAATAATTATAATTAATTTAAAAAATATTAATATTAATTAAACTAATTAATCATTAAAAGAAATTAATACTAGGGTTTTCAAAAAAGTACTCCAGTATTATTAATAATAGAATTTTTTAAATAATAATACATTAAACTTAACAACAAATGAAACAAAATAAATAATCTAGTAATAACATTAATATTATATTAATTATTAAAATTAATTTTAAAAATATTAATATAGTTTAAACTATTTAATCATTAAAAGAAATTAATACTAGGATATTTAAAAAAAGTACTTTCGTATTAATAATAATACAATTTTTAAAATAATAATACATTAAACTTAACAACAAATTAAACAAAATAAATAATCTAGTAATAACATTAATATTATATTAATTATTAAAATTAATTTTAAAAATATTAATATTAATTAAATCTAAAAAATTATCTAAAAACATATACACATTTTTTATAAAAAAAACTACAGGTAATTTTTAAAATACTCGAGTATTTAAATTTAATTAAAAATTAAAAAAATATTTTTTAAAATGTATTTACTATTTCATTAAAATTATTAACTATAACTTAAATAAAATTAATAAAAAATATATTGTAAAAATAAACTTACCAATAAATTCGTTGTAATAACATGCGTTGTAATGACATCTGCGTTGTAATAACATGCGTTGTAATAGCATGCGTTGTAATGGATGTTGCATTGTAAAAGTTGTGTTGTGATGGCAGTGCGTCGTAATAGTTGCGTTATAGTGGATGTTTCCCCTATTAAACTTTACTCCTCCCAGAGAAGGGTCTGCTATCTACCCCTGCTAGGGCAGCTCCTGTTGCTCCGGGGTGGACCTTACAAAAAATGTTAACAAATTGCTGTATTTAGTGCATGCCTTCAGGTCCCTCACCTCTGTCCTGAGTAGACCATGCCATGGATGCTGTATCCTTTCCTCGCTGTTGGGTGGACAGAGTAGAGAATTTACCATCTGTAGCCTGTCCCTGTAGAGGGTGCGGCCCCGGTACAGCTTTACTGGCTGCCTGTAGTTAGTGTATGACATGGGTTAGTGGAGTTGTTTTCTTTCTTTACTCCTGGGCGGAGTAAACCGGAGCAATGAAATTCTGACATTTCCATTTCACTTATAATTAGTGATCATAACTAACTCACTCTCAATAACTCTCTCACTCTGACTAACTAAATCTCACACTCTCTCACTAACTCAATAATTCTCTCTCACTAACTAACTCACTCGCTAACTCTCTCACTCTCACTAACTAACTCTCTCACTAATTTTATCACTCTTACAAACTAACTCTCTCAATCTCTCACTAAATATCTCTCACTAATTAACTCACTAAATCTATCACTCTCACTAACTAACTAAGTAACCTTCACTCTCCTGTTATTTATACCCACCCCTTTAACAATAAACACCATAAAAAGCAACGATTAGAACAGGCAGATACAAGTTGCCAGCATTCAAACATAAAAAAAAACTCAAATCATTACTTCTAATTAATAGTTTTTTATCATCGTCATTTTGTTGTACATTATACATCATAACTAAACTAACAAAAATGCTTCTCACACTTCTTTATTATAACATTTTAGCATACTGCAGACTTCTGCACAACACAGCTTAAAAACAAACAGAAACTCAATATCTCTGCCTTAACACTTATTAGTTCCCAAAGGCAAGACCTATTGGCTATGCCAATGCTTGTTTTGTTTATTTCAGCAGGATTACTTCGGTGGGACTTCAAGGGGTCCATTACCACCCTAACGGAGATCTGGACCGCCCGCCTAAAGGGCGGAGGTCCCGACATTGGTATTAGGATGCGCCCGCCACAGTGGCGGGCGCATTGCTCAATTTAACATTGTGGCGGGCGGTGCTCACTGCACCGCCCGCCACAATGTTAAAAACAAATGCACTTATTTGCATAATCGAATCTGCAGGCACCGTGCGGTGCCTGCCGCTGCGATTATGCAAATGCAGGGGGGTACCACAGGTACCGCCCTGTGTGCCACCCCCCTTTGGCCGTCACTCTGGGGGCCAACAGGGCCCCCCAGAGTGAACACCGCATGCCTTTCCGTGGCGGCACTGCCGCCACGGAAAAGCATTGAAAAATGCCAATGCTAATATGGCTGGCGGTGTCTGATAGACACCGCCACCATGTTATCCCTTTTCCGCCCCGGCCGCAAGGCGACCGGGCGGAAAACAGGCGGGCGGTGTTTCCCACCGCTGCGGTCCCCTCCGTCATTGTAATATGGCGGGGGGGAATGCAGGGAAGGATGTCGGGCGGATTGCCTCCGCCAGGGTGGCGGTGGCCACTGCTACCCTGGCGGAGGCAATCCGCCCGACATCCTAATGGGCCCCCTAGTGTCACTTTTTGTCACTATTAAATTAGCTTCACACATTCCCTTTATTGCTGGATTTTGAGACTCTTCTCAGCCTGGATCCAGAGCACAAGAAACCATGGGGCTGCTGCAGGAGCCTTGCTGGCACTGGAGGGGGCGTGGCCAGCATACCCAGAAGCCTCTGTGGCAAACACCCGATTCATCAGTACAGGCGACACAGGCGTCTGTTCAATAGGAGAAGGAGCGCCTGTAGGTGTGCACTCACAGGCATTCATGAAAGTGACTCGCACGTCACCGCTGCAAAGTCACCCTACTAGTAGTAAATGATATTTTTTTATTGCAATTGCGCAAACTGATCATCAAGGTATTCACAAGCAGAATATTTATACAGTTGGATCGCGGATCACGCGCACTTCGAGGGGCCGTGAAAGCGGAGGACGGTTCAATTTTTGGAGGGTTTCTGTACAAGAAACTCTGTGATTGGTTGAAATGTGAGTTTACAGGGGTGGTCGGTCCTCCTCGGCTGCTGAGGAGAGGAGGCGTCACAGGGTCGCGTGACGCAGTACGAGGCGCCTGCGCGAAGGAGCGGGAGGTGCACCGCTCCCTCCTGTCGCTAGAGGTCAGGATGCTCGAGAGGAAGTGTCAGCACGTCACCAGCACTCTGCATACCCACAATCCTGTGCGCGCCTCATAATCCTGCTTTACTTTCATCCTAAATGCAGGGCTCTTTATGGCATTGAATATGATAAAGAGCAGACGTTTAAGAACAAGGGGGCAGAGTACTCAGCCCGCTAGTAGGAAGGCACGAACCGTAGTTAGACATACTACTCTAAAGGAAGTTTCGGGGTAATCTGCTTCTTAGGTGACTTTTCAATAAGCATTGGTAACAGCAATAAATTCAGTCAATGGCATTTGTATCCTTTGAAGAATGTTTGGGAGCGTCCGCCTCCGCATTTCATTGGGCAATAAAAGCAACAACAGAAAAGTGGGGAAGAACGGATGGGAAAACCATTGACCCCGCTCCAAGTCTGCTGGAAAAGCATATTAAAGAAACCTGGGGGCAGATTTACAATAACTGCTCCATCCCTTTATATCAGCAGGGATGCGCCAGTTATTGTGCGCCACGGTTTCGCCAGCATGGATGCGCCGCCACGGGGCAAAAACGGCACGGATGCGTGACGCATCTGTGCCGTAAAGACGGCTCGTTGCTGCTGACGCAGCTCCAGCAATGCTCTGGGGGCCCTATCTGTCCAATGCTGCGTCAATCCTTACGCCTGCTTCAAGCAGGTGCAGGGTTTGGACGCAGCATGGACGTAAAAGTGACTCAGTATTTTACTCAGCCACTTTTAGGAGGCACTCCTGCACCAGAACGCCGCCCCTGCGCCGGAACGCCTCCTTCTGGCGCAGGGCTTTACAATGTGACGCATCTCCCAGATGCGTCACGTTGTAAATACCCCGCGGTGGGGTGGGTGTAAACCAGCTATGAGGGAGTGGCTGTGACATGCTGACAACTAGACCTGTGGTCAGCAGATCACTACAGGGAAGACCTGGGACATGGAGCGTTGTCGCCACGCCTGTGAGCATAAGAGGAGTGGGCTGGCCTGGCGTATGTCAGTCCAACGCAAGGGTGTCAACAATGACCCTGGGGTTCTGGGCGTGGTTCTATCCTGGGCTGGACAAGGAAGTAATTAAAGCTTGTATCTCTGTTTTAGTGTCGTGCCACCCGGACCGCAATTGGCAATGTATCTGGTGGTAGGCCTTTCCCAATCGGCTCACCATCCTGACCGGCTGCACTCGTGTTTGGAGAAGATCTATACATGGATGTGCAGCTCAGCACTAAAGCTCAACGGCTCCAAGACTGAGCTGATGCTGCTGGGGAACTCTTTTCCATCTTTGTCCCCCAGCAGCTGGCCCAATTGCCTTGGACCAGCACCCACTCCCAAGCAGGAGATTAAGAGCCTGGGGGTGTGGCTTGAGCAGGACCTTTCGTTTAAAACCCATGCCAAAAAGACTGCTGGCGTGTGTTTTGGCCTGCTCCGCTCAGCTCGGAAGATTCTACCTCTGCTTCCAGCGGCCACTAGGAGACTTCTCATCCAGGGGCTTATCATCTCGCGGCTTGATTTCAGCAACGCGCTGTTCCTGGGTGCCCCAGAATCCACCTTGAACAAACTGCTGCAAGTGCAGAATGCGGCCGCCAGGCTCTTAACAGGTCTCCCCAGGCATCAGTCTGCTCGCCCCGCGCTGAAGGCGCTGCATTGGCTCCCTGTGAGGGACAGGGTGAAGTTTAAGTCACTCTGTATCGCTCATAAAGTCCTGCAGGGGGTAGGTCCACCTATTCTGGGGGAGATGGTTCAGCCTTATAAGGCCCCCCGCTCTCTTCGATCTGACCACCAACATCTTCTGCAGGTAGGGAGGGTGAAGAAGGCAAGAACTGGTGGCAGAAGGTTTTCTATAAATGTGGCCACCCTGTGGAACTCTCTTCCCCTACATCTACGTTCGGAAGCTAGTCTTCTTCGGTTCCGCAAACTTTTAAAAACTTTTTTGTTCTCTGCTTAACTTCCGCACTACTCTGGTAGTTTCATTCTCTGGTGAGCGCGGGGATGCCTAATGGTAACCAGGCGCTATATAAAACTCAGAATAATAATAATAATAATAATAATCTCCCTGTGACCCAAGTCCCACAACATGAGCAACATGGACGTAAGGGGGAACCCCTGACCCTACATTCATCCGTACTTCCACACGTCAAAGAACATAGACATGACACATCTGTCTGAATATGAATGTTTAATGCACATTCAGTGGAGTATTGTAGCTGGAGCAGTACCGGGCGATGCAAAACCCCACTGTACATTTTTGGCCCGTGGAGGGCCAGCAAGAGTCATTTAGGGAATGACAAGTTCATCAGAAGAGAAAGAGTACAGTCCGCAGTCTGAATGCTGTGTCATTGGTGACCAAACAGGATATGGCAGTCCATGTCGAGGTCCAAGGCGAGTGTCGCAGAGTGTATCGAGGGACAGTGGAAGGTGATGATGCAGAGGGCAGAACCAAGCAGAAACCAGCCATATGGCGGAGATAAATGCTACTGCATCCTGCTTACCACGAAGGCAGATTCATCCGCATCGTCATCCTCTGCTGTTTCAAATTAGATCGGGTGAATGTAGAACTCACCGAGTACAGGGACTATCTGATGCTCTCCAAGATAAACAAATTACAAAAAGATCTTAAGAACTTTTCCCGGGAAAAGGTACATCCCTATACTCAGGAAGAGTATGCCTGTCAGAAAATCCAAGAAAACATTAAGGGGAACCAACAGGGACGACCCAGACGGTATACCACTAGTAGTTCCAGTGATGGAAGTGAAAATGAATACCCCCACAAGAAAAGAGGGCGAGGTCGGGGCAACTGGCGGGGGTTTAGACCACCTATGTTCCACCAGCCAGGCAACCGGTATCAACATCAGGGTTACAACTGGCCAGTTATGGGATACCCACCACCTCCTTCCTTCCCGAATCCTCTATTCGAGGACCCTCATTTTCAGGCGCCCCACTTTCCTCCTGCACAGTTTCAGAACTTTCAGGCGCCTTTTTTAGGGAGAGGCCGGAAAAAAGGCAGGGGCAAACAAAGGGTCCCACAACGGGTAACTTGGGAGGATGTTGTATACTTGTAAAGCGCACAGCTGCCCCAGCAAAGGGGCGTCCCGGCGCTGTATACCGCTGGGGAACCCATCCTGGCTTTCCCTGTGAGATAGTCCCTCCTGGGAATCTCCAAGGTGAAGACAAGCCTCCCCGGCGCTGATGGGGCCGTAAGTGGAGATTAAGCAAGCTATTGCCCAGAGTTGCTGAGTGAGATCCATGGTTAGAGTAGGATCAGGATCAGGAAATAACACAGAGAATGACCAGGAGCATGGCATCGGGCAATGCGCCCGGGACAAGCCGCCAGAATCCCTAGTGGTCAATCTATCCTCTCATGTTCTCACTCCCATCCAGGAACAGCTTTTGAATAAGGGCTTGGGATTCGTTCCCACCAATCACTTGGACCCCTTCAGGTTACGTCAGGACTTATCCATCTTCTTTCGTAACTTGAGATTACAGGTCTTTTTTGAAGACAGTGACTCGGAGAATCCCTTCAAGGGGATACCCCGTTTTGCCCCAAATCGACATTCACTCCTCAATTGGCTCTATTACCTCCGGAGGTGGCCACCTTCGAACAGGCAGGAGTATGTGACCTAGAGAAACTATACGCCTCTCAAACTCATTCCTTTTCAAATTTGTCTACTGCGGAAAAAGAGGCCCTGAGGGAACTGACCGACTGTAGTGATATTATTCTAAAACCGGCTGATAAGGGCGGAGCAACGGTACTTCTGGACAGTGATACATACAGGGAGGAATGTCTTCGACTTCTAGCTGATTAGAGAAATTACCAAAACCTCTCTCTAGATCCAACTGGAGAAATCTCTTTAGAAATTGTGACAGCTGTGGAGAGGCCAGGTCCAATGATTGGATCTCTGAACATGAGGCATTATTCCTTGTGAACAAACATCCTAAAACACCATATCTATATGTCCTTCCGAAAATCCACAAACCAGCACGACCCCCTCCTGGTAGACCTATTGTCTCCGGGATGGGGTCGTTGCTGGAACCATTGTCACAATTTTGTGATTTCTACCTCAAACCTTTGGTCCAGAAACTCCCCGCTTATCTCAGGGATACTTTAGATATCTTGAACCACCTTAAAGACATGCCTTTCGACCGTGACATCATCAAAACTATATGATTATATGTACTTGTACATTGTCAACTCACATTTCCCTGCTATGCCAAATGTGATTGGCAGTATCTACACACAAGCGGCACCAGTTGTGTCCTCTGTTCTGTTGTGGACGTGTTGCAGATTGTAACACATTGTTGTCAATGGTGATGTGCTCTGCATGTTATGTGTTTGTGCTGCATTTTGGGATTGTCACCCCTGCAGCTCTGATTTTGCTGCCCCTTATCCTTTTCATGCGGTGTGCCTTTCACTCCTGTGCTTATACAGTGCTGAGATGTTGCAGACTTGGGTACATTGGTCTCTTGTTGGGAGTTGGAAGTCTGGGGCATGGTTTGTCTGCAGATGTGCTATGCTTAGTTGTGCATTTGTGCCATTGTGCCCATCTCTCCAGTCCCTGGTCGTTACTCACCCTGGTGCTGTTGTGTCAGGTCATGTTGAGCGGTGTCCGGTCCCCCAACTCCTGCCACCGTGTCCCCACTGATGATGGTGGACACCATTTCCTCCATCTCGTCCAGCTCCTCCTGTGGCGCTGGACTCCCAACTCCAGTCTGCATTGCTGCCTTCTGGGTGTTAGCGAGTTTCTGCTAGGTTTTACGCTTCACATTCTTGCAGCGCCTCTTTACCTCTTCCATTGTCCTCTTCAGCACTCCGACTGCATTCACCTTGTCCACGATGGACTGCCATATTCCATTTTTTGTTGCCAATGACACAGTGGAGGTGACAAACAGTTGTTGATGGTGTTCTACCTCCTCCGTTATCAGGATCCTGTTTTCCTGCGGACTGAACTGCTTCTTCCTCTTCTTCTTGTCTTTGGCCTCCCTGACCCCGAGGTCCCAGGCTGGTCCTCCGGGGGGCTTGTGGGGTTGTGGTTGTCCTCTGTACTTGCTCAGGCTACCTCCATTGTGCTTCTCTGATGTTTTGCTTTTGTTTGTATGATTTTTTCTACTTTTATATTGATTTTTCCCACCTGCCGTGTGTGACTTGCAGGCCTGGCGAAGATTATTGCTGATTTATTTATTGCGATTGACCCCATCGCAACTTCATTTGCATTGGGGTTTACATTCTTATCGCTGTCCTGTTGACTTTATCGCGGACATTTGACGCGTTATCGGGAACATATTGCATGTAATCGCCGTGTTGTAAAAAAACGTTAACACAGAGTTATTTTCCCAAGATGGACATCGATATGAAACATTGCGATAACCGATTTCGCTGATGATTATCACACGTTCTTGAGAAGATCCCCCTGAGATGCGAAGAGATAAGCCCTATACCAAGAAAATGGACGAGGGCATGAATTGAGCTGGACAAATGGAAGACCTACTTAACCCAACTGATAGAGTACCAAAGCGAGTGACTATCATGAATGCAGCCAACGTGGATGCAGAGGACAGAAGCAGGAGGGACCTACCTCTGGCTCTAACGAAGATAACGAATGAGTACAGTAAACAAATGCATGGCTCAAACTGGGCTCCCCTGCTGCACCTCGGTTAGACAACATAAAGTATGCACTCTTCACACTCTTACAACTCTCAGAGTATCAAGATTTATTGCCAGTCACTTAAGGAAAGAACATTTTACTTTAACATTTGATCTACGCCCGTCCTTTAAAGTGTAAGAGGTGAAAGTGTGCAAAACATGTTGGCAGAAGAATCAGTGGATGTCCTTAGCAGACTGACACCAGCTGGACAGGGTATGGAAAGGAACAATGTGCAGGCACAGAAAGACCTGAAATGTGTGTTGCTGCTTCACTGACATCCCTGAGTGCACGCACAAATAGCTAAAAAGACTGGGCCTCATTTATGAGGCTGTGCGTCACTTTTAAGCCACCGGTGCGTCACTTTTTATGACGCACCAGTGGCATAAAAAATGCACCTAGTTGCGCCATATTTACAAAGTGACGCATCTAAGTAGATGCGTCACTTTGTAAACCCCTGCGCCACATTATACCTGCACCAGGTATAATGTATGCAAGGGGGGCGTATTGACGCAAGAAAGGGTCATAGACGTGATGCAGTGAAATCTATGAGATTTCACTGCGCCACTTCTAGGACACAAATGCGTCAATTTCTTAAGCCTGCCTCACAGCAGGCGTAAGACTGACGCAGGCCCTTTCACATGGGGCTTGCCCCATGTGAAAGGACACATTGCTGGAGTTGCGTCACTTTTGTGACACACTCCATCAATGCATCACTTTTGCGCCATACAGATATGTCAGAAATATTGACGTATCTGTAACTCCTTGCGACATGATGGGTCATATTATAAATTTGACGCATCCAGCATGTCGCAAGGAGGGTGCAATGAAAAATGACGCATCACTGTTTTCACGCAGTGATGCATCACTTTTCATAAATGAGGCCCAATGTACATTTGAAGGAACAGTTTGCACAAAATGTATCTTATTGTGGTAGGCGGGTGGATTGGTAGGGCAAATGATCTTGACAGTAGGGGAGTTGTGGCCACCACTATGGCTTAGCAATCCTTGCTGCTGACTCAGGGAGCTGTAATCCATCCGTGTAACTTTTTCATTAGTAGATTCACACACACTGAGCTTTGGAGATTCAGGAGTGATCCACCGACTGCCAGTGGCTAGGATTTTCTGGATTAAAATGGACAAAAACTAATGTCAGATATTACACCCGTAGATAACAGAAGCGTTTCCGACGTCATTAAAAAAATACTGTCCAGGGCTTAGTATGTCAATTAGGGATGGACTGAACTGGGACGCCAATGGCACAGAACTGGTTGGTGCCTCGGGCCCCAACTGTGCCACATATCACTTTGAAAAATGCATTTTTGTGCATTTTCAATGCATGTGCAAATTACCATCAACTTGAAGCTGAAGGTAATCAGCGTTTTCTAAATGCACAGTTCGCATTTAGGCTACGTGCATCGGCATTAGGGAATGGCAAATTGCAATTTCCTGAATGCATTCGCCATATAGGTAATTTAAAAAAATTGCAATGACCTAATTTGCAAATACAAAGCCTTTCATGCTTCAGAAAAGTCCTTTTTGCCCTCGCGAGGGCAAAGATGCTTGATGCATGTGGCTCTAGGTCTTCTAAAGCTATAACTCTGGAACTTGACCTGTGTGATTTCCAACATGTCCATTGAGAGTGTTTTAAGTAGCATCAAAGGTAATTATCCACAACATGATGTTCGGAAAAGCAGTAAACTGAATGTTTTCATATGTGCTTGAAGGGAAATTCCCAAAACGTGCGCACAGAAAATAACAAGAGACAAAAAAGGGGTTCCAAATCCCCAAATAGCAAAGAAAGCTTTGGGGATTTGTGGCTAGGTTAACAATAAAACACTTTAAAATATAAGCTCTTCGTAAGGAAGAAAGAAAGGAAAGAGGATAAAGGCATTCAAGCAGCATGCACGGCGCTGCTCAATCCTGAGGCAATACTCCATGGGAGTTAACTTGACCCTACCAGGTGGGTCGCTCCCCCTCCGCCAGCACCGCCTGTGTGTCCCTGCCCCAGCTGCCGCTGCTGAGGAAGGTTGAGGCCCCCTCAACCCGCAATCTACCAACTGTGCCTCATTCCTGGTGGCCAGTGGTAGGCCATAGGTTTGTTCATCTCTGCTATTTTTCCAATATTTATTGTATTGTATTCACTGTATTGCCTGTATTGCCATTCTTGTCATTTTTTGTGTGCCTGTGACCAATTTTCCCTCTAATTTTTTTCCTCTATGTGCGGTAGTGTAAGGTCTTTGTGCGCTGCAACCAAGGCTATGTGCGCCAGTAACCAGACCGCGCGTGTTGTTGCAGCGCCAAATATCACTCCAAACTTTTGCTTAAAAAAGTGAAAAGACGGTGTATTTCCTCACATATAGATCCACGTGAACGGTGTTAAGGCCTGTTTGAAACCGTCCCACATAGCAATTTGAAAACTTGGCAGCTATGTTGCTGCATTTATTTTTTTGATAGAGCTGGGCTGTGGGGTGATTGTGTACATTTCTTCAAGTTTTCATGTTAATGTCAGCTCATGAATGGGTGCTGCGATTAACATGAAAACTTTAAAAAATGCAGGAAAAATAAAATTATAATAAAGTTATTATAATTTAACTTTTCGCAGTTTCAGGGCTGGGTTAGGGTTAGGTTTGTGTCACATCCAGGTGTTTATAGCGGGGCACAATTGGGTTGTAGCTGAAGGCAGCGCACATTTCTCTCAATGGGGCAGTATGGTGTTCAGTGGAGGAGATGATGTGGCACTATGGTCAGAGCTGCCGAATTTGGAACTGGGAACCAGGTTCAGCCTTCATGACCAGTCCACTAGACCACTCTCCTCAGGGAGCACATTCCCTTGCTAGAACTTAGAAGCCCTGGTGTCTTAGCACCAGCATGTGTTATGTTATGTTATGTTATTATTTATTTGTTAAGCGCGCATACGCCCGAAGGCTTCTTGGCGCTGGAGAGAATCAAACATAACAGTACATAAAAAGACACAAATCACTACTTACAATAAACCTGAGAAAAAAGAAAAGTTTTGAATGTCTTCCTAAAGGTGAGGAGGTCCCTGCTGTGTCGCAGAGTCAGGGGGAGAGAGTTCCACAATGAGGCCGCTAAAAATTGGAAGCTGCTACCTCCCTGACGTTTCCTTTTAAAACGGGGAACCTCAAGTAGGTCGTGCTGGGCAGATCTCAAGCTGCGCGAGGGTTGATATCTACGCAGTAGTTGTCTAAGAAAGATAGGGCCCTTACCTTCCAAGGCCTTAAACACAATGCAGCCCACCTTAAACATTGCTCTCTGCTCCACAGGCAGCCAGTGCAAGGTCTCCAGTCCATGTCTAATCGATTCCCACTTCGGGACTTTACAAATGAGTCTTGCTGCTTGATTTTGCAGATATTGCAATCTTTTCAGCTGGCCAATAGGAGCCCCCAAATAGAGGCCATTTGAAAAATCGATGTGAGAAAGGACAAGAGCACTGACTGTTTGGATTAAAGCCATACCTGTGAGGAGATGTGCTATTTTCTTGATCTTCCTCAATTGGAAAAATCCCGTGGAAACCACTGTTCCAATTTGACTTTCCAAGGAAAGATCCTCACTGAGAGTCACTCCTAAGCTTTTAGTTGTACGAGATTTTTTAGGAGGCGAGCCCATGTCCGATGGCCAAAAACAAGGGTTCCAACTGATCTCACTCTTCCCAGGTAGAATGAGCTCAGTTTTTCCCGGGTTTAGCTTAAGGTGATTTAGCGACATCCACCTTTGAATAAAAGACATGGTTGCTCGAAAATCCTCAGCCGCGTTGTGGACCCTAACAGTGGCAAATGTGGGTTAACCTTAAAGGCCTGTCAACCACAATTCATACTGAAGTTCACCACGGGCAGGCCTATGAAGCAGCACACCCTAGCGTGACAGTCACCGAGGTCACAGGACCCTTGAGCAAGGTGGCTCTAGGGCGATGCGATCGTACCGGGAGGCGACTTCGGGAGGGGTGACATGCTTGCAAGTATATTATGTTTCTAAAAGCACTTGCTGCCTCCTTCCTGGCCTGCATCAATTTTAGGCAACAATAAAAACGTCATGAAAACTCCACTGATTAATGTCCTAGAGAGAGATGGAGTTTGGTCAAGTGGAAGTTTTGACTCATGGAAAGGTTTCCCTCTCGATTGCTGGCGGTATTGGTGGTGGTATCGCAGATGCGCAAGATAGGAAGTGGATAGGAATTTTGTGTTTGAGTATATTGGAATTATGTGGAGTGGGATTATGTAATTGTGTCATGCAGTAGGATTATGTGGAATTGTTTTTTTTGTTGTGGGGTGTTATGTAGTGGAGTTTAATTTTGCATTGTGCTGTTGAGTTTTGTTGTATGATGTTGCATTTTATGTTGTGTTTTGGATATATGTGGTGTGTCGTGTAATTGATTTGTGTGAAGTTGAATAGTGGTCCATGGAACAAGGTGGCATTGAGTGAAATTATGTTGAGTGGAATTATGTGGCTTGGAATGGAGTGTATTTATATGGATTGTTATGTGGCATACAGTGTATTATCTGAGGTGTTTTTATGTGGTATTGAGTAGGGTGTAATTAGGTGGAGTTGAAATATGTGGTGTTAAGTGGTAATATGTGGAGTGTAAGTGTGGTGTGAGCATTGTGCCTGTGTGAATGCAGGGATGAGCATTGTGCCAGTGTGGTGCAGGGGGAGCATTGTTCCTGTGTGGATGCCTGGTGGGCATTGTGCCTGGTTGACTGCAGGGTCAGAGATGTGCCTATGGGATAGCAGGGTGAGAGACATGCCTGTGTGAGTGTAGTGTGAGAGGTGTGACTGTGACTGCAGAATGAGGTGTGCTTGGTTGAGTACAAGCTGAATGTCAGAGTAGAAGCTTTGCTGTATCTTTGTGAGTTTGTAGTGAGCAGGGTGTTTATGTGTGAATCTCTGCTGTAGTTGTCAGAGTTGAGTAAAAAGGCATTTTGCAAGGCTTACAAAACATGCACACTTAAATGCTCAGTGTGCTGGCATGAAAACACAAATCCGATGTAATTACTCAGCCTGTATAATTGTGCACTTGGGAGGATGGTTAGGTTCTCATTACCACTAAGAATTAAGCACAGATGCAGTAAACTGCTTTCTTAGAACTAGGCTTTTATTATGCTGGGGAAGCAGCACTGCAGATCTGCATTAATTAGGCTACGTTTTGCATTCATTAGCCTTTCGCCCTCCCACAGCTCCATGACTCCCCTGCACATGTTAGATTTCCCAGCTTTCAAAGACTGCCCCATGATGCCCTTTCGCGAAATAACAATTTGGGACGGGCCAGTAAACTTGGAGCCATTGGCCAAGATACCAGCCTTCGCCCCGCCCCTGTCTCTCGAGCCTGCCCGGGGTAGAATTCCACCGCAACGGTGCATATTCATAAAATTATCTGCAATTAGGAACGCTTCTGGTTTCTTAACAGTGCCATATTCAAAAGGGCCCCCGTCGCCGTGAGCATTATTACAGAATTATCTCCAATTGAAGAATGTAATATATAATGTGATGGTTTTAGTGATTTAGGCTTGGTGGCCCTTACGAACAGCAAAAGCGTCTTTGTTGTTGACCATTGCACTTTAAAGATAACTCCCAGCTGCACATAGCGCTTAAGGCAGATAAACGTTCTTTTGAACTGCCCTCGTTTATAATGCACAAGATCACTCGCTGCTGACTGCGGCGACCTAGAATTAGAACCATCTTCCCTCAACACAGCGTGTGCTTTTAGGTGATTCTAAAAGCACACACTGTGTTTGGTGCTGCATTTCTTTCATTTTCTAGAGTGTGAGTGTGGGGCACATTGTTTGCTTTTGTTTGAAGCATTCATTATAATCGCAGCTCCTGACGGGCTCTGCCATTAACACGAACACTTAAACAAAAGCAAATAATGAGCCCCACAGTTGCACTCTAGAAAACAAAAGAAATTTAGCAAGTGCTCCCTCCTTCGGAGGGAGCACTTGCTAAATTCCTCTTCCTCTGAAAGTTTGAAATACCCGTTTTTCGCGCTGCAGTGGCGGCGCTAATGGTCTCGGGGATGTGTGTGCGCGCCACACACACAGCACTGCGCGCTCGGGGGCACTGATGTGGGCGCGCGCTCAGGTGCGCACGTTCGAGGGAACACTGCCTGTGACTGCTGTTCTCTGTCTTCCCCCGCTGCCGGTACTTGATCTGTGCCGTTTTTTCCCTCTGTTCCCCTCGCTGTCCCCGTGTCTCTCTGCCCGGTTTTACCTTCTGTACGCCTCGCTGTCTCTGTGTCCCTGCCCGTCTTTGCCTTTTCTTCTTTAAGCTGCCCCTGTAACCCTCTGCCCTTTTTTGCCTTCTGTTCCATTTGTTGCCCCTCTATTTTGTGCCCTTTGCCTTCTGTTCCCTTAGTCGCCCCTCACCGCTGTTGACGCTGCGCCCCCTGTGGCCCGGTCCCCCTGACTGCCCATTCGCTGCCCCCACCTACCGCCTCCCAGCTTCTCCTCCCTCCCACCTCCCCATATATGTTGGCCGCTGCGCGGTGAGGGGAAAGACCCTTGATCCTACCAGGTAGGTCGCTCCCCCTCCGCACCACACCGCACCGCCTGTGTGTCCCTGCCCCAGCCACCGCTGCTGAGGAAGCTTGAGGCCCTCCTCCACCTGCTGGTTCCCTCCTGCGCCTCATCCCTGGTGGCCAGTGGTAGGCTATAGGTTTGTTCATCTCTGCTATTTTTCCGCTATTTATTGTATTGTAGTGTATTGTATTCACTGTATTGCCGTTATTGTCATTGTTGTGCCTGTGACTGCTGTTTTCTGTCCTCCCCCGCTGCCGGTACTTGATCTGTGCTGTTTTTTCCCTCTGTTCCCCTTGCTGTCCCCGTGTCTCTCTGCGCGGTTTTACTTTCTGTACCCCTCGCTGTCTCTGTGTCTCTCTGCTCATCTTTGCCTTTTGGTCCTTAAGCTGCCCCTGTTACCCTCTGCCCTTTTTAGGTCTCGTGTTGGACGGCGCATGCGCCGCGTGCGCTGTCTCAGCGGGACTAAAGTAATGTAAATGTTGAGTGAAACTCCGCCTATTGGCAGCTAATATGTGCTGCTGCTTGCCATTTGTTGAACATTGCATTGCTCTTTCTTATCTTGCTTATGGTTGGTTTGGGATGCAAAACGTCTCTTCCTTTGTGCTGCCGTTTTGCAGGAAGCAGCACCGACTAACTACTGTTTAGTTACGCTGCTGTGCTGTAATCAGTCTATTTAGGGACTACTTTTTCTTAGCTCAGATCCCGTTTTACGGCCGCCATCTGCTTTAACTTACTTACGGAGGTTTTGCCCTCCCCTAGCCCCCATCAAGCTCTTCTGTTCCACTGGCACGCTCGCGGCTCCCATTTCACGGCCGCTGTTTATTTATTTTTTTGGGGCACCTCCCCCGATCCCATGTGTGAATGTGGCAGGGCTCGCTAACCCCGGGATGTACTCTGCTGGCGCTGCTCTGACTAATCTCAGTCAACGTCCAAGGGGGGAGGGGGCTTTCTGCTTCGTCATTTTGCTCGCGGCTCCCAATTCACGGCCCCTCTGCCCGAGAAAGAATTGAAAGTATGTCGACCGGACACGTCATGGGGATTGTGGGTAAAAGCAGGCCGGTTAGATCTCTTTTCATCTGGAAAAGCAGGTTTTGTGTGATCTTCGGCAGCGTGGTGATGTTCCTTTGCCTGTGAAGCTGCAGCAGGTGAGGGGGCAGCTGCATCCGAGGTAGGAGCGAGGCATCGCCGCAGAGGAGGAATCAGGCAGGCTGCTGGGCACTGAGCAGTGAAAAACTCAGGAGCAGCAACCCCCCCCGCCTCCGGAGTCCAGTTCGTTTCATTCTTCTCTCATTTCTGTGCTTGTCCCCTTGCTCAGCGCTCTGTCTTTTTCTGCTCATCCTCCCTCTCTCAGTTTATTCAGTAGAGCTTCACTGGCATGACTTGTTGCTCACCTATTGATTTTTGCTTAAAATACAATTCCCGTACATTCCATCATTAACAGGGAAACTTTTCATAGAAAGAAATGCATGAACTGTCCAGCTGATACCAGGGGGCCATTCACTAAAAATAGACCCAGCGCATATTGTGAAAGTGTACTACTCAGTTCTCGGCTGTCAGCGTTCTCATTGCAGACTGTTCTGGTACAGACCTCACCGCAGTCCTGTCTTTATCACTTATGTCAAAGAGCAAAACATGCTCGAGGCAACAACAGATGTCGCTACAAGTAGTCATCGCTGCTCTACAAGGCGGGGCCACATCCTCCGCGGTTCGGGGTCTCTATATCTGTACACATATACAGGAGGTTTGTGAGTGCCCCACATCCTTTGTAAAATATTGTGCGCTTTGTACACACACATTGTAATGACACTCTTGGAGGTGACCATATGGTAATGTTAATATAGCCTTATAGCCCGCTGTAGAGGTCTATACCGGCTATTAAAGGCCCTCTCCAGCGTTCAAGGCCTGAGCCGAAGGCGAGGGCCTTTAACAAGGGAGAGGGACTTTAATAGCCGGTATAGCCCAGCTACGAAGGGCTATAAGGCTATTAGAACATTCTGCCACTAGAGGGCAGAATGTTCTAACAAAAAGAAACAAAGCCTTATGGGAGCGTGAGGGGATTGGAATCCCCTCAGGCTCCCTGAAGCCTTTGTTCACAGCCAGAGCTGAGAACAAAGAAGCATTGGAATGATGGAGCTCCGGGCTTATACCAGGCATTATAAGCCCGGAGCACTCCATTGTTTTCAATGGAGCTCCCAACATTCCAATTTTCTAATGAGTGTTAACCATTCACCACTCGCTTTCTCTGTATGTAGATGCAAGTGCCACGCGGTGTATTTAGAAGTCCTTGAGTGGTAGAAAGAATAAATCACAACTCCACTTGGGTAGGAGCCTCCTCCTCGTGCTTCAGCGTTACCCCAAACATGCCGCCAGCAGTGATCCCTCCGGCAGGCATCTCACTGAGCCGCATTACAGAATGAATGATGTTGTTGATGTTGACCGGCGACTCCCAAAGGGTTAATATCTGCAGCAGACTCAAGTGGCACTTTGACAGCGTCTTTCCAGTGAGCGTTTGCTTCAGGGCCCTTTGGAGAGACAAGTGACACGACGAAAAGTTTGGAAAAGACCGGTTTTAATCAGTACCAATAAACACTAAGAACAGAAAATGAATTCCACAGGAAAGATCCTCATCTGCTGCTCTTAAGAGATTTTTCAACTCCAGTGCTTAATTTGTAAAAAAAAAATAGTGCCAGGACTCTCCTCAGGAGGCCACTGCAGCCTGCACCACACATTGCCCCTGCTGGTGCTGCCTATGATAGCAACAACACAACTGCTAACTATCACAATCTTACAAGCGTTACAATTCGGCCTATTCCAGGCCCCCAAAGCTATAAGAATGGTTTGGGCGGTAAGTAATAGTCATTTTTATTGTATACTGAATTAATAATTGACTGTTGTTGTGGTCATCTCAGACAGCACCACTTTGTGGAACACTGCTACAAGCGCTGCTGGTGTTGACAATTAAGTTCTGGTGCTGAGCACTGGAAACCTCAGGCTCAAATTAAGCACTGTTCAATTCTAATCAGGGCCGGACTGGCCTATTGGGAAATCATGGTAGCATGTTAGTATGAATGGTGGAAAGAGTATTTGTATACATGAAGCTTTAAGGAGGTTTTTTTAAAAGTTAATTAAATTGTTTATCGTTGCTTTTAGGATAAAAGGCTGGAGAATTGCCTATCTAAGATATCTCTTCTTGTATTTCAGATATTTTAAATATTTTGTGGGATTCAACTATTGTATCCTGAAGGTGTTGGCTTCCAAATATCTTGCCCACCGAAACGCGTCGATGCCCTTTTTATATTTGAGTGAAAGTACTTTAAGTTTGATGATAACAACTCTGGTGGAAAATTATTTTAAATATCAGAGTAGGATTACATATGTCACTACTGTACTTACCTCATGCTAATTGGATTCATCAATTCCTTTGGCTTTTGTTTCCCACTTGTGTTTTATAATGAATTTCTAATGTGTATTAATATTTGTTGATGAAGAACTTTGCTCAATATTTGGTATATTTGATGTCAAAAAAAGATAAGCATTTTTTAATCAATTTGTGATTTAATAAATTGTCTTTTTTAATCCTTCTTTTTTGCTCTTGTATGAATGAGGTGTGGTCATAAAGTGTGCTCAATATGTAAAGCTGTGCCCAAAAGGGAACTTTTATTTGACAATCTTTTGGGAAATCAGGCAGTGCCTGATGGGCTGATATGAAAGGTCAGTATATGGGCCAGTGTTTTGACTGTTTTGTGGGGTTTTTTGCAGACATTCACCACAGCCTCTGGCCAGTGCTGGCTGATCCGCTCTTCCTGGCTCCCTCGACTCCCGTCCACTTCCTTCCACGCAAGTCACGAGTTTGTTGCAGAGAGAACTATACCTCCCGTCGGAGGAATGTGTTTTTTCAGAGCAGAATCGTTAACGTCATCGCATAGCACCTAAATCGTATTTAATATCGGTATAAAGCCGAAAATGTTATTTGCCAATTAAGGACTCGAGTGTCAGCAAATCATATTTTCTTGAAAATAAGGCGCACTTCGAGGTAATAGAGCATGTGTCTGTGTGCTTCCTTCCGCGCATATGTACATTTCTTTCTTGCAGGCAACATGCAGTTCTTTTACAGGATAAGTAAACATACATATATTGTTCGGCTTTAAAATAATTTCTTCCTCTAAGAGTGAGAAGTATCGTACGCTTCGCTGAAAAATAATCCCTTTCAACGAAGTTTAATGAAATAGGTGAAATTATTTACATTTATAAAAAAATCATTGAAATAATTGAGTAAAAGAGATTATGCGATGTTCTAATTCATGCAACTGTTTACTAAAAGAAAACAAAACACTATTCTAATGTACATATTTTGGCAACCATCTAAAAAAAACACTACAGCCATATATGCATGATTACACTTAAGCTCCAGAAAAGGAAAAACAGCACACTCTCCGCAAAATGCTTACATTCTGGTAGGGATGGTGACAGTTCTGTGCTTTGTGACATTGTACATATGTCATTCACATAGTAGCATATGTACAGCAGTTTCTACTTCTTCGTCGCACAAGCAACACAATCTTTTCAACCATAGTAATATGAGCCATCTGCCCTTAACTTCTAAAGCTCACAAATGAAAACTCATCAGTAATAAAAGTTACAAATTTACATATGTAGCAGACCCTAAGCGTCATAAACAAGGGAGCAAAATGGCCTATACATTTTTCAGAGGATAAATAATGCAGATTAATTATGTGAAGCCAGCCTTTATTCTTAATGGATGCCTTTAACAACAAGCATTGAAAATGCAATAGGTCTCGCCTTTGATTAAGTTAAAGCCATTTGCTTTGCTAATGGCATTGTATAGCAAAGCAAATGGCTTTAACAATGCAATAGGTCTCGCATTACTGAATGTTTGAGCTATTGGTGTTGCATTATTATTAGCAATGCCAAAAGCTCAAACTTTATTAATGCGAGACCTATTGCATTGCAAATGCTTGTTTTCCTTCTGGTCCATTCATTGCCCCTGCATTTTCATGCCCTTTTGCCTTCTGTTCCACTCGCTGCCCCACTATTTTATGCCCTTTGCTTTCTGTTCCCTTAGTCGCCCGCTCCCGCTGCTGCATCCCCTGTGGCCCCGCCCCATTCACTGCCCCCACCTCCCAGCTGCCTCCTCCCTCCCACCTCCCCATATATGCCAGCCGTTGCATGGCCACGTGCAGCGGGCGTGCCACTGGAACGCCAAAGGCTCGCCTAAGGCAAGCCCGTCTGTGCCCGTCGGCGCCTGGACCACGCCCAGCGCCAGAACCCCTGGTAGCCGCACCCACCACAAGGAATGCTGCCACTACGATGCCAGTACTTTGCACGCCCTCAACCCCGGATGGACCCACACCTGCCTCAAGGCCACCCCGAAACGCACACACGGCCCCTTCACCTGCCAGAACTGCAGCTACACCAGCCTCAGACCCAACGAACCACCTGCCAAGAAATACCTCAACCACCTCCAATGCATTCTACCAAACACCCGCTCTGCACACAAACACGCCATCGAGCTCTGGGACCTGCTTGACACAACATACCCAGACGTCGCCTAACTGACAGAGACGTGGATGAACGACTCCTCCGCACCCGACATCGCCATAGCCATCCCAGACGACTACAAGATCACCCGCGACCACACAAACTGAGTCGGAGGAGGAATTGCCATCATCCACAAGAGCACCATCAGCGTCTCGTCCAGCACCGATGACACTCTCAGCACCGCCAAACACATGCATTTCCAGAACCACACAGACCCCAACTCCACCCTCAGAGGCCCCCATGTCTACCGACCCCCAGGACTCCGTCCCCAGTACAGCGACTCCATCGCCGACTTCATCAGCACGCATACCATGACCTCCTCTGACTTCATCCTCCTCGGAAACCTGAATTTTCACCTTGAGAACAACAACGACAGCAACTCCACAACGCTAATCGATAACCTCACCAACCTCAGACTGAGACAACTCGTCACAGCGCCCACCCACTTCGCCGGCCACACGGTTGACCCCGTTTTCTACTCTAGCCTGCACGTCTCCTTCAACCACACCACCGAACTCCTCTAGACCGATCACCGCTGCATCCACTTCACCTTCCAGAAACCCACCACTCACCATCACATCCAACAGATCCCCCACCGCTGCTGGAGCAATATCACCGAAGACCAACTACATGCAAACCTCGCTCTCAGCCCACCCACTGTACCCTCCAACACCGACGACGCTGCCCAAAGCCTCAGACGCTGGATCGAAGACTGCGCCAACACCCTCATCCCGCTGAAGAAACCCCCCCACAGAGACACCAACAAGAGAGCCAGCTGGTTCATCCCAGAACTCCTAGCCTCCAAGCGAGCTTGCTGGAAACTAGAGAAGAAATGGCAAAGTGAGCTGACCCCGGACAGCCACGCAGCACACAAGGACGCCATCTGCAACGACCACCATCTCATCAGGGCTGCCAAGAGGACATCCTTCAAAGACCGACTCGACAACACTGCACACATTAGCAAAGAGCTCTTCAACATCGTGAAGGAACTCTTTAACCCCAGCTCCAACACCGACATACCACCATTGCAAGCCCTGTGCGACTCCCTCGCCACTTTCTTCTACCGCTGTGATGTATTCCTATAGGTTCTGTATCGATCCCCCTATTCCTGACCCTGTTCTGGTTAACAAGTTAACTAGCAGCCATCCCATGATGCAGAAACCGTTATCTGATTAAGCCACACCACGGCACTGGAACGTGTTATCTGATTAGGTCATAACGCTTGCCATCTAATTAGACAAGCAATATTCCTCCAGCCCCTGATAAGGCATACGGAGTTCTCAAAACAAATCAAACCTATGACAACCTGGGAAAAACCCTGCGGCCATTGTTTTGATTTCACCGAGAACTTCAGCAAAAGAATGTGCTAACGACCAGTTCGTATGACATCCTTATTGACGTATCTATGTCCATCCTTACGTCAATCTCGGCACCTTACAGGTATAAATATTACCGGTGTTGCCTTAAGCAAACACACGCGGTGGTGACGAGATCGGAGCAGCCAGACTTGCCGAAGCCCAGAGCAGAGCAGACCCCGCTGGCGCAGCCCCGCCTTCCTGACGCGCTGAGAACGAGACGCTGCTTTCTCCTGCCGAGAAATCCAGCTCCGGCGCTTCCGGGCAGCCCTTGCAGGCAGCCTGGAATATCGAGACCAAAGACGAGAGATACCATCCCTCAACCATCCTAGATTCCAGGTACAGAACTGAATAACCCCTTGCAGAGAATTCTTGAGTCAGTCACTTGGCAAAACAAACTTAACTTAAACTGCTACTTTCTATTCCCGCCCACGTATTAGGCTTAGGTCAGGTACACTGGGGTAGGCGTAGTTAGAAACACCAGTTGAGTACGATTAGTCAAATGTATATGTGTATGTATCTATTTTATCCATTTTAAACCACCTTATGGCTTAGAAACCATATAAATGTTTTTACAGTATTATTTTATACTTCTGCTTTTATTGTATGCACTTTACTTAACCATAAGTATTGCGATAATATCGATCCATTTCTCTTGTATGAGAAAAGAGACTGATCAATAAATACCATCTTTTATTGAACACGCCCGTCTCTTCCTTTTCTCTACAATCTGGTGAGACTAAGAATGCACGTACTGACTGAGTAAAATAAGTTGTCTTTTGTTTTCACACGACTCTAGAGATACACTCTTGATTAGGGGAGAGCAAAGTTGTCATGTTCTATGGTTGTCAGAAACTAAATCCCTTCTTGTCTATCCAGGGAGGTTCAACTCCTCCTTGCCTATTCGAGAAAGTTTCTAGTGAACTCTGAGCTAGCTGGCAAACCCAAAACTTTAAGTCTAATATCGACAATAGAAGACCTAGTTAACGTCTGGTCTAGGCCTATACTATTGAAGGTATTATTCCAATGCGCAGAGCCTATTGGGATAATAGGAACTACACTACATGGCGCCCAAACGTTTGGATAGGCGATAAAACTAATGCAAGACATTAGAGTAACTCAGTCGTGCTTTTTCACTCAGACCCCTTTTTTCCCATAATACTCCAAAGACGTCTGGAGTGGGTGAAAGGTCATATCCGCCAAACCTCGCAGGAGGAAACTCCTATGTATGGTTCTTGGTTTAGTCAACGTTGAAGGATACAATGTTCCAAAATATTGTGCATCTAATCTTTGCTTCCATAAGAAACCTGATCTGCAAACAAACAGAATAACCTTCCTAACAGTAAAATGTCAGAAAGTGATGATGAAAGAGAGGCAGTTAGAATAGCAGCTGAACTCGTAGCAGCTGATACTACTATGCAAGCAGCAGACCCGGAGATAATACTCATCCCGGTCAACATAAGAAAATCTATAACTTTAAAACTTATAGAAAATGGACTGACACCGAGAGGTGGCACAGTCATATTCGTAATTGAGGCACACGAATATCGGCAGACAGAGGTATTCTATTCATGGATAAACTTTCCAGCAGCAAATGCTGTAACAAAGCACTTCCACTATTACAAAACAGAGGAACCTCCTAATGAGTACACTCCTTTCGAGGAGGTGGAAGTACCACTTAAATTTCAAGAGCACCTGCTCTTGTTTAATGGCGCCCTAAAACATAATAATCACATCACCAGGCTCGGTCCTTTAGGTAGACCAGGAGCAACGTGGCCGGTCCTAGCCGGATACACACCACATCCAGACATCGAAAGAATGTCTGCAGCAGATCTTTTAATACAACTAAAACAATTAATAAAAGTACATAGACAATTAGTCCAATATGTAATGTGGACTTCAACAATCCAACCAGCAATTAAAATTCCACAGCTGACCCCTCATCAGGGGAACACAAATAAAATTACACCACAGAACATACAGTCCTGCCTAGGTAAAGTACCAGCTAAACAGGAACAAATACCATTCTGGTTAGCACAAAAAATCACCCAAATAGAGGCGGTGTTTCCAGACACCACCCCGTTAGAAAAACACAGGATTCTGACTATCTGTCTTCCAATGGGAATCGCACCACACGTGGAGGACTGTGACACTTGGGGTACAGTCTTTGCTTCCATTTACACAAAAACGCATGGTGTTCCATCCATCTTGGTAATACCAGATGTGCTAAAACAAATTCAAGATGAATACGGTCCAGAACCCGCTTTAACTCTTGGTATGAAATTACTAAAAGACTTCAAGCAGGTCTCGGCAATACTACTAGCCAACATAAAGGGAGAAGCAGCAAACGTGGCGATCCGCCAAAGGTTAAAAGAGACAGATTTAGCAGACCAACCAGCTGAAATTGCCAGAATTATAGAAAAATCCTATGAGGAACTAGGTAGAGATAGTTTAGGTGGAATACCAGTAAAACCCCGACTGATTGAAAGTCCTGAAAAAGTATTTTTTAATAATAATTTAACATCACAAAAAAGAGCTGGGATGGAAACAAACAATCCAATCCTAAAGAAAGGAAATTCTAGTCCAGAGGAAGGTCTCCTCGGCGGAGAGAAAGATCTCCGAACCAAGGACGCAGGTCTCCCCAAAGTGAGCCCTCTGGGAAAAAATACAACCTTAGAAATAGGGATAATATAAAGAAGCCTGATAGATATCAAGAAATTGATACACGCCCCTCTCAATCTTTTCAGACTTCCTCGCAGAAATCGGAGAGAAGAGGACGATCAGAACAAAGAGAAGAGCACGTCAAGTCCAAAGACAAGGAACCTGCTCATCTAAAAAAGAAATTACAATTTCCAAAAAAGAAGGTAGCCAGTATTAAAGTAATTAACAATGCCGAGAATACTGAGGACACAACTGAAAAACGGAGAATGGGCTCAGACAATGCTAGACAGCGCAGCAGAAGTGAGCATAGCTCGCAAAGTCCTTATGAATCATCTGGAGACAGTGGACACGAATGAATACCTTCAAGTGGAAACTGCAGACACCAGAGTTAGCAAACCTCACAAAATATATGAAATAACTTTACGTATAGAAGGGGATAAGACTAGAAAAATAAGGGGCCTATTTTGGGATAATCTCTCCAAGGGCTATGACATCCTTCTAGCTGAAAAAGACTGGCCACCAGAGTTTGTCAGGGACTGCCCTCATGGCGAAGAAATAATTATGCCTGCCTTCTCAAATCATATTCCAATTCATAAAAAATACACACTTGCTAGAAAATGGGCAGTAGCTCAAGCTCCTGCTTTATATAAAAATCATGTAGGATGGGATGAGGACTCTCCTCCTCACAAAATCCAGTTAAAATCACAACCTACTGCACAAAGACAGTACCCAATTAAGCAAGAAGCTAAAAAACAGGTAAAAGAAATACTAGATCAACTAGAATACCAGGGGGTGATTGAAACTTGCACCTCACAAATGAACAACCCTTTGTTTCCGGTCTCCAAACCAGACAATTCATATCGTCTAGTTTTGGATTACAGACACCTAAACTCATGTTGCAAAACTTTTGCAGTGCAAAACTCGCATAGTGCTGCACTAATGAATAACATAGTGCGCAAAAAATACAAAACAACATTAGACATCTCTAATGGATTCTTTTGTCAAAATATAGCACCAGAGAGCAGATATTTGTCCGCGTTCTCAATAAATGGCGCTCAAAAACTATTCTGTCGGTTACCCCAGGGGTTCAAGAACAGCCCAGGATTATTCTCAGCGAGAGTAACAGAGTTACTACAAACATATGATGACGAAGCATTATCGTATGTCGACGACATATACCTAACAGATGATGACTTGGATACTCACTTGAAGAGAGTGAACACCATAATACTTGGGTTCGCAGCAGAGGGTTACAAATTCAACTTTAAAAAATCTAGAATTGCCCATCTAACAGTCCTGTTCTTAGGATATGAATTATCAAGTGAAGGCAAAAGCCTGGCTGACAATTTCCTAGAGAAATGTGCCGTACTCCAAGCACCTAGAACACTAAAAAACCTACAGTCAATTCTAGGCTTCCTAAATTTCGGAAGAACATACATTGCAAATTACGCAGAAAGGGTCAAACCCCTTTATGATCTAATAAAACCAGATTTTAAAAGAACCAATTGGACTCAAATACACACAGAAATTCTGAGATCCTTACAAACAGACATGCTAATTAAAACAAAATTAGAAACACGTGATAACACACGCAATCTTGTGATTCGAGTCATCCCAGGAAGATGCGGATTCACATACCGGACCTCTAATGAGGGAGAAAAGGTACCAATTGCATTCAAATCACACTTGTACACAGAAGCTGAAAAGAAGTTCAGCATTAAAGAAAACATTGTTCATGCAGTTCAAACCGCAATAGCGAGAGAAAAAGATAAAGCTGACGGTAGACGTATCACAGTCAGAACAGCAGAATCAGCCTTTGAGGCATTAACAACACCATGTAATTTACCAACAACAGCATTGAATCCGGAATGGATACAATGGGTGAATTCAATTACAACGGACAGAGTAAAATACTACTTTGATCCCGAATTAAAAGAATTGAAAAATCTAGAATATGAAAGAACATTCCCTCTGCCAATCGACATTCTGCCATTACAACAGTACACTTGTGTAATCTATACAGACGGACATGCTCAACCCTCCGTTTGGGGAGAACAAGCATACAACCCCACATGTGAGATTACAAAAGAAGTGTGGCGCAGAGGAAAACTGAGACCTCTGCTAATAAAAACACATTCAGTAGAAACTAATTCAGAAGAATAGACTGAAATAATAGCATTGAAAATGGCGCTAGATAATGCAGATCGCGAATTCCCGACACTTATAGTGTCCGATTCATATTACTGCGTCACATCATATAACAACGATTTGCAGAAATGGATTCAAAACGGTTACAAAGATGACACAGGTGCAACAATGAAGCAAAAACTGCTTTGGGAACAAATAGTTCTGTTACAAAAAGAACTACCAAAGACTCATGTGATACATACACTGAGTCATCAGCGTGATGGCGTTCACGTTGCAGGGAATTCATTGGCTGAGACAGCCACAGCGGTAGCAACTAAATCGGCTTCCGTAGCTAGAAAAAAGCGTACAGTGAAATACATTGACGGTGAAACAGTGCTGGCGGTGAGAACGTCATCAAAAGGCGACTGCTCAGCGCTACTGATCAACTATCCACTCAATTATACATACATAATCGATGCAAACTCCGTTCCTTTTGCTCGAATCCCTGGAGTGGGGGATAGAGTAATTCCAAACATGGACAGGAGAACTTTGTTAATTGTAGACACACATATAGGTGAGGATCTTAGTCATCTCAAACTAAAAGATTCTCTGGAAGAACTACAATCAGTGTACTGGTGGCCAGGCATGAGCCTGCAGCATCACATTTTTGTAAAAAAATGCCCGGACTGCAACAGAGATCGCAGCGGCGAGAGAAACGGTGTAATACCATGGCGTTTCACTCAAGAAGGGCTAAGCAATAATCAATAAGACCAGTGTGAATAAGGCGTCCTATTAACAAACAAAGACTAGTTTCCACTTATAATGTAGACCCCAGCACTCGGCTGACGTCGGGACTGTTATACAAAGATTTGCGAGTCTAAATGGCATATACGCTAGGAGCATGCTACGTTTGACCAATGTTTTCACTTTAGCCCTCAAGCCTGTGGGGAAACATGGCCAAATGAGCATAGCACAGCGGGATTCTTCTCACTTCCTTCCTGATGGATACGGGATGGTGTAAAGAAAAAACCAAGGCATAAAGCTATCTATAACAGAAAGGATATTAGGTTCGGGAGCTGGGTGGGTCAAACATCTAATAAGTGTCCAACGTAGTCTAAACAACCTGCCAAGAAATTCTCTGAGGGGATTCAGTCCGTACGAATTATTGTTTGGAACGAGGATGTTGGTCTTAGATCTTGACAGTCAGACTTCAGTGGTGAAGGAAAAAAAAGCTTTGATATCAAAGATCGTTTGGCTATTTTGCAGGACTTAAACGAAACAAGAAAAGACCTGAGCAACATAAAGTTGAAACAGCAGCCAACAACCACTGAAAAACCACCACCTGTCCCAGCAAGACCTGTCTGGATTCCAAAAGTCGGGGATCTAGTCAGAGAAAAGATCGCGGTAAAGAAGGAATTTGGGCCTTCTTACAGAAAAGCAGTTCCTGCCTTGTCTATCAACGGGACAAGATCAGTTGTACTACCGCCGCTTGCTGGTAAAAAGGAGAACCGAGTTGTATCCATCGACCTGGTAAAACCACAATCATGTGGCCGATAACAAACAGTAGGCCAAGTGGACTCCCGATAAATAGTAGAACACCAAGGTTTGCTACAAATACAGAGGTCCTAACTAAGAGGCTAATCACATTCGAAACGCCTACAGAACAACAACAAGGACTATGCAACAATGCATTGGAACTCACACCTCTAAAAACCCAAATAAAAACATTTAGTAGAGACACACCAACCTACAATGAAGTAACAAACGAATATGCAAGAAACAGTAATCCTGAAGCAATTGGAACAATTGACAGAACGGCATCCGGCTACTTCATAAACTTCGATGATTCCTCTGAAGACCTCAGTGAATCAAAAACACAGCCATCAACAAAAACCTTTAAAGATAAAGCGAAAGAACTTTTGAAACAACTGAAAGAAACCTATCTGATTTCTCCATGGATTGAATTTTGGGTGGCCTTTGGTGCATTTATCCTCATACTTTGGCTCATCATGGTACTATGCTTGGGACGCTTCATTGAGGGAAAATATGCTATAATGGACACAGCAAGCCAGAAAATCAACTTGATCCTCAAACCACACACATCTTCACACGTCGAGAAAAAAGAACTTTCTTCAGTCAACTTCACAGCCAATCCTATACCGGGTGGGGTAGCATGGGACAACACTGACTATGAAATTTATGGTCCGGTTGAAATCCTGAAATATCCACACCAAATCAAGATCTCGTTGAGTGACTTTGTAAAACCAAGCTCATTTGCTGATGATTGGGACTTTGAAAGCGTTAATGATATGATGTCTGACCTAGTGATGTCTGCTAAATTTACCAAACATGATTATTTGCAGGGTTCGACTAATTATTATAGTATGTACTGTAACAACCAGTATGGTAACCATTTTCTACATAAATCGGCACAACCTAGAAATGTTTTAAATTATAATCAATGGGAACATTGTGCAACCCCTCCAAAAGGAAGCTCAAGAACCTTTTATGACAAATATTCATACTTTTCAGGGTTCAACACAAGTAATGCTGAAACATTTTATTTCAAATTGTCAAATAAGACAGGGACAAAGACCATGCTTACAAACACGAAATTGATATATTCAGACTCATTTTTTGAACAAATGAATACTTTTGGTTTTGATTATTGGGACAAAAATGTTGAAGTAAAAAGTGTTTGGGGTACGAAAGAATGGCAAGTACAAGGTATAGAATCATTGTTTAGAGCCTGCATGATCCCAGAACAAATTATATTTTTAAATGACACTGTTCAACAAACTACCTGTCTTGGCCTAGCCAAAATCAAAGACTTAAATAAACCGTCTATTCCAAAGCCAACAATGAACAGCAATAGCTCTACAGATGAAGAGATAGACGTAAACTATGTATTAAACCATAACAGAACACATCCTGATTGGAAACAATGGTTAATCTGGCCCACAGATACTAATAACTGTCAAGACAGATTCCTGAACAAAACACAGGGGTTCACATTGACCAGGCCAGACCCTAGATATTCCCAAAGACAACACCCAGGGATAATCACCACCTACAGTGTGGGCAAACTCTGCCTTCAATGGCTACAAACTTCCACACTGACAGAAATTAAGCAACACCTAACTTTACTTACTGATGGTGCTGACTTGCGTGATTTCATTTTGAGACCGCGCAAACAGCGTCAAAAACGCTTCATAGCAGCCTCTGTATATGCAGCTTACAACGAGGCCTGGAAGGTAACTCAAATTGAGACAGCAGAAAGTATACGGGAAATTGACCGTATTAATTTGGAAAAATCACTTTCTGTAGTGGACAATGGGTTAATGACTCTGTCCTCCAGAATTTTTTCTTTGGACAGCATTGTGTCTTCCGCAATCGACATAATATCGCAAGACTTACTGTTGTTACAACACGGTCAGTCTAAATTGCGTTCTATTGTACAGCTTGGCTGGACGTTACAAAATCTACATTCAGGCTATGTGCCTTGGCGTTTAATCAACACAACGTCACTATTCAATATCTTTAACCTTACTGATAAACAAATCAGTATGGCACAGAAGTGTGCTGATTATACAATCCTGAGCATTGAGAAACTCGAAAGATTACCAGTGACAATGTCAGAACGACCTGTCAGTGAATGGATAATACATGGGATAATTAATATTCCAATATCAACCTTCAGGTTTCAATACTGCCAAAAATATATACAGGCTGGCATGTACGAAAAATTGGGAAAAGGGTACATTAAGTCAACATGGAACTTGCCCTATTCACATGCATGTGTCAGTAATAAAGGACAGAAAGTGTTTCTTAGTGGCAATAATTGTGCGATGTCACTAAGCGGTACACTTCTGTGTAATGGAATTAGTTTGCATGGAGCCTGTGAAGGGAACTCAAATAACCTTTCATGTCACCAGCTAGGCGCACCTGCAACAGAGATAGAACCATTCTTTAAAAGACTCTATAACGGGAGTTACATTCTAATTGTGGATCGCAGATGTTGTAGTTTACTGCCCGGGATTCCTTATCTCATAACTACGACTGCGAAGGTCATGTGCTGTGGACGCTTATTGTTCCCCAGCTCCTTTCCAGACAGGGAGGCAAGGGCATGGCCTAACTTGAAAATTACTTCTATTCGAATAGATACTTTAAGCAGAATGAAAACAGTGCTTCTTCAGACGCCGACCAGACTCACGTCATCAAAAGAAACGTATGATCTCCTAGTCGCAAGGACGACTGCAGAGATTCACTCATTGTTATCAACTAATTCCCCCATACATTTCGCAGAAATCCTGAATGAAATCTTAAATATTTCTGATACCATTGGAGTCTCAAAAGTATTTAAGACAGTATTTTCGATGGCATTAACACCATTCAAATCCATACTGGGTATTTTTCCAGATTTCGTCCATTCGATTTTTGGCGGACTTCCCCTCATTTTGGGACTAATTGCAGGAATCCTATTCTTGGTCCTTATATTTCGTTATGGCAAACCATGTCACAGACAAAACACCTGCGACAAGGGAAGAAACAATCCGAGCCATTGGATACCGGGACCGGATGTCAAAAATCCTGGGACTATCCCGGCTTAGAGACCTGAACATGACTTGGTTTCTTTCATTTCGACCAATGTGGCATCGATGTGTTTTACCTGTATTAAGGTGCTTGCTGTGCGGAGAAGAATGCGTGTTGGACACCTGTCTGACGCTACAATCGGATGCGCCTATGGATGCAGAAACATTGTTGGGTCCGGTAACGGCTCATGCATTGTGCTGCCCTCAACGGCTGCCAATCCTGATGACGGCATTCGTGGAAACTTCACCACTACAATTAAGGGGTAGTGAAGTTCAAGATGAAAGCAGCATCGATCAGGTACGACCTTCTGTCAGCAATACTAATCAAAACGTCAATGGAGACAATCATGCACATGAATGCATGGTTACACCTTTTTCCGAGTTAGTGGAACTTTCACAGGAAGCTGTTGACAGCTTTTTCGACAGTCTCAATGATATGATGTTCTCACCAGAGCAGAAATAACGACTTTTGAGCAAGCTAGCACACGGCGTTCCCAACACCCTGAATTTGGCCTTCAACTTTAATAATAAAGTAGCATGAACAATTTTCCCTCCAGTTCACGGACAGCAGTTTTTTCAGCAGCCCCAAAATATTTTTACGATTTTTCGGGACACTTATCTTCTGCTTAAAGTAAGAACTATTCTTAGAGAACTAAAATTCTATGTTTAGAAACTTTATAGACATTAGCTGCCCGCTGGTATGTTCATAATTATTTTTATTCTGTGATGAAATGGTCTCGAACTTTTTCTTCTGTATTAAGAGCCATTTTCATGTGTAATTCTCATATTCGACTAATAATAATGTATACATATGCGTGATTAATTTAGCATTATTCTACAACTTGAGTGCATATAGTACATGTGACTATTTTTTTCCGTATATTACATAATTCGAAATGCATTATATGTCTTTTGGGGTGGTAAGGTATACACGATACTCTACAGTATGTTTTACTATGCCTAGATTAGTAAATATGGCCATAGTTAGCGTGGAGTGGGTGTGATGTATTCCTATAGGTTCTGTATCGATCCCCCTATTCCTGACCCTGTTCTGGTTAACAAGTTAACTAGCAGCCATCCCATGATGCAGAAACCGTTATCTGATTAAGCCACACCACGGCACTCGAACGTGTTATCTGATTAGGTCATAACGCTTGCCATCTAATTAGACAAGCAATATTCCTCCAGCCCCTGATAAGGCATACGGAGTTCTCAAAACGAATCAAACCTATGACAACCTGGGAAAAACCCTGCGGCCATTGTTTTGATTTCACCGAGAACTTCAGCAAAAGAATGTGCTAACGACCAGTTCGTATGACATCCTTATTGACGTATCTATGTCCATCCTTACGTCAATCTCGGCACCTTACAGGTATAAATATTACCGGTGTTGCCTTAAGCAAACACACGCGGTGGTGACGAGATCGGAGCAGCCAGACTTGCCGAAGCCCAGAGCAGAGCAGACCCCACTGGCGCAGCCCCGCCTTCCTGACGCGCTGAGAACGAGACGCTGCTTTCTCCTGCCGAGAAATCCAGCTCCGGCGCTTCCGGGCAGCCCTTGCAGGCAGCCTGGAATATCGAGACCAAAGACGAGAGATACCATCCCTCAACCATCCTAGATTCCAGGTACAGAACTGAATAACCCCTTGCAGAGAATTCTTGAGTCAGTCACTTGGCAAAACAAACTTAACTTAAACTGCTACTTTCTATTCCCGCCCACGTATTAGGCTTAGGTCAGGTACACTGGGGTAGGCGTAGTTAGAAACACCAGTTGAGTACGATTAGTCAAATGTATATGTGTATGTATCTATTTTATCCATTTTAAACCACCTTATGGCTTAGAAACCATATAAATGTTTTTACAGTATTATTTTATACTTCTGCTTTTATTGTATGCACTTTACTTAACCATAAGTATTGCGATAATATCGATCCATTTCTCTTGTATGAGAAAAGAGACTGATCAATAAATACCATCTTTTATTGAACACGCCCGTCTCTTCCTTTTCTCTACAATCTGGTGAGACTAAGAATGCACGTACTGACTGAGTAAAATAAGTTGTCTTTTGTTTTCACACGACTCTAGAGATACACTCTTGATTAGGGGAGAGCAAAGTTGTCATGTTCTATGGTTGTCAGAAACTAAATCCCTTCTTGTCTATCCAGGGAGGTTCAACTCCTCCTTGCCTATTCGAGAAAGTTTCTAGTGAACTCTGAGCTAGCTGGCAAACCCAAAACTTTAAGTCTAATATCGACAATAGAAGACCTAGTTAACGTCTGGTCTAGGCCTATACTATTGAAGGTATTATTCCAATACGCAGAGCCTATTGGGATAATAGGAACTACACTACACCGCAAGATAGCAGACATCCACGACAGCTTCAACACCCAGACAGCCCCAACTGACAGCAACACAACAGACTCTCAGCACATCTTCAACCACGACCCCATGCTAGCCTCAGCCAGCGTGAGCACCAATGACACCATCAAGACCATGAGCACAATCCACTCAGCTCTCCGTTAGACCCACTCCAGCACCACGTCTTCAATAAAGCAAGCAGCTCAATCACACCCCACCTGCGCAACATCATCAACCTCTCCCTCAAGGCCGTGACCTTCCCAGAGAGCTGGAAACATGCCGAGATCAACGCCCTACTAAAAAAAAACCAAGGCAGACCCAAGAGACCTCAAGAACTTCTGGCCCATCTCTCTGCTCCCATTCCCGGCCAAGGTCATCGAGAAGATGATCAACAGACAGCTAACTCGATACCTCGAAGACAACAGAATCCTGGACCCTTCCCAGTCAGGGTTCCGCAGCAACCACAGCACCGAGACCGCCCTCATCGCCGCCACCGACGACATCAGGACCATGCTGGACAACGGTGAGACTGCAGCACTCATCCTCTTCGTTTCTTGCTGGTCTGCACCGAAGCCATTCTCGACATTCTGCGTGGATTGCGCCTGCCAAGGCTTGTTGGGTCCAATTCGGAATCCGACACTGCAGTCAACCAGATAGATCCTTTGTGGAACAGCTCGAAACCAGCTCCTAGTTGTCATCTCGCCTCCTGGACCACGTGGCTGAAGAGACAAACTTCACCTCTTTCACCTGAATTTACCCGACATTGGTTGGCAGCTTCCCATCACCATCCTGGTCACTCGCTAGTGACCCAGACTATGTCCCTTCTGCTTTCAGGTTCTTCAGATCTTCGATCCACCCTTGGAACCACCTGGACACTTTTCCTCTGGTTGCCTGCATCACTTCTTCGCAGCTCTCCATTGGAATCGACGACGAAACCTGACACCAAAAGGCACCTATGCACCCGGCTTCCGTGGGTGAGGTAACACAAGTACTCCGATGCTACTGTGGGTCTTGACTCTTAAAGTGTTCTAGTCTAAAAGGGTTCCATCGTAGTTAACCTGGAAGTGTCCTTAAACTGTAAATTTGTAACTTGTTCGTTCTCCATAAAAAGTCAATGGTAACCCACAGCTGTGTTTAGACACTGCACGCGTCTCCCGTGGGTCTCCTACTTCCTAACCTTTGGTTGTCCTGAATAGCCCCAGCGATTCCACAGGCCCTAGGCCTGCTTTCTATTCCAGACATGGTTCTTATACCACTATTTCATTATATAGTTTGTGAGGCCCCTAGGGCATAACATATACTGTGCAACTTATCGTATGCTAATTAAGTTCCTTTTATTGTACTTTTACCTCTGACCTCATAAAGAGTGCAGAGGGGTTGTGTTTAGAATAAATACATATATATTTGATATATACCTTGTGTGGTGTGTTTTCATTTGATCATTCAAGAGATTATAATTGGTAAAAACAACTTGCTTAACTCGTCTCCAAGTCTGAGCCTGAAGGCTGCTCTCCACATCTACCACTAGGATAGCTTTCTATAAGGTTGACTTTATAACCTACCATCAATAAGGGTCGTTTGGACTGGTGCAAGGTGCCCACTAGAATAGTGGACATCATATACCAGGTCACCTTCTCACACACACTACATACCCATGAGGGTCTCAAGGCGCTGAATAATGTGTAACCATAGAGACACTGTTGACAGTCGAGAGGTACCAGAGCGTCTATTCTGCTCACTTTGAAGCCATAACTGACCTTTGAACCGCTGCCATCCGTGTGACCTTCTGTCACTCCCTTTTTAGGTCTTGCCTAGGCAGCACGCATGCGCTGCTCTAGGAAAAATTACCTCTTGGAATTGCTCTGGACTTCCGGCCTACAGCTTGCTGTTACGTGCATCGGCTCGCAAGTGCTCGTGCATCACTCGTGGGACTTCCGGTCTATGTTAGATATATATTGGTGACCCAGTTAGCTTGTGTCGTAGGTGACTGCCTAGTACTCTCATACGGCTCCACCACTCCTGTGTAAACCTTCATATGGATGATTGCACCAAAAAGGCAGAAACAAGCACGGTCCTTCATAACATCAAACATAGAATTCTGTTTTTGATTGCATTTTTTTTCTGTGTTTTGTTCCAACTAGCTTCTGTGAAGTGCCATTATAGCTGCCTGCAGTTTAAGTGCTGGGTTAAGTGTGGTCTCCTTAACAAATGATAAAATGCCTGTGAGCACTGACAGCATTGGCATTTGTAAAACATCACTAGTAAAACAACCACGAGTTGCTGTTTTTACACTGCACATTTTTATTGCAAGCATATGATATGGGGGCAGTGTTTATCATTTGCTTTCAGTTTATGACACATGCTTCCAATAAAACTAAGAGTTCCACCTTCTTGCAAGGCTAGCACCATTGGTTTTGCAAATGCTTGCTTGATCTTGTTATTAGCTCCTGTTGGTAAGAACCCCTGCAGCAAGCTAGAGCCTCGAAGGGCTGCATGAATCGAGGGATTTGTTATTTGTAGACGTGCAATGAAGTCTGTGCTGGCCAGCCTGTGGAATGTTTATGCAGACTCGATGGGGTGCTTTTGCTATAGTCCCCACTTTGTTTCTGGAACTCAGAGTTTGTTGCTTCGGCCTGCACAGGGGGGCGCTCTCTGAGGGTGCTGTGGATGGTAAACCCCACCCCAGGTGACCCCTAAATGTACATCATTCAAGGTGATCAGTAAAAGGCGATGTTGATGAGCTGGTGTCTGAAGGGTGTGATCCTAACCTTGGCTTCTCCACTTGACCACGATTGCATGAACCTGTGACACGAATGTCTCGTCCTGCACCTCTGCCTCTCTACCTGGCGAGCACCGGCAGCAGACTGAGCCTCAACTTCAAGAGTATCTGTTTGGACCAGCCACGCCTAGAAGTGTCTCCCTCGCCTTATATTGTACTAGTCTCACTATTCACCATCTGGTGAAGTGAGACCACGAGAGCTGTCTCGTTTGCTACAATAATAACCTTTATTTATTTATTTATTTATTTATTTATTGAAGTTTTGTATAGCGCTGGCTGGACCCGAGGGTATCAGAGCGCTTCACAGCAAATAGAGATCGGTAGCAAGAAAAATAAACATAAGGAAACAGGAATCAGGAGCAGCAGGTAGGAAATAGAGTTTGTAAAACAGCAGCTTGAGCGCAATAATGATCGGAGTTCTTGAGCGAATCAATCGGCTCTGGTTCAGAGAAATATCGGACTTCACTATCCGGCGTGTGGTTCTCATTAACCGGAGCGTTGAAGCGCTGCGTCGGTGTCTAGGCGCTGTTCATCGGGTGAGGTGCATGCTAGGTGGAGGCCACGATTATGAAAGGCTTCTGCTGTGTCTTAAGAGGTTGGCGAGATGCTGCTTGCTTGTGCTGCCGCAGTCCACAGGTGAACGGCCACTTCGAATGTACAGTGAGAGTTGTAGGCCGTGTGTGATCAGGTATTTTTCCTTCCACATCGGCTGTTTTTGAGTGGAGTGGGAGTTGTAGGCTGTGTGTGCTGTGCGGTGCATCCTGCTTTTTCCTGCCACAACGGCTACTTTTGAGTGGAGTGGGAGTTATAGTCCGGGTGTGCTGTGTGGTGCATCCTGCTTTATTCTTCCACACTGGCTGCTTTTGAGTGGAGTGGGAGTTGTAGTCCGTTTGTGCGGTGCGATGCATCCTGCTTTTTCCTTCCACACCGGCTGTTTTTGAGTGGAGTGGGAGTTGTAGTCCGTGTGTGCGGTGCGATGCATCCACACCGGCTGTTTTTGAGTGGAGTGGGAGCCGAAGGCCTTGTAGCTACCTGCTGGTGCCCCTTCTATCCACCTGGCCCACCCCCTCCCATGCATACTGTTTGCACTACACGCCTGTGCCACTGAAATCCTTGCACTGCCCCTACCTGCCCTCCACTGCCAGAGCATCGAGCTCTGGTGTCCATTGACTAGGCAGCTAGTGGTCCAAGCGTCAGTGCTGTCCCGGCTCGCTCGCTTTTGGTGGGGATTAATCAGTCGGAACTCACCCGGCTGCAGCGAGTTCAAAACGCTGCAGCCAGAGTGGTGATTGGTGTGCCAAGGTACTGTTCGGTCTCTAATGCGTTGCGCTCTATCCACTGGCTTCCGGTGAACCAGAGGATCAAATTCAAGGTGTTATGCCTTGCCTTCAAAATCCTCAAGGGCTCATCTCCCCAAATATTGGAGAATTTGTTGAGGCCATATGTACCCTCACGGACCCTTAGATCCCTGGGCCAAAATCTGGCAGCGGTTCCGCGCTTCAGACTGAGCAGAGTCGGCGGTCGCTGTTTCCGGGTGTTAGCGGCGAAGCACTGGAATGCTCTCCCCCCTCACATCCGGGCCCTTGGAGATCTCTTGCTGTTTAGACGGGCTATCAAGACTATTTTATTTGTCTAGTTTTTCTCTACCTGATTCTTTCGTTGATCCATTTGTCTCTAGCTTTTTAACAGTGTTGTGTTTTGGGTGCCTTGCATTGCGCCGGGACACCCCTTTGCTGGGGCAGCTGAGCGCGGTATAAGTTAAGATAACATAACATAACATTGCAGGGTAGAAAGGCAAATTCCTCTTCTTGCCACTACATCTTCACTGGATGGGGCTTGGAATAAACCAGATTCTTCTCTGCACCCCTCTTCTCAGTCAGTCATCTATTAAACTTCACTCCTCCCAGAGAAGGCTCTGCTATCCACCCCTGCTAGGGGAGCTCCTGTTGCTCTGGGGTTTACCTTACAAAGCATGTTAACAAATTGCTGTCTTTAGTGCATGCCTTCAGGTCCCTCACCTCTGTCCTGAGTAGACTCTGCCATGGATGCTGTAGCCTGTCCTTGCCGTCGGGTGGACAGACTACAGAATTTACCGTCTGTAGCCTGTCCCTGTAGAGGGTGCTTCACCGTCACGCCTGTGTGGCCCCGGTACAGCTTTACTGGCTGCCTGTAGTTAGTGTATGACATGGGTTAGTGGAGTTGTTTTTTTTTCTTTACTCCTGGGTGGAGTAAACCGGAGCAATGAAATTCTGACATTTCCATTTCACTTATAATTGATGACCATAACTAACTCACTCTCAATAACTCACTCACTAACTCTCTCACTCTCATGAACTAAATCTCACTCTCTCTCACTAACTCAATAACTCTCTCTCACTAACTAACTCACTCGCTAACTCTCTCACTCTCACTAACTAACTCTCTCACTAATTTTATCACTCTTACTAACTCACTCACTAACTCTCTCACTCTCACTAACTCTCTCACTAATTTTATCACTCTTACTAACTGTCTCAATCTCTCACTAACTATCTCTCACTAATTAACTCACTAAATCTATCACTCTCACTAACTAACTAAGTACCCTTCACTCTCCTGTTATTTATACCCACCCCTTTAACAATAAACACCATAAAAAGCAACGATTAGAACAGGCAGATACAAGTTGCCAGCATTCAAACATATAAAAAACCTCAAATCATTACTTCTAATTAATAGTTTTTTATCATCGTCATTTTGTTCAATCAATCAATCACAGCATTTATATAGCGCGCTACTCACCCGGAGGGTCTCAAGGCGCTGGGGGGGGGGGTCCGCTACTGCTCGAACAGCCAGGTCTTGAGCTGCTTCCTGAAGGCGAGGTGGTCTTGGGTCAGGCGGAGGTGGGTCGGGAGGGAGTTCCACGTCTTGGCGGCGAGGTAGGAGAAGGACCTTCCTCCTGTGGTGGCTCTTCGGATGCGGGGGACGGCGGCGAGGGCGTGGTTGGTTGATCGAAGCTGGCGTGTGGGAGTGTAGAAGTTGAGGCGGTTGTTGAGGTATCTTGGTCCTTGGTTGTGTAGGGCTTTGTGAGCGTGGGTGAGGAGACGGAACGTGATTCTCTTGTTGACCGGGAGCCAGTGCAGGTCTCTCAGGTGTCCGGAGATGTGGCCGTGTCGGGGGATGTCCAGGATGAGCCTTGCTGAGGCGTTCTGGATTCGCTGGAGTCTCTTCTGGAGTCTGACAGTGGTTCCAGCGTAGAGGGCGTTGCCGTAGTCCAGTCGGCTGGTGACGAGGGCCTGGGTGACCGTCTTCCTGGTCTCGGTGGGGATCCACCGGAAGATCTTACGTAGCATGCGCAGGATGTTGAAGCATGACGAAGAGACGGCGTTGACTTGTCTGGTCATGGAGAGGGAGGAGTCCAGGATGAAGCCCAGGTTGCGTGCGTGGTCTGTTGGTTTGGGTGCACTGCCCAGGGCAGGGGGCCACCAGGAGTCGTCCCAGGCGGAGGGCGAAGATCCTAGGATGAGGACTTCCGTCTTATCTGAGTTCAGTTTCAGGCGGCTGTTCTTCATCCATTCGGCTACGTCTTTCATCCCCTCGTGTAGGTTGGCTCTGGCGGTGGCGGGGTCGTTGGTGAGGGAGAGGATCAGCTGGGTGTCGTCGGCGTAAGAGATGATGTTGAGGTTGTGTTGGCGTGCGATGGCCGCAAGGGGGCTCATGTAGACATTGAAGAGAGTGGGGCTGAGCGAGGAGCCTTGAGGAATGCCGCAGATTACTTCGGTGGCTTCTGATCTGAACGGGGGGAGGCGGACTCTCTGTATCCTTCCGGCAAGGAAGGAGACGATCCATTCTAGTGCCTTCTCTTAGATTCCGACGTTGCTGAGGCGCTGCTCTAGGGTGCGTGGGCAGACAGTGTTGAATGCCGCGGAGAGGTCCAGGAGGATGAGGGCCGCTGTTTCCCCGTTGTCGAGCATTGCTCGGATGTCGTCAGTGGCTGCGATGAGGGCGGTCGCGGTGCTGTGGTTGGCCCGGAAGCTGGACTGCGAGTAGTCGAGGGATCCATTCGTCTCGAGGAAGGCGGCCAGCTGCTTGTTGACTGTCTTCTCGATGACTTTGGCCGGAAACGGGAGGAGCGAGATGGGGCGGTAGTTTTTGAGTTCGGTGGGGTCCGCTGATGGTTTCTTTAGTAGAGCGCTGAGTTTGGCATGCTTCCAGCTCTCCGGGACGGTTGCGGTGTCGAAGGAGGTGTTGATGATGTCCCGCAGGTGGGGCGCGATGACGGAGTCGGCCTTGTTGAAGACGTGGTGAGGGCAGGGGTCGGTTGGAGATCCGGAGTGGATGGAGTTCATCGTGCGTAGGGTTTCCTCGGTGTTGATCGGGGTCCAGGCGCAGAGGGTGGTGGTGGGGGGTGCAGGTGATGTCGTGGAGTGCGCTGGCTGTGTGCTGAAGCTGCTGTGTATGTCCGCGATCTTGTTGTGGAAGTATGAGGCGAGGGAGTTGCAGAGGTCTTGTGATGGGGTGATGTCGTTGTTTCCGGCGCTGGGGTTGGAGAGCTCTTTGACGATGTTGAAGAGTTCCTTGCTTTTGTGGGCGTTGTTGTCCAGTCGTTCCTTGAATGCGGCTTTCTTGGTGGTGCGGATCAGTTGGTGGGGTTTTCGAGTGGCGAACTTGAGGGTGGTCATTTTGTCTGGTGTTGGGTCTCTGCGCCAGGCTCTTTCGAGGGTTCGGCAGTTCCTCTTGGAGCTCTTGAGTTCGTCGGTGAACCATGGTGCTTTCTTGCTGCCGGGTCTGCTGGGCGGGGTCCTCAGTGGGGCGAGCTCGTCTGCGCAGTTGCTGATCCACTTCGTGAGGTTGTTGGCGGCTTGGCTGGGGTTCGCTGTGCTGGCGGGGGGTCTTGGCTCAAGGAAGCGGTGAGCTGGTCGACTGTGATCTTGTTCCATCTTCTGCGAGCAACCTGTTGCTGGTGGTGGGGGATCGAGTTCTTTCTGTAGCTGACGTGGACGCAGCTGTGGTCCGTCCAGTGGAGTCCGGTGGCGTGGCTGAAGGTGATGTCCTTGCTGGAGGAGAAGACGGGGTCGAGTGTGTGTCCAGCGTAGTGGGTGGGGGTGGTCACCAGTTGCTTGATACCGAGGGTGGCGAGGTTTTCCAGCAGGGTGGCGGTGTTGCGGTCGTTGTTGTTCTCCAAGTGGAAGTTGAGGTCCCCGAGGAGGATGTAGTCAGCGGAGGGGAGGGCGTGCGGGCTGATGAAGTCGGCGATGTCTTCACTGAATTCTGTGCGTGGTCCCGGGGGTCTGTAGATGAGGGTGCCTCTGAGGGTGGTCCTGGGGTCGGTGTGGATCTGGAAGTGCAGGTGTTCGGCGGTTGTGAGGGTGTCGTCGGAGTTGCTTGTGATGCGGATGGTGTTCCTGTGGATGATGGCTATGCCTCCTCCGGTCTGGTTGCCGCGGTCCCTCCGGATGATCTTGTAACCGTCTGGGATGGCGATGGCGATGTCGGGCGCTGAGGAGGTGTTCATCCAGGTTTCCGTGAGGAAGGCGACGTCTGGTGATGTCGTGTCGAGGAGGTTCCAGAGCTCGACGGTGTGTCTGTGGACGGAGCGGGTGTTGAGCAGGATGCACTTCAGGTGGTTGCTGCTGCTTCTCGGTTTGGCGGGTGTGAGTGCAGTGCAGGTCCGGATGCAGGAGAACTTGCAGGAGTGGCAGCTGATGGGTCCGTGGGTGCGTCTCGCGGTGGCTTGGTAGCAGCCGGAGGCTCGGCCGGTGTTGAGTGCGTTGAGGGTGGCGGCGTCGTAGGTCTTGCGGGTGGGCTGGCATCCTCGGGGGCCAGGCGTTCTGGCGCTGGGCGCGGTCCAGGCGCGGACGGGCGCAGACGGGCTTACCTTTGGCGCGCCATTGGCGCACAATCGGTGCGCCCGCTGCGCGTTTGACACTCTGCCATATGTGGAGAGTGCGGGGGCGGAGCGAGGGAGGAGCAGCTGGGAGGCGGGAGCGGGCGGCGAATGGGAAGGGCGACAGAGGGAAGGGGGCGGGCCGCAGGGGGGCAGCGGCGGGGAGCGGGGAGGTGGCGGGAAACGCGGCAGGGGCTGGGCACACCAAGGGGCAGCAGGGGACAAAACAGCGAACTAAAACAGGGTAGAAATACAATGATAGGAATGCACAGACAAAACAGCAAACTAAAGCGGACCCAAATGAACACAGGAAAAATAAAGTGCAATACAAGTCAGCACAAACAGGGCACAAACCGCAGCAGCGTTCAGGGGCCAGGAACACAGCTGCGGGCAGCGGCGGCACTCGGCGGGAACGGGGGCAGCCTGGGCTCATACCCGGAGGAGTGAGCGTGGTGCGTGGGGTGACTGGGAATTGTTGTACATTATACATCATAACTAAACTAACAAAAATGCTTCTCACACTTCTTTATTATAACATTTCAGCATACTGCAGACTTCTGCACAACACAGCTTAAAAACAAACACAAACTCAATATCTCTCCCTTAACACTTATTAGTTCCCAAAGGCAAGACCTATTGGCTATGCCAATGCTTGTTTTGTTTATTTCAGCAGGATTACTTCTGGCGGGACTTCTAGTGTCACTTTTTGTTACTATTAAATTTGCTTCACACATTCCCTTTATTGCTGGATTTTGAGACTCTTCTCAGCCTGGACCCAGAGCACAAGAAACCATGGGGCTGCTGCAGGAGCCTTGCTGGCACTGGAGGGGGCGTGGCCAGCCACAAATATTTGCATACCCAGAAGCCTCTGCGGCAAACATCCGATTCATCAGTGCAGGCGACACAGGCGTTTGATAGCAGAAGGAGTATTTGTAGCTCTGCACACAGAGGCATTCATAAGAGTGACTGACAGCTCACCTCTGTAAAGTCACCCTACGAGTAGGAAGGTATCGTGATTGTGTGGAAGGCACAACTTCGAAATTAGGATCTTAATCTTTTGTTTAATACTCCGTGGGTCACGCGCACTCCGAGGGGCCGTGAGAAGCGGTATTTTTCTTAATTTTTGGAGGGTTTCTTAAGAAGAAACTCCGTGATTGGTTGAAATGTGAGGTCTCCCTCGTCGGCCGCTGTTTCAGCAACACTAGGTGACGTACGACGTCACAAAGTCACGCAGCGCGAGGCGCCGTGCGTAAGGACTGACGCGCACCTGCTCAAAGGAGCGGGAGGTGCAACGCTCCTTCCTGCCGCTAGAAGTCGGGAGGCTTCAGAGGAACCTTCAGCACGTCACCATCACTCTGCATACCCACAATCCTGTGCGTACCATAAAGCTGCCTTATTTTCATATAAATGCAGGGCTCTTTGTAGCCTTGAATATGATAAAGAACAGTTATTTAAGAACGAAGGGGGCAGAGTATCAATCCTCAAGTTGGAAGGCACAAAACTAGGCATACTACGTTTCTAAGAGAAATTCCGGGTTATTAGTGTATTGTACCTTATGTCATTAAAAAGGAAGCATTAGCAAAGTTTACGGAGGGACCCTGAATAATAACTGTGACAGATGGGTCGGAGTCTGAAATGACGCTCTGACAAGGAAGGGAACAAATGAAGTGCATCAAGGTGGTCTTACTTTTCTTTACATACTGGTTAACAGTGTAATTACAATAAGTATCTGCTGGCACCATTATTAACATATCAAAATGTGTTTTTAAGAGAATGGAAACCGACTCGAGACGAAAATTAAGCAATTAGGATGCAGAGCACAAGTCCCCATGGGGCTGCTGCAGGAGCCGAGCTGTCACTGGAGGGGGCGTGGCTACCCACAGTTATTTGCATACTCTGCAGCAAACACCCGATTCATCAGTACAGCCGACACAGGCCTTTGTTTAATAGGAGAAGGAGCGCCTGTAGCTGTGCACACAGAGGCATTCATGAGAGTGACTGGCACGTCATTGGTGTAAAGTCACTCTAATAGTAATACTGATTACTATGCGTGCCAAGATGTTAGCGACTGTTTCTAGTCGCTAACATCTTGGCACGCCCACTTTGCATGTCATTAGTGATAAATATCACTGACATGCAAAGTGGGGCCCAAGATGGTCGCTATCTCCTACTAGCTGTCGCTAACTGGTGTTAGCGACAACTAGATAATAGGGAGATAATTTTATCTCCGCTTTCTTGGCTTTTAAAGCCAAAAAAGCGGAGATAAACCCCCTTGATAATATGCCCCTTAGTTCCCCTGAGTCCCCTGCTGGGTCCCTACATCCAAGATGTAATAAATCAGTCCTTAAAGAAGGGAAACGTGCCTACTGATTGGAAGAGAGCGGTGGTGAACCCTATCCGCAAGAATGCTGTTCTCCCCTGGTCGGAACTTTCCAACCTCCGGCCCATCTCCCTCCTACCTTACCTTGGTAAGCTTGCCGAGAAACATGTCAACGCGCACCTGTCCAATTACATCGAGGCAGCAGGCGGCCTAGACCATTCTCAATCTGGTTTTAGGCCCAACCATAGCACAGAGTCAGCTCTCCTGTCAGTGACTGATACCATCAGGATGTCACTTGACGGGGGGAGCTCAGTGATTCTGGTGCTATTGGATTTGTCTGCTGCCTTCGACACGGTGTCGCACGACATCCTTCTCGGCCGGCTGAGGGAGGTGGGAATAAAAGGGGCTGCCATGGCATGGTTAGAAAGCTTTCTTGCGGATCGCCAACAAGGTGTCAAACTAGGCTCCTTCAACTCCATCTGTAGGAAGCTTACCAAGGGTGTGCCACAGGGCTCTTGCTTAAGCCCTACGTTATTTAACGTATATGTGGCCCCCTTGGCAGACATCATAAGATCTTACGGGTTCACCCCAATCTCCTATGCTGATGACACCCAGCTGCTGTTTCCCTTCCAAACCCTTACACCAACTATTATAAAATCTTTCCAAAACGGTATGCGAGCCGTAGCAGATTGGATGGCCCACAACTTCCTCCAATGCAATGTGACTAAAACTGAAGTCATGTTGTTTGGAGGGGCCACTCTGCTATGGTCTCCCGACTGGTGGCCATCTGAGCTAGGACCTGTTCCAGTGCCAAAGGAGACTGTAAAAAATCTGGGAGTGCGTCTAGATCAAGCATTGATTTTAAAAGACCACGTCAATCAAGTCACAGGAGCTTGTTTCCGAGTGATAGGGTTGCTTCGACGCATTTTCCCCTTCCTACCTGACATCCATAGGAAGACGCTGGTACAAGCATTGGTCATCGGTCGGATGGACTATTGCAATGGACTTCTTATTTCTGCCAATCAAGAACAGTTGGGTAGGCTGCAGGTGGTACAGAATACCGCGGCAAGACTCATTGTGAATGCCCCGCCCCGAACTCCCTCATGCCCTCTCCTTTCTCTTCTTCACTGGCTTCCGGTGAAACAGCGCATTGACTTCAAAGTATGCTGTATAATGCATAAATGTATTTACGGATCCGGCCCTCAATACCTAAAAGACATATTTGTCCCCTACTTACCTGGACGTGTTTTACGCTCTAGCAGCACTATGCTGCTCCAGGTTCCTAGGGTGACGAGAGCAAGACAGGGAGGACGGGCCATATCACTTAAAGGCCCAATGCTCTGGAATTCTTTGCCTCCATTGCTGAGACACACCTCTAACCATCTGTCCTTTAGAAGGAAGTTAAAAACATACCTTTTCTCACAAGTCTGAAGTTATCTTTTGCAATTACTATAGTCTCATGTCCCGGGTTGTTCTATGATACCTAGTCAGAAGCTACGCTCGGAGATACCCCTTCGGGGCTGATTCAGGCGCGAAATAAGCATATAAATAAATAAATAAATAAATAAATAAATAAATCCTGGATTCTCCATTTGATTCAGTTGTGTGATTCGAGGCAACATCCACTCTCTGATTCTCAGCGGGTGCCTAGAAGTGACAGAGTACATCTGAGCAGAGAGCATGTGCAAGAAGGAATCTCCATCAGGACACTTTAGAAAACTGTTAGTATGTGTCTTACACGTTAATTTACCCAACTGAATTATTTCCTATTTTCTGAGAGAGATAGAGGCACTGCTTTCTGCACACTAGTCCTATATAACCCTTTTTGGCATTGTTTCGGCGTGTCAAATGCCAGTACAGAGTTTTAAGTGGTTCATATCTGGGGGTGGGAAATAATTTGACAGGTGTTACTTCGATATTGAAATTAAAGATATCATTGTATCAAAGCTCCTTTAACGTTATTATAGATCTATTATCCCGTCGACAATGCTCCTCGTACTTTTCTAAATTTGCAAAGACGCAGTTATTCCCCATGAGTCTCATGGGTTACTGACAGATATTAGATTAGGGGAATAACTGCACAGTAGTGATACACTTCAGTGATCTTTCCATCCAGATGTTAATTTCAGGCCGCGTGCTGCCAGTGCAGTGCAGATTAGCCACATAGAGATCTGGGGCCTTATTTATGAAAAGTGGCGCATCGCTACGTGAAAACTGCGCACTCCTTGCGACACCAATGATGCGTCATATTTAATGTATGACGCATCATGTCGCAAGGAGTTACAGATACGTCAGTATTTCTGACGTATCTGTAAGCGCAAAAGTCACGCATTGCTGGGGTGTGTCACAAAAGTGACGCAACTCCAGCAATGCGTCCTTTCACATGGGGAAAGCCCCATGTGAAAGGGCTTGCGTCAGTCTTACGCCTGCTGTGAGGCAGGCGCAAGATTTTGACACAACAGCGTCCTAAAAGTGACGCAGTGAAATCTCATAGATTTCACTGCGTCACTATTACGAGGCTTTTTGCGGGGTATAATGTGGCGCAGGGGTTTAAAAAGTGACGCATCTACCTAGATGCGTCACTTTTTAAATATGGCGCAACAAGGCGCATTCTTTACGCCGCTGGTGCGTCACAAAAAGTGACGCACCGGCGGCGCAAAACTGACGCAAGACCTCATAAATGAGGTTCCCGGGGTTCAAATGTCAGATGATTAATTCTCCCAAAATCTTCCACATGTTTCCACAATTCAACCATTTTGTGACCGATGTCAGTTGGGGACACAGCAGTGCAGTGGCGGCTGGTGGAATTTGAAAGTGGTGAGGCGTAAAACCAGTGAATGTCTTGTAGTGCAAGTGAAGCTGATGTTTATGAGGGTATGTTTGGGGGGCCGGAGGCTCCGCACACCAACAGTCCATCTTGCAAATGCTGCAACCCCATCCTTTCCAAGTCGTCGCAGTGTGAAGACTTGGAAAGCGAGGAGTGGTAGAAGGCAGCTGATATTGGACAAGCAGCTTTGGGAGTACAGGGTTGAGGCTGTAGACACCCAGAGCTGCATTGGAATGTGGCTCTTTTGTAACTTGTGGGCAGGCCCAGAGCAGGGGTATAGAAAGTAATAGAATGCCTTATAAATCCACTTGTCATGTAACAAAATCCACTTTATATAATCTATTCCTCCGCGCTATAGGAATTCCACATCCCTGTCAGAGGACCCCAATTATTGCAGAATCAGCTGCCAGCAGCTCTGCCCATACTGCTTAACTTTCAGTTCCATCAATGCTGCCATCAGGCTCTTGCACATGTGTCTACTTAAGACTACCTGACGTCCGTTTTGGAGAACGGAGCAGGCTGGCCTTGACAGTCTGTACTTTTCACCAACACAATAATCATTTAGGTGCAGTTGACCATTAATACATCCACCCAAGCACCTCACGCAGTTTTTAACCTTAGCCCTTCATGGCTAATAAAATACGGTATATAGGAAAGGAGGTATTTTTAATTTTACTTTTTTCGCCAATACACACGAAATCACTACCATGAAAATGGGCACGATAAAAATTCGAAGGAGGTGGTTTGGAGTTTTCAAACAAAAAGGTTTGACCACTTAAGGGTGATGTGGCCTATCTGAGGCAAGAAGTTGGCAGGGAAGGTATTAAACCAAAGGAGAAGTTGATGGAGTCAATTAACACTGCCCCTCTGCCTACAAGTAAAGAAGATACAGGGGCGCTTTTATACCTCGCGGAATTTTACACAAAGTTTGTGAATATCTTTCTGGAAAAGGCTTACACTGTCAGGCTATTGCTAAATAATACATATACATTTGAATTGCCAGTAGTGTTGGGAAGGGTTTAGTGAACTAAATAAAGACTTTTGTAGTGCACCGCCTGAATGTGGTTTCAATCTTGAAAGGTGTAGTAACTATTGCTGCAATTGGTAATGGGTTAGGAAGAGGCGCGCAACACCCATTGGAATCAAAGGGCTTCAGCCCCCCCCCCGTCGTGTGTGGCAGCCCGGACTCAGACAGCTCCCGGGCACACACGCAGCCGCACCCGAGGACTTCACAGTTCTTTAAAAGACCATGTGCAGGTTAAAGAGGCTTTGTTGATGTTTCCCCGTTTCTATGAGCCCCTGCAGCGCCACTCTACCTACTGCTTAAAGTTTCAGCCCCCCCCCAAAATATTTTCTTAGCCCCCCCTCCCTCTCTCCCCCGGCCCCGAAATGTGGCTCTAGTTGCGCCTCTGCTTAGGAACAGTACTGACCCAAGTGGTAAGAAAGGATGTGAAATAGTTATAACCATTGTGTTTGACCTGCAGAAACAAAATATTCCTTGCCAGAGAGAGGGCTTTAAACCTTTTCACCAGTTTCAATCAATCAACGGGTTGGTGAAGTGTAACTACTCAACGGAAAGGGTCTCAAGGCGCTGGGGAGGCTCCTGGAAGTTCACGGTGATTCGTCGAAGAGCCAGGTCTTGCGGTCCTTCATGAACTTGGAGAGTGTTTGTGTCTGCCAGAGGTGGAGAGGGAGAGTGTTCCATTCCTTGGCTGCGAGGAAGGGGAAAGATCGACCTGCTGTTCTGGTCTTCCTAATGCGCAGCACCGTCGCAATTGAGAGCTGGGCTGAGCGGAAGGATCTTTGGGGTGCGTGGAATGAGAGGCAGTGGTTCGGGTAGGCGGGTCCGGTGTTGTGGAGGGCTTTGTGGGCGTGGGTGAGAAGCTTGAAGGTGATTCTCTTCTCCACGGGGAGCCAATGCATTGTCCGCAGGTGTTGGGTGATGTGGCAATGACATGGTAGGTTGAGGACTTGCCTGGCGGAGGCGTTATAGAGTTTGCAGGTGAGGTTCTTGTTGATCCTGACGTAGAGTGCGTTACCGTAGTCCAGTCTGCCGCTGACGAGGGCGTGGATGACTGTCTTTCTGTGTTCGAGAGGAATCCAGTTGAAGGTCTTTCGTAGGAGGCAGAAGGTATGGAAACGGGAGGAGTCAGCATTGATTTGACGGTCCATTTTGAGTTTGGAGTGCAGGATGATTCCAAGGTTGCGTACTTGGGCAGTGTGGGAGGGTGGGTTCCCAAGGGCAGGGTCCACCAGGTGTCGTTCCAGGCATCGGGTGTGGGCCCTTCATGAGTATTTCGGTTTTGTCCGTGTTGAGTTGTAGCCAGCAGTTCTTCATCCACCTGGCAACAGTTTCCATCCCTTTTTGAAAGTTTTGTATGGAAATGTTTGGTTCGTTGGATAGGGAGAGGATGAGTTGGGTGTTGTCTGTGTAGGATACAATGTTGAGACCATGGGATCTGACGATGGGTGCAAGCAGAGCCATGTAGACGTTGAACAGTGTGTGGCTGATGGAGGATCCTTGGGGAACTCCGCAGGTGGTCAGTGTGGGATCTGAGTGGAAGGGCGTGAGTCTGACCCGCTGTGTCCTGCGGGAGAGGAATGAGCGGATCCAGCTGAGGGTGGTTTCGGTGCTGTGGTTTTTCCTGAAGCCAGATTGGGACGAGTCAGGGATGTTTTCTTCTATGAAGGATGCGAGCTGGCTGTTGATGACTTTTTCGATGACCTTCGCTGGGTACAGGAGTTATGAGATCCGTCTGTAGTTTTTCAGGTCGGTGGAGTCCGCCGTGGGTTTTTTCAGGAGTGGGTTGATCTCTGCATGTTTCCAGTCGTCGGGGAAGGAGGCTGTCTCAAAGGAGCTGTTGATGATTTGACGAAGCTCGGACGAGGATGTCAGCTGGTCTGTGGTAGATCTGGTGGGGGCAGGGGTCCGTGGGGACCCCGGAGTGGGTTGACTTCATAGTCTTCAGGGTGTCTTCAATGGTGACAACGGTCCAGCTGTCTA